>NC_134013.1:74845000-75470000 GCF_040712315.1 Castanea sativa | reverse complement strand
TGTTCTTTTTCCAGCTAATTTATTTTAAATTATATTTATGGGAACTTCAGCAATTTTCACTTTGAAATCAGAGGAAGACTTAACCAAGAACTAGTGGTTTCTCTGTTATATGATTTTATTCTACAAGTTGGTGAAAGCATTTTTGTTTTTTTTGAGAATCAAGTTAATTTGTGAAAACATAACATAACCAAGAACTCCCTAAAATTTTAGACTTCTAATTCCTTAACATATCTTCTTATTAAGAGGGAGGGAAGGGGAAAGTTGGGTAGATAGATTGAATTCTTGATTATTGTGTTCATCTTTGGAAACGGGCATGGATTTCATCAGTCAATGTTTTAATTTTTCTTTTTGGTTTCTTTCTACTAGGCAATCAGTCATATTTTTAGCATGCACCATGCAAACATAATGTCAAATAAAGCATCGAACTTAGAATATAGTATACATGCATATGCACATAATTTGAGCATATAATATGCTAGAACAGCACAAGCATCTAACTTGGAGCTATATAGCTTTTGTTATTTGCTTGAAAATTTGGTAAATTAGTACTTGTATGTTTTCATGGATGAGCGATGGGATGAAACTAAATTGTTTATTCAAGTCTATTTAATTTAGTTACAACGGTATCTAACCTAACTTATTTTTTAAATCAAGTTAGTTTAATAAGTAAAGCATCTTGTCATCGAATAAGAGATTTGAAATTTGAACTCCGACTAAATTACTAAATTAAAAATCAATTGGTACTTTTGTCAAATAATAAAGAGCAATTTATCACCATAAATGATATTATATGTTGAAATTCTATCGTATTTATCAATATTTTATAAAAATAAAGTCCGCGACACAAATACTCTATAATAAACGTTAATTATACACCTATGTGTACAATGTGTGTACACTACATCAATTAATATTGTGTTCAAAACATAATTTTAGTTAAACTATGAAATTGTGTTTTCAAGATATGATTTCACGTTTTCAAATTTATAATTGAAATCGTGTCTTCATGAACACATAATTTTCAAAAAACATTAACTATAATAAAATATAAATTTTAATAAATCATTTATAAAAAAAAAATTACAAAAAAATATTTAATTTTTTATAGCTTTCTTAAATCTTTTTTTATAAAAAAAATTCTTAAAATAAATAATTAATGAATACTCTAAAGACTCACATTAACAAAACCCATAAAATATGCCCATTAATTGATCACAACTCTATATTTTTAGATTTATAAAATTTAATCTTTTTAACTATAAAATAAACTAGAGATGGAGATCAAAATATGAAGCAGAGAGAATTATTTTTCCTCTGTACCATGCTTTCCTTGAGGTAACAAGAAATTTGGTGCATGAACGGGGCGGGCAGCTTGGCCCGACCCATTTGCAGCCAGTTGATGAAGTATATCTTAGCAGTAAGAGATACCTTTTTCATGAAAGTTAAAGGTGCAAGTCCGAGAGACTGCATCGAATTCCCTGGGCAGAGAAAGAGAGAGAGAGATAATGCAATAATGATGGTTGGTCACTTTCTAAAACCAGTCTTCTGGTACAAGCCTCCAACCCACACCTTTTGTGTAGATTCTCTCTTTGTATGTTTTTGTTGCGAATGAAAAGAAAAAAATAAAAGCAGTAAAGGAAAAAATGAAAGAGATTCTTCTCGTGACACGTGCCATGATATTCTCCCATATCTGTCCTTCTGAATATCCCTTTTGTCTGGTCTTAAAATCATAAGAATATTCTCCACCCATCTCTCATTTTCATATATACTATACTTTAATATTATATTATTATTATTATTTAATTTATCTTCTATTCTCTTATATTGTTTTTGGTTAAGACCAAAATTGCGAAGAACCGAAAACGAGGTAAGTGCGTGCGTTGCTGAAAACCTTGCAAGTGTAAGATAGCTCTATGTACTTCACTTTGCTAACATGAACCATATATGATGGTGCTCATTATTAATCTACGCTAACAATATCGAGTCCTAGAAATGTTGGGTGGGGGACCTCACGTCACTATGGTCAATTGCAGAGAAGCTGCTCCCACACAGACACAGCACATGGATCCCACATATTGTGAGAATTAATTGATTATAAACGAAGAAAACAAAACTTATTTATATTATTTGTTATATCTTATAAATAAATCAAGTTGTTTCGGTTTAATTATTAACTAAACTAAGTTCAAATATAATAATGTGCTTGTGGCGTATAATGAAAAGCGTGAATACTTTAGATTTTGTCCTAGCTAAATTAGTGACGAAACCAAGATTTAAGTTCAGAGACGACAAAATTTATAAACAATCTACACGGGCACGCACACAAAAAATAACATTAGTATATTTGTTCTACTATATATTTCTATTAAAAATTTATTTACGAATGAATAATTTTTTTAATTAAAAATTCCGTTTACAATTCTTATAAAAGATTTTATTAGTTGGACAATTCAAGTATAATTCATATGAATATGATATTGTAATTTTAAAAAAACGAAATTGTGAGCTTATATACACTTGAAAATTAGAAAATTGTGATTCTTTTATCATTTTTATCACTTCAAAGGTGATAATAATTTTTTTTTTCAATCTTACCAATTAAAACTTATGCTTTTTACTTATTCGTTTTTTGATCTTTGTTTTTCTTTTTTATATAATTGAGTTTTAAAACACATTGATAGATTATGAATGATTTTATTTTTCTTTTATATTTAATGAAGTTTGCATAAAAAAAAATTAATAGTCCAATGATTATTTTATAAATGGAAAAGAAATACATAAAGAAAATCTATGCATATATGAAACAGAACAAGAAAATAAATGAAATACAAAAATTAAGATGGGGCCAAAAATATGGAGGGGAGGGAACAAATTGATAAAAGGACATAAACCTTGAAGCTCACAAAATAATAATTACCCTTGAGCTTTATTTCCTCATATTCTTGTTATTTAGTGTAGGCATATGATTGGAGCAAGGTAGTAAATTCATTAAGTAATATGACAAATAAGTAAATTTCTTAGTGAATTTTTGGCGGGCCAAGGGGCAACTACCCCGGATCCGCCTTTGAGCTAATGCAAACCCTGAGGTCCATAAAAAAGAGTTCTGAAATTCACCATGAATAAAAAAAAAGGTCAAAGTTGTTTTACAGAGAAGTTCACATCATAAAACAAGGGTGGTGCATTAATATAAATTTACAGAAATCTAATATATATAACTTTTTAACTTTTTATTTTTGGCATGGGGCTCTTTCTGTTGAATTCATATTCGGTTAGGAGTTTTTGTTAGTCTTCATGGGGTTTAGACAAGCCAAAAGTGCCATATGAAAGAAGTCTATATAATAGTTACTTTTACAAGCCTGAACCTACTTTATTATAAAAAGCCCAGTAAGGACCACAATTTTTTACAGATATTTCCTTCGAAGACTGAACTAAATTGATCCCATCCTATGTCTATGCATGATGCATATGTGAAAAGGCTGGGTTCAAAGGCTATAACAAATAATTCATAATATTGATATATAGTAAAAGTTTATATATATAGTACGTACACAATCACATGGCATAATATATAGGCCAAGACAGTATGAGCAATATATATATATCTGAATAGCATAAAACCTTATTTAGAAGATGCTAAGTTCGAATACTTCTTAGGTACGATTTTTGTAATAGCCACAGGATTTTTATTCTGCCATTACTGTTTATGAATGCCTTTGTCTCAATCAAATCACAGTTTCCAATTTATTTCTATCATTCATTGTTTCTCTTCTACAATTCATTATTCCAAGCCCTCCCTTAGTGGCCTTCATTTACACCCTCTTTTCTTTATTAAATTTATCTTATTCTATTTATAATATATATGTGTATATATATATATATATATATATATATATATATATATATATATATATATATATATATAAATCATTCCTTTTTTCTTCAATGGCCATGTATCAAACTACACCCATTTGATTCTCAAAAAAAAAAAAAAAAAAAACTATAGCCATTTAAAAAAAATTAAAAATCGTTTTCCTTAACCAAAGAGCATAAACTAAGTAGTCAAGCATCACCTGGAAGGTGGTGACATGTAGGAATTTATGGTTTTATTAAATTATTATACAAGATTAACAGCTCACACATAATATAATTTAACATTAGAAAAATGAACAGATAATGTAACAGTGTGCTTCGAGGAAGGTTTAGATACTTAGAAATAAATAAACCGATGAAGTTTCAAATAAGGATAAGAAATGTTGGGTTCGATTCTTCTGGATCCAATTATTTACCAATAACTTCTTCATGAATTGATTATCAAAAAGATCAAAAATTCGAATTTCAAAGCTCTGTTCAACTTAGTTCAAAGAATAAAAAAATTAGAATGACCTTTATGTTTGCATTATATGAAATATTCTTAAGCTTTGCAGAAAAAAATAATAATAAAGTCTACGATAGCTGCATTTACGGGCTACATAGTTTGTCCATAAGAATCATTAAACTGGAATTCTTGACGAGAAATGGATTGTTCTACTAAATTCCCTATATCAATTAATTAAAGATATAGATTCGTCACTTTGGCATCAGAACTTGTGTATTCATGGATGATTGCTAGCTGTAGGGCTTTTTATTTTTATTTTTTTAAAATTCTTTGGATGCTTCATGCTTTTCTTAATAAAAAGTTTGTGCTTTGCACAAGTATTTCTAATGCCCTAACTTCTAATGATGAGTGGAGTATTATTACTCCAAAAGGAGGAAGTGAAAACAATAGAAGATAGAAAGTCATCCATTGACCTATGCACATGAATGATATGATATTTCTAATTTTCTACTTCTAAATCTAGGGTTGCTTACATATTGAAGTTTTTAAATTTCACACTAGGAAGAAGAATTCTCTATTTGCACTTTAAAATCATTTTGGGAGGAGCTTTGCTTTTGAACTTGAATAATTGATAGGATTTAACATGATTATGCTCCAAAACTAGCCTAGTCACTCCATTAACTAGAGGAGTTGGACTATGGATATAAAGGCTATAAAATGTGCAACTAAAAGAAATGTATAAGCTACATAATTAGTCAGAACCTAATTTCTGTCAATCAATTAGGTTGACCATAGAAAAGAGAAGAATAGTTGATATAGCATCTGAAGCATGGGAGAGTGGAGAATGGAATCGAATCACTTTGGTCGGCCTCTTAGCAAAAGATGAACTTCTAAATAAAAGGTACATTTAGAGTGTTAACGAAGACAAGAATTGAAGAAATGTCAAATTTATATTTTATTGACCAACATAAGTGTCAACAGAAAGTGCACTACGAGCTATCAAGGAATTCTCCACACACACACACACACACACACACACACACACACACACATATGTGTGTGTGCGCGCTACAACTTTGAATGTGTGGAATTTATACATATATCGTTACATGTACTACTCTAATCTAACAATGGAATTAAATTACTACAGTATTAATGTTCAGTATTTTTTTTACATGATTCTAGCAACTATTTCGTTTGTTGCATGAATTTGAAACATTTTAGTAAATTGGTATCTCGAGTTTAGTGAAGAAATTCAAGTTTTAGAGACTCAAGTTCCAAGCTAATGTGGAAAAATAATCACGTGGAACTTGAGTAGAAGAAGAACAACAACTCACAACCTAGCACGATTTCAAAAAGAAGACCCACAACCCAGCACGATCTGAAGAAGAAGAAATGACCTGAAGAAGAAGAAAAAGACCAGCACAATCAGAAGAAAGAAGAAGAAGAAGTAGACCCATGAAAATTATGTGGATTTTTTCTTCCATGTTAAACTGCTATCACTTGGAACTCAAGGCGTAGAGATCAAGTCCCTATACAGAACTTGAGTTTCAGAGCCTCGAGATACTAGTTTACAAAACAATTTTGCAAGCTTGACAACTAATAACTAATGGTTCCAAATATCATGTTAAATGCCAAAATAATTCAAATAAAAGCATGCATGTTAGCTAATGTTTTGTTTCACGACTTGTCATTTGGCATGATGTTTATGTGAAATGACGTTACAAACAGAAGGCGACTTGTAACATATAAGATATTAGATTGTTTATTTTAAGAGTTATCGTATTCTTTTTTAATAACTCTAGTGACACATTACCGCACACCATTGGTGCGATAGTCACTTCACAAGTATAAGTATTTGTAGGGTGTGAGGGCAAGGACCAGGGTTCAAGTCTCCAGGAGGGAATTTCACACACACATATACACTTAAATTAAGTTAGAGTAGAATTCTATCTTGTATAAAAAAAAAATAAAAAATAAAAAATAAAAAAAAGGATAAAAAAAAACAACTTTAGTGACAAAAAAAAAAAATTTAAATGATATTTCACAATAATTGAGGTGACAAGTTGTCAAGGCTAGCTCTAGCAACCCCCCCCCCCCCCCACCCCAAAAAAAGGTTATCTCTTTTAATTAATATATGATATAATATATTTAACTATATATATTATATTTCAATGAAGTCTTATTTACCCTTTTACCCAGAATAATATGAGTTGGGTTCAAGTTACACCTGGTGTAACTCTAAGCGATATTACACCACTTAATAACTTATTATTAAATGTGAATTTTGACAAATCTACCATTAGATTACATTATATTCATATACTCTCCATGCTTGCAAAATTTCACGGTGATCAAAAATTAATAGTCATATTATCAATCAATTTTTTTAATTCAAGTTTTTGTAGTTTAAAATAATTCATAAGAGATGAGTTTATGGATCACATGGTAAATAATATGCAATTGGCATGAAAATTAGCATGCATGTTAAGCACATATAAAACATGTAATTCAACGATGGGATTCTTAAAATATGAATTTAATAACAAGTTACACCTAGTGTAACTTGAACCTAACTCTATATATATATATAGAGAAAGAGAGAGAGAGAGAGAGAGAGAGAGAGAGAGAGAGAGAGATGGGTTCAACTTACACCTGGTGTAACTCTTTAGAGTTACACCATTTTTAAACCATCAGATTTAAGTAGATCCAACGGTCAAAAAAGACCCTCATTAATGCTAATATTTTGATTAGGATCTCATTAATTATCTCTTATTTATTATATTTTATATCTATCTTTAAACCCAAAAAAGTGTTATATTTGATTCCCTCTTTACGTTTCTCTCTCTATCTCTTTCTCCTCCATTGTTGTTCCACCTCTATGGATAGATTGCCAGAAGAAGAAAGTAAAAAAAAAAACAAAAAACAAAAACAAACAGCAGAACATTGAAATTGAAAGGAACACTCACATGTTTTTATCAATATCTCAGGCCGTGATAGTTGAGAACACGCGGGTTACTGTATGTAAATTGGAGAATTCTATGGCACATGGTACAGACTTTTCTAATTTTAACTCAAAAACTGAAGGATGCCTAAAATCTGTTATAACAAGTAGCTTAACGCTCCAATGTATTCTGCTAACATCTATTTTTTCTTTTTTTCTTTTTGGGTTAAAGTACACTGGTTATGGCATTATTATTTCGGTTTCTTTTCCTGGGAGGGGAATGGATAAAAGGGTTTTATTGATTTCTGTCCAAATCAAGTGAATTTCTTATTTAGATTCAGATTCTTATTATGAGTTAGCCATTTAGGATTTATGTAGTGCTTCTTTGTGAATGTTAGTAATTATATTTGGTGGGTTTCAATTTTTAAATCAGTTGGAATTATTTTTGCAGATTCTTGTATCCTATTCGGTGGGTTTCTTTTTCTGGTTCGATTCACTTTGTTTAGTTTTTTGGTTTTTTTTTTCCCTTCTTCTGCCGGCAATCTATCCATGGAGGTGGAACAACGGTGGAGGAGAAAGAGAAAGAGATAGAGATAGAAACGTTGAGAGAGAGTCAAATATAACCTTTTTTTTTGGTTTAGAGATAAATATAAAATATAATAAATGATGAATAATTAATGAGATCCTAATCAGAACATTAGCATTAATAAGAGTCTTCTTTTTACCATTGGATCTACTTAAATCCAATGGTTTAAAAAATGTGTAACTCTTTAAAGTTACACCAGGTGTAACTTGAACCCATCTCATATATATATATATACATATATATATATATATATATATATATATTTAAGGCGCCTTCTATTAACTAATAGAATGCATTGTATGTACTTTTTTTTAAAACAATAGATAAAGCCACATAATGTAGGTCTGAGTAAGGAAAAATGTTTATCTTTGTGATTATATACTTAGCCATGCTCTCCATGTGCATAATTTGTTTAGATCCTTGTACCTTAGGGTCCGTTTGGTTGGAAGGATAGAAAATAGGAGGATAGAAAATATTTTAGTTTCTCTCATTTGTGTTTAGTTGAGAGAGTGGAAAAGTGGAGGAATGAAAAACTTTTTTATTTGATTGAAAAGAAAGTTTGTATAAATTTGCTATCATGACCCTATTAAAGAAAATAAAAAGTATCACATTATACTTTTAAAAAATTTGTGTATAGATGGACACTTCATTAAAGTGAAAAAAAAAAAAAGCATAAGAAATTAAACCAAAACTATTTTCAAAAAAAAAGAAAGCTACACGTGCAGGAAAAAAATCAAAGAAAAAAAAAAACCTACACTTCCAAAAAAGAAAAAAGAAAAAAAGCCAACACACTAGTGGCAGAGAAATGAAAAAAGAAGCAAGCCACTTCGGAAACTTGGAGGTGAATTCCAAGCATATTTTTGGAAGCTCATTTCATGAGCCTTTTCCTTCCAGCTTTCTCTCCATTTTGGAGTGAACTTTTTGGTGGGTCTAGGGTAAAAACACCTAGGCTCCACCATTTCTTTATTTTTATTTTTTACTAGGAGGGCTCCACCATTTATTTTCCTTCCTCTCCACCCAACTAAAAACACTCTAAAAAATTTTCCATTCCTATTTTCTCTCCAAAGTTTTTCATCTATACTATTTCACCTCCAAACAAACACACATTTATTTTCCTTCCTCTCCACCCAACTAAATACACTCTAAAAAAGTTTCCATTCATATTATCTCTCCAAATTTTTTCATCTACCCTATTTCACCTCCAAACAAACACACCCTTAGTGTACTTATGCAATGCTTTGTTTCATATATGCTTAGTGAGCATTGGGATAGCTGAATTCCCTCCTGTGTTTTGCTTTCCCCCCCCCCCCCCCCGGGACCAGCACCTCTTGCACTGTTCATGGTCCATGAACAGTGCATTTGGGCTTATGAACAGTAACTTTTTTATTGTTTTCAATTTTCAGTTTTTAGCAAAATAAGCAATATCCAAACGGACCTTTAGTGTGGACGGTTAGTAAAGAGGAAATGGTATTTGTACGGGACGTTATTCCTCTATAGGCCCAATACCCACGAAACCCATCACAATAATGCCACGTGTACAAAGCCCAGAACTCGTTAGGCCTCAAGTCCGAACGCATCATGTGCGAACACATGCTCTATCGGGTCCACGAATATGGTCCAGGTGGTCCTCGGCACCCAACCAAAATCCGAGACCCGCTACGAAGCCAGCTTTGACATGAACCGCGAAGGAGAGATCCTACTTGGTCGGGGAGGTCAATTTCCCGAGGAGATAAGCCCCCGAGAGCTCTACAAAGCCTAGGGAGTGTCGCTGCCGGGCAGTCCATTTAACGGTGGAACCAGTTCCAATGCCACTCTCACCACCTCCCATTCCCAACTAAACACCCACTTAAGGATAATAGCATTGGACTTCTCTTCCCACTCACCACGAAAATAATCATAGCTCTTCCACTAACCTTGAGCTATAAATAAGAGAGGATAATTCGAGACTGGGGTTGGCTTTTGGAGGGAAAACACTGGGAAAAAGTCGAGAGAGTATTAAAGGAAATAAAGTCACAAGAGAGAGGGAGAAAAAGGAATTCTAAACGGTCCAAGAAAGGGAGAAGGAGGCCAGGGTATTGGAGTGACCGAACACATAACCCCCATAGTAGGAAACCCAAAAACCCACAGTACAAATAGATTGTGAGCCCAAAGAGAGTTCAAGCCTAATAACTACATCTTGGGCGCGCACAGTATTATAGTAACTTCATCCAGCGGGATTAGTACTATGAGGATTATCGGCCACAATAACAATGCATCTAGCTTACTTTTGTCCAAAAGCTACATTACAAGCCACATAAGTCAGAATCACATTAATTGCTCCACTAATCCTTATCAGGGCTTTCACTTTAGCATTGAATGCAATGTGACCTATCCTCCAATGAGGTTCTTAACCAGTTGGAAATAGTACCCAAGCCAACAAACCAGGTATAGCACTGTTCCATTAGACCAAAAGTTAGCAATAAAGAGTCATAATAACTCTTGATCCAGCATGTGCCAATGAGGATACAAATATCCCTTCCCCATTCACTTGGAGGTCCACATTTAGACCTATGAAATTCATTTCTTCAATTACTCTCATTGTCTCTGTCAAAAAAAAAAAAATTACTCCCATTGTCTTTACTAATTTGTGTTAGAGAGTGCTCATAGCTATCTAGTGCGATACCATACTCTGTCTGTGTAGGAATGGAGCAAGGAAGTCAATACCGTACTGAAGGTTGTACAAGTTTGGTCAATGGTACGATATATTTCGGGTACCGGTTAATACCAGTGTACCGTTTCGGGATTACCGCTAAATATATATATATATATATATATATATATATATATTCTTAAAAATTTATACATTCTCTTAAAAATATAAAAAGATTTATAGTCTGACCAATAATAATAATTCCTTTAAATATTAATAATTATGGTTGTAGTATAACTTTTTATTTTAAGAAGAGTTGTAGTTTAATAATAGTACTAAGTACATGTGCTTACTAAATGCAGTAATGAAAAAACAAAACAAATAAAAATCAATGTGCAAAACTTAAAACTAGGACACGTGTGCTTAGAGATAAGTTTGAAAATTTTGAAGAGACTCTTTAATGACTTCAGTACATTCACGTGAGAGTGGGACTCTAGCTTACAAAAGAAGATATATTAGTTGGCGTTCAAAACTAGAAAAACAAAAGAACAGAAAAGCTAGCGGAAAAGTTGAAGAAAAACAGAGAACGGAGAAGTGAAGAGGCAAGGAAGAAGAAGCTGAAGCAGGTGAGGAGATTGCGATTGACAAAATGGAAGCGGCTGGAGACATGGGAGTGACCAGCGACGTGGTGGTGAGTGGCTGTGACGACAACGCCTGATGATTTTTGGGTTTTTTTTTTTGGACCGGCCCAGTTTAGATTTACCGACCGAAACATACAATTTTCGCCGGTAAGGCCGAAACAGTCCGGTATGGCCGGAACTTAGAGCGGTACGAAAAAAACCAGCCGTACCGGTTGGTACGGTACGGTATCAACTTCTTTGGAAGGGAGTAATATCTAAAGTAATATCGAGCTTTAGTTAGAGCTTCCTTTCTTTTACCACATTTCATTTTTTTTCTGAAATGACTCAATTAACCCTAGCAAATTGCCTTACTACCTACACTTTTCCTTTATGGAATATTATGGCAAAATGATTAATCATGTATCTCTTGGAAGTTCAGACATCATGGTCCAAGTGGTACCTCCTTAATTAGGGGTTGAAAATGGGGGAGGAAATTCGAGTTGTAGTAGGATCATTTCTAACCAATAAAAAAAATCATACATCTAATTATTTTATTTTATTATTCATTTTTCAATAAACTGGTTGTTTGAACTTAGAGCACTTACACAACTACACTCCCCCCTCCTCCCTCCCCCCCTTTGGTTTATAGCTTAAAAAAATGCTTGGTTGTGAACAAGGAATATCGTGCAGAACCTCTTTATCAATCAAACATGAGATGTTAGTAACAATCCATCTTTTGTACATAGATATTGAAATAAAAGCTGTTTGAAATGTTAAACTGTTTTGCCAAAATATATTATACCCCCAACCTATCATGGCATTTTGCAATGATAGTTTATAAATCGAGGTTGATGAAATCTGCAATTTCTCAACCAAGTCATAGATGAAGGGTCTGTTTGGATACTGCTTATTGCTGAAAAATGAAAACACTGTAGTAAAATAACTTTTAAATATGTGAATAATGCCGTGAGACCTAATTTTAAAATTAATTTTGTTGAATTCTATACTTACGAGTCACAATGCACAAAACCCACAAATATGAAATGCAAACGCGCAATGCCAGGCCTAAAACGCTACCCAAACTCACAAAAAGTTACGTTAGTTAGGCTTTGCCAATCCATTAATTTTGTGTGTGTGTGTGTGTATATATATATATATAAATAAATAAAAAACCTTATTATGTAAAGGCATTCACACCGACACAATACGCTTAGAAGAACGTACGGAAAATGCGTACTATATATATAGGAAGTCACTTGGTTGGGCGTACCACAGAAACGGCATATTGCTACTCAAAAGACAAAGTGAGACAGCCACTTCAACTTGTGCAGGCTCAATATAAATCCAAAAATTATGACAACGAAGAAGCCCAAACCCCAATCATCAGGGTATTGTCATTCTTCTAAATAACCGTAAAGCCTAAACCTTTAGACTTCCTTGTGCCTATCAATTATCACAGTCCCCTGAGTCACAGCCAAATCCCTGGGTCTGGGGTGACTTTTGGTCTGGCCTGGACTTGTGAACAATGTAATCGAAACAACATGTGGGTCTCGATTTTGTTATAGACCTTGATATGATTTTAAACCATTTGCTTTATGATGATTGCTTATTATTATTAGGTTAATTTCTATTTTATGTAGGGAGGATTCAAATTAGATTTTTTATTCGCAAATGATGTATTAGCTGCGCTGACAAGAACTCACATGATTAATATTGTTATTATGCCGACACATGAGTGTTGTAAAAAAAATTTAATTTTATTTATCTAATTGTGAGTCTAGTTTATTTTTGTTAGTATTGGAAAAATATTAATAATGATAGAGATGTATTGATTCAAATAAATTAGTTTGGATTGCGATGAGTTATAATTTGTTGAGTAAATTACAAAAATCTCCACTCCACCCCAAGACTGAACAAAAATGACATTCCCTCGTTGAGGTTTGAAAGAAATCAACATATTTGTCATTTCGTTAATAACCTTAACTAAATATTCTAAATTTTTTTGAAACAATTCCCTTGACCAACCCATAAGCATGGTTGATAAAAACTTTTTTGGTTAACTATTACTGTTTCCTATCACCAAACTTCCAAAATAAACTTCCGGCGACAACGTTTTGCACAACCCAGAATAACAAGCAACTCCAAACATATATGGTGAATTGATTTGGGTAAAGTTTTTGTAGAAGTGGTTGGCATTTGAGTTTCGGGTTGTTTAGGAATGCAGTTTAAGACTAAAGGCCTATAATTTTGAACAATTTCATTGGGTTTATATTTGCAGATTGGAAATATCCAAATACAAAATTAGCGAGCTAAAATTTTACACCCCAACAGAACCACTCCACCCAACCACCTACCCCTTACCAAGACCGAATTTTGGTGGTTCCCTAGAGATCTCAAGCTCTGATACCAGAACCAGCATTGGACATTCTTCAAGGCCACAACTGATGAAAGTAGCAGCTGAATTGAGTCATGTTTTTAATGTCATGTTAGTGTTTTCATTGTAGTTTAATTAATTGTAATAATTGGTGCACATGCATGTATTGGGTGATTTGTTAGTTAGCAAGAAACAGCCAAGTATGTGCTAGTTATAACTGTAACTATATCTAGAGAAGTTAGTTATAGTAGGAAACACTTAGCAAGGCTGATTGATGAATAAGAATTTCCTGCCTTGAGTGCTGAATTTCAGAGATGAGTTTTTCTGTGCTGAGTTGCTGTGCACCTATAAGCTTCTCTAGGCAAGTCTCACTTCCTTTTAAGACTAAAGTCTAGTTAGCCAACCCTATTACCTGCATCATAATTAAAAGCAGTACGTTAGAAGGAACAGGAGAGGCTCTCCAGTGTAAAAATTGAAAATTTGTGAATGAGAGTGTCTCAAAGGCTCTCTAGTAATAGAAGGTATATTGAAAATATAAGAGAGTCTAATGGGAGTTCGCAAAACAAAATCTGTAGAAAATATTTGAGATACAAACCTTTTTTAAAATCTGCTCCTCTCCAAAAATTTCAACGTTTCTTGGGTTCATTTATTTTTAATTACGTTCATTTTATTTCATGTCCAAAAATTTGTTTTGAGGGAGGGAGATTGAGAAATATTTTGAGAGAACCAATCCAGTCGTTAGGGGGGACAACCCACAATCTATACAAACCTCACAACTTGTACCAACTACCAACTCCACCAATTTGATCAAACCCATTTCCTCAAAAATATCAAAAGCTCAGAGCAAACAACGCATTGTCTTCGTATGCTCCATACTAAGCTCCTAATATACAGAACACATTAGCCTCATAGTTATAGACCAAATCACAAACACCTCGTTCTCACCACACGAACTCATCATCTTCACCGCGTCCCTGGTCACAAACAATTAAACCCACCAAATTAATCCTCTCCATAAAAAGAGTCACCAAACCCAATTCCAAAAATCAACCCAGAACACACAACCCACATTCAGACTCAAACTCAAACACCTTACCTGCATAAACCAAAAACCAGACACCAAGACCACATTCCCCAGCCAGCAAGCGCCGTATATTCTTATCTTTCTCTTAATAATGACAATACATGTACATTAAAAAAAATACTGGAAGCAAGTCAAATCTTATTATTATTACCAATTTATTACCCGTTAAAAATTGGCTTTGACACCACCGCACACCCTTGGTGTGATGATCACTCCACAGATATAAGTGTTTGTAAAGGGTGGGGGCAAGAGCCGGGATTCAAGTCTTCAGGAGAAAGCTTCACACACATATACACTTAGATTATGCTAGAGTAGAAATTCTATCTTGTAAAAAAAATAAATAAATAAATAAAAAATAAAAAAAGGAAATTGGCTTTGACAATAGAAAACCCAAAATCAAATGGGGAATAGGAAATAGGGATGGCAATTTTGCTCCGCCCCTTCTTGCTTTGCCCTACACAGGTTTTTCCAGTACCACAAAGGTGGTGGGACAGAAATGAGACAAGATTTTAGCCCCGCACCACGAGGCCAGACAGGGATGAGTTTAGACTTTTTAGACCCGTCCCGTCCCGCCTTGCATTGATAATGCTTAAATTGTAAATATTTCATACCCTAAAACCCTATTATTTAAACAAACATATCATCAACTTATTTTATTCTACCCAACAAAGCTTTCTGCCTCTTTTTTTTTTTTTTTTTTCTCTAGCAAGATTGGAAATAAAACACCAATTTTAACATTTTCTTTTGTGTGTATTATAAACAAATTTATATACTATTGAATTATTGATTATTATGAGATTTTTGTTTTTGTTGTGATATTGTCTTATCAAACACTTTAATAATATTATTCAATAGTTGCTAAAAATTAGTTTGATTTGATAGGATAAATTTATTTGTAATTTCAAGTATATTTTTATTAATGAAATAAGTTTTATTAAAAACAATTGTAATAGTTGTGGGCAAATTAACAAGAAGTGGAGTTTTATGGGATAAAGGGAGGCTTCACAGGGCCCCAAGTGACGGGGATGAGACAAGAAAATTTTTCCCGTCATGCAAGAGAAAAGCGAGGGTGGAGTAAGACAAAACCATGCGGAGCAGGGACGAACACCCCATCCTTTAAGCCCGCCCCAACCCACTTTCATCCCTAATAGGAAACCCATCTATTTGATTAGACAATCATGCATGCACAGCATGAGAATGTTCTAGATAGGGGTGTGCAACCAACCCACCAACCCGCCAAAACCAACCCAACCCAACCTGCCGAGTTAATTTGGTTTTTAGAGGTTGGTGGGTTGAGTTGGGTTATGCAAATTTTTTTAATAGTGGGTCGGGTTGGATTCGAGTCATAGCAATCTCAAACTTGCCTAACCCGACCTAACCTACCAATATATTTAAATTTTAAATTATATAAATATATTTAATATATATATATATATATATATATATTTAACAATTTTTTTATTATACCTTTTTCCCCCTTTTGGCTCTTCTTATATAAAATCCAATTACCTTGTAAACCTTAACAATCTTATTTCTCTCTCTGTTACCTCCCACTCCACTCCTATTTGTTTATAACTGAGTTAGGATATTAGTTCATATATATTTTATATATTAACTCAATTTGATATATTTTGTTTATAACTGAGTTAGAATACTAGTTCATTTATATTTTGTTTATCAACTCCGGTAGCAAGTGGGATATTTTTTTTTTTTTTTGCCCAATTTAATAATAATAGTAATAAAAAAAAATTGTCCAACCCATGGGTTCAACCCAACCCAGCCCAATCCATGTGAGTTGTATTGGGTTAGGTTGGATATTTTTAAACCCACCATGGTGGGTTGGATCAAAACATCCCCCAAACCTGACTCATACACACCCCTAGTTCCAGATCATGGGCTTAGAAGTTAGAGCACTTAGTCAGTGGAGTGGATGTATAATAGAAAAGCTGTAAAATTTACCTGAACACATTCCACATTACTGCTGATTATTCATTTTGCATTTTTTATTCTTTCTTTGCGTATATTCAAAACTAAAAAAAAAAAAAGGTGAACTGTGGTTGTTGTGTGAGAAGAAAGAAAACAATTAAAAAAATTGATATTTTAATGAAATGTACTATAAAATAGATAGTGTGATGTAGGTTCTTTTGAAAAATGAGTACGTAAAATAGAAAAAAAAAAATTCTTATACTAAAATAGGCAGAAATTTTTACACAAGTGTATGCAAATGCTTACTTGTTTAAATTAATGGGTACATAACTAATAGGGTTACATACTCGGATCTGGATCCTCTCCATTTTAAAATGAAATTAAGAGGGTCCAGATTCATAGTTTAGGAGGTAAAGTATGCATTTTCATAATTTAAGGGATAAGTGTAAAACTAATATAGTTTACGGGTTAAAATGTGCAATTCCCCTTTTTTAAAAAATTAAAAATAAAAGAACATTGAAGAAACATTGTAGTTAAAATATTGATAAGACCTTTTTAATGCATCCTATATTGTTGACGTTTATTACGTGCTGTAATAAGGGGTTTATTTTTTTGGGAGAAAGATGTGGTGTAATAAGTAAATTGTTTGTTTCTTCTTTGCATTGGAGTTAGCATAAGGTTTGTATGATATCATTTTAATATTTAGTTGGATTATGGAAATGGGCTTGAATTTTATGAAGGATGGTCTTTCAACAAAGGTAATTTACATAAGATTGATAGGGCTTTAACATTTATATATGAGAGAGAGAGAGAGAGAGAGAGAGAGAGAAGAGTATAAAGAAATTGAGGTGGAAAGCTAAAAGAAAAAGAAAAAAATTTGAAATCATGGTTGAATCCACGTTTTTAATTATAAAACTTGTGTGTGTAACAAGCAATGCTCAATGAAAAATTACTCTAACAAAAGTGCCACATGGCAAAACCTTATTGTCTTTCACATGAGGCTTCTATTTTCTTGTATAAAATTTTATAAAATAACCATATATATATATATATATATATATATATATATAATAAGTGCACATTTACTTTGTCAAAAAAATAATAATAATAAATGCACATTTATAGATAATTAATATATGCATTTACTCTATTTTAGCACTTTTAATAAACTAAAAATTTGACATAAATTCAAAAAAAAAAAAATCAAATAACCATATAAAATTTGACATAAATGCAAAATTTGTTAAGGTGGAAGCCTCGATGAAGAGAGTCTCAAAAAATGTGTCACTTGACATAATCTCATACTCTTTCACCTATATATACACACACACCAAGCCAACTTACATTCCTAGTTGTATCTAAACATGACAACTTGATTTTAAAAATAATCAAAATTACAAATAAATATTCCTTGTTGAACTTTTTTTTTTTTAGGGATACGATATCATTGTCCTACTTTTTTAGTTTTAATCTAAGAAGTATGAACACAACAGAATGGGCTATGTGTTTGTGTCGGACATAGGACATGCCTCGGACACAACTCTCTATGTGTCCTGCCAAAAAATAATAAATTTTTTTGGGAATTATTTTACTAAGTTTAACTTTAATTCTTTGTTTAATATTTTATTTTTTGAGAAAGTTTTGTTTAATATTTTTTTAATTGTTAAAAATTATAAGATTGGTTAATAAATGATGGATCTGTTAGTATTTGATGGGTTAGACTTTGATTTGAAATTAATTGTATTCTAGGTAAACATCATTTATTTAATTAATAATAATTAATTAATATATGCTTCCTAGGTTTTAATGTTTTATTTTATGCCCCATAATTGAAATATATCATGGTTTGATTTTTCCATTTTCAATTTTGATTATTTTGTAATGAAAAAGGGCAAAACTTAGATACAGTATCTTAGGTACCCTTCTTCAATTTTAGACATCTGTCCATTTTAAATATCTCTTTA
The DNA here is from genome assembly GCF_040712315.1 of Castanea sativa. NCBI lineage: Eukaryota > Viridiplantae > Streptophyta > Magnoliopsida > Fagales > Fagaceae > Castanea > Castanea sativa. The sequence goes on along the minus strand of NC_134013.1, from coordinate 75,451,558 downwards.
AACGGCGTTAAAGAAAATTTTCCCCTTTTTCTCCGTCTCTGGCTTCCTTCAGTTCTCTCTCTCTCTCTCTCTCTCTCTCTCTCTCTCTCTCTCTCTCTCTCTCTCTCTTAAAACCCAATGGCTTCAGATCTCTCCACATCTCAAAATGAATAAGAAATTTGACCGACAATCCCTTTGTAATCCTTCAGATCTGATCCATTGCAAGCGTAATCTGCCAGACCTCTAACTTGTTGACTTCATCGGCAATTCCTTCAATTCTTACAGCAATCTCAATCAGCAAATATAATAGTGAAAGACATCCATGAAAGGTGGTAACACAATATTTGTGATAGTTTCTCTTTTGGCATCAATGGGAGCTTCTAGTGTTGAAATTGTCGGTCCAAAGAGAGAATTAGGTGTTCAAGGTTTTGGAAGTTTTTGTACAACAAAGTTCATCTCTCCAACCAATAAATCTATTTTAAATGAAAATTGAAGTCAACATGTTTCATAATTTCGAAAACAACCTATGGATTATGGATTTTGCTGAAGACGTTTTTCTTTAGATTGAGTGTGAGAAGTCCAAAGAAATCTGGTCATTGGGTTTTTCAGTTTTTGTGAGATAGGAAGGAAAAAAAAAAAAAGTAAACAAATGGAGAGGATTTTAATGCCGTTTAAAAAGATATTTAAAATGGACAGAAGTCTAAAATTTAAGAAGGGTACTTAAGGAACTGCACTTAAGGTACTGTATCTAAGTTTTGCCCAGTTTAAAAAAAAAGTGTGACAAACATTAATGATGAGCTAAAATCCACCAGTTGTCACGTGGCCCTCACTTTGCTCGAAACAACACCTGCACAACAACAGACAAGACCAACAAAGGGCACCGGTGTGGTGCCGGCCAAAAATCCTCTGAAGATCAAGTTAGAACTTCTTTTCTTCTTTACAACCCTAAAGTACTAGAGCTGAAGTGGATTATGCGTGCCGTGGTTTATGAGGGTTTTGGGGTATATATAGTAGCATGAATCCAAAATAAGCGCCTTGGTGAAGAAGTACTTTCCTTCTAAGAGAGTAATTTATGGATTTTACGTATCATCTAGATCCCTTTTCCTTATAGGAATCTTCTTGATTAAGGTCAAACGTGTAGCGCAAGAACTTTCCTTATATGCACGTACATGGTGGACAAAACAGGCTATGGATGAAGGTTGGGTTATTCCCTTCAGCTTTTACTTCCTAAGGTCGTCAGCCTACGTATGTCTCCGGTAAGGTCGTCAGCCTACATATGTCTCCAATAAGGTCGTCAGCCTACGTATGTCTCCGGTAAGGTCGTCAGCTTAGGACCTTCAGCTTTGACTCCGTCAGATTTTCTTCCTTCAGCCCAACGTCGTCAGATATGAGGCGGAGCCGCGGACGTAAAAAGGGAATGGTTTGGTGATCAGAGCTGACGGGCTTGATACTCCCGTCAGCCACCTTAAGGTATTAGTAACTTATACAATTATCCTCATCAGATGGGTAGAGTACAAAAATGAACACTTGGAACAATTAAGTTTTATTCCAAATTTTCTGCACAATTTTCCTTAGGTCTTCTCTCATTAAACCCACCAACCTCCCTTTTTCTTGACAAATCAATAGTATCAGTATCTCCCTTCTCAAAAAATAAAAAATAGTATCAGTATCTCCACTCTCCAAAGCTTTGGAGTTTATAAATTTCGCTCTAGTGAGATAGTGTCTGGGTGTCCACTTCTTTTTCTGGGTGTCCACTTCTTTTTGTGCTTATATTTGTTGCTCTAATGAGTGATATATTCTAAAACATGGAGTTTGGACGCTATAGGTCACATTCAAATGTGACTAGGTAGCACTTGTACTGATAGAGATACATTTCAAGAAGATGATGAACAGGCTCTCGAATGGGCTGCACTTGAAAAGCTTCCAGCGTATGACCCGGCAAGTAAGGGTCTTCTGCATGGAGCTACTGAGGACTTCAAAGAAATCAATCTTAAGATGCTTCGGATTCAAGAAAAAAGGGAGCTGTTGGACAGGGTGTTCAGTAATGTTGATCAAAATGAAGAGTACTTAAAGAAGCTCAAGAAGAGAATTGACGGGTGGGAAAACCTTTTTTCCATTGAGAAGATTTTGGTTACAAAAAATGTCATATTAGTTTTCTATAACATTATTATCTTTCCCATGTTTTATTGGAAAACAGAGAGAATTCTGAAGAAATGAAATTCTATTTCATTGAACAAAAAATTGAACTAATCTGATACAACCAGATACGTATATATATACATCAAATCCCTCCACTTAGTAACTAACCACTTAGTAACTAACTAATTAATCAAACTAACAGAAATAACAAACTAATGCACGTGCCTATCACATGCTGAGTTAAATACATATACAACTAAAAACTACATGCCGTTTCTATTATCTATTACTGTCGTTTCCTTTACAAACTGAAATTGAATCTCTGGAACAGGAACTTTGCTTCTTATCTGTGCTCTTGATTTTACTCCTCTTAGTTCCATTACTTCCTTTAGCATCTTTACACCCCCCCCCCCCCTCTCAAGTGGAAGAGGGGCATGAATATTGACCATATTCAACTTGGAAACAAGAAAGGAAAATTGTTGAGCATTCAAGGCTTTGGTTAACAGATCTGCAATTTGAGAATTGGTCCTAACATGTAGCATTCTAACATACCCTTCCAAGACCTTATCTCTGACTAGGTGACAGTCAATCTCTATATGCTTTGTTCTTTCATGGAAAACAGGATTTGCAGCAATGTGAAGGGCTGCCTGACCGTCACAGAACAGGAGGGCTGCTTGAGGGTGTTTGATCTGAAAATCATGAAGAACATACAAGAGCCAAATGACCTCACAGACTGCTACTGCCATTGACCTGTACTCAGACTCTGCTAAAGACCTTGAGACTATTTGTTGTTTCTCTGACTTCCATGAAATCAAAGACTCACCAAGGAAGATGCAAAAACCAGTGACAGATCTCCTAGTGTCAGGGCAGGAGGCCCAATCTGCATCAGCAAAAGCCTTCAAATGCAACTCTGATTTGCTTAAGAAAAATAACCCTTGGCCTCGTGAGCTCTTTAGATATTGCAAGACCTTATGAGCTGCTTGCAAATGAGGCTCTCTAGGGTGTGCCATGAACTGGCTGAGTCTATTCACAACAAAAGTTATGTCAGGCCTGGTTATTGTCAAGTATAGCAACCTTCCTATCATTCTTCTGTAGGAGCTTGGATCTTGCAACTCCTTCCCTTCATACTTACTAAGTTTGAGATTCTGATCCATAGGTATTTTGGCTGGTTTACAACCTAGCATGCCAGCATCATCCAACACCTCAAGTGTGTACTTTCTTTGGCATAAATTGATACCATTAGTAGTCCTTGCAACTTCAAGACCTAAGAAAAACTTTAAATCACCCAAATCCTTTAGCTTGAATTGTTGATCCAACAAAATCTTCAAGTCATCAACTGCTTGCTTGTTATCACTAGCAATCATTATGTCATCAACAGAAACTAATAGAGCAATAAAAGAAGTAAAGGTCTTCTTAATGAAAAGGGAGTAATCAGCCTTGGACTGTGTAAATCCAAGAAGAACCAATGCAGCAGAAAATTTGGCAAACCACTGCCTTGAAGCTTGTTTTAGTCCATATAAGGACTTAGTAAGTTTGCAAACTAGCCCCCCTTTGCTGTGGAAGCCTGGTGGGAGATCCATATAGACTTCTTCCTTCAATTTGCCATGAAGGAAGGCATTATTCACATCAAGCTAACAAAGATACCAGCCTTGCACAGCAGCCACTGCAAGGAGACATTTGACAGTAACAAGCTTTGCAACAGGGGAGAAAGTTTCAATATAATCAAAGCCTTCTTTCTGTGTGAAGCCTTTAGCCACCAACCTAGCTTTATATCTTTCCACAGTGCCATCAGATTTGTATTTCACCCTATAGACCCACTTACAACCAATTGTCTTTTTATGAGGTGGAAGAGCTGTGAGGGTCCAAGTGTGATTAGCCTCAAGAGCAGAAATCTCAGCTGCCATAGCATCTCTCCACTTGGAATCTTTAACTACTTGATGATAGAATTTAGGCTCCTCAATGGTAGAAATAGCATGACAGAAATGCAAGTGTCTGGGAGACAATTTTTGAGAAGATAGGTAAAAGGATAAAGGGAAAGCAGTGCTAGGTGGAACTTGAGACACCTGATTGCACTTATAAGCTTGCAAATAAGCAGGTTTGGTTGAAAGTCTAGTTGATTTTCTAAGAGGTAGAATGGAAGCAGGAGGTGTAGTATGGACAGAAGGTAAGGAGTGATCAAGAGAAACAGTGGACTGATTTGGATGGACATTATACTGATCAAGGGGAATAGCAGACTGATTAGAAACATCAGAATGATCCAAGGGAACAGGTAAGGAACCAATAAGAATAGAAGAAGGAGAAGAAGTATCTGAACAAGGATGGGAATGAGGAACATGCTCAATAATAGAAGTGGAGTCTGCAATAGGAAGTTGAACAGAAATTGGACAAGAGGGAGAGTCAAAATTAGGAGGAGATGAATCAAATAAAGGAAAAGAGGTGAGATCAGAGGAGGAAGAAGAGTGTGAAAAAAGGAAGATAGACTCATGAAAGACAACATCTCTAGATATAGTAATCTTCCTAGTATGAAGATTGAGAACTTTGTAACCTTTCATGTTAAAAGGGTAACCTAAGAAGACACATGGGGAGGCTCTAGAATCAAACTTTAACCTGTGGACAGATGGGGTTGAAACAAAACATAAGCAACCAAACACTCTAAGATGAGTAAAAGATGGTTGTTTATGAAACAAAATCTTAAATGGGGATTTATGACCTAACAAAGGCATAGGCAACCTGTTGAGGAAATAAGTGGCTGTCAAAATGCATTCACCCCAATATGCTGAGGGCAAATTGGATTGAATCTTAAGAGATCTAGCAACATTCAAAAGATGTTGGTGCTTTCTCTCAACCACAGAATTTTGCTGAGGTGTATAAGCACAACTCTTTTGATGTATAATGCCATGATCACTATAAAAATTGGACAAAGAAAATTCAGGAGCATTATCTGATCTAATTGCCTTAATGCCAATGTTAAATTGAGTCAAAATCATGTTATAGAATGAAATTAAAAGCTGTTTGACATCAGACTTAGCTTTCATGAGATATACCCAAGTAGACCTAGTGGCATCATCAACAATGGTAAGAAAAAATCTAAAACCATAAGTGCAAACAGAGTAGGGACCCCAAACATCTACATGAATCAAAGCAAAAGGCTCAGTGCTCATATTATTGTTTGAAGGAAATGGCAACCTCTTCTGCTTAGCCAAAGGACAGATGGTACAAATGTCATTACATTTGGAAGAAAAGGAAGGCAAAACACTTTGCATAGAGGACAATTTATTAAAAGAAGGATGTCCTAATCTAAAATGCCATAAAATGGACATATCTTTATGAGAAACAGATGTTGAAAAGGCTGACTTAGGAAGCTTGTTGGTGGAGAGGTAGTCTGATAGAGAAGGTGGAGTCCTAAAAGTGCTGTTCTGCAGCAAGTACAGACCATGTTGGACTTCACCCACTCCAATCGTCCTCCAACAAGAAAGGTCCTAAATAAAGCAGAATTGAGACAAAAACACAAGACAAAAAGGTAAGCGTTGAGTGAGTTGGCTGACAGACACAAGATTAAAGGAAAAGGAAGGAACACAAAGAACATGTTCAAGGGTAAGTGAATTGGATAGTTGGACAGTACCAATGTGAGTAACATGAGCAAATTCACCATTAGGTAATTCAACAACACAATGGGAAATAGCAATATAAGAGTGAAAAAGTGAAAGAGAACAAGCAATATGATCACTTGCACCTATGTCAAGAACCCAAGTACTACCACCAAAAGCAGATTTATTCACAAGCTTAGCACAGAAAATGGAGTGCTTGAGATTATCTGCCAAAGGAGTTGGTTGAGAGGTAGAAGCTTGGTTGGAAGAAACACTGTTAGCCATAGCAATTGGACTGTTGTGAGAGTCAGAACCTCCAATCATGGCAAGCAGTTTCTGACATTGCTCCATTGTGAAAGGAAAATGCTGTGGGGTGGGTGTGGCAACAGACTCTTGAATAGAATCAAGAGAGGAGACCTAGTTTGCCCTTGCCTTGGTCTTATAGCCAGGAGGATATCCATGAATTTTATAGCATCTCTCCACGGTATGACCAAGCAATCCACAATGGCTGCAGGTAGGCCTCTCTTTTCCTTTCTTGAAAGTCTTAGAACTAGAACCAAGATTCATTGTTTTGGCTACAAGGGTAGTGGATTCAACAAAAGGACCATTGTTGCTATGTCCAACTGACCTCTGCCTTTCATCTTGAACCAACAATGAATATACCTTATCAACAAAAGGAATAGGATCCATTAACATAATTTGGCCTCGAATGTGAGAGAATGAATCATTAAGACCCATTAGAAGCTGCATAATTGCTACTCTGTGATGAAGATTGGAAATCTTTTCATTCACATGGCACACACACTTCTCACAAGAGCAAAGAGGAAGTGGTTCATAGTTTTGTATTTCATCCCATAAGATTGAGAGATTGGTAAAATAATCACTCACAGTGAGTTCCCCTTGAGAAATGCTAGCAAGATCTTTCTGGAATTGGTAAACCCTAGGTCCATTGCCTTGAGAGAACATATTCTGAAGCTTCTTCCAAACTTCCTTGGCAGTTCTTCGATACACCATGCTAGTTGCAATTTTGGGGGAAACACAATTGATGATCCAAGAAACCACAATTTCATTGCATCGTGACCAACTTTGAACAAGAAGAGGAACTTTCTCCATGGCAGAAGTCAGAGAAGCAGAGCCATCAATTAACCAAAATTTATTTTTTAATTTAAGAGCTCTTTCCATAGATCGTGCCCACGTAGGATAGTTTTCTCCTCCAATCAGTGGCTGAGATACAAGAATTGCTCTAGGGCTCTCAGCGTGGTGAAGAAAGAAGGGATGTGATTCATCAATGGTGATGCTTGTAGAAGCTTGATCAGAAGGCGCCATTCATGTAGCTTCGAAAGAAAAAAAAATAGCTTTTGAAGAAGAAGAAATTGAAACAAAGAAATTAGGCGGAAGCAAGAAATGATTGCTTTGATACCATATTGGAAAACGGAGAGAATTCTAAAGAAATGAAATTCTATTTCATTGAACAAAAAATTGAACTAATCTGATACAACCAGATACGTATATATATACATCAAATCCCTCCACTTAGTAACTAACCACTTAGTAACTAACTAATTAATCAGCTAACAGAAATAACAAACTAATGCACGTGCCTATCACATGCTGAGTTAAATACATATACAACCAAAAACTACATGCCGTTTCTATTATCTATTACTGTCGTTTCCTTTACAAATTGAAATTGAATCTCTGGAACAGGAACTTTGCTTCTTATCTATGCTCTTGATTTTGCTCCTCTTAGTTCCATTACTTCCTTTAGCATCTTTACTTTGTTTTACAATATCATGTTTTGCCTTTTCTTATACTTATCAACCAAAATGAAGCATATATTTTTGTGGCTCACATTGACAAGTGTTTCATTTGATTGGTAATCACCAAAAATTAGAGTTTCTCTCAATCTACCAACAATAGAAATTCGATTCGAGAATCTGACTGTTGAAGGAGAAGGTTATGTGGGCAGCAGAGCTTTACCCTCGGTCTTCAACTACTTTTTAAATATTACAGAGGTATCTGACATTTAACGGGAAGAAATGTGAACTGGTAATTTTGCCTTTGCACTTGAGACTATATTTGTATCATGACTTCTCCTGTCTTAAAGGGTATAGCAGATTACCTCCATCTTGTTCGAAGTCGAAAGGCAAAGTTCTCAACTCTAGCAATGTTAGTGGAATTATCAAACCTGGAAGGTAAGATGAAGGTTCTATTTGAGTCACTAAGGCTTTGTTTGATTTGGTGATAATTTTTTTTTAAAAGCATTTTCTATAAAATTTTCTCATTTTCTTATGTTTAGTAATAACCTTAAATGAGTTGAAAAACAATATTTTAACTTCTCTTATTTAGCTTGACGTGAGAGTTGTTTTTCAAAAAAAATTGATGGAAAAAAATCTCTATTGATAAAAGATAGTTTTACTTTAACTCATTTTTTCTAATGATACTAAACACAAAAAAACTATTTGTACACAAAGTTTTCATCGAAACAAAGAAAGTGTCATGCTTATCCATTCCTTTGTTCATTTTTCGTGTATAACGTTATAGGTTTTGGGCTTCATAGATTCATAATAGCCTTTTTTAACTTCTTGAAGTGCATTTCAGATTGGCTCTGCTTTTAGGACCACCAGGCCCAGGGAAGTCTACCTTACTAAAAGCTTTGTCTGGACAACTTGGAATTTTCTTTCCAAATACCATTAAATATCAAAAAATTTAGTTAGTTGTCACGTTTCAAAACAATGTTGTAAACTAGCATCTCGAGTTTTAAAAACTCGATTTTCATGATAAAACTCAAGTTTTTAAGTCTCGATTTGTAAGCGATAGAACCTGATGTGGAAGAAAATACACGTAGAAATCCACGTGGAACTCGAGTCTCTAAGACTCGAGTTTCACTTCTTCTTCCTCTCTTGGTCGGACTTCCTGCAACTCAAACTCAGAGAATCACCTACTGTTCTTCCTCTGTTCTTCGTCCCTGTTCTTCGTCGTCGTGCAGATCAGACTCAGATCGTCCAATCGCCCACTCAGATCTGTTCTTCGTCTCTGTTCTTCGTCGTCGTGCAGGTCAGACTCAGATCGTTCCTTTCTTCGTGCAGGTCGTCGTCGTCTCCATCTTCTTCAGATCCAGTTTTCTCCAGGTCGTCGTCTTCTTCTTTTTGATTCGGATCTTCTTTTCCTTGTCTTCTCCGCCTTTTCTCCTTCTGCATCTGGAAATTTGCTTCCATGGAACTTGAGTCTCTCAAACTCGAGTTCCACGTGGCTAAATTCTTCCACACCAACAGTAGAACTCGAGTTTGAGACGCTCGATTTTTGTAATTGATCTCGAGTTTTTAAAACTCCACACACTACTTTCCAAATTCCTTTGAAACCTTCGTTAACTTATTATATTCTTTCTCCCTACTGCGTTAGCCTGCAAATTCCCCCGGACAACTTGACTCGAAACTAGAAGTAAAGAAGTTATACTTAAGCTTTTAGTTTTATTGCCTATGCATTATTCTAATATGAGTAAATGACTAAACATTCCTGGATTTGTCTATAATATTCAAACTCTTTTAATTGTGATTTCTTTTGGATCCTAGTTTTCAGGGAAAGTGACATATAATGGCCATGAGATGCACGAGTTTGTACCCCAGAGGACTTCGGCTTATATCAGCCAGTATGATCTTCATATTCCTTTGTTAACAGTTAGAGAAACCTTAACCTTCTCTACAAAATGTCAAGGAGTTGGTACTGGCCATGGTAAGTTACAACACCAGAGATTATAATGTAATAAGCTTTACATAAACTTTTGCCTTTCTTTTTTAATTTTTAATTCTGGTTCTATTGAGTGCTTTAGAGATGCTTTGGAGCTTTTGAGAAGAGAGAAGGAATTAAATATAAAGCCAGATCCCTTTATTGATGCATTGATAAAGGCAAGAAGCTAGAGTTTTATACAACTTGTCACAAGGAGTTATGCATGTGTTCATGCCAAAGGGGTTTTTGTTTTCATAATACATATTGTACTTTTTAATACAGTTGTCAGTTTTGAAAGAACACAAGGAAGACATAGTCACAACCAGGACACAATCTATGCTTATGAGACCCAGTAACTAGGCCTAAGGGAGTAATCCAATTTTTAAAAAAAGTTGAATTAATTTATGTCTTAATCTTTGTATTTACACACAGATTTTTGGACTGGACGTGTGTGCTGATACAATTGTAGGGAATGAAATGATATGGGGTATATCAGGAGGACAAAAGAAACGTGTTACTACAGGTAGATTGACATATATATGAGGAAAACCCAGCTTAGCAATTGTGAAATCTTCGATTTCAGAATATCTAATCTTAATTTTGAATCTTTTTTTTTTTTTTTCTTTCTTTGATAGAAACGTTTTTGACTAACTTGGATTAACGCAGGGGAGATGCTGGTTGGTCCTTTGAATGCGTTTTTTATGGACAATATATCTAATGGTCTTGACAGTTCAACCACGTTTCAGATCATTAACTCAATCAGGCAGTCAATTCATCTTCAACAAATCTGCTCTTATCTGTCTTCTGCAGCCTCCACCAGAAACTTATGAGCTCTTTGATGACATTATTCTTCTTTCAAAGGGACATATTGTATACCAGGGACCCTGTGAATGTGTTCTAGAGATTTTTGAATCCATGGGATTCAGATGTCCTGAGAAAAAAGCCATTGCCGAATACCTACAGGAAGTAAGTTTTCACACTGATCCTTATCCCTTTCTAATGTGAAAAAATAACAATTATATCAAATCCATTCATTGTAACGGTTTTCCAAGTCTCAAACTTGTCACTTGGATTGCAATCGTTTGTACACATTGTAGGTGACATCAAGGAAGGATCAGAGACAGTATTGGGTGAATGAAGAACAGCCTTATCACCATGTTTCTGTCAATAAATTTGCAGTGGCCTTCAAATCTTATCATGTAGGAAGATCCATCCAACGTGAGCTTGCGACCCCATTCTATAGGTCGGAGAGCCATCCTGCAGCTTTGACACGATCCAAATATGGTGCCAACATGAAAGAATCGATGAAAGGTTGTTTCTCAAGAGAAGTTATTCTGATGAAGAGGAGTGTATCTATGTACCTTTCAAGTGAGTGATATTCCTGTTTAATGCCCTTCAACAGAATTCTTAGACTACAGACACAATGAATTTTAATCTTTATTTTCAGCTCGAAATTATTGCAATCATCGTGGCAACTGTCTTTGCACAAGCCAAGAAGCGTCATGATACACTAGAAGATGGAATAGTCTATCTCGGTGCTCTTTATTTTGGGCTATCTTCAATAATGCTGCACAATTCGAACTTCCTCAAACCATTGATAAACTTCCTGTGTTCTATAAGCAAAGAGACCTCCTCTTCTATCCTTCATGGGCATTTTCATTGCCAGTAGCTATTCTTGGAATTCCTTTGTCTTTAATCAACGTTGTCTTATGGGTTGCCCCGACTTATTTTCTAATAGGATTTGATCCTAGTGGCATTAGTTCAGTACCAAAAAAAAAAAAAAAAAAAACCAATTATACTCACCAAACACCAATTTCCCTTTCTTGGATTATCTATAGTAACCCTTCTACGTTTCTTGCTTCAGGTTGCTTAGACATTTTCTCCTTCTTGCAGCGCATGCTCAGATGTCATATGCACTTTTCAGATGCATGGGTGCACTTTCTAGGGACCATGTTATTGCAAACACAGCCGTAAGCCTTGCAATCATATGCCTTCTAGTGTTATGTGGATTCATTATATCACGAAGTAATAATACTTTAATATGCCATATTTTCTTAAATGAACTTTACAACATTCGCATTAGGACCTACTTTTTCTATTCTACATATATATTTTTCAAAACATCCCACATCAAATTATCTATTTTATACATTTCATTAAAATATCAATTTTTGTAATTTTTTTAATTGTTTCTTTTTCTTCACACACAACTATCATCCACTTTTTTCTTTTGTTCTTGAGATACGTAAAGAAAGAATAAACCACTAAATACAAAGTGAATAATATCAGTGTAAATTTATACAATTACTGTAAAAACTTGTAAATTTACACAATTATACACAGACTGATGTGGGCCAATTTTAAAAAAAACTATGTAAATTCTACATATTTTTTTATTATATACAGACTGATGTGGCTGCTCTAATGATTGTACTAGAAATATGGCATAATGTTGTTCTCTTTTTTTTCATTTAGATGACGCACAAAATTGGTTGATTTGGGGTTTCTGGTTATCTCCCTTAATGTACACACAAAATGCACTTTCAGCAAATGAATTTCTCGGAAGGTCTTGGAAAAAATGTAAGAATTCCTTCTTTTCTTGTATTTAAGTTAATGTTTTTTCTGGGACAATTCTAGCGTGATGTGTCAAAAGTTTGATTGTGAAACCCAAATGTAGGTTCGTAATGGAACAAAAGAAGCTCTTGGAATGTCGGTCTTGAAAGCAAGAGGGCTGTTTACCAGTCCGCAATGGCCTTGGATTGGTCTTTTTGGATTGATTGGTTACATATTCTTATTGAATGGAATTTACACTTTAGCTCTTGCTTACCTTAATGGTAAGCAGTCTTATTTCAACACCCTATTATTTCCACTTTTTGATATTGCTATCCCATTTTAACCGTTTTGACTCTTCACAGAATATGGAAAGGTTCAAGGGGTTTCTCAGTCAAAAAATACTTTAGAGGAGAAGCACACTAACAGAATAAGTGAGACTGAGGTGTGCTAGCCTCCGAGGCACAAGAAAGTGGAACAAGCTCCAGCAGAATTAGAGGTAAGGCCGTTAACCTTTAGCGGGTTTTGTTTGTCGGATGTTGTCATTGTCACTTTCCAAGGATGTGACAATGTTACCTATACCTAATTTTGGTTATCCCTTAGAAATGCTGAGCAATATATAAACAAAATACTTTCCAAGTTTTGGGGACATATGTCTCATAATATCATGCATGCATCAAGAATAATACATGATCATAAAATTTTTACATTCCTGTGAATTTGACAGATATGCATATAACAAACTAAATGTAGAAATGTTCTAATACCAATATTATGATTCCAAGATACAAAAATTTCAAGAATACAACATGTGAGAAAATATATGACTCGGTGAATCAAATGGCCCCTTGGACTTGAGATTGTCCAAATGATGCTTATAAAATGTGATCACTAAGACTATGTATGAAATAACAGAAGCCAATGCAGTTGACAGACATGAGGGGTGCGGAATACCTCTCCCATTCACACCAATTTCTCTGATTTTTGAGGATATCAGATATTCAGTTACAATGCCAAAGGTAATTATGTTTTACTGTTTTATGATTCATGTGAGTCATACATTGCTTGAAAAAACTAAAAAGTGTCTGCTATGAACTCCATAGGCAATTGAAGTTCAAGGTGTTTCACAAAATCGATTGGAACTTCTAAAGGGAATTAGTGGAGCTTTTAGGCCAGGAGTCCTTACTGCTTTAATGGGGATTAGTGGAGCTGGTAGAACTACACTTCTAGATGTGCTGGCTGGAAGGAAAAACTCTGGATTTGTAGATGGAAACATTACCATTTCAGGCTACCCAAAGAGGCAAGAAAATTTTGCTCAAGTTTCTGGATACTGTGAACAAAACTACATTCATTCTCCCCTTGTCACTGTTTATGAGTCCCTCCTATACTCAGCACGGCTTCGTCTGCCACCAGCGGTTCATGCAAAGACTAGAGAGGTTGTGGAAATAATCTATAGTTTATGTTACCTTCTTTTTTATTGTGACTATTTCCTTTAAAAATTTATTTTCAGGTTTATGTGGAGGAAGTCATGGAGCTAGTTGAGCTAACAACATAAAGAGATGCATTGATTGGATTTCCAAATGTAACTGGACTCTCCACTGAGCAGCGCAAAAGATTGACCATTGCTGTTGAGCTTGTGGCAAACCCCTCTATAATATTCATGGATGAGCCCACCACAGGTCTAGTTGCAAGAGCAGCCGCCATTGTAATGAGAACTGTGAGAAATATGGTGGACACTGGAAGAAATGTGGTGTGTACTGTTCACCAGCCAAGCAATGACATATTTGAATCATTTGATGAGGTAAGAAAACATTAATGTATAAAGATACTCTAAACCATTTCTTCTTTTCACTCTGGAAATCTTAATGCCTTCGAGTCCAAAAATAGCTCATTCTATTGACACAAGGAGGTGAAGAAATATATGTTGGTCCCCTGGGGCCAGGTTCTTGCCATTTGATCAATTACTTTCAGCCTTTCAGGTAAACCTTAACTAAACTGGAATCTTTCTTTTTTCTTCTTTCTCTGGATTATCCATTTACATTAATTTTTCTTTTCCAATTTTTTGTTTTCAAAGGATATACCTGAAATTGATAGAATTGAAGATGGTTATAACCCGGCAACATGGGCCTTGGAACAGACAATAAGGGAAAAAGAAGAGGCGTTAGGTGTCAAATTTGCAGATGTATACAAAGCATCAGATCTTTTTAGGTTAGTAAACTAAGAACCACTCTTTACTGTGTTACCCCAAAAAAACAAAAACAAAACATATTGACCTCTAGTTGTTGAAAATTAGTCCCTCTTATGCAGGAGAAACAAAGCTTTAATAAGGGAGTTGAGTACACCTCCTCCTGATTCACAAGAACTTCACTTTCCTTCAAAGTACTCACGGTCCTTTTTTACTCAATGCACAGTATGTTTGTGGAAACAGCACATGTTGTACTGGAGGAACACACCATACAATGCTGTGAAACTTCTGTTTGGAATTTCACTGTCCATTTTGTGTGGAATTATATTCTGGGGTCTTGGCACCATAAGGTACATGTATTCGGAAAAACCTAGGAACAAGGTGCTCCTCTTAAGGAAGTTCATAACAAACTTATTTAAGATGTTTGAATTTATAGGACAACAAAGTAGGGCATTTTCAGTGGGTTGGGTGCACTGTATACTACACTTTTGTTCTTGGGATTTAATTCTGCTAGCGCAGTCCAACCAGTTATAGTTGCTGAACGAACAATTTATTATAAAGAGAGAGCTGCAGGAATGTACTCTGCTTTGCCTTATGCAATGGCACAGGTACTCACCATTCAAAATTTGAATTTTTTTTTTTTCCCAGTTGTTGGACTCTGCCAATTGCCAAGCAAGAGTTTAAATAAAATGACAATGATACTATAGCCTTGTTTCCAACGAAAGTTATATCTGATATCTCCTGTTTGCCTAAATTATCTGGACCTAAGCGGTCATATTTTGTGGCCACCAAAGTTTATGAAGTTTGCTTCTGTGACTTATCTAGCCTAGGAGGTCATTACTGGTTTCTTCCTTGCCTCAACTTTCATTTTTCAGGTGGCTATAGAGATCCCATACACTTTTGCTATGGTCTTTATGAGCTCTGTTAGAGCATTCGCATCCTATTTTTCTTAAAAAATTCCATTTTACTATCTCAAAAACTACTTTATCTATTATATCATACCATTTTACAACACACCCAACATCCCAACTTTTATTTTCCTATATAACACATTAAAATAATATATATCTACACAATAAAATATACAACACAAAACCATTTCTCTTCTTTTTATTAATAAAAATTTGGAAACACAATAAAATAATATCATTTAAGAACGCAATTTTCCTACAGTAGCCTTTTACTACTGTAACACAATGGTATATTTTTTACAATTACTATTTGGGGTAATGTTTGCTTATAGTGTTTCTAGACGGTAAAATACAATTTTGGGGCCTTTACAAGCCCCAATACTAATGCTCTTATAGTTTATCCAATGATTGGATATGAGTGGACATCCACAAAGTTCTTCCACTGCCTTTTCTACCAGTTCTTCACAGTTCTCTCCTTGATATACTATGGAATGATGGTCATAGGAATAAGTCCTAATCTTCAAGTTTCGTTTGTAATTTCTGGTGCCCTTTACACAACATGGAATCTCTTCACAGGCTTTGTCATTCCCCAGAAGGTAGTTTTCATCTAATCCTTGTTGTAATTCTTTTAGCTTCCTATGAATAGGAGGGATGTGATTTGTGACATTAAAGAAATTAACTAAATTGCAGAGAATTGCCATATGGTGGAGATGGTTTGCTTGGATATCCCCCATATCATGGGGTTTCAATGGGTTGGCTACTTCACTATATGGAGACGTCAAAAATAAGCTGGACTCAGGCGAGACAGTTGCTGAGTTTATTAAGGATTATTTTGGGTTCAGACATGACCTTTTCCTTTTGTGGGTGGTATGTCTTGCACTAATAGGCAGTTGTGTGTTCTTTGTCTCTCTATTTGTAGCTTCTCTGAAGATCTTAAACTTTCAGAAAAGATAGGGAGGGAAAAGGTTTTCCAACATGAATTTCAGTGATACCATTTTGCTTGTTGAGTGTTGTCCAGGCCCTAATGTAGCAACCATGTAAATGAATTTAGAAATTAAAATTTGACAGTTTTTTTTTTAAATTCCAAATATATAATGGGGGGGGGGGGGATTTGTGCTTGAACGTTTCTGTTGAAAACACAATAAGGTTTTTCAATAGAAATTTTCATTTTATTCTTTTTTCAGTAAATTGATAGTGAATTTGGACATGAAATTATTTTGCTTCGAAAGAAAAATTTTATTAAACCAAAACAGGAGTAAATTAGTAGCATTTCAAAAGGATTGGAGGAGTACAAACAGAACCGAAATAGCCCTACAAGGAATTACAGAGTGGCCATCGAGCTTGAACATGAGAGGCCTGATTTGTGCCTTTGGGAATCCACCTAAAACTGAAAGACAGCACCTGGACTTCTCTTTACTTCTCTCTACAAGCACATTGGCTATTTTCCATGAAATAGCATCAGAAGGATAATTAATACTGAGTATACATTCCTTGCAATCCCCCAACATGTGCCAGATTGTAGTTCAAGACTATATTGACAGCCCTGCCCAAAGCTTTGGCTTCGGCTTGAATAGGAAGATTGGTGTTCACTTTGATGGAGAAGGCGAATACCAAGTTTCCTTATCAATCTCTATCGACGAGGGTTATGGCTGATCTGTTTGGATCAACTGCCGCGTCACAATTGATCTTAAGACTCCCTTTTGATAACAGTGTAGATTGGACTTAATTGAACGAAAGTGATGTTTAAGAACTCAATTCAAATTTTTTCATAATTTTTTGAAATTTTTAACACAAAAAATCATAAATACTCAAAAAAAAGCTTTTGGAGACACTAGCAGCCTGGGAAGCATGAACACAGCACCAGAGGAGCCGCACCTGAGTCTGACACGGCCTGACATGGCGTGCGGTGGGCGATGCCACTGCCTGCACGTCAGTGCCACGTCCTTTTTTTTTTTTTTTTGGTTTCTCGATACGGGCCGATTCATGCTGACTTGGGCCGATTCATGCCAATTCGTGCCAAATCGGGTCATATTGGCCAAAACCACCGATACAAGCCGAAATTCAAGTTAAAAAAAAAATTTTAAAAATGTAAAACGCACCGTTTCACTCAAACTAAACTTCAAAACTGAAAACACTAAGTCATTTGTTTGCTCAGCCCTTCTCTCTACCTCTCTGCTTGTGTCTGTGCCTTTATGGCCTTTCTGTCTTATTGTCTCCCCTCTCTGCTCTGAGCTCTCCATTCCTCTCTCTCACTATTTCAACACAGGCTTCAAGCCTTCAAAATCTCGGTCTTAGTTTCAACTCAAGCTTCAAAATCATAAAGAGTTCACTCGGTTTTAACCCCCAAGCTCACCGACCCAACTCTCAACTCAAGTATCAAATCATTTAATTTTTTTAATTTTTTTTTTAAATTTCTATATATAAGCTGCCTGTATTAGTGTAATGTTGTGAGTTGTGACTTGGGTTTGATTGTTTATTTAGTTATTATATATTTGTCAAATTATTTGTAGGTTAAATTAAAATTATTGAATTTACAATGGAGGAAGCCACTAAAATTATTAAATTAAAATTAAAATTATTTGTCAAATTATTTGTATTCTAATTTCCGAACATCATGGAATGTTTTAATTTCAAACTTGTGGATTGTATTTAATTTATAAACATCATGTTTTAGTTATTATCTACTATTACTCTTAAATTTGATATATGTTTATATAATGTAAAAGAAAAAGTATATTTAGCAATATATAGAAAATAAAAATATTTTTAATAATTTTTTAATTGCCGCACTCACCGCACCCTACTTTTTCAAAAATTGCCGAATCTCGTACTCACACCTGCACCCGAATCTAAAAACGCACTCATACTTCATAGCTAGCAACACAATTCTAACATAGACTAACAAGAGATTAAAGTGACAAAATTGAATTAAATTTTGGACAAAACTAAAGAGTGAAATTTGTAATTTTATGGGAAAAAAAAAAAAAAACAATTATCAAATTCCATTGTCGAAAATACCCTTCCCGCTTTGTGTGGCAACTGTCAGCAAGGATCGCCAACCATATCAACACCTTGTTTCTGCTTCTCTATGCATGGCTTCTCTTGCTTTTACCACCACTCCAAGTCCACAGTTCCCTCCTTTCAAACCCAAAAAATCTCACAAATTCATACCAACCCATCTCACAAAGCTTCAAGAAGATGCCAAAAGCCATCAAGTTTTGTACAAATCTTACTTCCATCGCATCTCCTCTCTATGCAAAGAAGGCCAAGTTCAAGAAGCTGTGAACCTTCTCGCTGAAATGGAGCTCAAGGATCTCAAAGTTGGGCCTCAGATTTACGGCGAGCTCCTTCAGGGTTGTGTGTATCAACGAGCTCTCTTCACAGGTCGGCAAATTCATGCACATATTGTAAAGCACGGCAATTTCTTTACAGAAAATGAGTATATTGAATCAAAGTTGGTGATTTTCTATGCGAAATGCGATGTTTTGGAGGTTTCAAACTGTTTATTTCGCAGGCTACTTGTACAGAACGTGTTTTCTTGGGCTGCAATTATTGGTATGCATTGTAGGATGGGTTTTAGTGAAGAAGCTTTGTTGGGTTTTGTTGAAATGCAAAGAAATGGGTTCTTACCGGATAATTTTGTAGTTCCGAATGCTTTGAAGGCGTGCGGTGCTCTGGGGTGGATTGGGCTTGCAAAAGGGGTTCATGGGTATGTGGTGAAGATGGGTTTTGGTGAGTGTGTATTTGTGGCAAGTAGTCTTGTGGACATGTATGGGAAATGTGGGATTTTGGAGGATGCAAGGAAGGTGTTTGATGGTATGCTTGAGAGGAATGTGGTCGCTTGGAACTCGATGATTGTGAGTTATGTCCAAAATGGAATGAGTGAGGAAGCGGTTGAGGTATTTTATGATATGAGAGTGGAAGGTATTGAACCAACTCGAGTCACTGTTTCAAGCTTTCTTTCAGCTTCGGCTAATATAGGTGCACTTGAAGAGGGTAAGCAAGGGCATGCTATTGCAGTATTAGGAGGATTAGAGTTGGATAACATATTGGGTACTTCTATTATAAACTTCTATTTCAAGGTCGGTTTGATTGATGATGCAGAGCTAGTTTTTAGTAGGATGCTTGAGAAAGATGTGGTGACATGGAATTTGCTCATATCTGGTTATGCACAATTTGGGCAGGTTGACAAGGCACTTAATATATGCCAACTGATGAGATCAGAAAACTTGAGGTTTGACGCTGTGACTCTTGCATCCTTGTTGTCTGCTTCGGCAGATATAAGTAATATGAAACTTGGTAAGGAGGGGCATTGTTATTGTATTAGAAACAACCTAGAATCTGATGTGGTTGTTGTGAGTAACATTGTAGATATGTATGTCAAATGTGATAGAATTGATTATGCAAGACAAGCTTTTAACTCCTCAGTTAAGAGAGATATTATATTGTGGAACACTATGTTGGCTGCTTATGCAGAGTTGGGTCAAAGTGGTGAGGCCTTGAAATTGTTTTATCAGATGCAGCTGGAGGGTGTGCCACCAAATGCTATATCATGGAATTCTGTAATTTTGGGTTTCCTTAGAAGTGGCCAGGTCAATGAGGCTACAGATATGTTCTTGCAATTGCGTTCCCTTGGTGTCCAGCCTGACTGGATCCCGTGGACTACTCTTATCTCTGGTCTGGCTCAAAATGGTTTTCAAGATGAGGCAATTTTGGTTTTCCAGCAAATGCAAGAAGCAGGGATTACACCCAATACCACTAGCCTTTTTTCTGCACTCTCAGCTTGCACTGATAAGGCAGCATTACATTATGTAAAAGCTATTCATGGCTATGTTACGAGGCATAATATTTGGCTTTCTATACCTATTGCAACCTCTTTATTGAACATGTATGCTAAGTGTGGAATTACTGATCAAGAAAATTGTGCGTTTGATATGATTTTAAGCAAAGAATCTATAATGCAATGATATGTGCTTATGCTTTACATGGTCAAGCTCTAGCAGTGCTCAAACAATTTGAGGAGGAAGGTATAGAACCAGATAACATAACCTTTACTAGAATCCTATCAGCATGCAGCCATGCCGGGCTAGTGAATGAAGGTCCTTTTCAATAATATGGTCTCTAAATTCCATATGAAGCCAACCACGGAGCATTATCACTGTGTGGTTAATCTTCTTGCTCCAGTAATTTTGATGAAGCATTTAGGCTTATTCTGACAATGACATGCAAGGCTGATGCAGATATATTAGAATCACTTCTTGCTGCTTGTTGAGATTTCCATGAGATTGAACTTGGGAATTATTTGTCCAAACATTTATTAAAATCAAAACCAGATAATCCTGGAAATTATGTGGCACTTTCAAATGCATATACAGTATACACCCTCAGGAAGGTGGAATGAGGTATCATACATGAGGTATATAATGAAACAAAAGGACCTAAGGAAGGTTCCTGGATGCAGCTGGGTTCAAATAGGGAGAGAACTTCATGTGTTTGTTGCTGGTGACAAATCACATCCCAAAATTGGGGATGTTTATACAACATTGGCTCTTTTGGTAATGGAGATGCAGTTTACAGGATACATGCCAACGTTTAATGGTGCTGAAATTCTATGCTCTTGAGCACAAGATTTCATAACTGACGTGAATTGGGAAGCTCTCATTATGGCATGCTAAAAATAAAACAGATAATTGTTGCAGACAAACTAATGTTCCCAAAGAAGGATAAAAATATCCTATGAATGCCTGGAAGTTGCACAAAACTTGCGAGGACAGGAGGGACCTTATTGACCTGACTGGAAAAGGACATGATCAGATCATCCACAAACTGTTGGGTGCAAGTCTGAATAAACTTGTTAACACTTTGAAGAAGCACAGCTTTGCTTAAGAGGATTCTGTAAGTGCCTGTAAATATGCACCACACTCAGTAGTATATAACATAACACTGCTGTTCTGCAGCTCTGGCTGCTTGGTTGGTTTTGTGACCTGTACCAGGGTATTTATCAAAGTGATGCTCTTATTTTTGTAATTAACTGTGTGAAATTGATTAGCATAGTGGATCTTAGAGCTTAGACTGAAGTAAAGTTAAATCAAGTATTGTCATGTATATGGAATTAGTCTACTTCTTTGAGCCCAGCAAGCAAAGTGAAGAGTTGGTTCTATGCTGCTAGCTAGATTGATGTAATGACAAACCAGAACAAATGATACTTATAATGCAGATCTTGGAATTGACAAGCCAGGTTTATGAATATTTTCCTAGGCTGTGGGTGAATACTTTTATTAAACTATTCCTAGTTCAAAATTATAAGTTAGGTACATATAACTTTTTCCAGTCTTCTGAAGCACATGCCTTAGAAACCAAGGAAAAAGTTGAATAGAGATATGCATATTAGTGGTGCAGTGTAGTTTGTTTGATCATGGAAAACCATGCCAAACTATTCTTAAATACATGTTTTTTATTCAAGTATCAACCTGAAGTCTAAATGCATATGATCAGCAAGCTATCCTAATTTTCCAACCACCCAATATAAGATCCTTTTTCTGGGGTTTTGATCTGTCAGGAAGGTGATGCAGCATGTGGGAAAAGGTTCTTGTTTGGTGACCACCACTAAGTAGTGCACCTTGTTTCAGGCACAAGCTAAGAATATAGAGATTGACAAATATTTTCAGTTGCTCTTACAATCTATTAGATCTTTGAAATCAATCCATTAGAAGCCTTAAGTATTGATTTCTTGCTTCAATGTAATTCAAAACAAAGTTCTAGATACATCATACATTTGAGCTTTTAAATCTTTCTCAAATAATCGCAACTTTAAAATGCTTGGGCTGTTGAGATACTTCTGCATTATTGATATACATCTATTTAATAAGGTTGGTGAGGACTAAATCAGGTACCTTGTAATGGTTTTTATTATCATAATTGATCCAACTAACACCAAATAGACTTTGGGATTTAAATTCATAGCTGAAGATGATTACTGTTTGAATGTTCTTCTAGCTATCCAACTCTATACAGTCCATTTCCATTTATATATTTTCAAAAGTGAACTTAGAAGGCAAGAAATTGAACTACTCTATTAGTTAAATAAATACATTAGCAGGTCAATTCTTACTAGTCTCTATCTACTGCTTTTCTCGGGCTGATGAGCAAGTAATGACTAATTAATGGTATAAGTTATTGCAGAGTTGCTTGAATAGCACTCTCTCAATAGACAACAGCAATTGGTTTTTCTTAATTAGTCCATTGAAAACATAGGAGGTGTCTCTTTAAAGTCACTAGTCACTAATTACCTTGATCTGGAGATAATTATTCGAGTCAAATACCAAAGAAATGTATTTAGTTGAACAACTTCGTAGGCATGTATTGTATCATATATATCTCATATTATATATGCCAAGTGAAAGGTAGTCTACAAGTTAAAGAAAAGGAATTAGGTTCTATGGAGCAAAATTTTAGCTGAATATTATTTGAGGAAGATAATATTAGGTAGACCATATTTAAAGAAAATTAAAGTTTTAGTTTTACTCATCATATATGAAAAAATATATATTTCATGTCAATGTAGTGGAAATACCCTATATAACCCCAAATTCCGGATTTAGCTTGAGAGAGAGAGATTATTATTATCTTAATAGACATCTTTATCGTATGCATGATGGGCCACAAAATGATTTACGTTAGCTGCTAGCCAATGAGCAAAGTGCATCCTCACGTTGCTTGTTAGCATCCTCAGCTTTTTATCAGTGTCACTAATCATTTTTTTCCAAGCTCTTCCAGTGGTGTCTTATGATAATTATGTTAATTCCATGTCTCTTCTCTCCCTTGCATCCAAAGGCTAGAAGTGAAATAGCAGTACACATATTCATTGACTTGGTGGGCCATGCAGATGTTGATCTCAGCCAAAAACATTATAAATCAAATAAAATTTTGACCATGTTTGTGATACATTCACTTAGCCTAGCACATCATTTTCAGACTACCACTCCCTTATGATTAATAACTCATGGTTGTTCATGCACAAATTGTCAAATCTAATATCCTTAAGCTAACAACTACAGCTTTAGGTAAGCGATTAAGTTGGAAGTTCTTTTATGGAGTTAACCAACAAAAAAAAATACGAAGTTGAGCATAATATCTGAAGTATCTCTATCAGAAGTCCCACCTGAAAAGTGATTTAAGTAAAGGTTACAAAGATAAAGTCATGGGTCACCCCAGTTGGAAGTAGATGATTATTTATGGGATACTTAACACAGAAGGCCCACATTTGGACTAGTGTTTTTCTCACAATTTGATGAGTCTAGCCACTTTTTAATTACGTGAAAAATATCTTGTTGATGTGAGTTTGTCAAGGGTCAATTTGTGGAGGACTGTGATAGATCAGATGGGTCTCAGAAAACAAAATCTGGATTAATTAATAGTAGTAGCAAAAAGATTAGGAGACCGATTAAACCAGGACAAGAATTTAGGGGTATTTTTTTTTTTGTCGCAAATGCAAACAGGGGAGGGGGGGGGGACTCGATTTGTGTCGGACCAAAAGCTTTGCTAGAGTCCACTTTCGGTGCACCAAATCACGAAAATATCAATATGCTTTCCCAACGAGGCGCCTACCTCGGTTGCTCCACCTAGTTTGACATATACCGCATTTCATGAGGGATCATCACTTACTTTGGTCTAAGCACCGAAAATAAACAAATTTCAAATGGATTTAGGTCAAGTGAAAAAAAGTATTTTATATCAAATCATATTATTATTTATATCAAAACCTAATAAATGAGAAATATGTAATAAACATTTAGATAGCGGCATGGGTTCAGCATTTGCGTGTCCAGCGTTTTGCGCGTGGGTCTCGTGTACTATTCACGAGACCCACAAATCTCTTTTTTTAGCAAAACTTTCATTAAAAATTGGTCTCACGGTATTATTTACACATTTAAAAATTATGTTGCTATAGTTTTTTCAATAATAAGTTTTCAGTTTTCAGCAAATAAGCGGTATCCAAATACACTCGTAATACCAAATACTTTCTTGGTCTAGTGATAATTCTCAAATTTTATATATATAAAAAAATAAAAAATAAAAAGTCTAGCTACAATTTTTTTATATAATTATTAAGATGACATATTTAGTTGGTTCATAAATAAGTGATGTTAATTATGCATATAAAAATGATGTTGCAAGTGATGTTAATTATAGATATGAGAATGATGTTGCATTGATCACTAGGATGGTCATACACCTAAAATACTTGACTCGTTTAATCAATTTTATTGGACCTGTATGAGCGCAAGTGATCTCAAATATGTTGGTTGGTTACAATCTTAAAATTTTTGGGTGCTTCTAAGGATTATGAGGTAAGGGATGTGAGGACAAAGTTTCTCCCCGATGATAACCTTGATGCCATATGAATGAAAAAATGGGTAATCAATATTGTGTGTACCATGTGACTATCTTGAATTTAATGACACTTATGATTAGCTCTATAAGGGCTGAATTCAAATGTTTTGAAATTTTTTTTTCTTATAATCAGAGGAAGACTTGGCTTTATTCATTATGTGAAAGCATGAGAAAGAGAAGGCAAGTTCTTACTTCTTACTATCGATTATTGATAAGATGAAGCTATCCAATGACCATGAGACTTTTCTTCTAATTGTTAACACATGCCACCTTAGGATTCAAGATTTTATTTGTCTATTAGAATCTTTCCCTTGCCTTAAATTTGTCTTGCATTTACGCCTTACTTCTATCATTTGAGTCATCCTTATGACTTCCCCAAACCGTGACCATGATGCTGCTAAGTCCTTGAACTTCAGAACATGGCGAAATTCACCTTTAGACTAGGGGCTAGATGTCTTCAATTAGGCCCTTGGAGATCGGTACGTAACTACGGTGAATTTTAGCGCCTAATATGTGTCCTTTGACTTCATCTCGAGGGTAGCTAAATTTTAAATTCTTGCTTGGGCTAACAGATTAGAACTTCGTGCCTTAGAGCCATTTGGATACAATCATTCCTTACCTATCTCAAGTAACTAACCCCCACGACATTCACCTCCGCCTCGATAAAGAGATTAATTACTATAATTTCACTCAACCTGATCAACTTTGATATATATTTTCTTGACACATGATTATATTTAATTTATTGTATATCTTGTCTACGATTTACAAAAAGAAGTTATTGGCAATGTCAATGAAACTCTGTTCCTTAATGTCTCTGACAACAAGAGGTGGAAATCGCTACAACACTGAGTTGTTTCATATTTAACTCAAAAAGATTCAGCTTAACATTAGGGCAAATTTTAAAGAAGTTAATGCGACAACCATGTTGACAAAGAGGGATGAGATTAATTGGACTTGCAAATTCAATGCAAAGTCATACTCTTTTATTGTTCCTTTAAATAAAATACCCTAAGACAAAAATATAAGATTTTGTTCTAATTGTATATGAAAATTCCTTTGCCTTAATGGATTGAGTTTTAATGTTTGATTTTCTTCTCTTCTATGAGTAATTTATTTGATTTATATTATTTGTTCATGATGCCGTGAAAAAAATTTCTTGCAATATTCACATAGTTTTTCGTTTGGTTCACGAGAATATGTGGAAAACTTTTTTTCTCCAATTTTATTTATTATCTAGTTCTCAAAATTAAATCTTTCTAACTTGATTACTCATCCAACTGCTCACATAAAAGTGATCTACCTGTGATTTCACTCGGCCTTTTGATCCATAGCATGTAAAGAAACTCTTTACCCAATCAAGTGTTAATTTAACCCCAACCCCAACTGGTTAATTGGTAATCACTCTTACCAATCACAACTTATAATTTTAGTAAGTTAAGGAGAAAAAAAAATGTGTGTATCAAGCAAGAGTGGCGCGTTGTGCACAACTGCACACTATGGTATCAGTCTATCAGATGCTAGATAATTTAGTGGCAGAGTGCAAGTTGGAGCCATCTCTTATCTGTAGTTGTTTGGGTCCTCCTCTATCTGACACTATATGTTCTCTTCGTGGCTCATGGGGGTAGAGAAAATGACTAGAGCAGATATCTCTAAAGCCAATCCACAGTGGACACCCCACCCGCACTGGGCGTTACAAACAATTTCGAAATCAAGCAGCTAGTGTGGAAAAATGCGAGGCCTCATTTGAGCTCCTGGGAAATGCTATGAGCACAATGTTTGTCATAACTTAAAGTAAAAATAATGAATTTATGTGGATTTACAGCTCTACCATTTACAACTGGCCACGAATAAATTATGACAAAATTGTGATAAAAAGTATGATTCTACATTACTCATATAAAAATATCAATCACTATCAACAAAAAAAATCATAAAATCTAAGTACATAGAAAATTTTACGTAGTCATAAACAATATTCAACATGTCAAAAATTACGTATAAAAACCGGCTTGAGGTGTGACATAAAGCCGACCACGATGGATTAATCAAATTGCATAAACTTTTTGTCAATGTCAAGTGTCAACTTAGCAATCGGTCCTAATCGGGTTAATTAGATTTTTTTTTTTCCACCTTAATATCAGCTGATTTTTTTTGTCTTTATACTAAATTAATTAATTATTAAACAGCTTAGACTTCAGTCATGAACTCATGCATAATCAAAATTAATCACTCGAGCCAATTCCTGGAAGTTCAATTCAACAAAAATTCTTGTGACACTTTTCACACATTTTTCTATAACTAATATATGTGTCAAGTTGGATTCATTTTCATAAATACAAGTGTTGGTATAATACTATATTGAGTATATAATATAATCCAATTAAGCATTAAAAAGTGCACAAATTTTTAGAAATAGTTTCATTAGCCCCTCATAATTTCTATTTATCATCCAATAAAAAACTAATCAGTAAAAGGTAAGAAGGAGACTGGGGGTGACCCCAAGGGGGGTTCTGGGTGAAATTGAAAAGCAGAGCAAGACATGGTGGGGTATTGGATGTCGAGAATCAATCAACGGCTGACACATTCGTCGGGTCAAAGAGTGTGTCAGATAAGAAGAGGCCCGCCAGCCTGTACGCCACCCATTTCACCACTATTCCTACACATATAAAGGGACAAAATTCTACCCACGTTGCCAAATCTACCCCCATATCACAGCCTTTGTTTTTCCACCACGTGGCTAGCTATCTTCACTCATACCCACCAAGGATGGTCCCGCCACCAGAATAATCCCTCACCACCTACCGGCACCGTTGATTCCGGGCCGAACGGTGTGATTAATAAAGCGATTTCTGCCCCAAGTACGGAGTGGGACCCAAAATTGAATACCCAAAAATGTAAGTAATACACAATCATATCCAAAAAAAGGGTTTTGAAATACTAGAAGGTTTAATCATAGCATGGATGTAACACTAATACGCTCTCCTCCGTAGAAATAATGGGTCATGTGAACATATAAGAGTACCCATGTGAGCACAGAGCAAAAAGAACCACGCATGCAATGTGGATAACTTTTTTGTGGAAAATTCTACTAAAACTTTTTGCGACCTTCCTAGTTTCTACAGGTCCTACAAAAATACATAGAAGAGAACAATTCTTCATTTGGCGTTATACATGAAGAACAAGTGGTTGGAATTTTTAGACGTTTTCTTCAATTCCCAGTTGGCTCTGCACTAGAGTAAAAACAAAACAAAAATCTAATAAAATATTATGTAAAAAACAAAATGACTAAATGTAATAGACAGAAATTATAAACAATAAAATTATATAGGGAAAGAATCAATAATATAAAAAAAACCCAACTAAAAATCCATCAAGTGGTCAATTCCAATCAGTTCATGGAACTCCCCAACCCCCCCTTCATAAACAATTCAACTTCCTCCACCTGTAAAAATCATTGCAAATTAAACTTTTCAAAAAAATAAAAATAAACTCAAGAAAAATAAAAATAAAAATGAAAAACACATATTGGATTGGACCACCCTGAATCCCTGACCCCCCAATCAACTGCGCATTTCAATTCTATTACTTACGCACTGTGCACATTTTTTTTTTTTTTTTTTTTGAAGACAGGCCACCATGTCATCTTTTGCTTTTTTTTCTCCAGGCTTTTCCAAAATTCCAAGAATTCCTTTTCCTAAGGTGGAGTCCTTGACTCAGGGGGAGGGGTTTGACCCTCTGATCCTTTTGATGGATCGTCAGACGACTGTCGCAATCCATCATCAGTCTCACCTCTATTCATATCTTCCATCATACGCAGCACCTCTTGCATTGATGGTCTTTGATCGGGTACGGTCGAAACACATGCCATTGCTATTTGTAACAATTGTACCATCTCTTCCTCAATGTTAGGGTACCTTATCAACTCCACATCAAATACCTCAGCTGTCCATTCTTCCCTTACAACTGATTGCACCCACCTTGGAAGATCAATGCCTTCCTCACCCAATGAAGCTTGGTTTGGTGCTTTCCCAGTTAATAGCTCTAGCAACAATACACCAAAACTATACACATCAGACTTGAACGTGACCTTGCGGGTTTCGACCACCTCCGGAGCACGGTAGCCCGCGACACGGTTCGGGGTGGTCGAGGCACCAAACAATGGGTTGAGTCCGAAGTCCGAAACGGATGCCTCCTGGTCGGGCCGGAGGAGGATGTTCGAGGACTTTATGTTGCCGTGGACTACTTTTCCTGACACGTGTAGGTGGGTTAAACCTCTTGCCGTGCTTAGTGCTATTTTCATCCGGTTGTCCCAGTCTAGTGGTGTCCGGCCTGACCCTCTGCTCCCTGCAGATGCAAAAAATACCAATAACCGGAAGTTCAGGTCACCTTTTTTTTTTTTTTTTTAAAGTCTAATCTAAATCAAACTAATAAATTTTTTAAGAAGAAAAGAAAAAGTCTAATCTAAAATGCCAATCATGCCCTATGTTGGTGCATTCGGTCCTGACAAATAGAAACGTACTAAATAAAATTATATGGCGCCAAAGAATAAACTAACTAACCAAATTATTACTCCATCAAAATTTGGTTCACCTAGCTGGAATTATGATTTGGGTGCATAGCATAACAAGTCAGCAACCAAAAAAAAAAAAAAAGAGATTTTGATCCTTGGGTGCATAAGCTTATATTGTAAATAACGATGGCTTGTGTATAAGAGAAATGGTCAAATATTCCTCCAAAAGGCAAGGTAAATGAGTGAATTGCAATTAAAAAATTCAAGAAAAACAAAAAAGAAAGAGAAAGTGCAAAAGTTAAGTAGATGAATAAAAAAAGGAAAAGTGCAAAATAATGTCGGTGACTTATTAATGCTAAATCATAAGGGCGTGTTGTAATGTTGGTGGCAAAAAAACGTAGTTCACACTCTTGGAATGTTTGCACTGGTCCGGGAATTAAACAGTGGAATATGCGCACTCTGCGCTGGTTAGAAAATTAGAAAATACTATAAAATCAGAGAAACAAGCCTAATTTCTAATTATAATATTAATATCCCTCCATGGTGTCACTTAGACATAATGCAACACAGATATGCATGTGCTTCATAATTTATCCACTAGAGATCAAGCATAATAAAATATTATTTCCACTCTAAAAAGTAAAAAACATATTTTCCATGACTGCAACAGCTGGACCTTCCGACGGTCAAGATTCGACCAGAAGACTAATCAAAATTTTTTTCTTCAGAAAAATCGTTAGCATATTACAAAAATCCAAACGTCCACACTCCACACCAATAATCCATATTGCACGTCAAGTTCTTTGTAACTTAATTAATGCCTCGTATTTTTAACTGTGACATCTTGATATAGCCTAATTACTACTCGTGTTTTTAACAGATACATCTCGAGGTATAAATTTCCCCCACTCCAATCATGTTATATCAAAAAATAATTCATATATATGTTTCTCAAAAAAAAAAAATATATATATATATATACATATAAAAAGTCAATTATTCTGTGCACAGAAAAAAAATTATACTTGAAAATTACCATTTCCATGAATGCAAATTGAAGTAAAAAAAATTGAAATGATACCGTGAAGAAGAGCAGACAAGCTTCCAGCAGCCATGAAATCATAAACGAGCAATTTCTCATCCTTGGAATAATAAAACGCTCGGAGAGGAACCACATTCTGGTGTTTGATCTTTCCCAGAACCTCCATTTGCATGTCGAACTCTCTCTTGCTCACCGCCACATCCTTGAGGCGTTTCACCACCACGGTGGTCCCTTCCTCCAACACCGCCTTGTACGACGTCCCCACGCTCCCTTTACCCAACACTTCCGCCGAGGCTCTCAGCAAGTCCTCCAAGTCAAAGCTATAAACCCCACCTTCGAAGAAAACCAGCTTGTTCCTCTCAGCCTCAATGGAGCCACCTGTTATGTCTTCCTTAGACGACGACGTTCCAGCCTCCGCCGCTACTGTGCGTGACGTCGATGACGGAGGCTTTGGTGGCTTCGCCGTTTGACGGCGACGGTGTCGTTTTTTGAGGCAGAGGAAGAGGATTAGTAGTAGGATTAAAGCTAATACACCCGCAGCCACTCCGATTGCGATTTTAGCGGCTTTGGATAGTTTGGACTTTTTATGTACCGGGTTCGGAGCCGGGACTTCGGGGTTGGGTGATGGAGCTGGTGAAGGAAAGAATGGGCTGCACGGTGTACTGAGTGGTTTCCCACATAGATCTAAGTTTCCTGCGAATGCGGAGGGGTCGAATTTCGACAACGTTTGAGGGATCGAACCGTTGAGATTGTTGTTGGACACGTTGAAGTTAACCAACGAAGGGGCTGAAATACTAGGTAGCTTGCCGGAGAAGCGGTTGTTTTCTAATAAAAGACCGGTCAAGTGGGTGAGGTTGCTGATTGAGAATGGGATTGGACCACTGAAATTGTTGGATGAGAGATCGAGACGAGTCAGCCGAGTTAGCCGAGTCAACCCGGCTGGGAACTCGCCCGTGAGCTCGTTGTCTTGGACGTAGAGGCTACGGAGGAGAGTTAAGTTGGAGAAATCTGAGGGGATCTCGCCGGTGAGACGGTTTGCACGGAGACTCAGAACTCGGAGTTGACTCAGCCGGCCGAGTGTGTTGGGTGGAATCGCACCCACTAACCCAACCCCTGGTAAACGAACAGAGTACACGAAGCTCTGATTAAGATCGCACTCGACTCCGACCCAGTTGCAGGCTGAGACAGACGAGTTCCATTGTACACGGTTCGCGTGTCGGGTCAGGTTGAGAAAAGCAAGGAGAGCTTGCTTGTCCTGAGTCGGCTCAGAGTTAACTCGCCCACTCAGTAGTAAAAGCAGCGATACGAAGCACAATAACAACACTGACCCAGAGTCAAAACCCACTGCCGCCATTTGGGTATCAAATTCTCAAACCCAAACAAAACGAAAACAACAAAGAATGAAAACAATCTCTCTCTCTCTTCTCTTCTACATGCTTGTTTTGTAATGACGGTTTCGGACAATCCCAAAAGCTGTTTTCCGTCGAAATTTCATATGAGAAAGAAAGAGAGAGAGAAAGAGAGAGAGAGAACTATGTGAGCTCAAGTGTGAGAGAGGTTTTTGTAAGAGAGAAGGTATTTTAGGTATCACGAGGTTGCAAAGTGAAAAAAATAAAGCTGTGAGAGAAAAGAGAGAGAGAATAGAAGCAGTATGTGCTGGCAAAGTGGAAACGTTTTTCTTTTTCTTTTTTTAATTGTTGCAGTAAATTTCAGGAAAACAACGTATTTTTGAAGTTCCTTACGCGTGCTTACGGCGCGTGACGTTCGATGAAATCGATGGATATCTACTCCTTTACTTTGGACTGAAATTTGTCACTTTTTGATTTAAGAAGCCAGTGTGACCACAAACTGCGTACGCGCGTGGGAATTATTGTATATTTAAAGTGCATTTGTGTTTTTTTTTTTTTTTGAACGTAGTGCATTTGTGTTTTGTAAAACGGAAATGCGTAGTGCTAATATAATTGGTAACAACTTTGGTAGCTTTTGCATGTACTAAAAAAGTAAAAGTATATAATGTGGCAAGTGACCTAGGCTGAGCGCATTCTCATTGCTGGATGTAAATGGTACATGTAGGAAAATTTTAGTATAAAGGCAAGAAAGAGTCTTGTAAAATTTTATAATTGTAAATTTTTTTGCAATTGTGATATAGTGTCCTTCTAAATGTAGGATGGCACTTTTTTTGCAATTGTGATATAGTGTCCTTCTAAAGGTAGGATGGTACTGTAGCACTTTAGTAAAAATTATAATATATTTTAATTGATAAAGTGGAAGAGAGATAGTGGAGAAGAAATAAAGAAAGTTGTATTGTAATATATTATATTATTTTAGTGGGTAATATATATTATTTTAATGTGTAGAATAGGAAAATAAAAGCAAAACTACATTATTGGTCCCTGAAATTTACCCTATGTGCACAATTAGTCCCTCAAGTTTGAAACGAGTACAATTAGTCTCTCAAGTTTGAAACGAGTACAATTAGTCTCTTAAGTTTTAAAACTGAGTTGTATTGATCCTTTTACTAATTACTGTTAACGGTATTACCTACGTGGCTAACGAAACAATGACTTGGCATTTTTTTTAATGATGTGGCATGTTTTTAATTAAAAAATTACAAACTAAAAGGGATTAATATCGAAATCCATGGCCATGGCCTCACTGATTCATCGCGTCATCCTGGTCCAACTCCTGATCCTATTGGTGGCAACAATCTCAGCGACGGCCAGGCCTTGCAAGACCCTCTTCATCTCCTCCTACTCTTTCTCCTTCAAACCCGTTAACCAACAAAACCCTTCATCTTCTTCTTCTTCTTCATCCTCGGGATTCGTCACCATCTTCACCGAGATCAGCCACTTTAACCTGAAACCCCAACTGCAAGAACAAGCCCTCCCCACCACCATTGAGATCATCCTCTTCCTCTTCCGCGACCCAATCCACCGCAACAACATGTCGTTGGGGTACAGAAACCCCAACAACCCTTCGCTTCCTTCTCTCTCGTTGTGGGTTTTTATAGCGAATTCCAGTGTCAACAACCTCATCAATTCCTTTGAATTGTGAGTTAAAGAAAGTTAAAAAGGAACAAGAAAATGTGAGAGATAGAAGCGAGAAGTGAGCATGTGTTTACCACTCAGCCTACTCTTTTCTTGGATTCTTGTCCCATGATGGATTTTTCTTTGACCAATTTATAGAAACATACTAAAAAATATTAATCCCTTTTAGTTTGTAATTTTTTAATTAAAAACATGCAACATCATTAAAAAAATGCAAAGTCATTGTTTCGTTAGCCACATAAGTAACACCGTTAACGGCAGTTAGTAAAAGGACCAATACAACTCAGTTTTAAAACTTAAGGGACTAATTGTGCTCGTTTCAAACTTGAGGGACCAATTGCGCACACAGGGTAAATTTTAGGAACCAATAGTGTAGTTTCACCGAAAATAAAAATTAAGATGTTAGGTGTATTGTAAAATGGTATGGTATAATTGATAAAATAACTTTTTGGGATGGTAAAATAAAATAGGATCCCATTTTCTATTGTGAATGCTCTGATAAGGTAAAGCTGGGCCTAGGTTTTATCGAATGATTCCTTTCTTAGGTATATGAGTTTTTACTAAGTTCGGCCTTTTGTTTAGGCTTATAGGATCAACCCATTTTTTAACCTTTGACTTGGTGATTAACAATTTGATTGATGAAATATATGGCTTTAGCAAAGTTTTTGTTTTAATTTAAATTAAACTTTTAGAAGTGTGATTTTAATAACACGGTTTAGGTTTCATTCTTGAGGACAATTTTGAGTGTAGATCTCACTTTCCTACTTTGCATAAAACATATTGCTTAGGTTTGGACATATGGCTTTTCTTGAATTGATGCTCGAATATCAATAACTACTCCCATCTTTAGGCCCAATAAAAGGGGAAAATTTTTACAAAAGAAATAGAGAAAAGTTGTTTTCATTTATATATATATATATATCCCCATAATGCTAGACGGGTGTAATGCATTGCATGTAATATAAAATATTTATAAAATGTTAATAAAATAATAATTATAAAAACTAACGAACTTCCTGGTCTTTAGCTTTTGTTTGTTATGTTTATGAGTTTATCCACCTACTTTGGTTGTAACTTAGCTTGAAGTAGATGCTTGGGGGTTAGAATGTTCTGACTTGTGCTTTGTTTTTTTGTTGTTTCTTGTTTAATGAATGCCCAATTTACCAATATATAAAACTAACAAATAAGTGTGTGAAGTATTATTACTAGATTACGGATATAAAAAGTGGGTTCCAATTAGCTCAACTAGTAAAGTCCCTGATAGTTGTATAAGAGATCAGGGGTTCAATCTCCGCCTACACCAAAAACTGATTGATGTCTTGGTCTGATGATAAAGAGCTATCATCAGGAGCGGACGCCATAAGTTGAAACTCACTAAAAAAAAAAAAATTACGGATATAAAAAGAGAAATTAAGGAAAAATAAAAATCCATTAGAAAATTTGCGGTTACTAATATTGTTAAGGATTAATTAAGTATAATATATTCATTTTAACATTTGTGGAGAATTATATTACATGATATTAATCTTGAAATAATTGAAAATAAAAATTTTAAACAACAAAATCACACATACAAAAATCCTGTTATACTAGTATTCTTGATCGATTAACTAATTTGAATATAAAAATAGGAGATATTTTGTATTAATAAAAATTTTGATCAAAGGAAATGCAAGTTATGACAAAATCCTAATTGGAGCAACTTGTCACTTTAATTTTAAAATTTTAAAATTTGATTAATTCTAAATTTATTTAAAGAAAAAAAAAAGGGAAAAAAAACACTACAACACAATAAATCATGTAGTGAAAAGATAGCGTGGAAATTGAATACTCATCTTGAGCCAGATGATGCAAGAATGTAAAACCAAAATTTTATTGTACTATTACCCAATAAGTGTACCATGGTACAAATTAAGTTTTATTTTCTTAATATTTTTTTTTATGAATTTATTTTCTTAATAAGTGTACCATGGTACAAATTAAGTTACATTTAATACATTATATTGAATACAGTTTTTATTATATTTAAAAAGTCAAAGTATACATAAATATTTTTTAAGTAAATATAAACATCCTTTAATTATGAAAACCGGTAAGTTACTAAGGTTTAAATATACATTTAATCCTCAACCTTTACCCCATAATTCAAAATGGTCATCATCCTTTAAATAATTCATTTTAATTTTTATTCTTTTAAATTTGTATAAAAAAAATTTTAAAAAAAAAGCAAAACTATACTATTGGTCCCTAAAGTTGCCTACTAAATGCTTTTAGTCACTGGAGTTTTTTTTTTTTTTTTTTTTGTTGAGAGAGAGTTTCAACCTATAGTGCTCGCTTCTGATAATAACTCTTTATCATCAGACTAAAACACCAATCAGTTTTTGGTGTAAGCGGGGATTGAACCCCAAATCTCTTATTCAACCATCAGAGATTTTACCAGTTGAGCTAACTAGAACCCACTGTCACTGAAGTTTCAAATGAACACTATAGGTCCTTTTTTATTTTTTTTATGGTTAGGTTTTTTTTTTAAAAGACCTATAGGCCCTTGTAAGACCCAAGACCTATAGTGGTGTTCATGAACGCCACTATAGGCCCTTGTAAGACCTAGGACTTATAGTGGCGTTCATGATATAGGTCCATTAAAAAAAATTTCTTTCTCAATTGAGTTTTTTTTTTTTTTTTTTTAAGGATCTATAGTAGAGTTTAAAAACGCCACTATAGGCTTTTGCAAATGCTACTATAGGCCTAGTGTTTTAAAATGCCACTATTGAGGCATACTAAAGGGTACCTATAGTGGCATTTTTTATGAACGCCACTAAAAAAAATGCCACTATAGGCAGCTTTTTTGTAGTGAATTAATTAAAGTGATCAATGCTTGATCTTTGAATTGGCATGCTCTATATTCTGGATTGATCTATGTGGGGAGAATTTCTTCATAATCTTGAAGAAATTAATGAGACATGGAATTGAGGTATCGAGGTGCTTAGAGTTTGAGAGGAAGTGTGAGATGGAGGATCATTAATGGTGCAAATTGAAGATGATGACGTCAATAAGGGCTCTGATACCATGATAGATTGTTAAAAATAGAGGAAGAATTATTAATGATGTATTGTGAAAGAGATGAAAACTAAGATGTAGAGTAATGCTAAATTACCATTACTTTAAAAGCAATCAAATCAAATGCTATTTTAACACCCAAAACACTAAAATACCCACTTCATCAAAGGTGTCAAACCTATAATTTTTTAACACCTAACCACAGTAATTAAACCGTTATCTCTAGTAGTTTTCTGTAACTAAATGGTAAACACAAAAAAAAAAAAAAAAATATATATATATATATATAAATGAAGGTTAGAGAAAGAGACTTGAGTGATAAAAGAAAGAATAAAATAAATAGATAAAGAATATTTTAATGAAGTGGTAAAAGAATAAAGTATTTATATAATATTATGTATATTATAAAGTGATGTGTTAAAAGAGATCAATTAGCTTTTAGAATTGTTAAAAACTAAATATTGTGAATGCAGTAAATGAACTAAATACATTACTGTACAAAAGCAGGATTGACTCTATACTCAAGCAAAGACAATTATTTCAAATACTCATTGCATAGTAAAATAGGAAATAACAGAAAAACAAACTCTGAGGGACTCTCTCTTTTTCTTTTTCTTTTTGAGAATCATCTCTAAACATATTCAACCTATAACTAATTAACTACCATAAGACTTGTGGAAAACCATAATGCTTCACTAAACATTGCATTGCGAAGTATTGAGAGATAAATAGAACAATAATGTCGCATCACAAATGTTCCAAAACCGTGAAAGCCAATGACCTGTTGCTCTCTTAGTACAACAGCTAATACAACATGTCATTTATGAAAAGAGTTGTGCCATTTTCGATGGTCTCAGTATTTTTCTTATGAAAACAGCTCAACCAAATACCCTCTAAAAGTCTTCTTTTCCCTTTCAACTTAAATGGGGGCAATACCACAGAGGAGTAGCTTGAATCCAATCATCTCATCCACTAGTTTATTCTGAAGGATGTAGAAGTAGTAAGTAGAATTTGACTTTGAGATTAACACGTAAATTACTGGTAAAGCATAATTATTGGAAAATAAATAAAAAACTATGTATCACATGTAAGCAACAACAAAAAGGTGGGATACCAACAGTACGAGGTGACGCTTTCTATACTTCAAAAACTGACTTCACTTCAGCACCGCCGTTCATTCACATGAGAGTCAAGACTCATTCAAAAAGGTTCCTGCAGGCTTAGTGATGTACTACGTACCAATGGGATCAAATTCTGTGCTAGCATTCACAACAGAGGTGATGGCATAAAAATCAGATTTCATACCTGCCTATTCTTTATTCTTTCTTTTTTTTTTTTTTGCATTACACATAGCACTCTTAAAATTTGAAGTGTATCAATTTAAACTATAGACTTTTGGTTTGAACAATCTACTAAGTGACTAACCGCTAAGGGTCTTGTAGCTGCGTAATTGACATATCTCCATGCATAAAATACTCGAGTTTACAAGGGGAAAGAATTCAAATTGCAAAATTAGCAACATATTGTAACTATTTAAAAAATAAATAAATAAAGCCTAAATGACTAACTGTAAATCAGGTTTATGACAAATTAATTTTCTATTAGTATTTTTCTTAAAATGTAATAGATTTAATAATGTAGTGTATACATGGTAATAAGTAATAACAACATTCAAAACTATTAAAATGAGACAGAAGCATACATGTACATGTATGTGATTAAATTTGTTAGTCTTTAGTACTATTAAAAAAAATGTTTGTTAGTCTTTAACATAAATATTAATAAAATGTTTGATGTCTCACAAAATACCTAATGTATAAAGGGTTAATTGTTTAAATTGAAGGTTTAAAACCAACATTTACCTTTACGTCAAAATCTAAAAGTGATATTGGTAGAAATCCTGTCACTTTTGCTCATAGATTAATCTTGTTTATTTAGATGAAACTTGTGCTTACAAATGACATTCTCTTAAGTGATATAATGGCCTCCATAAGAAGAAGAATGTGCATTTTCAAGTCTAAAAAACAAAGAGGACCCATGTTTAGCACGAAGAAAGAAAAGTTTCTAAATTTTTGAAAGCTTTTTGATAGCTGTTCAACAGCTCTTTGATTGATCGAAAAGGTGTCAAAGCTGCTCAATGAATCAAGAATTATTTTGGGTTGATAAAAAATCACAGATTTTGTCAGATCAAGCCTAATACGTTGTATGTTTCAGTCCTAATATGTGCCCCATTTTGCTGGACTATATAAGAATACATTAGGGACGACCAAAGTTGTCAAAATCAGGATCCTACGTAGAATCGTGGAAGGTAGGTAAAATCATGAATCGTAGAATCGGATCATGGATCATAAAATCCTATATTATTTGAGAAAAAAAAAACAAAAAATACACATTGGTATGTTAAATAATCACATAGATTATACCTTCATTAATATAATTACCATACATCACTATATCCATTTGTAAGCATCATTTAAAGAGGCCAAAAATCTCAAAACATGACACTCTATTGGAATATTTTTTATTTGGATCCAACTGACACTCTCTCTACATTAGAGTGGAAAAACTTAATTTATTGAGATTTTATTTTTCATTTAAGTCCAACTGAGCCTTCTGTTAAGTTAAAAAAGATTACAAGAAATAAAGGTCGTTTGGGATAATTAGAATCGTGTGATCCTACCGATCTTGAACGATCACAAAGATCCGTGAAAAATCCGGATCGTTTTGGGCAAGTGAGATTGTAAAATCGTAGGATTTAGATTAGGATTTTAACAACCATGGGAACGACCAAATAGAGACAGAGAGAGAACACTTTTGCCATACAAATAAGTCTCATATTTCTCTCAATTTCACCATGATACTAGTATTTAAAAACTAGATTTGAAGACAATATCTTCGAAGATTGGTGATTAAGGATAAAGTCACAATACCACCATAGACTTGTTACTATGAAGTAAACCTTCAAGAGAAATCTTGGACTCCATCAAAGGTTCTAGTTATGAACACATGTACATCATCTGTTAAGACTTCCATATACTAAAGGGTTCAAAAGTTCTTAAACAGTAAAAGGTTTTTACTCTAGGTATAAAGTTTTATATTAGATTGTAGAATTCTTTCAATATATTGGGTGGCTTTTTGTAGGGCTGTAAATGAATTAAGCTGATCATGAACAAGTTGGGTTCGGCTCGATAAAAAGCTTGTTCATGTTTGTTTATTTATAAATAAGTCAAGTTTGAGCTTTAGTTTTAGGCTCATTTAATAAACAAGCCGAGCCCAAGCAAAAAAAAATTGTTCACAAACAAACCCGTGAGCTATTAGGCTTGATACACAACAATTCAAGCATAAACTCATTTATTAGTTTATGTGTGTTAGCTAAATATACTCATTACACATATCTTAATAATGACATGACCAACATGAGATTACTACCTATATTACCTTAATTTTTTCTTTCCCTTTAAACTAATCAAGAACCACTTTAGACTATAGTTACATTTAAAAATAAATAAATAATTAAGTAGGTCACATATGATCCTTCCCTATTAATCATCTAAAGTAAAGTTATGACACATGTTAGTATTTTATCATTCATAATAGTTACAAACAAGTATTTGTCTAGTCCTTCACCATCTAACATGAATGCAAAAATTGTATTTTGAACAATTGCAGAAGCTGTAAATAAGGAATGATGAATAAATGAATTTAATTATGTAAATTATTAATTTAAATATTAGCTAATCATAAATAAGACTAGATACATGATAAACTGAGTATACTATTTTTTTCTTAATTTTAGAGATTTAAGCATTTAATAATGTAATTTTTTTAGATCTCTAGCTCAAAAACTTGACCTAAACTCGAGTTTGAGCTTGATATTAAACTTGAGTTTGGCTTAACTAATTAATCAAGTCAAACCAAGTTAAGCCAAGTTCAAGCTTTTTGGCTTTTCCACAAGCTCAAGCTCAAACACTATTTTTAGACTTGTTACAAATTCAAGCCAAGCTCGAACTTTTGATTTTTCCTGACGAAACAAGCTTGAACATGCATGACTTAATAAAACTTGGCTCATTTACCGTCTTACCTTTTTGGGAAGATCCCCCACGTGGTTTTTTTACTTTTGAACCAATGTTCCATTAACTTTTCTTGGATTACCATTTTGGGTGTTGACTATTTTTTCGTTGGTATTTATTTTGTTTGCTTAATCTTGGTCTTGTTCACATCAATCTAAGGTTGTTCATAATTGGTTTAATTAATAACTTGAGATTAAAATTGGATAACCGGTATTTGTGAGGTCTAAAAAACCAAAATTAACAGATGAATTATTAACGTTGGCTAAGTTTATATAAATGTTCAAAATTAGGTTATTCAAATTATAGTTTTTGGCTAAAATTTGTAGTGTGTCTTTGTGTACATATATTTGTATCTCAAAAAATTTATTTTAAAAAATATATATTCAAAACATGCAGATTTTTCAAAAGCATAAAATGAATAAAAGATGGGAAAATTTTAAACTTTTAATAGAATATAATTTTATTGTGGTAGGCAGTCGCTCTGTCTCTGTGATGTAACCTGAAGCAACTTCAGAATTTGAATTTTGCCGCTATCTACATCGTAGTTTGACAAATGAAGCAAACATACCTTCCCGGTCTCGTTCATAATTTAATATTTAGAGGGAAGAAAAATTGAGCATTTCAAAATTTTGTAGCAATTTTCCTCGTCTTTGAGGAAATAAATGATAGATGATGAGATGGACACATAGAAAGTCGACCGCCAATATTTTAAATTCACAAGATCATTGATCCGCAAACTTTGACAAAAAGTTCCAGATTCCTTAAACAATTGGAATCCACATACCTCCCTGGTTTTCCTCTAAAACAGAGCTGAGGAGCATATATTTAATACCGTCAATTATTAAGGTTTGAACCCAAGCTAGGCCAAAATGTCACATTTCACATTGCAAGATTGATTGACAGCTCTTTTTGTTTTATTTTATTTTTTTAAAAGAGTTTCAATTTATAATTTCTGTTTCTGATGATAGCTCTTTATCATCAAATTAAGATACCAATCGATTTTAATCGATTTTCGTTGTAGGCGGGAATTAAACTCAAAATCTCTTATTCAACCATTAAAGACTTTGCTATTTTTTTTTTTTAAGAATAAAAACTTTACTAGTTGAGCTAACTACAACTATTAAGCAATTATTTTTGGAGAACTAACATGAGGTATTTAAACTTTAAAGTTTTAAATGATTGTAAAATTCAGTTTTAGAAAAGGACATGGTGAAATTTTCTACATAACTTTTACTAAACTTGGCCTTTTTCCCTTTCCAAATCAAGTATTAAAAGAATATATTTATGTTCTATTTTCTCACAAATTTCACACTGAATTATTCTCAAACTTAGCTAGATGTTCTAAATTTGTGCAA
Organism: Castanea sativa; assembly: GCF_040712315.1. Lineage (NCBI taxonomy): Eukaryota > Viridiplantae > Streptophyta > Magnoliopsida > Fagales > Fagaceae > Castanea > Castanea sativa. The sequence continues at coordinate 75,410,004 of NC_134013.1, read as the reverse complement.
TAACATTTTCTAAAGTGGAGCAATATTTCATTCTTCTGGATCTGGTGGTGCTACATATTTCACAATTTTCTTAAATAAATGTATCTTTTGGAATCCATAATTTCAATTCTTTTATGTTTTTTTTTTTTGAAAAACAATTCTTTTATGTTATTTTAATTATTTTAGATAGACTAGTGCGCATGCTCTTATATCATTAATATTTATTAAGTAATGGCATTGTAATCTATTTAGTCACCAAAACCAGCAAGATTAGTTGTTTATTAGTATAGTTGGAGATTGGAATTTCATGGCTGGTGTGCCAGCAGAGAGTATACCTGGACCAATTCCAACAAATGATAACCGGCACGGTTTCTCTATTCAGTTTTCATGATGTTCTAGACTTCTAGCCATATGGCAGAAATGATATCTTTTGCCTTTAATATTATTACCACAGAAAAAAAAAGTTGCTATTTTCTTAGCCTTAGAGCATTAGCAGGAGAATGCAAAAAGTTTCATTTTGCATCCTCAAAAACATACTTTATCTATTTTACTATTTCGTTTTACAACTTCTCCAACATCCCTAATAATGTGGAAATCATCATTATAGTATATTTGTCTAGATGAAGCAACAATCTCATCCCTACGCTTGCAATGGTCGTGAAAAACCCTCCTTAGATTGTCACCGGTGTGGTGCCTGCTACGGAGTCTCTGATAATAAAGTTAGCGTATAGAAACTTTTAAGAAAGTATGCGAGCTTAGAGTATTAGAGATACGGCGTATTACTATTGATGGGACTGACGAAATTGAACACAGACGAGCCCGCCTCCACAGACGAACCTGACCGATCATCCGTGTCATTGACAAGAACATTAAGGCCATTCAATGCTGCCAATAATGTCCCGAACCGTTACAGGACCAGCTGGACGAACCGGTGAAAACGCATTAAAACCCATTACTCCGCCAGAGATATTATCAGGGGAGACATTAACACCCCAACGGCTATAGTCCACAAGGATATATAAAGCCCTCACAACACCAATACAAGGTACACACAGCATCACAACATATATTAAGTTATTTTTGATATTTTGACTGCTACCTTCTTTCACACTGACTTGGGCATCGGAGGCGTTGGGGCAGGCACCACACCGGTGACCATTCGAGTAAGTTCTTGCTTCCATAGGTTCATCAGAGTACAACCGGCACCATCTAGACGAACCCCAAAGCAACCGATGAGATTCTGCTTCATCAAGTATATTTAGGATGTGTGTATGTACCTTGTCTGGTTCTGAGGGGTGTGTATATATAGCTCTATAGCTCTTAGTCGTTGTAGCCTTAATTATGGCTTTAGTGCTTCTTTTGTAACGCCTATGGGCTCATTACTATGGGTTTTGATGAGCTTCCAACTGTCTGACAGCTAGTTTGTAACTGTTCGAGGTGTTGACTCCTCTTATTAATGGCTTGCCTTCTTTCGTCCATGACGTGGCCGGATGGACGAAGGAATCTAATGAGATCGTCTGGGCAAGAAGGCTTGTTGGTCCTATTAGTGGCCCCTTAGGTTCTGTGGTCGTCCTTGTGTGTCATGATGACCACCAGAAGGTGAAAGATTTCTTGCTCAGACATGACTCTTGGGCATTTGTTCCACATTTAATGCATAGTGGCGGCGTCATGCACATCGTGGACACGTGGCATGTTCTGATTGGTGGAGTTAATGCCCCACTCGTGTGACCCTAGGATTTCCCGTTGGTTTTCAGTTTTTTTGCCTAGTTTTTAAACCTCTTTTCTTTTTTCTTTCTCCTTCACTTTTTCCTTTTTTTCGCCATTGCTGCTTAGTGCTTCTTCTTCTCCAAGTTGTTCTCCCTTACAATTTCTTGCGCTTTTCCTTCCTATGGTTTTTTTTTTTTGAGGTATGACTCTTTCTCACCTTCTTTACTTTTCGTAGCATAGGTAATTTGTAAGAGTTTATGATTTTTCCTTTCTATTTTGGGTTTTTTAGGATTTTGCCCCTCTTTTTTCATTTCTGGGGTTCCATGGTTGGTAGCTCTGAAGTTAGGATACTTTGCCCCTCCATTTCGTTCCTTTTTGCCCTTTTAGGGGCTTCTCTAAGTGTTTCTCGTACCTTTTACCCTTTAATTGAAGGTTTTATGTTTGAGGGTAATAGCTTAAGCGTAGTATTGGCAAATCTGTTTCCTTTGCTTCGTCAATCGGTTGGTTGGTTCGAAGATTTAATGGGTGAACGAAGAGTGATGTCGGAGGTGAGATCTAGTGAGCTTGAGACAAGGCTGCGTCTAGTGACAACCCAAGGGAGGTGGAAGAAGATACTTGCCCAAGGGAGGTCAGAGCTTTTTCTGCCCTCGGGGAGGAGTGTGGCTTGGACATTGAGACCCTTTCTAGGTTTAGGGATAGATTTCAGTTTCCCGAGAGGGTTAGGTTTCGTTGTCCTCATAAAGAGGAACGAGCCGGCCATTTTTCACCCGGGGAGGTGTGCTTCTACGAAGCTACTTTCCAGTGCGGGCTTAGCTTTCCTATCCATCCATTCATTATGGAGCTTTTGAGTCATTTCAGCATTGCTCCTAAGCAACTTATGCCAAACTCATGGAGGATAGTGATCAGCTGTATAAAGATATGGCTAGCTGCCACTGAAGGACATATGATCAGGGTGGACAAGTTTACATACTTGTATCGTTTAAAGGAGTCTAAGGACTATGGGTACTATAAGCTGGTGCCTTGGGTCAAGGAGGCTAGGATCATCAGGGGCCTACCCTTGTCCTTCAGATATTGAAAATCCCAGTTCTTCTTAATATCTAGGGATGAGTGGGAGACTCCTTCTGATGAAGTTTGGGGTGACGTCTCTAGGTTGCTCCGTCGGTGGAGAGCCCCGAGTCTAGGTGCGTCGTCCTTCTGCTATTTCTTCATCCTTCATTCTTTTACATATGTTTTTATCGTCGCTAACATTTGTGTTTGTTGTCTCTCGTGCAATTAAGAAGCAGCCGAAGCTCAAGAACCGGTACAGGCAATGCGTTGAGGCAGCCATAGAGTACGCGAAGATGATTGATGAATTTGACGACCTAGTTGACGTGCGAACTTTATCTCTTCACTGCCTTGGTCCAGAGCCATTCGCTTACATCCTGCGCGCTGTAAAGATCGAGGAAAAGAAGAGTAAGTGTTTACTCAACTCATCGTTGTCACTCATTTTTTTTTTAACAAGTGTGTCCCTTTCGTAGAGATGACGACGAAGTTCAACCAGAGGATGTACGCCAAAATGAGGGCCAAGAAGAATGAGCCCCTTTCCAACCTCGAGAAGAGGGTGGTGCATGTTGTGGAGAAAGGGGTCTCCGTCACTCCAGCTACCCCCGTCCCTAAAGCGATGAGGATTGCTTCCCTGGCTACCTCGGTTGAAGAGATCACCCCACGCCAAAAGAAGTAGTGCGAGGTTGACAAGGGAAAAGAGAAGGCCGACTCCCACTCATCTAGTGTTTGGAACGACACTGGCCTTGCTCTGATGAGGGCGCAAGATGCTTTCACGGCTAAAGAGCTTAAGGTTCTCGCTGGCATGCCCTTCAACGAGATTGTGGGTCGTTATATCCACAAACTCGTCCAGGTAGTGTACTCGTACAATTTTACCTTTCCTTTTCCCTTCTTTTGTATTGTTCTGAAAGTTGGATCTTCTTTTCAAGTACTGGGGGAAACCATTCATATTACCTCGAAGTACTTATGCCACGAGGAAAAGGCCGCGTCGGTAGGATCTCGGGTGGAGGCTTTGAAGGTAGAGAACTCTAAGCCGAGGAAGGACCTCATTACTGCCATGGACGAGGCTAACACTGCCAAGGAGAAGGCTAAGGTCTTGTCTGACGATTTGATGGCTGAGAGGCAACTGACCTTAGAGAAGGATGAACAACTCCAAGCCGTGAAGGAGAAGATCAAGACCGTCGCTACCAAGTCCATTGAGGCCTTTCAGCAAATTGAGGAGTACAACACGTGCTCTTCAGTTGATACTACAAGGGTTTCGAGCTCCTCCAGCGATACCTCGTCAAGCATCCCTTCGGTATGGACCTAGAAAACTTAGATCTGGAGGAGGTAGATAAGAAGATGGTGGTGGACAAGGCCTCTCAGTCTACTGCTACTACTCCTGAGGGTGATGTTCCAAAGAATGCTCCAATACTTCCCCCTGTCGATGGTGACAAGGCTACTGCTTGAACCTGCTTATATACATGTTTCATTTTTTTTGGGTGCCCAATATGTTTTTTGGGCTTTTGATTCTATCTTCAGAACAGTATTTCTATTCTAATTTAAGAATAATGTCTCCTACCCAGTGTTTTTAGGCTTTTGTTTCAAGCAGAGTGTATTTATGCTTACCATTTATTTTATGCCTTCGTTGATTAGTCCTTTATTTTGCTTGCTTGTGACTTGCCCGAATCCTCTTCCATTTACCCTCGTTTGTGGGGGCTTGGTCAATTTTAGATTAGGAGTCTGGCTCATTACTTAGCCAGTTTTTAGGTGACTTACACCCATTTAAGGGATTTTGTCATTTGGCTTCGTCAGTAATTTACATCCGTCTAGGCGGAATCTTATTACTTAGCCAGTTTTTAGGTGACTTACACCCATTTAAGGGATCTTATCGTTTGACTTCGTCAGTAATTTACATCCGTCTAGGCGGAATCTTATTACTTAGCCAATTTTTATTACTTTTGGCCTTGCATACAGTACATTGGAATATTGGCTGAATAGTACTTTTATTGCTTTCTTTCATATTTGAATACAATAATTTGTTACATTTTTTTGTGGTACTTCTTCAAATGCTCAATATTCCATGGTCGTGGTAGTTTCTTTCCGTCCATCGTTTTCAGATGATAGTTGCCTTGTCTCGAGTAATGAATGACCTTGTAGGGTCCTTCCAAGGTTGGATCAAGCTTCCCCTGGGTTGGATCCCTAGTAGCAAGCGTGACTTGATCCCCAATCCTGAGCAAAAGTCCCTGAAACTCTGACTATCAAATTGCCGCCCATTGTCCGATTAATCATCAGTGGTATCCCGAATTTGCAAACTATATTTTTCCACACGAAATTCTAGATCTTTGCCTCTGTAATGGTTGCAAGTGCTTCTGCTTCAACCCACTTTGTAAAATAATCAATAGTGACCAGTAAAAACTTTACTTGTCTCTTACCTCTAAGTAGTGGGCCCATGATGTTAATTCCCTACTAGGCAAATGGCCAAGAGGATGCTATTGGCGTCAGTCTCTCTGCTGGGATGCGTTGAACATTCCCAAATCTTTGAGATTTGTCGCATCTCTCGTCGAACTCTCTTGCATCCTTTTGCATAGTAGGCCAGAAGTAACCTATTCTAATTATCTTACTGACCAGGGACCTCAGGCATGCATGATCTTCGCAAATTCCTTCATGGACCTCCTCCAAGATATACTTGGCCTCACTTTTGTCAACGCACTTCAGGTAGGGCAAGGAGAAACCCCTTTTGTACAGGGAGTCGTTCATGATAGTGAACTTGGCTGCCCTCTTCTTGACTTTCCTAGCTTCCTCGATGTCTTATGTAAGTCGTCCATCTTGGAGGTAGGATAGAATGGGGGTCATCCAGCTGTCTTCACTCTGGATGGCAAAAGTGAAGATTTCTTCAATGCTAGGACGCTTCTGGACTTCCATCATAAATCCGTGCTCGTCGGCCCTGCTTCTAATGACGCCTATTTTGCTATCTCGTCAGCCCCCATATTCTGGCTTCTAGGGACTTGTATGACTTCTACCCGGTCAAATTCTCGAGCTAAATGCCTCGTCAGTCTTAGGCACTTCTACATCATTTCCTCATTTGCTTCGTATTCCTCCTTTATCTGCCCCATAACCAGCTTTGAATTGCTCTAGAGGAGTAAGTTTTTGGCGCCCAATGCCTTTCCGACCCCTAGTCCCGTCAATATTGCCTCTTATTTAGCTTCATTGTTGGTGGCAAGGAACATCAGCTATTGCTTCTGAGGTAATGATAATAACCCCTGTTCCCCCCTTCTTTCGGGTTGACAACCCATCAGTCTGGACCGTCCATATTTCTGTTTCACCTAATACTTTATCCTCGTTCGGGACTGTGAACTCGACGATGAATTTTACTAGTGTCTGTGCTTTGATAGTTGTTCTGGGGTGGTACTCAATATCAAACTGGTTAAGCTCGATTGCCCACTGAATCATCCTTCCTGTAACCTCGAGTTTGTTCATGGACTTCTTGATGGGTTGGTCTGTCATCACTAGGATATGATTCGCCTAGAAGTATGGTCGCAGCTTTCGTGACGCTACAATCAAGGCAAATACAATCTTCTCGATCCGTGGGTATTTTTCTTCAGCTCCTTGGAAGGCTTGACTGACATAGTAGACTGGGAGTTGCATTCCACCCTCCTCTCGAATCAAGGTTACACTTATAGCTGTAACTGACACTGCCAGGTACAGATACAGGTCTTCTCCCTCTTTGGACGGGCTCAAGAGGGGTGGATTGCCAAGATAATGTTTGAGCTCTTAGAAAGCCTTTTAGCACTCTTTCGTCCAGGTGAAAGCTTGCTTTAGCGTATTGAAGAAGGACAGGCATTTGTCCGTTGCTTTAGAGACGAACCTGTTAAGTGCTGGTATTCTCCCTATGAGCTTTTGGACTTCCTTCACAATCTTGAGCGACGTCATTTCTAGTATGGATCGCACCTTCTCTAGGTTTGCTTCTATCCCTTTCTGGGACACCATGAACCCTAAGAACTTCCTTGATGCTACCCCAAAGGCACACTTGCTGGGGATTCAACTTCATTTGATACTGCTTGAGAGCAGTGAACATTTCTTGGAAGTCATCCAGATGAGTAGACTCTTCCTTGCTCTTGACGAGCAGGTCGTCCATGTATTCTTCCATGTTCCTTCCGATCTGTTTGCTAAACATCTTGTTTACTAACCTTTGGTAGGTTGCTCCTGCGTTTATCAGTCCGAAGGGCATTACCTTGTAGCAGTAGAGCCCTTGGCTCGTGATGAAGGCAGTCTTCTCCTAGTCCTCTTATGCCATCTTAATCTGATTGTATCCCGAGAATGCATTCATGAATGTAAATAGCTTGTGTCTTGCCGTGGAATCCACCAACTGATCTATCCTCGGTAGGGGGAAGCTGTCCTTTAAGCATGCCTTGTTCAAGTCCATGAAGTCAACGCACATCCTCCATTTCCCATTTGCTTTATTTACAAGGACGATGTTGGCCAGCCAATCTGGGTAGTAGACCTCGTGAATGAAATCCTCTACCAGCAGTTTATTTACTTTGTCCATGATTGCTTGGTTTTATTCTGGAGCAAACACTTGTCGTCTCTGCTAGATGAGTTTTTTCTCAAGATCAAGATTTAGCTTGTGTTGGATGATTTCTGTAGATATGTCTGGCATGTCCTCGTGGCTCCATGCGAAGATGTCCAAGTTCTCTTTGAATAATTGGACTAATTTCTTCTTCATTTTCGTACTCATGGTCATCCCTACTCTTGTAGTCTTCGTTGGCTCTTCGTTTACCGACTACACAGTTTTCAGGGCTTCCACCTTCTCTTCCTTTTTCTCCTCTATCATCCACGTATGCTTTTCCTTCACAACTAATACTACTTTGTAACACTCCCTAGCTAGCACCTCGTCTCCTTTTATCTCGCCTACACCAAGGGGTCGTCATGTGACTGCTTCACTCCTCTAGCATCTTCTTCAGAGAAAAAAACATGTCCCTGTCTGTTCGTCTCTGCTTCAAGTGTGGTATCCTGTGGATGCTGTTCACCTGCCTCTGGTATGATTTCTTGAGGAATCTGAACGATCCTCCTGTGAATAGCCCACCTGTGATCGTCTTTATCCCCCCAATTGCACTCTATGGACGATGGGATGCGTGGTCCTCATCCCTTGGTAAGGCTTCATGCTTGTCCTTGTTATTATCCTTGGATCTGCTGGAGTCTCCTTTTTTGACATATTTCTGCAACTTCCCTTTCCGGATGAGCTCCTCTATCTGCTCCTTCAGGTCTTGGCAATCTTCTATGTAATGGTCATGATCCTTATGGAAACGACAATATTTCTTCTTGTCACGCACATTGGGTTACGAGTGCAGTGGCCTTGGCAATTTAAGATAATGCTCATCTTTGATCTGTGCCAAAATTTTATCAACAGGCATAACTAAAGGAATGAATTTTACCGTTCGAGGGGTTTTCTCATCTTTCCTTTTGTTCCCGTAAGTTTTGACGATCTGTCCGCTCCCTTTTTCAACCTCTTCGGTCGTCTTCCTTTCTTTCCCTTTCATTGGACTTCTCTACATCTTTTATTGCTACTAGGGCATCTTCGACATTCATATACTTCTGGGTCTTCAGGAGCATCCTTACCATCGTCTTAGGGGGATTCTTCATGGATGAAACCACGAACTCCCTGGACTTCAAACCAACCTTAAAGGTTGTAGCTGTACCTTGTCATCAGCTTCGTCAACCTTTAAAGTTTCTCGAGTGAAACACTTCACGTAGGACCTCAGGGTCTCCTTTTCTCCTTGTTTGATGGTAAGCAAATGGTCTGCTGGCCTTTTCAGGTGTTGTCCCCTGACGAAGTGGCGTAAGAATGAATTGCCCAACTGCTCAAAGTTTTCGATGGGCGATGTTGGTAACTTTTTGAACCACTCCCTCACAACTCCTTTGAGGGTGGTGGGGAAAGAACGGCACAATATTTTGTCAGGAGGCTGTTGAAGATCTACAGTTGTCTTGAATGTGCTGAGATGATCCAGAGGGTCTTTTAGTCCGTCAAACAATTTGATCTGAGGTAGTTGAAACTTCGACGGCATTGGGCATTCTAGGACCACTGCCGTGAAGGTTGAATCCATCCACCTGACCATCCTATCCAGGCTCCGGTTCATTTTTCCCTTAATGGCGCTCCTTAGCTCATCCATCTCCTTTCTCATTTCCTGGAGAAGGTCTGAACTTGGTCCTTTTGGAGTGGCAGGTCTTCGACTATTATTCCTTCTTTGACTATCTCCATCATCCTCCTGGTTGGTCCCAAATCGGTTCTCCTCTTGCTGCAATCGTAGCCTCATCTCTTGGTTCTATTTGGTAAGCTCTTCCGCACTAGCTGTGAGTGTCTGGATTTCCAGAGCTAATGTTGCAGAATCTTGGATGGACTCCATCTAGACTTGTGAGTTGAATGGAGCTACGCTCTCAAACCTAAGTGCAAAAATGTCATTTCCCACAAATGGCGCCAAATTGATGATGTAGAAATCGTCAGTAGAGTACATTCATCCAGATGAAGCAACAATCTCGTCCCTGCACTTGCAATGGTCGTGAAAAGCCCTCCTTAGATGTTCGCCGGTGTGGTACCTGCCACGAAGTCTCCAATAATAAAGTTAGTGTATAGAAGCTTTTAAGAAAGTATGAGAGCTTAGGGTATCAGAGCTACGGCATATTAGTATATTTAGGATGTGTGTATGTACATTGTCTGGTTCTAAAGGGTGTGTATATATAGCTCTATAGCTCCTAGCCGTTGTAGCCTGAATTGTGGCTTTAGTGCTTCTTTTGTAACGCCTCTGGGCTCATTGATGTGGGTTTTGATGAGCTTCCAATGGTTTGACAGCTAGTTTGTAACTGTCTGAGGTGTTGACTTCTCTTATTAATGGCTTGCCTTCCTTCGTTCATGACGTGGCTGGATGGACGAAGGTATCTGATGAGATCGTTTGGGCAAGAAGGTTCGTTGGTCCTATTAATCCCAGTTTCTATTTTTACATTGAACTTATTAAAATAATATAAATTTTATTCTTTCTCTCTCTTCCTTTTTATCTATTTTTTTCCAATCTACTACTGCCTACCAGAGTCTTCCTCTCCTCTCAATGCTCCTAGAAACCAACTCCATACCACAAGCCGAGCAACCAAATCCATCCCTTCCAAAATCCATTAAATCTATCTATACCAAAATCAACAAGAATCTAGACCCAAAACAAATATAGCAAAATCCCAACAAACCCATTCCAAAATCACACAAAACCAACAACAACAAAAATTACAACCAACCCAAATCAAATCATCCAAAACCACAAAACTCGCTGCCTCTGCACCACCACAACAAACCTAGCGCCACTAACAACTACCTACAACTGAAACTCAGCCACCACCGAAACACCAAAATCAACCAACAAAACCAATTGCCAATCCACACCACCAAAACACAAAGCCAACCAAAAACCCAAGCCAAAATACCCAATCTCCACACCAATTCAACCCAAGCCACCACACCCACGCCTACAGAAACCCACAACCATCGAGAAAACCACTAATTTAAACCCCATCGAAATCGCTACCAACCCACGCCGCCTGACTTAAACCCACCGATTTCAACCCAAGCCACCACACCCATGCTGCCCGCCATAAATTCAAGTCCCAGACTAGAAACCAAAGCCCAACGCCATTGATTCAAGCCCCAGCCCCAGCCCCAAAACCAAAGCCCAACACCGCCAAAACCACCAAGAGGAAACCCAAGGCTTAGCCACTGATTCAAAAGCCGACCACCGATTCATACCTCAGCCACCAAAATCTATGCCCAATACCACCAAATCCACCAAGAGAGAGAGAGAGAAACAAAAACAGAGAAGAGTGAGTGAGAAGAGAGAAACAGAGAAGAGAGAATGAATCAGAGACAAAAGAGTTAGAGACAAGAGAGAGAGTAGATATTTTAAATAAAATAACATTTTTTTTACATCCTGTGCTACAGTTGGTTCTATATATACGAACCAATTGTTCACAAGATGCAAAAATTTATAAAAATCCATACCAAAATAAAGCGTTCTTTTTTAGGGTTTGGTTGTAAAATAGCAATTGAGGGTGTTTACACCTCCAAATACTAGTGCTCTTACTAATTTGTATATCAAAAAAAGAAGCTTTGATTTCCATCCTAAAGAAAAAGAAAAAAAGAAAAGAAAAGAGAGAAGCTTTGATAATTCGATGAAGATTGAAGAACAATGATATTCGTTTTCACTAGAAAATGGTCCCTTACACAATTAGGCTCAAAAATGAAAAGAAAAAAGTCCAATGGTTTCCAATTCTTTCTGAGCGATTAATTCTATTCAAACTAAAAGTATATTATTAAAAAAAATTATAAACTTAAATCCAAACAACAACCTACGTTTTCTTTCTCAAACAAACAAAAAAACCCACATTCTGACTTCTACTCCAACTAAAAATCTATTATAAATATTTTAAGAACAACTAATTAGTAAATTATTTTTGTACATTTAAATATCAACAAATTTGAATTATATTCAAACTAAAAGTCTATTATCAAAATTTTCTTAACTTAAATATTTCAACAAATTTAAATTCCATTCAAACTAAAAGTTTATTATAAAAAATTCTAAACTTAAATACAAACAACAGCCCACATTTTTTTTTTCTAAAAAAATTATTTTGACTTCTACTCCAACTAAAAGTCTATTATCAACATTTTAAAAACAACTTACTATTAAATTAATTTTATATTATTTTTTATGATATATTTCCCCAAATTAAGGGATAACGTTTAACTAATGTTTAATTTAAATAAAACTAAAAGTCTATCATCAAAAATTTGTAAACTTAAATATTTCAACAAATTTAAATTCTATTCAAACTAAAAGTCTATTATAAAAAATTCTAAACTTAAATGCAAACAACAACCCACATTTTCTTTCTAAAAAAATTAATTTCGACTTCTACCTTAACTAAAAGTCTATTATCAACACTTTAAGAACAACTAATTATTAAATTAATTTTATATTATTTGTTATGATATATTTCCTCAAATTAAGAACTAACATTTAACTAACATTTAATTTAAATAAAACTAAAAGCCTATCATTAAAATTTTCTAAACTTAAATCCCCCTCCATCAAATTGTTTCAAAATCAATTACGATGGTGCTGTATTCCTCAAGAAAATAAATCAGGCATAGGTGTTATCATCCAAAATAGCGAAGGGTTGGTGATTGCGTCTCTAGCTTAGCAACTGTCATAGGCGTAGCAGGTAGCTAAAGTTGAAGCAACGGCAAGTTGTTCATGCTTTGCATTTTGGGATGGAAGTAGGATTGGTCAGTGTTATAGTAGAAGGTGACTGTGAGATGGTGGTTCAAGCTCTGAAAGAAGTCAACACTGGTTTGCCTGTATTGGAGTAGCTGGCAAAATATGCAAATTTATTTTCTGGTTTTTTCTCAAAATTGCTATACTCTCATACTAAGAGAGATGACAATAAGGTAGCTCAAAGTTTGGCTAGATTGTCAATTAATTTTTCAAATTGTATCATGTGGATGGAGGATGTTCCACCATCTATTCTTCATGTACTTTAGGCCAATCAAGATATCTTGATTTAAATATTTAAGAAAATCTTGTTTCTCAAAAAAAAAAAAAAAAAAAAAACCACGTTTTTGTTTTTGTTTTTTTTCCTCAAGTTGCATCTTATTAAGTCAATATTTGGGGTAATTATACTCCACTCCCTTGAGATTTGGGGGAATAACACTCTACCCCAAACCTGGCAAAAAAAAAAAAAAAAAAAAATCCTCTCTTTACATCCAATTGACCAAACTTTCTTAAATTAATATTAAAAATGTTGTTTACGAACCTGCCATTTGCTTAAGGGCGGGTTCCAAAAATCATCCTCAATTTCAAAATTAAAATTCATTGTTTTTAATTTTTAATTAAAGCATATTTTAAAATATTAAGTATGAATTTTACTTTTTTTTCTTTTTCTTTTTTGAATGGGTTATCGAGGGATTTGTCATTGCAAGTGTTAGGTGCTTGAAAATTTTTGCAATTTCATTCTAAATTTATTAGTTTTTTTTTTTTTACTAACCTTGGTTAAACTTTTGTAATGAAATTCTTATAAAATTTTAGAATATTTCATTATTAATGTAGGGTTAAAGGGCCCAGATATGGGTATTGGGCCGTAGGCCGTGTCCGAGGACCTCAAATAGTCTGAGGATAGATACTAATGACGGTGGTCTACATAGCAATGGCCCATGGAATGAGTTTGGCTATGAGGAATTGGAAATGTTGTCCAAGGAGAAGTACCTCCTCGGTTGAGCAGGGTAGAGGTCATACGTCCGACCTTTCGTCAAGAACAGGGCAACAGACGATCATTCTGGCAAGGATAAACATCAGGAGGGGATAAGACAAAAGAGATTTGGGAAATATCTAAGATGAAAGCTGCTGCCACCGCATTGAATACTCTGCAACTAACCCCCTAGCCACATTAATGTGGAGGTGATACCTGAACAGTAACCTCCAGCCTTACAGCTACCCACAAATACTTCAGGAATGTGCTGATGAGACAAGTATCAAAGCCAGCAATCTGATCTACACATGGAAGGCTGAGATGAAATGAGAAAAGGGAATTTAAAGAAGAAAATTCTCATTACAAGGGGATCATGAGATAATCTGTAGAAAAATCATTGTATACTTAAGAACTATAATTGTGGTTAAGTTTAAGGGGAAAATATAAGAACAACCTTCCTCTGACTTTGCCAAGGAGGATTTTTCTTGCTCAAACTGTTTGTTTCATGCTTTACCATAACAACTACCTGTTGTGATCATTATACATCTAACTCATTGAAAGTTCAATTTTAGGCCCATTCTCTACAAATTCATTGATTTGGACTCTTTGGGCCATTAACCTTTCTTTTAGAGCTTTGGGAACAAAACATGCCACTCCCCTGATATCGTGTCTCCCCGATACTAACAAGGGTATGGACAAGAATTTCCTAATTGTATCAGGGGAGTGGCATGATGGACTTCATTGCCCAACATGAGATGGGACACCATGTGGGGTGTTTAGGTTTAGGTTTAATATTCTAACAATACCCCTTTACTCACTAATACCTTTTGTGTTCGCTTCTTATGTTTTCATTTGTAAACTAATTTTTATTTTACCTGTGTTGCAATCTAACAACGTTTTTTTTTTTTTGGTGAATTTGCAGATAAGTATTTTGCCATCCCTAACTTCAATCTTGTCAACGAGCCTGACCTGACAAGGATATTGAAGGCCGAGATCTTTGTCCACACCGATGGACAGTTGAGAGCAGCCTATATTATCCTCGGCTACGATCCCATCTCCTCTAGCTTTCAAGCTCCTAAATATGTCATAAAAGCGAAAGACCCTCACTTGCAGCTGATCAACATTGCCATGCTTGGCTTTATTGCTGGCGTCCCTCTAGAAGATACACAACAAGTAGAGTTGCCATTTCAACGCACTGCCGAGGAAGAAGTGACTCCTTCCCAATCAGCTCTTGAAGAAATAGTGAGAGTAGTTTAAGTCTCAGACTTCGAGGAGGATTTTGAAGTTTTCAACCAGCTTCAATCTCCAGAGCCTTCACGCACCGACTTTAGCCACCTTTCCCCCGCACAAGTGAGTAGTGCCCAAGAAGCTCCTAGTATACCTGACGCGATGGTATTACAACGCAAGGCCAAGACAAACCTTTGCGATCAAGTCTCAAGCAAGAGGTACAGTGCTCGAGGTGTTCATACAAACCAAACCTCCTACTCTTCTTCCCGTCCAAACCTTCCAGCTTGATCTTGCAAACAAGAAGAGGAAGTGGGATAAAAAAGGCAAAGATGTAGTGGAGGAGGAAGAGGTTATCCTCTCCAAAGAATTTGAGCCCCAGAAAAGGGTTAGAGTAGCAAGGGCAGCTCAAACGAGATCCTCTAGTGAAGGCTCCATTGTGGAGAGGGGGCATGCCCGTTGCACCAAGGTCCCAGCCTGGAACCCTTCTTTGATGCTGAATGGGTCTCCCTTTCCCATGGATTCCTCAATCAGGGACTTCCAGAAGGGGGAGCTGGATATGTTGAAAATGCATTGGAGCAGCCCCTCCTGCTACCTGATAACATGGCAAACCTAAGGACCATGAAGAAACACGAAGTGTTTCTAATGCTGAAGAGAGATCTTGTGTTGGTAAGCTCTTCATCATCTTTTTTTTTTACTAAATTTTTTAGTTATTTCATCTCATCATTTTTTATTATTATTATTTAAAAAAAAAAAAAAGGCAATTCAAGCTGCACACATGGCCGAGGAGCTGGTGAACAACTCTTACAGGCAAATGAAGGAGGAGGAGGGTCGGCGCATAGCTACCGTGGAATCTGTTAGGACATATGTGTTTCACTTATTTAGAACATATGTCGTTCATTATTTATGTAATTGGCTAATCCTTTGTCAAAACGCACTTTACTTGTAATTGGGTAGATTTAGGATGTGGTTAATATTTCAAGAAACAAGGTTTCAAGATCAAGTGTTAAAACCATACAAGTCTGTCTAAGAAATAAGCTTAGAAGTGCTCTTCATTAAAGCTCGACAGCTGCATCTATTGAGCTTTAAGAAGCTGTTCTAGCCCCGAGGTTCAACAGCCTCTCGACAGCATCTCAACACCTGTAGCTGTCAAGATTTAAGAAAAACAGATTCTAAGTTCTGTTTTGATTCTAATCCGTGGATGTGTCTTTGGGCCTTCTTTTCTCCTAACCTAGACATATAAAATGATTATTCTAAGGGGCCGTCAAAGGGTGGCAAGTTGCACAAGCATTGAGAAATCCTTGTTCATGCAAATTGTAACTTGAGACGAAGTTCTTGCCCTAGTTCATCTCACTTGTGAAGAAGTTTTTGTGTCTTTACACCGTTGGGTTTTGTAACCGAGCATCTTCTTGATCTTCATCGTGTGGATGAATTGAAGAACTTTGCAGCCAACAATTTTCTCTAGTTGGTGATTGAAGTCACGTACTGGGATCCACGCAACTGGGTAGTCTCGTACTTGGGAGCTGTGCATTGAAAGGAGAAACTGTCACTACAGAACAAGTCCAATTGGGTATTGGGTTAAGGGTTCAACTGTAGGTTGGTAAGGTACTTGGGATTCCTTTACTTGTAACCACTTGTTGTGATAATAGTGGAGTTTCAGGAGTGGTGACCTTAAAATCACCCGGTGGGGTTTTTGCCGTGTAGGTTTTCCCCATTCGTAAACAAATCACCGTGTCATTTATTTTCCATTGCATACTTTAGTTTATTAGTAATTTGTTTGTGCTACCATGCGTTTGCATGTTAATTTGATTAATTAATAACTTGGCTAGTTAATCAATTAATCCATCACTAGGGGTCAATACGTTTTTGGCCTATCAAGTGGTATCAGAGCGGGCACACTCTGATTAGGGTTTATCTTTGTGTGTGATCCATTGACCCCTGTTTGTCATGGATAGAGGTCAGTCTCTTATTATACCTCCATTGTTTGATGGTACTAACTATACATACTAGAAAGTACGCATGAGAGTTTTCTTGCAGTCTTTAGATGAGAAGGTGTGGCAAGCTGTGGAGATAGGCTAGACCAAGCCTAAAGAAGCGCCGGCCGATTGGGATGAAGCCAAGATCAAGGCGGCAAACTTCAACAACAGAGCATTGAATGCCTTATTTAGTGCGGTCACTAATGAGGAGTTCAAGAAGATATCCTTCAGACAACCTATGAGGGAACAAAGGCTGTAAAAGATTCAAAGCTACAAAGGCTCACTACAAGCTTCGAAGAAATTAAGATGGAGGAGGATGAGTCATTTGATGAGTTCTATGCTAAGCTCAAGGACATAGTGAACTCAGCCTTCAATCTTGGGGAAGCCATTCCTGAACCTAAGATTGTGAGGAAAGTGCTCAAAGCTCTACCCGAGAGATTCCATGCCAAGATCATGGCGATAGAGGAATCAAAGGATATTGACAAGATTCCTCTGACTGAGCTGGTTGGTAATCTGCAAACCTATGAGCTAGGGTTGACAAGAATTGGCAAGTCAGATAAAGGCAAAAGCTTGGCACTGAAGGTCAAGAGCAGTGAGACAGATGAGTCATCAGACGATGAAGACTCTAAGATGAAGTCCTACATCACCAGGCAATTCAAGAAATTCATGAAAAATGCCAATGGAAAGGGCTTCGACAAGGACCATAGGCAATCTAGCTCATCTCAGTTCAAAAGTCAAGATAAAGGGAAGAAGGATGCTAGGGATGGCGGTCAGTACACTGTTCTAGTTGGACCCAAGTGCTTCGAATGTCAAGGGTTTGGTCATATGAAACTGGAATGTCCCACATATCTCAAGAGCATTGGGAAGAGCAAGGCATTAGCTGCCACTTTGAGCGACACTGAGCCTGAGGATGATTCCGACAATGAGGATGACGGAATTTTGAATGCCTTCACTGTCACTGTAAATCCTACTGAAGGGATTGTTGAAGATGTGGATGAAGAAGAGGAATTGGTGAAATCCAGGTTTGAAAAGATGGATGATCAAGATGATATCCATACAGCCTATGAGAAACTGTACAAGCTTTCTGAGAAGCATGAGAAACTCTATAGGCTAGTCACTAAGAAGCTCAGTGATGTGGAACTTATTCGTGAGGAACTTTCCACAAAGGTTGATGAAGCTAATCAAACTATTGGGGCACTGAGATTCGAGAACAATTTCTTGGCTGAGAAGATCAAGAAGCTTAAAGCGGAGCTGTTTCAAGTTAGAGCTCAATTGGAGAAGGCATCAAGTGCGAAGCTGGATGAGATGCTCAGCATTCAGAAATCTGCTTCTGATCGAACAGGATTGGGGTATGAATTCTCTTCTTCTAATATTGCTTCTGCTAGTACTACTGTTTTTGTTCCTCCTACTAATAATATTAAAATTGATAACAATGATGTTAAAACTGATTTAGCAAGTGAAAACCTAGACAAGGGTAAATCTATCTTAGGAGCACCCCCTAAGCTTGAGAAGAAGGACACTAAAAACCCTAGGACTAAGAAGGCTAACTCTCAAAAACCTAAACAGAAGAAGCAATATCTCTGTCATCATTGTGGCATTGCCGGTCATACTCGACCAAATTGCTATAAGTGGTTAGCCACTCAACAGAGCAATGGCATGATAGCAACTGGGAACCAGAATCAGCTTCAAACCTCTCTTGCTCCTCTTAGAGATCTTCTCAAAGCTCTCATGTTCCTTTCGAACTTGAACGGTTTCAATCATTCCCCTTCATCACCAGTTCAAGGGTTTGCTAAGAGGAAATGTTCTTCCAAGGTGTGGAAGGAAAAGGGTTCCAAGTGATTTATTCACTTTTTTTCTCTCTCTCCCCTTCTTGTTTTTGTTTTTGCATTACTTGTGTGTTTTGCTTTAATGTTTTTGAGTCAGTCTAGTTTTATGCATTATTTTACCTTGTTTAACACGTTTTTTTTTTTTTTGTGTTTTCAATTTTGTTTTATTTTGTTTTTCAGATAAAAATAAAAAATATATATATAAAAAAAATGAAAAATTGAAAAATACAAAAACAGTGTGTGTTTGTATACATTGGTTCTTGTGAACCTTAAAATGGCATTTGAAACAGAGTTTTCCAAACTTTGTACCTCTTGAAACTTAGATGAGCATTCATATGCACAACTAAGTAAGTGAGCTTTGTGGCTCTTTGTTTGTGATGAGTAAGGTTAAGAAATTTCTTGTATTTAACACTCGTATCATTCTTTTTGACGGGTAGGACTAGAAAATCCTAAGAGAAAGGCATAAATAACCATCTCACCACTGTTACCCGCCAATCATAATATGACATCTGTATGCTTCAACATAGCAAAAGTGCAATGTCAATGACATTTGTATGCTTCAGCATAGCAAAAATGCAATGTCAAAAGCTTAACATAATTGGGTATTTCTTTTCTCTCCTTTGTATACCCATGAATGGTTTGCTTAATAAAGGAAAATATGCAAAAAAAATAAAAGCTAAAAGAACAAAATGCTTTAAATATGATTGTAAGCGTGTTTTCTAGGAGATGTGGGAGTTATAGGATGTACCTCAAAGGTGATAGTCCCCATCAAACAGTTATGATTGTGTGTGAGTTAAATTGATTTTCTCATATCTCAAATCATCGTAACTTAGAGACACTTATGCATTCTTGCGATGTTTTCACACACAACACGCAATATTCTTTACTACTTTTGATACATGTGCAGGTACAATGCGATTTGGTCATCACAAGGTTTACATGTGTTGATGTATGCTCACTAAACTATCTTGACTTGTTTTTGAAATACAAAATCGGTTAGACTTGTTTAGTATGTGAGTGCGTGTTTTGAGATCCATATGCTTACGATTGTTGTTGAGAGATGATTTTGAGAGTCTAATATGTTGATTTGATCATTGGTTGAGTTGCATGTGTGATTGCATTCATGTTTGTGTTTTTTCCTTCTCGAAAAACTGTTTTGAAAAGTTGGCTCGACACCTCCTCGATACCTGGTTGTCTGTCGAGCTTCTCAGTTGTTTCTTATCGCAATCTCAATAGCTTCTCGACACCTTCTGGATCGATCGAGAAACCTCATGTCCTCTCGATAGCTTCTCGACACCTTCTGGATCGATCGAGAAACCTCTTGTCCTCTCGATAGCTTCTCGACACCTAGTGGATCGATTGAGCATCTGTTCTTGTGTCTTGTCTTGTTCCTCGACACCTTCTCGATAGCTGGATCTGTCGACAATGTATTTCTCGACACCTACCTCGACAGATGTCTCGACACCTCTTGATACTTGTATCTTTCGAGATTTACTGAGGTTCTATATAAAGGTTCTGTGCGATCCGTTTCCCATTTCTCTCTCTCTCTTGATAGCACTGTCTTTTCACCTCCCTAACCTCTCTCTCTCACTCCAAATCCTTTTCTCAAGGTTTCTCTAAGCTTCATCAATTTTTTTTTTTTTCACTTGGTAAGCTTCTTATCCCTCATTCTACATGCATTTCATGTTTTTGAAACCTAGGTTTAGGGGTCTTTGAAAATTTTTGGGGTTTTTCAAATTTGGTGAGTTTATGTTGAAATTTTTGGGATGGGTTTTGTATTTTTGATCTTAAAAACTCCATGCATTATATCACATTTGCATTCTAACAATATTCTCAAGCATTTAGATGTGTGCAAAATGTTAGTGTGCTGGTAGGATTGGATTGGGCTGAGCCCATGATGTTTTTCATATTGCATGTCACACGTTCATACATTCCCCATGCATACGTTCTATCTTTTCAATATACTTGTTATATTTGAATTATGTTGGAACTTTTCTGGTGTTTCTTTCTCCCCCCTCTCTTTCTGTTTGCATTAGTAGTGTCTATGACACCAAAACGTAAGTCTATTCTGACCCAGAATCCTCTTCGTTCTAGGGCCTCTTCATCTTCTGATTCCACTCCTCTTTCTGTTCGGTTCCGTGATGAGAAAGCCCATCAAGAGTTCTCGAAGAACTTCTCTAAACGAGGTGTTCATTCAGATCGCCAAGTTATTTTAGCAAACTTTGCCGACACTGACCTTCCCAATGTCTTTCACAAACGGGAATGGGAGTCACTGTGTGACGTCCCAGTCACTTGTCCTTCCGTGCTGATCCAGGAGTATTACTCCAACATGCATGGATTCGATTATTCAGTACCTCTCTTTCTCACTCGCGTTTGAGGTATGCGCATAGTTGTCACACCGGAGTTGGTATCCGATGTGCTCCATGTTCCAAGGGTTACGCATCCTGACTACCCTTGGTGTGAGCGTCTGTGGACTTTGTCCAAAGATGAGATGATCACCGCTTTCTGTGAGCGTCCTTCTAATTGGGGTGAGCATCAGTTTATGTCATGTCAACCTTTTGCTAAAGGTCCTCATTTCTTAAACACGGTGATGACTTTTTTCTTGCATCCTCTCTCTCACTACAACTCTATCACAGAGCCTCGTGCTCGTTTTCTGTTGTCTCTTATTGAGGATCTTACCATTGATTTTCCTTCACATTTCATCTTTTCTATCATAGATGTGTTTAAGGATACGGCTACCTGTGATAAGCTCATCTTTCCTTCCGCTATCACGAGGATTTTACGCCATTTTTCCATTCCTTTTCCTGTCTCCAACCCTTTTCATGTCATGGTTTCCATAGATGCCGCTACCATAAAATGTAGTGAGGCACAGCTTAGGTCGTGTCAGACAGGTTCAGCTACTCCTTCCTCCCGTTCCGTTCCGTTCCATCCACATCTGCTCGTGTCTTATCCGCTCCCTCCTCTTCTACAAGCGATGTGTCACTGGGAGACATCATGGCGCAGCTTCAGCACATGGATGCTCGCTTGGATACGCTCTCTACAGAATTGTATCAGGTGAATGTTCGTGTTGGTCGCATTGCTAGGCGACAGGCGACCATGGGTGGTTTTGCTCTCGAGGTTTCTTCTCCACCACCTCCTATGGCTTTCAAGTCTGATGGTGATAACGATGATGCTTCAGATGATGATGGTGGAGATGCTAACTCTACCGATGAGATGTCTACTTGACACTCTACACTTTGTCACTCGTGACAAAAAGGGGTAGTAGTTTTGGGTTATGAGAGTAGTCATACTTAGGGGGAGAGCTTGTATAGGACATTTTTGATAAAGGGAGTGTTGAGTGCTGAGGGATGTAGTGAGGATTACTTGTATCGTTTTCTTTTCTCTACTTTAGATACACATTCTTCTTGTACCTAGGTCTTGTGACCATTATTACATACATTGTGCTACTTATCTTTGTTATATATGTGATGATGTATGTTTCTTTCACCTATCTTTACATGTGTTGTTTCTTTTCTTTCTTTATACACATATTTCTTTATTTGTATGCAATCTATTAATTCTGTTTCACACTAAGATGGCTTGATGAGTTTTGTTTAAAGTGTTTTAGAAATACAAGTTGTCAAAGTCTACTTGTCATAAACGCTCTTCTTGCAAAGTTTTTCAAGAGTTTGTGATAGGATAGATTTTATTGTATACAACAAGTGAATATGAGTTAAGTGATTTATGACTTCTCTCATATGTTCATCTGCTGGTTGTGGTTTTGTCACGGATTGCCAAAGGGGGAGATTGTTTGGACATATGTGTTTCACTTGTTTAGAACATATGTCGTTCATTATTTATGTAATTGGCTAATCCTTTGTCAAAACGCACTTTACTTGTAATTGGGTAGATTTAGGATGTGGTTAATACTTCTAGAAACAAGGTTTCAAGATCAAGTGTTAAAGCCATGCAAGTCTGTCTAAGAAACAAGCTTAGAAGTGCTCTTCATTAAAGCTCGACAGCTGGCTCGACAGCTGTATCTATCAAGCTTTAAGAAGCTGTTCTAGCCCCGAGGCTCGACGGCTTCTTGACAGCACCTCGACACCTGTAGCTGTCGAGATTTAAGAAAAACAGATTCTAAGTTCTGTTTTGATTCTAATCCGTGGAAGTGTCTTTGGGCCTTCTTTTCTCCTAACCCTAGACATATAAAAGGATTATTCTAAGGGCCGTCAAAGGGTGGCAAGTTGCACAAGCATTGAGAAATCCTTGTTCATGCAAATTGTAACTGAAGACGAAGTTCTTGCCCTAGTTCATCTCTCTTATGAAGAAGTTTTTGTGTCTTTACACCGTTGGGTTTTGTAACCGAGCATCTTCTTGATCTTCATCGTGTGGATGAATTGAAGAACTTCACAGCCAACAATCTTCTCTAGTTGGTGATTGAAGTCGCGTACTAGGATCCGCGCAATTGGTTAGTCACGTACTTGGGAGCCGTGCATTGAAAGGAGAAACTGTCACTACAGAACAAGTCCAATTGGGTATTGGAGTAAGGGTTCAACTGTAGGTTGGTAAGGTACTTGAGATTCCTTTACTTGTAACCGCTTGTTGTGATAATAGTGGAGTTTCGAGATTGGTGACCTTAAAATCACCCGGTAGGGTTTTTGCCATGTAGGTTTTTCCCATTTGTAAACAAATCATCGTGTCATTTATTTTTCGCTGCATACTTTAGTTTATTGGTGATTTGTTTGTGCTACCATGCGTTTGCATGTTAATTTGATTAATTAATAACTTGGCTAATTAATCAATTAATTCATCACTAAGGGTCAATACATTTTTGGCCTATCAGAATCCTTCATGTTGGCCAAGAAGAGGATCTAAGAATTAAACACCAAGTTGACGGAGGCTGATAAGAAGAAAATGAGTGTCGAGGCTGCTCTACAAGGGGCTGAGAGGCAGGCAGAGAATTAACATAAACAACTCCGCCAGACTGAGGACTAGCTGGCCATAGCCAAAGAGCGGATAGAGGCTCTCAAGAAGAAACTGGAAGAGGTTGAAGAAGCTGATGCCAAGGCCAAGTAAGAGGGGTATGACACTGGGGTAGCAGAAACGAAGAAGACCCTTGGGGCCCAGGTCACTGGGGTTTGTAGAGTTTACTGCCTCCAAGTATGGAACGAAGCGCTAAACCAAGCTGGGGTAAATGCTTCTTCCCCACTGAGGAGGGCTGAAAATGCCTACTACCCCCTGCATTCCGCATGACAAACCTCTCTAGTTCCCCAGTTGAAACTACTCCTCAAGCACCTGAACCTAGTCAGGTGGAACATGTCGTTGCCCTTCCTGCCCCTCCTATCCATTCCAAGGAGATTTACCAAGCCAAGGCAGTGGAGAAAGGCTAAGAAACATCCAAGGATACAACTCCTAACAGAGAGCAAGCCAAGGAACCAACTAAGGACTCTTCCAAGGGAAAGGGGGCATCCCAGGGCTAGGTATTAGTACCTTTACCCCAAAGGAAGACCCTAAGAGTAAAGGTGTGGCCCAAGCAACGACGTCCAAGGCCACTTCTCAGCCTGCAGCTAAGGCCAACCTTCTTCCAAAGCTCACTTAGGATCTTAGTTATGTTTTGTAGGTTTTTTTTTTCTTTTCAAAATAGTGTATTTCCTTCTATATGTAATTGTTGTTTACATTTTGAGATATGTACTTTCTTTGCCTTTTTAAGGCTTTGCTTGAAAACATTAACTTCCTTTATGTTTACTTGTGTTTATGCAAAATCAAACATGATGTCTTTTGATTCAAGATACATCTTCACTCTTTACTTTAACAGTTATTTGTAGAAGTGGCAATCTAATTATGACATTCCATGCAAATGGCAATATAGTGGGCTAACCTTTCCCGGCCCATAATGTTCAGCAAAGTGTAATTTAACTTCAAAACATACCTTATTATCTAAGATAAGTAGCTCAAAGGATTATGTATATTGCTGTATTCTCTTTTCAACTTCAAATAATGGTGAAGCATCTATCTATCTAGGGTTTCACATAACACTCCACTTAGTAGTAGATCCAGGTAGATGTAAGTGTTAATTTACCCACGAATATATCATGGATATACTTGCAAATGCTTTTAATGATGTTCAGGGGCATTTTTTCAGTTAAGTTATTACAGCAAGAGTCTTGGTTATCCACCATAGATAGATTAGATACTAATTTATTCAAGGTTTGTGGTCCAAGGAGCCAGACATGACCGAGGCTCTGTTTAGTACTTAGCTTGGTAGTCAAGCAATGATTTACCCAAGGCATATTGTCCGAGGAAGCAGGCATGACCGAGATTTTTTTTAGTGCTCAGATAAGTAGAGAAGTATTAATTTACCAAAGGTATGTGGTCCAAGGAGCCAAGCATGAACAACGTTCTGTTTAACACTTAAAGGAATAAGAAATATTAATTTACTCAAGGCAGGTAATTCGAAAAACCAGGCATAATCAAGGTTTTGTTTAATACTTAAACAAATAGTAAGGAGTATTAATTTACCCAAGGTATTTGGTCCGAGAAGTCAGACATAACTAAGGTTCTATTTAATACTTAAATAAATAGTGAGGAGTATTAATTTACTCAAGGTATGAGGTCCAAGGAGCCAAGCATAACTAAGATTCTATTTAATACTTAAACAAATAGAAAACACAACATATAATATTTTAAACAAAAATGTGGCAGAGATGCCTTTCATTAATAGTAATACATTCGTAGGTTATTTACATTCCAAGGGCATGGTACAACATTTTCATCTAGATCTTCCAAAAAATAAGCCCCTATACCAGCCACTAAGGTGATGTGGTATGGTCCCTCCTAGTTGGGTCCTAACTTTCCCCAAGAAGGATTCTTCGCAGTGCCCATAACCTTTCTCAACACCAAGTCTCCTAGGGTTAAGGGCCTTTCCCTCACCTTCGTGTCATATCATTGCTTAACTTTCTGCTGATAATATGCCAACTGAACCATGGCTGCTTCGCTTCATTCATCAACCAAATCTAGGCTTCTGTCCAACAACCTATCATTGTTGTTAGAGGTAAACATGCTTGTCCTCAATGTTGGGAACCCAGTTTCTAAAAGGATCACTGCCTCGGTCCGGTAGGTCATTGAGAAGGGTGTTTCCCCTGTTAACCGACGAGGAGTAGTCTAATATGTCCTTAGAAAATGTGGTAGCTCTTCAACCCATCTACCCTTTGCCTTATCCAACCTCTTCCTAAGTCCATTCACTATAACTTTGTTAACTGCCTCAACCTGTCCGTTTCCTTGCGGATAGGCTAGAGTTGAATATCTATTCCTAATGCCTAATTCACAGTAGTACTTCCTGAAAGCTTTGTTGTCAAATTTTGTTGTCAAATTGGAGTCCATTATCGGAGATGGGGCTGTGAGGAATCCCAAACCGAGTGACAATGTTTTTCCACACAAACTTCTTTGCATCTAGATCTCTAATACTAGACAGTGGTTCAACTTCCACCAACTTGGTGAAAGAGTCAGTTCCGACCAGAAGTCATCTTTGGTTTCCCACAGCTTTAGGAAATGGTCCTACAATGTCCAAGCCCCATTAAGCAAATGACCATGGATTAGACAGAGGATTGAGGACTCCCCCTGGCTGATGAATGTTCAGAGCAAATCTTTGGCACTGATCACACTTCCTCACAAACTCTAGTGCTTCTTTTTGCATACTTGGCCACCAATAGCCTTGGGTAAGGACCCTATGGTATAGTGACCTTCCCCCTATATGACTTCCACAGATTCCCTCATGCAATTCCTCCAGAATTAGCTCTACTGCTTTGGGATGGACACAAAGCAAGTATGGTCTAGAAAAGGAACGCTTGTACAACCTTTGCTCCTCGGATAACCAAAAAAGAGGAGCTTTCCTCTGTACCTTATCTGCTTCTCCCTTCTCATCAGGCAAAGTACCTTCCTTGAGAAACAAGACCAAAGGATCCATCCAGTTAGGACCAACCATGACCCGGTGAACCTGGACCCTCTCTTTCTTCTCCTCAGTAGGCTTATACAAATCTTCAACGATTATAACTCGAGGTAAACCTTGTCTAGAAGAGGTTGCCAAAGTAGCTAAGGAGTTAGCATGTGTATTCCTGCTCCTCGGGATTTGTTGCAAAGTGAAAAACTTAAAACTTAACTGGAAGCGCCTAACTTGGCTAAAATATTCTTGCATTCTCAAATCCCTAGCCTCTAACTCTCCCTTCATTTGGCCTACCACCAACCTTGAGTCCGAGAACACTTCCACTGCTTTTTCCCCCAATTTCTGAACCATGGTCATCCCAACCAATAAAACTTCATACTCGGCTTCATTATTCGTAACTGAGAAGCCTAACCTCAAAGATTTCTCAATAGTGATCTTGTTAGGGGATACCATAACTAGCCCCACTCCATATCATCTCTAGTTAGCTGCACCATCAACATACAATCTCCAAGATGGTGGTCCTAGTAGAGAAATTGTGTCAACTGGTTTTCCTTCCCAGCTTTGCTCCTCGTCTGCTACCTCTACTAGAGATTCAGTAAATTCTGCCACCAAATCTATAAGAACTTGGCCCTTAATAGAGGTCTGAGGCATATACTTAATGTCAAAGGCCCCTAAAATTGTTCCCAACTTGGCAATCCTTCCAATATAATCAGCCTTTCGGAGTAATGACTTAAGAGAAAGTTGGGTTAAAACCACAATTGTGTGAGCTTGAAAATAATGAGAGAGTTTTTGCGTGGCATGTACCACTGCAGGTCTAAACATAATGGGTGGTCAAGAAAGAAAATCTTTCAACTACTGAAAAGGCCAAGGCACATTCTTCAGTTCACTCAAATCCCTTCCACTTATGCAACAATTGAAAAAAAGGCCTACATCTATCAGTGGACTGAGAGATGAATCGGTTCAGGGCAGCAGTCATTCTTGTCAACTTTTGGACCTCCTTGGGATTCCAAGGAGGTTGTAAATTGTTAATTACCTTAATTTGATCAGGGTTGACCTCAATTCCATGATGAGTGACCATATAACCCAGAAATTTGCCTGAACTGACGCCAAAAGAACACCTAGAAGCATTAAGGCATAGTTTGTGTTTTCTCGATACTTCAAAAATACTTCTGAGGTCATTTACGTGCTCGGACTCTATCTTGTTTTTCACCACCATATCATCTATGTAGACTTCAATGTTTTTGCCAAGTTGAGTTTCAAACATCCTAGTCATCATCCTCTGATAAGTGGACCCTGCATTCTTCAATCCAAAATGCTTTACTTTGTAATGGTAATTCCCAGTGGGCATGATAAAAGAAATCTTAACTTGATCATCCAGTGCCAATAGTATTTGATGATACCCCTGAAAGCCATCTAAAAAGCTCATCCGAGGATGGCCAACTATTGCATTAACCAATTGGTCTATCTAAGGAATCGGGAAGGCATTTTGGGGCAAACTTTGTTTAGATCAGTGAAGTCCACACATACTCGCCACTTCCCATTCTTCTTTTTTACCACCACCGTATTGGCCAACCACTCAGGATAAAACACTTGTTTTATTGCTCCGGCCCGTTTAAGTTTAATCACCTTTGCCTTAACAACATCTGAATGCTCTTTGGAAGAGCGCCAAGGTGGTTGCTTCTTAGGGGTAATAGAGGGATTAACGTTTAGGTGATGACAAATAAAATTTGGATCCACCCTAGGAGCTTCATAAGCCCTCCATGTGAACACATCAACATTCTTCCTAAGGAAAGAAACTAGCTCTTCCTTCTCCCAATGAGGTAACTGAACTCTCACTTGGAAAAAATTCTCTTCATCATCATCAATAACAACTTTTTCTAACTCTTCACACTTTTCCCCTCCTACTTCCATATCTGTGGGTAGGGCTGTCCTCCTTGATTGCTATAAATCCTTTTTCGCCGAGGCCGAAGGTTCACCCCAGACTGATATCTAATTACAGCCACCAAACATTGGCTGACTATAGATTGACTCCCGACTAGCTCCTCAACTTGATCTCCTGGTGGATACTTCACCTTCAAGTGCATAGTGGAAGAAACAGCCCCATGGCATGAAGCCAAGGTCTTGCCATAATAGCAGTGTAGGGGGAATACACATTTACTACAATGAAGTTCACTTCCACGCTGACCCACCTGAACAAGTAATCTAATTTGGCCCTTCGGGATAACGGTCTTCCCATCAAACCCTACTAGAAGAGAATCATAGCAAACCAGGTTTTCAAGCTTCAGCTTGAGCCCCCTATATAGATCAGGGTACATGATCTCTGCACCACTGCCTTGATCTACCAAAACCATCTCCACATCATACCCTCCAATCCTTAGGGTAACCACTAGGGCATCATTATGTGGTTGTAGGTTACCTTATCCTTATCAAAAAAACTTAAAGCTGGTCAGACTTCCATTTGACCCTTCTTAGGATCGGGGGTCAAGTCCTCAGCAAGTGGCCAAGCTATAGACATCACCCTAGATGGATAGGAACTAGTCCTACCTGGGGCAACAAGAATAACACTAATCGTCCCCAAAGGCAATCCTGAAGAAGCACCTCTTTGAGGTCCCGACCCTACTTGGCTCCCCTGTCCGCTGAGCTAAAACAAGAATTGCTTTAACTTCCCAAATTTGACCAGTTGCTCCAGATGATCTCGTAAAGTCCTACATTCTTCTGTAGTATATCCTTGGTCTTGGTGATACCAGCAATGAAGGCTTTAGTTGCACTTTGTGGGGTCTCCACTTATCTTATTTGGCCACCTAAAATATGGCTCATTCTTTATTTTCTCCAAAATTTGGTGCACAGGCTCCCTAAACACAATACTAACTACTTGGGTAGTAGTAGGCCCCATATGGCCAGTAAAATCTCTCTTGTGTCGATTGTTGTTGTACCTCTTCAATCTGAAATCCCTTCAGTCTTGGGGACATGCCTTTGCTTTCCTCTTCCCTTGTTGCTAATCCTCCTTAACCCATTTATATTCGTCAATTCAATCCATAAGTTGACGTACGCTTCTAGCAGGCTTTCTAGTCAAAGACTTCCTTAAATCGTGCTCGGCAAGCAAACCAACCTTGAAAATCCCTATTGCCACATCATCAAAATTTTCATCTATTTCATTAAATATTTCCCAATACCTGTCCTAATATGTCTTTAGGGTCTCTCCCTCTCGCATGGTCATAGACAGAAGGGAATCCAAGGAACGAGGAACCCTACTACAAGTAACAAAAAGAGCTCCAAAAGCTCTAGTAAGCTCTTGAAAGGAGTTGATTGAACATTCATTCAAACTATCGAACCATCTCATCGCTACTGGCCCCCAGGCTGGATGCGAACACCTTGCACATCAAGGTTTCATTCTTTAAGTGAACAACCATTCTTTGATTGAAATGGCTAACATGCTCCACAGGGTCTGTCCTACCATTATACATAGTAAACGTAGGCTGAGTAAACCGCCGAGGAAGCTTTCCTCCTTCAATCCTCTGCATGAACAATGATTTAAAGATTTGGCACAAGGCCTTACTCATAGCATCATTACCTAGGCCCCCGTGAGATGGACTTTTGCTCCTCTGCCTATAATGGCGATCCTCATCACATGAGAAAGACTCACTAGGGGGAGTCCTTGATCTTGGCCTGTAGCTATCATCATTATCATCCTTGGAGGAAGATAGTCACCAGGAAATCGAAATTCCCTTCTTTTTTTCGAGAAGCGAAAGAGTGGAATTTTGAGGGGCTATTGTAGGGATAAAGGGGTCAAATATGGGTATTGGGTATTGGGTCGTGGGCCATGTCTGAGGACCTCAAGTAGTTCAAGGATAGGTACTAATGAAAGAGGTCTATAGAGCAATGGCCCGTGGAAGGAGTTTGGTCATAAGGAATTGGAAATGTTGTCTGAGAAGAAGTACCTCCTCAGCTGAGCAGGGTAGAGATCATACGTCTAACCTTTCGTCAAGAACAGGGCAACAAACGATCATTATGACATGGATAAACATCATAGATTTGGGAAATATCTAAGAAGAAAGCTGCTGCCACCGCATTAAATGCTCTGCAACTAACCCCCTGGCCGCATTAATGTGGAGGTGATACCTGAACAGTAACCTCCAGCCTTATAGCTATCCACAAAGATTTCAGGAAGGTGCTGATGGGACAAGTATCAAAGCCAGCAATCTGATCTACACGTGGAGGGCTAAGATGAAGTGAGAAAGGGGAATATAAAGAAGGAAATTCCCATTACAAGGGGATCATGAGATAATCTATAGAAAAATCATTATACACTCAAGAACTGTAATTGTGGTTAAGAGAAATGCATAAGAACAACCTTCCTCGGACTTTGCCAAGGAGGATTTTCCTTGCTCAAACTGTTTGTTTCATGCTTTACCATAACAACTACCTACTGTGATTATTATACATCTAACTCATTGAATGTTCAATTTCAAGCATACTCTCTACAAATTCATTGATTTGGGCTCTTTGGGCCATTGACCTTTCTTTTGGGCTTTGAGAACAAAACGTGTCCTTACAACTAATATAGACAAAAAGGAGGAGTATTAAATTTTTTTTTTTTCAAATCTCAAAGGAGTGTTGTATTTTTCCCTTAAGGTTTGGGGTGGATTGTTATTCCCCCAAACTTCAAGAGAGAGGAGTGTAATTACCTTTAATATTTTATTAGGATATTAAGTTACAAAACTCTTGACTAAGGGATAAGATTTAACAATAATTTAATTTAAATAAAAATTTATCATCTAAGTATTAGAAATTTTTTTCTCAAAAATATAGTATTATAAATTTAAATTCTACCAACTAATAATCTATTATCAAAATTTTCATATATATATATATATATATATATATATGCACATACACACACTAATCCATGGCTTTTCGATATAATCTCTTTTAACCAATTTAGTCATCCCTATAATTAAATCCCACACAATACATCCCATGTTGTTGTATTTTTTCACTTTTTTTCCCCAAGGTGCAACTTAAATATTATGTTTTAATCTAATAAATTTATTTTACTTATTGTTCTTTGCTTCTGAATTTGTGTGCAGAATATTATGCCAAATGAAGTTTTCTATAAATAAGTAAAATAATGGACACCCATTTAAGTTCTTGGTTCTCTTAGGTATGTTTTTATTTATATTCTCAAATTTTGAACTATTTGTGTATGTTTTGATTATTATATTTAATTTGTGAGTGTGTTGATTTTTTTAATTAGACTATTACTAGGAAAAAAATTTGTATTGAGGTACTATTGCATTTATTATTGTTTGTACTGGCTAAAGCATAGATCAAACATAACTTAAGTAAAAATGATCAAACTTATTCAATATTTATATAAGAAATTAACACAAAGCACAAAGAGAATTTTCAAATATAAAAGTAGATAAACACTTGTGGGATAAGAAAATCTAATAACGGTATTGGGCCATGGGCCACATCCGGGGATGCCAAAAAGCCAGAGGACAACCAAGTATTAATAAAAGCAAGTAGGTTATTGGGCCGAGGACGATGGCCGGTAGTAACAAACAGACAATATCATCCGAGGAGCTAAACTTCCTCGAAAAATAAAATGAAAGTCTGAAGCCCGACCACCCAACAAATACTGGGTAAGGGGAAACCATGCTTGGGAGGATAAGTTTAAGAGAGGTGAGTCAACAAAGAAATGAGAAATATCTAGGAAGAATGCTGCTACCACCATATTGAATGCTTTGCACCTAACCAACTAGCCGCATTAATGTAGAAGTGATGCCTGAACTGTGATTTTTAGCCTTACAGCTACACACAGAGACTTCAAGAAGGTTCTGATGAGACAAGCATCCTGAAGATTAGTTATTGATCAACAAGTGTAAGGCTAAGATGAGAGAAGGAGAATGAGTATAAAAGGGAAAGGATTCCTTTACATGGAGGGGGGCATCTAAGAAAGAAAAGGAAAAATGAAAAGAACTCAATGTAACCAAGAACTCTGAACATTTGTACACGTCTGAAACTTATATAAGAACATACCTTCCTCGGACTTGACCAATGAGTGTTTTTCTCTTCAAATTGTACTTTTCAGTCATTATAACACTAAACTAACCCAATGTGATTCCTATTTGATTCATTAAGTTTGCCTCTATTAAGCTCACTCTCTAAAAAATCTATTGTTGTGAGCTTGTTGGGCCATTGCTCATATCTGTTGGGCTTTGGGTCAATTCGAGTCCTTACAACACTGATAAAGTCCAAACTCTAAACCATTAGAACTTAAAGCAATTTTTTTATTAAAATTATTTACTTATTTCATAATTTATTATTACTATTTATTTAATAATTTTATTTTAATTATTAAAAAAAATTAGCTTACATATGAATCTACATCAAGCCAGGCATGCATCACACACGAATAATACTAGTGCGTGTATATATATAATTCACTATTACTAACTCAGCCACCTTACTTTCAAGTATAGAATGGGTGAAAAGAAAGAAAAACTATAAAGAGATTATGATAGTTGTCATCAATAAGCTTGACCTCCATAATGGCCTATGAAGTTGTGACTTTCAAGTGAAGAAAAAAAAAAATGAAGCGTGTGCAGTGATTTGTATAAGTGACCTTTTTTTTTTCCTTTTTTTTTTTCTTGGATAAAGTATATTATACTGTTTGTCTCCAGACTTGAACTCATTAACGAATTTAGTCTATGAATTTTAAAATAGTCAATTTTAATTACTATCAAACTTAAAATGATAGTTTTTAGTCCTTCGGTTAACATTTGTTATATGCTTAGACATATTAGGGACTAAAAACAATCCCGTTAAGTTTATTATAGACTAAAAATGATACACTTTAAACTTTAGGGACTTAATATATATGATAATTTTGAGTTTGTTAGGAATTAAAAACAAACACTTTAAATTTGAGGATCAAAAATCACTAATGAAATAAAATTTAAGGACCAACAATTTCTCAAGATTCAAGTGATAGTTCAATAGTAATGACATTCTTTGTAGTGTCTCATGTTTATGAATGAAATCCCACCATCCCCTCTCCAATTATATCACACACAAAAACAGAATCAACAATTTCTTTTTAAAAAATTGTCATAGATGTTAAGCAATCATTAATAATCAATTATTTGGGGTAAATTAATTATGGCCTTATGTACTAAAATTAAAATTTTGGACGGGAAGATAACAAAAATAAATCATGGTAGAAAAGCCAAACTCCCACATGAAAAAAGGGGACAATATTCTGTACATGTCTAGAGCAGATTAGCTCTATTAATTTGTATTTTTGCATGAGAGAATAGGAGCTCTTCGGAATGAAAGAGTGGACCTTTTTACCATAATTTCCAGCCGTTGAGTTGAAAGATCCAGTTGATGGGGTCATGGAATGGAAATCAGGATGGGATGTGCAGGATGTGCTAGCACATCCTCCACAACTGAGTGTTAAAAATTAAGTACAGATAGAGATAGTTGTCAAAACTCAAAACTGTCTATAGGCATGTCCTAGATTGAGCTATGACCTAAAATTATAGTGCCGACCTATCGGAAAAGCTACCATTCTTAGTGCTCGATTGAGCATCTTATAATTTTCAGTAGCTTTTTTTCATAGTATTTATTGACATATATAATTTTTTTTAATAGTTTTTATGCGTGCTAAGCATGTGATAAAAGGCTAAAAGTTGGTTTCTTTAAAACAAAATCAAAAAGCTAAAAGTTTATTGCAAAGAAACGCTTAATATACCAAGATCAATAGCAACAAGCAATTGAATTGAATGGCATACAAAAAGTTAATTTTTCAAATTTTTGTATCAAATACAAAATGGTTAAAAAAAAATTATTTTTTTATGGAACAAAAGAAATTGTTTTTTTTTTTTAATAATAAAGAGAACTTCATTAAATTGACAAAAGAGTAAGATCCAACTTCCGAGCATCCCAAACTAAAAGAGGGATTGAAGAGTTATAATACACTAAAACATAGTTATGGAAAGCTGCACTCTTAGCTATGGCATGGGTTTGCAAAATTCAACTCTCTCTTAACCCAACAAAAATAAAAACTAATTAACAAAAAAAATATTAAAGTTCTAAAACATTACTATGTAAATTAGCAGTATTCCAGCAGCAGCTATTGAATCCATTCAAGGCATCAAAACATACTTTGACTGTTTGGCATTTCTCTAGCTCCACAGTGATAGAACGGTAGTTTTCCTCAGACTTGATACATACTTACATAGTCCAATCAATTGCAGTCTTTGCAGCACCTCAACAATTTCACAATAAAAAATACCTTTGATCCAAACTTTCAATACTTATTTCCGCATTGGCATTGCAAGCTACTACTACAATAATGGATGAGGAGCCGATCACCACATCGACGTCAACATTTTTTTTTTTATGATTCCTAATGGAACGGTTTGCCATTTTCCGTAGAGTTATTGAGAAAGTGGTATTAAACTTAACTGTAATATATAACACTCCTTTTACATAGGTCAAATTACACACGTATAAAACCTACTCCCATGAGTAAGGGGTGTTAAATATCCCAGTTACACAAAATAAAAAAACCCTCATATAAAAACTTTCTTAAACTTATGTTTCTTTCTTTTTCTTTTTCTTTTTCTCGTGTGTGTTTTTTTGGGGTTTCCTCAGCAGTGATATTGACCAACATAGAGTTCAGCCAGTTTCATTAAGATTTGGAATTCAACATTGATATGACCAATTACCAAACAAAGCAAGGCCTTCTCTTATGTTACATTGTTATTATTTGCACATGCAGTAAACATCATCTCAGATTCTCTTTTTCTTTTATCTTTTTCTGGTTATTTTAAAGATAGAATAGCTGGCCCACAAAACTAGGCTCATAAATCGAGGTGGTCCATGGGCCAAGAGTAAATATGCAAAAAGCTAAAACTTATAGAGAAGGATCTATATCGTCCCAAAGTCAAGCCCCCCTAACATGGAGTCCCCCTTTGCCATATATACTAGCTGCACTACCCTGTCTACCATCAATAATTAATACACACATATTCTTTCAAGTTTCAACCAGCAAACATTGTAATTTGGGGTAGCTGGGTAGATAACCTATTTTTTAGTTATATTGAACATACATTTTGGCTGGGCCATCTGATCATCTTGATCAGTAGAACACAACTGAGTCTGAGTTATAAAATAACGAATGGAGATCATGCATGCATCCCAGATTTCAGCCAAGCAATTGTAGGAGGGCCCCGAGAATATGTTCCTTGAAGCTTGGACTTATGATGAATACTTTAGTCAAGGAACTTGATCTCTCCCCTTCATAGTTAATATTTACTTATTTATATAGTATGAAACATGAAATAATCCATTTCAAATGTAAAAGATCCAATAGTTGTGGGGTACGTAGTACCTATCCCTCCCTAAGGTTTTGGTCCATTCAACTAGCGAAAGGATATTTACAAGTAAAGCAAGGCTAGCTAGCTACTTTAATTTCTTTATGTAGTCCACCAAATACGTGTACCAAAAAATTATTTACTTTGCTTCGTAGATCCATCTACTTCTCTTTAAACCAGCAGCAGAACAGTACTGCAGTTATTAATTACTAATTAAAATCCAAGGTACATCCAGTCTCTAGTTTTGTAATGCAAAAAAGAAAATATATTTTTAAGGATTAAAACTATTACACATATTTTTTGAGCTGAATCGTGAGTTAAACGCACGATTTCAAAACTGTCTTTTAACTCAGGATTTCAGTTTAAAAAAAAAAAAATAGGTGTGTGACAGACTGTGTGAACAAGCACTACCCATATAGTTAATTAGGACTGTCATTTTTGCTTTTGGATACATGAATAAACTCTAGAGAGCTTCCTTCTACATAAATGTCCAAATGACAATTTTATCAATATTAATCGCAGTCAGCTAAAAAACAATCAGGAATGGCCAACATAGTCACTGACTCACTGGCCTCTTGACTCCTTAAGACAGTCAGGCTGGTTTGTGCATAATTTCACTAGAGGTCCAGGAAGTCCACCGCTAGTGATCCCACATCTTTGTTCTCTTCATGTACACGTTCCCAGAAATCCCAAATAATATTATTGAGCTAGTTAGCTGTCCCATGGAAATAGCCACTGTTGCTACAGCACGCATGTTTGCTCTAATTGGTACGTACAACAGACAAGTTTGAACACTTCAGTATACCTTGACAAACATTGCACGGCGGGCCTGGGAATGCAAGTTCTTCATTTGGCACTGCCAGTGGCTTTGAACCAATTAGGAGAGGAAGTATCATAGCTAGTTATCACTTATCACGACAAAACAAATTTGATATTGGCCTACGATTGACATTGAATCGAGGTTTTTATATTCTAGTCCATACGTCATTGCCTTGCTCGACAAAGTGTAGGGACTGAACAAGCTTTATTCAGATGAGTACAATCAACTCAATACCATCAACAGTGGCGAAGCTCAGCGGGGCACACAGGAGTGCCATGGCCCCAAGCGTTATACTTAGTTATAATTGGAGTTCTTTTCTTTCTTTCTTTTTTACATTTGTTTATGTAATGATTTGGGACTAGTTGAATCCCATGCACACAAATAATAAAATAAAACAATCATACACGAAAATAATATTTAACAGGGTGCAATCAACTCCAAGCCCCTAATCATGGGCAATATGCCAATATCTACCAAAATTCCCTATCAACAATATGGACTACCAGCCTTATAATCAAAACTCACAACCTAAACTCTCAAGTTCACACAAACAACACTCATAAACCTCATAAACACAAAATATTCAGAAATCACACACACACACACACACACAAACACAAACTCATAACCCTAAAGCTCCAATTAATACACCCAATAACTTTCTCACACAAAAATAAATACTCAAACTACTCTTAATTCAAAGAAACCTACTCCATATTCTTCAACGAATCTTCTTCTCTCCTCATGTGGGAGTAACTTGGGCCAAAGCCCCCAATGGCTATTTAACTAGCTGTCCCAAAAGCTTATATGGAGAAAATTGTGAAACCAAATACATATCCCAGTTGGCAAGTTAAGGCAATTGTAGATGATGACAGTTTAGTGAATTCCCCTTCTGACATTCTGTTGGGTTCCTGTAAGAAATATTGTTAAATGTTAGATCCACTTATTTCTTTAACAGCTTATCATACTTTTTGTATAACATATTGATAATTTTTCATTAAGTTTTTTCTCTTTTTTTTGTGTGACCATCAGTAAGTTTTTTTTGGATAATTGGTAACTTATTCGTTCTTAGCAAGGGAAGCAAACAAAACTACTCGTGAATTAGATTTTTTTTTATTTGAGAAACAACTCGTGAACTAGCTAGGCGGGCATTAAACTCAAAAACTGGTATGCTTTAATATGTTTCCTCCTGGGTTGGTTGATGCTTTGAAGGAGGAAGTTTCTTTATTATTATTTTTTTTTTCCTTTTGTAGTTTGATTCTTGGATGAGTTGTCTGCTGTTCTTTTTTCTATTCTTCGCATTTTAAAGTTGAGACTTTTCTTTTTCTCTCAGCGTATGAGGTGGACTTTTTCTTTTCTTTTTTACTTTCGGTTTTTATTAATGTCTAGGTGGAGCACAAACTGATCATCGTAATTAAGTACATCTCATAGGTACAGCAGCAAACACTATCAAAAACGGGGGCTACCTCAGCGTTTTTAAACCGCTGGGATAGTCCCAAAAGGCGTCGGTATAGGCCACCGCGGATCATCCCTAATTTGACAAAAAGTAAATATTGGCGCATACAAGTTGTTACATATAACTTTATATACATACCTTTTGCTATGAAAACGTTTAAGTCACTATTTCGGTTCAAATTTTTAAATAAATTGTAACTTAAAGTCGTTTTCAGTGCAAAATGTGTGTGTATAATTATGTGTATAACAATCAAGTATAAAATAAATAGTCTTTTAACTGTATGGAAAAAAATGTACATAGAGAGATTTTGAGTTCTTTTACAAACACAACAAAATCTTATAATATTTTCACAATAAACTAAATTATTAATTCAACGTAGATCAAATTAAAATGAAAAAAAGAAATTATACCTTAACCCACCATAACTTAAGTTTTTATAGGCACAGTATATGCTTGGTCTTCAGATCTACAAGTAACTAGGAATGTTGTACCAGTAAAAATAATGGGTTTGGGATTATTATGTGTAGGCTTGTACAAGTTACAACTAAAGCAATGAATGCTAACAGTTGAAAGTGATTAATTATCTGCAACAAGATTGCAGAGGTACAAAACCAGATATTGTCTAAGTAGCAGATTGGCTAAATTCCACACGAAAAGTCGCATCTGAGAAAGAAATTGAACAACATTAACAAAGGCCATATACTTCACAGCTACCATTCAACATAATAAGGCCATGATGAGAAGGGAGGGGAATCTCGTTCAAATGAGAAAAGGAGAAAAAGATAGCAGAATATATGGTACAAGACTAGGAAAACACAAAAAATCCATAAGCAAATAGGTATAGAAAGAAAAGAAATGGACCGTTAGAAAGGTAAAGATGAGTTTGGGGAAAGACAAACAACATTGAAGGGGAGCCACAATGTGTGGTTGGCTGGAAAAGTGGAAGAGTAAGCTATGAATTATAACTCCACACATAGAAAGAGCCAAACCGTTTGTCAGTACACTACAAGGGCATTGTTAATCTAAAGGATGACATAATTGGTCGACGACCATATCTTATAAAGCGAAAGTTATTAGTTCGAATCTTCTATTCTCTTCTTGGACAAAATTCACTCATCCCAAAAAGCAAAAAAAAATTCCTGACCATGCTTCAAGTTAGTCTAATAAAAACCTTTGACAGCGATCTCTATATATTTTCATTTGCATGTAAGTAGCTCTGACTTAGATAAGAATTATGTTCACCTTAGATGCAATGATCCATCCATCATGTGATCCCCCATAGTTGTGTGTGACAGTGTGAGGGACTGTATGGTGTCCCATGTTCGAACAAAGACTGCTTTAGAAGGTAGAAAAGAGCCAAAATACCAACAATTTAGAAAATGAAAAATTAGTGTAAGAGATATAGAAAATGAAATATTCATGAACATGGATGATGCTTTGAGCAATAACAACCTATCATATTATAGCGGCAGATTTGAAAACGTCACAATATACCATTTATAGCGGCAGATTTGAGAACATCACTAAAAAAAAGACCGCTTAAACTCAAATTTTTTATAGTGATAATAACTGATAAGGAAGTAAAAAAGATGACGGTATTCTAAAATTTTGGAACAAATTCCAATTTTAGTTTTTTATATTTTTCAATAATAATTAAATTCAATGCAACTCTAATTCTACGGAATTGTTCCCAAATTTTAGTCAAAATAATCTGATAAGCACAAATTAATGTAGTAATTTAAAGTCTTGAAAGTAGCCATTCCATGCAAAGATGTTGAAGGGCACAATAGTACCTAAGTCACACCCTTTTTTTTCTATCCACCTTAATTGAGTAATCAAATGAGGAACTTCATCCAATAATCTCTTCATAAAGTTAGGTTGGTCTAAAATAACTAGGATAAGGTTGTCCTCTAAACCAATTTGAAAGAATATTCTCCAACCCGTTACGTATAATTTATAAGACTATTGTTGTGTATTATTTAAACAAATTATATGAATTATTAAAAAGGTCATGTGACTAAAAAACTACATAAATAATTCTTTCAACCATCACATAGCGAGTTAAAGGAAAATTCATCCAAAGTGGTTTGAAAATAAACTTTTTCCAATAACTAGACTCATTCTCATGTTATTATTTGAATTTAAAGTACAATGCAATTACTCAAGTAATTATTACAAGTTTGTTTGAAAGTTTGGAAATAAATATCTCTTCCCTTGAATGTTCTAAAAGTTAAAGGAGAATAGAATAGGGGAGGGAAATTGTTATATAAATTGAAAATTATGACCCTTTTTTGTTAATTTTAAAGAAATATAGTATATAATTTTATATCAAATTAATATGATATTTGAAGATGATTTTCGGGAAAAGATTACCCTAAATCTAACAACTATTTAATACAATTTTAATATAATATGCATACATAGGCATAGCCCATCAAATTAATTACAGTACATAAAAATAAAATATCAGGATGCATTGCAACAAGTTGCTCAAGTTCAGCCCACATAGTGTGGAGAGGAGACAATCCTTGTAGTAAAAGCGCCAATATTGGGCCGCAAAAAAGAAACATTTACAAGTAAAAAAGAAATATGGGCCAATCCAGAAAGTCGATTCCTTTCCAGGGGGCATTATAGCTGAATTCCCCTAACATAGGCCCATTGGGCTAATTCGTATCTCTAGTGTTAACCATTCACCAACCCTCATAGCATAGCTTATGGACTTCAACCCCTGAATAAATAAATTAAAAAAAGGACTACAACCCCATACTTTTTTTTTCGCTAAACAACCCATACTTGATTTTGAAGTCATGACTCATGCATTTTGTGTTGGGTTTGCATAATTTATTCTAATCGATTTATTTTTAAAAAAAATAAACTTAAGAAAAGTTTAATATATATATATTATATTATATACTGAGCAAGAAAAAGAAAAGCTAAGCCAAATCAAAGGTCTAAAACTATAAACACTTATTCCTGGACAACGAGAGAGAGAGAGCTTGGTGAGATTATGTTTGACATTAGTCATTTTATTAGTGAAGGCATTTTCTGAGGTGTATATCCTATCGTTCACCTATATTATGCAAGGGAATGAGTGAGACAAGAACTTGCAAAAAAAGGAATCACTAGTGAGATGTTTTAAATAATGTGGTCTCTAAAAGTAGTAACAATAATATTGGTACTCCCCTCTTGCGATAAGCTTCACTGTCACTCTTGTCTCATGTGAGAGTAAAAAAAAATATCATTTTAAAAGATTTGCTTTCAATTTCATTCCACAATTATCATTATTTTCTAATTTCAAATCCAATTCATCCCCAGATTTGTCTGATTGAGAAAAATAAAGAATACTAATACAGTAAATTTCATGGTATTCTTCGTACCATTAAAGCAACGTATTATAATTAGTGTATAATAATAAAAAGTAAAAATTACACTTTACCCTTTAACTATATTTCTTTTACATTTATCCTCTAAATTATGAAAATGCACATTTAACCCCTTAACTATGAAAATGTATGTGTATCGCCTAAATTATTACCCATGTAACATTTTATACCTCACTCTATTAATAATGGTTTAGTAATAATTTAGAAAATTATGTATGTATTTTCATAATTTAAAGTCATAAAATATAATTTTCCCTAATAAAAATTGATGTTGTCGAAAAATCACCAGTAAGCTGCACGCACTCCCAGATCGAAACAACACCTACAAAACAAAAAGAGAAGACCTAACAGAGAGCACCGGTGTGGTGCCGGCCAACAACCCTCCGAAGGTCAAGTTAGAGCTTTTCACAACCATAAAGTGTCAGAGTTGAGTCAATTATGCGTACCTTGATTTATGAGGGTTTTTGGGTATTTATATTAATGTAGGGTTATCATCCATGCCATGGCCAGGAAACCCTTTCCTTTTAAGATAGCACCTCTTCGATTCTGCATACCTTATAGAGTTCTTTTCCTTATAGGAGTTTTTTTATTATGGTTAAACATGTGACCCAAGAACTCTCCTTATTCACATTTACGTGGAGATCAAGCAAAGTCATATCAGACTTATCGCGAGATGCAAGTTGATTCCGGTTAGGAATCCTTAAAAGCCTAATCAATACAAATGGAGGCTCTTACAACCGTCCACTACGTGTCCTTGTAACATTGACCCGTTGACCATCCACATGTCAATACCGTACCGTCATGCTTCAAAGAGCGATCCGTCTCCTATTTTATCCTCTTCAGTTGCCCCCTCACTCCTTGAGTCTGTCACTACAAACTAGACGGACCCATGGAGTGGTAGTCTTCCTTTCTCATGGTAACCTATCAAGACAGGCTGGCTAGGATTATTTATGACAAGGGACACGTGGCTTTCATTTATTAGCTGCTCACCCTAAGCGAGGCATCCCTTTGTATTTTGTGCCCTTTGCTCTATAAAAGCTTGCCTTCTCTTTCTTCATTCTCACCTTCGTATAGAAATTTTGCAATCGGAGCACCACCATCGTTTACTTTGCGCACTTGTACCGTCCTGCTAATCTCTCTGTTGTCTCATACTGCTTGATTTCAATCTAGTATGTACTCCTTTCACTGAAATTTTTCTTTTTCGAATCCCCGTACTTTCTGTAGATTCGTCAGTGTTTTAGGT
The DNA here is from genome assembly GCF_040712315.1 of Castanea sativa. Classification (NCBI taxonomy): domain Eukaryota; kingdom Viridiplantae; phylum Streptophyta; class Magnoliopsida; order Fagales; family Fagaceae; genus Castanea; species Castanea sativa. Next base: position 75,367,779 of record NC_134013.1, on the reverse strand, counting down.
TTTACCGTCATATGTAGGTAATGTCTAGTGCGTCGAGTAATCATTCGTTTGTCCGCGACGGGGCGGGCTATGATGAAGGATTCCCGTCAGGTCAAAAAGACCCTAACACTTCAAGTGAAGAAAGGAATCCGTCCGCTACTTCTCCTTCCTTAGATGACGAATGTTTGGAGTCGGATAGTTCAGAGGAGGCTTCAAGTGATGGCCTAGACGGCGTCGATCCCCCCGTCCAATCTGTAATTGGTCCTGACGGCCTTAGGGAGTTCGTAAAGCTATCCTTGTGGACGGTCAATGATTTTAGGTCCACGGTCAAAGAATCTCATTTCAAAACTATTAGGGCCAAGTACCAAATTCCTGACAACATCTGTCTCCGTCTCCCCTATAAATCCGAGAAATGTTACTATAAGAGTGTTGAAGGTGTTGAGGTTTATGAGCAAATGCTAAAGGCAGGGCTCATATTTCCTTTGAGCTCTCTCCACCGTTGACTCCTTCAGTATCTTGGTTTATTCGTCGCACAAATCTCCCCAAACGCTTGGAGGGCTTTCATAGGTGTGGAGGTCTTGTACGGGGTCATGTCAGACGGTGCACGAAGGCTGACAGTGGAAGAATTTTTTCACTGTTACCGTCCCACTGAGATTACAAAGTCAAAGGGTATGTATAGTTTCGTGGCTAGGAGCCCGTTGTTGAGGCTCGTGCATGATACACTCGACTCTAATAGGGACTAGAAGAGTAGGTATTTTTTCATGGAAGGGGACGAGTGGATGTGTCGTCCAGGTGATAACAAATATATGCCCGTCGACACAACATGGGGCATAATGCCTCCGTCGGGTATGCATTTAGTTTAGTATTCCCGTGTGTGCTCAAACCTTGCTTTTATTATTTGTAAGTTACTCTAAACGTCTTCTTTTGCAGCTTGGGACCGTCCGCAAGTTTCATTGGAGCAGTGGAGCTTTTTGGAGAGGATTTTTAATAAGACCAAGCTCGAAGAGAGGACGTGGGCCAAATTAGTCACTCTCGACACACTCTACTGGAATTGTGAAGGTCCCAAACCAACTTCAACCGCCTGTCGTTACGACACTAAAGTTCGCAAATGTAAGCCCGTCATTAAACGCTTTCAGTTTCTTTTGCTTATACTTTTCTAATGCTGCACATCCATCTTTTCTTTGTAGAAATGGACGTTGCCAAAAGAAGAGCCTTCATCAAACAGCAAGCAGCTAAGAAAAAACAGGAGGCCAGTCAACAAATCAAGGGGACAGGTTCATCCGTTCCTTCCAAACGGAAGCAACCGGAGAAAATGGATCGTCATCAAAAGAAATAGAATACAACCCCTGAACCAGTCGTAGTGTTGGAAGCTGAGACCAAAAGAACGGTCACTTCCATGGGGCATGGAAAGGGTAAAGGTTTGATGAAGGGTCCAGCTCTTGTTGGTGAGAAACCACCCGTCCTCCTGCGAGAAGATTCTGAGTATGCCTTAGAAAAGCTCTCGTCTATCATGACGATTGACGACTATGAGGATCTTGGCAACCATGCAATTGAGGCGATGGGAGAGGCGAGTCTTTTTACCATTGCTCAGGTATTTTACACCTGTCCTTCCTTATTCATCATTGTTGCCGTACTCATATTGACTTTGCTTTAAGGCCATGTTGATGATGAAGGGGCTGATGGGTCGTTGTCTAAATCATGAGACAACCTTGGACCGTCTCAAGAAGAAGAATAAGTTGATGGAAGACGAGCTTCATGATCTGAAGGCCTGGAAGATCAACATAGAGAGAAAGCTTACCTGCTCTGAGCAAGTCAAAGGAGAGCTAGAGAAGCAGACGGAGCAGCTGACACAAATCTTGAAGGACAAAGAAAAGGAGGTTACGGACGCCAAGAATCAGCTCTGTGAAGCCAAAGAGGAGGCGATACGGGAGTATCGTGACTCCGACCTTATTTTTAGCAGAACTTGGGAGCTCTTTTACTGAAGGATTTGACGATGCCCTTCGTCAAGTTAAGGTCTTGTATCCAGATCTAGACATGTCCCACGTCTCTATAGACGTCCAAGGGCAGACATTAGCCCACTCCGTCCATTTAGAGAGTACATAAGACTTATTTGCTGTTAATGCTCCTCTTGTGGATGAAGGCCAGACTCCTGCTCAAGATCAACCAGATGACGAACAGAAGCTTGAAAGCATTCCCCACCAATAGTAGTAGTTTTTTTTTTTTTTTTAAGAATGTTTAGAACAGCTTTTAACCGTCGTATATTGTTTGTGGACATAATCCCTCTTGTAGGGTTTAACTAGCTTATTTGCTTGTTTTTATCCATTTGCTTGTACCATTGAACGACTCTTATCCGTCGTGCGTTTCTTAATTTATGGTTCATACGATAGGTATTCTAATCATGTCGCAGGGGTCCATCCAAATGTGGACTTATATGTATGATTGAGTCATCGTTTACTTGTGAGGTTCGTCCATCTCACAATTTGACTAATACCTTTCATCCTTGAGAGGATGAGCGCCCACTTTTTGGACTCACATATTCATCCTTGAGAGGATGATCAGTCCATTTTGTGGACCTGTACACTTCGTCCTGGATAGGATGACCCGTCCACTGCGTGGTCTTGGTAGGTTTTCATCCCTCTTGGGATGACCAGTCCAAATCATGGACTTGATAAATTTTTATCCTTCTTGGTTGTTTCGTCCACTGTGTGGACTTAATAAATTTTCATCCTCCTTGGATGGTCCATTCAGTGTGTGGACTAGATTTTCATCATTCTTGGATGATCCGTCCATTGTGTGGACTTGTTAAACTTATATCCTTCTTGGATGATCCGTCCACTGTGTGACTTGTTAGATTTTCATCCTTCTTGAATGATCCGTCCACTGTGTGGACTTGTTAAACTTTCATCCTTCTTGGATGATCCGTCCACTGTGTGGACTTGGTAGGTTTTCATCCTTCTTGGATGATCCGTCCACTGTGTGGACTTGGTAGGTTTTCATCCTTCTTGGATGATCCGTCCACTGTGTGAAAATGTTAGATTTTCATCCTTCTTGGATGATCTGTCCACTGTGTGGACTTGGTAGGTTTTGAGCAAAATATATTTCATATGCTCTGAATAAACTCCTCTTATTATAATGGATTGGTAGAATATATTGTTCATAGAAAATAAAAATAACACCTTTGGCTTTAAAAGTACTTGTAGGAAGTAAAAACTATGACTATCTAAAAATAAACTAGAAATGAGGAGGTAAATGTTACTGTCGTCTTTGCCCTTCTTCTACTGGTAGTATTTTTTCAGGTGCTCCGTGTTCCATGGATGGCTTAGCTTTCTTCCGTCTAGTGTCTCTAAGCAGTATGTTCCCTTCTTATGCCATGAAATGATCTTGTATCGTCCTTCCCAGTTAGGACCTAGTTTTCCTTGGGAGGCATCCTTTGTAGCACTGAGTACTTTTCATAAGACCAGATCTCCCACCTGGAAGTCCCTGTGCCTGACCTTGAAGTTGTAATGCTTTGCCATCAGGTCCTCGTATCGCGCTAATCTCTATTCAGCTGCGTCCCTGACTTCGTCCACAAGGTCGAGCTGTAAACGCAAAGCTTCGTCATTTGTGCTCTTGTCGTAGTTCTCCACACGGTAGCTTGTTAACCCTACCTCTGCCAGTATGAGAGCCTCACTACCATACACCAATCGAAACGGTGTTTCCCCTGTCGGTGTTCTCGCCGTTGTCCTGTACGCCCATAAAACACTTGGTAATTCGTCCGGCCATATGCCCTTTGCCCCCTCGAGCCGGGTCTTGATAATCTTAAGCAAGGACCGATTCGTGACTTCAACTTGTCCATTGGTCTGCAGGTGAGCGGGTGATGAGTAGTGATTCTTGATCCCAAGCTAGGAACAAAAGTCTATGAATGTGTCGTTGTCGAATTGTTTCCCATTATCCGAAACCAGCACCCTCAGAATTCCATGCCTACAAATAATACTTCTCCACACAAAACTACGGATATTCTTCTCCGTGATAGTGGCCAGAGCCTCTGCTTCCACCCATTTGGTGAAGTAGTCAATACCAACCACTAAGAACTTCAGCTGCCTCACCGCTGTCAAGAATGGACCCATGATGTCTAATCCCCATTGTGCAAACGGCCATGGGGCCGTCATAGGGGTAAGTTCTTCCGTTGGTTGCCTTATGAAATTGCCAAATTGTTGGCACTTGTTGCAAGCTCTAACATATGTGTGGGCATCCTTCTACATTATTGGCCAGTAGTATCCTGCTCGGAGTAGCTTATGCACTAAAGACCTTGATCCAGAATGGTTTTCACAAACTCCTTCATGGACCTCCCTCATCACGTAGTCCGCTTCTTCGCGGCCGAGGCATCTTAGGTATGGTTGGGAGAATCCTATTTTGTATAGGACGTCTTTAATCAAAACGAACCGGGCAGCTTTAACCTTCAACTTCCTTGCATCCTCTTTGTTATCGGGTAGCTTGCCTTCTTTGAGATACGTCACTATTGGAGCCATCCAACAACACTCATTGCTTACCTCCTGCATACTAATGCCATCTACTAATGATGAGGGCAGGACGAAGGACAATACCTGTTTAGGGATGATCATAGGTTCGGCCGAAGCTACCTTTGCGAGTCGGTTGGCTACTTGGTTCTCCTCCCTTGGGATTTGAATCATCTTGATTTGGAGGTTATTCGGTCGACCCTTCACTTCCTCAAGATACCTTTTCATCCTTTCATTCTTGCAGTCATAGCTCTCATTAACCTGGCTGGTCACGATTTGAGAATCGGAGTATACGACCACACTCTTAGCTCCTGCCGCTATTGCAAGGTCCAGTCCTGCTACCAAGGCCTCGTATTCCGCCTCGTTGTTGGTAGTAGAGAAGTCTAGACGGATCATGCATTCGATCTTATCTCCCTCCGGGGTATGGAGTACAACTCCAACACCTCCAGCATGTTTATTGGAAGATCCATCTTTATGGACTTTCCATATGGGCGTCTCTTCTACCCCCGGTCTTTTATGACAGTGAATTCAACGATGAAGTCTGCCAATATCTGTCCTTTCACGGCTGCCCGTGGTTGGTATCGAATATCGAATTCACTCAGCTCGATCGCCCATAGCGCCATCCGTCCGGCAGCTTCGGGACTACTCATAGCTCTTCGTAAGGGTTTATTTGTCAGGACATTTATGGTATGCGCTTGAAAGTATGGTTTGAGTTTCCGAGTTGCGGTTACTAGAGCAAATGCGAGTTTTTCCATCTGGGGGTATCTCTCTTCAGCTCCTCTCAGTGCCCGGCTTATAAAGTACACAGGCCTTTGTACCTTACCTTCTTCTCTAATGAGAGCTGCACTGACCGCTGCTGAGGAGACGGCAAGGTATAGGAATAATTCTTCCCTCAGCATAGATGGGCTGAGCAACGGCGGAGCGGAGAGATACACCTTTAACTCTTCAAATGCCTTTTGGCACTCGTCTGTCCATTCAAATGATCTTTTTAGTGTGCGGAAGAATGGAAGGCATTTATCCGTCGCTCTTGATACGAATCTGTTCAAGGCTGCTATCTTGCCGGTCAAGCTTTGTACTTCCTTCACCGTCCTCGGAGGAGATAGTTCCATGATTGCCTTTACCTTCTCTGGGTTGACTTCAATGCCCCTCTGGGATACCATAAATCCCAAGAATTTTCTTGCGGTTATTCCAAACACGCATTTGCTCGGATTCAGCTTCATTTTGTATGATCGAAAAGTATCGAAAGTCTCCTAGAGGTCCCTCAGGTGATCGGATTCTCGCACGCTTTTTACCAACATATCATCTACGTAAACCTGCATGTTTCTGCCAATTTGGTGCGTGAACATCTTGTTCATCAATCTCTGATATGTGGCTCTTGCATTTTTAAGCCCGAAAGGCATTACTTTGTAGCAGAAAAGCCCTTGACTCGTTACGAACGAGGTTTTCTCCTGATCAACCTTATCCAATTTAATTTGGTTGTAGCCGGAGAAGGCATCCATGAAGTTCAAGAGTTCATGTCTTGCGGTAGAGTCTACCAGGGTGTCAATACGTGGGAGTGGGTAACTATCCTTAGGGCAGGCCCTATTGAAATCTGTGAAGTCAACACACGTTCTCCACTTCCCATTGGCCTTCTTGACCATTACTACATTTGCCAACCAATCAGGGTAGTACACCTCGCGTATGAAGTCCGCTTCTTATAGCTTCCGTACTTCTTCTGCTATGGCTCGATCTCGTTCAAGGGCGAACACTCGTTTCTTCTGTCTGACAGAGGAGAAAGAGGGTGACACGTTCAACCTGTGAACTATGACCAACGGGTCTATCCCCGGCATGTCCTCGTGACTCCATGCAAAAACATCTTGGTTTTCCTTGAGAAATAATGCGAGCGCTTGTCGAACTGTTTGGCTGGCCAAGGTGCCGATTCTTGTGGTCCGTTCGGGCCTAAAATCATCCAGGTGTACTTCTTCTAACTCTTTCACCGGTTCTGCCACCGTTCGCTATTCCTCGATGCTCATTGTTTGTAGGTGGTCATCCATTTCCATCATGCCGATGTAGCATTCCTGCGCAGCCACCTGATTTCCACGCAGCTCTCCAACTCCGTATTCGGTGGGGAATTTGACCATTAGATGGTAGGTCGAGGTAACAGTCTTTCATACATTGAGAGTGGGTCGTCCGAGGATGGCGTTATAAGCAAAAGAGCAGTCGACCACAAGAAATGCTACATCCTTGGTTACTTGCTGTGGGTAATCCCTGACCGTCACGGACAACGTGACAACGCCCAAAGGGTAGACCCTTATCCCTCTGAAGCCAACAAGGGGTGCATTCGTTGGGACCAGTCGTTCTCTATCAATCCCCATTTGCTGGAACGCGGGGTAGTAGAGGATATCCGCTGAGCTTCCATTGTCCACTAAAACTCGATGCATGTTGTAGTCCCCTGCCCGTATGCTAACGACGAGCGCGTCGTCATGCGGGTGGTGAAGGCATTGCGCATCTTCTTCCGAAAACTCGATGCTGGGGTTATCACGTCACGTCATTTTCGGTGAGGAACCTATCAACTGGACGCTTTGAACCATCCATAAATAGGTTTTTCTGGACTTTTTGGACGACCCTGCAGAAGTAGTGCCCCCTACAATCATCCGTATGTCTCCTACAGGTGGTCTGGGATGCTCGTTCTCCGATCGGGGATTTTGTTCCTGGAGTTGATCCGTTCTCTCCTTCCTCACAAACCTCTGCAACCTTCCTTGCCTAAGGAGGGCTTCAATTTACTGTTTTAAGTCATAATAATCCGTCGTATCGTGGCCATGATCGCAATGAAAACGGTAGTATCTGTCTTTTGGCCTTTTGTTCGGATCTCCTTTCAGCTTGCCAGGAAACGTCAGGGTTCCTTCATCTTTGATATGCATTAACGCTTGGTCGATTGGGGCTGTGAGAAGGGTGAATTTCATGAATCTTCCCACGGGCGGTTTGGGTCGTCGATCTTCCCGTTGCTCTCCGGTTCTAGCCATCTTCCATCCCTTATCTGGTCGTGTATCTTCCTGCCTTTCCCTTCTTCTAGGCTTTTCCTCTCGGGCCAGCAAGGCATTCTCAGCGTTCATGTACTTCGTTGCCCTGTAAAACACTTCGGACATAGTTTTTGGGTCATTCTTATACAGAGAAAACAAGAACTTACCCTTTCTCAGCCCGTTTGTGAACGTTGCTACAAGTATCTTGTCATCCGCCTCGTCTATCGAAAGGGCTTCCTTGTTAAAGCGAGCTATGTATGATCTTAGAGTCTCGTCTTCTCGTTGTCTAATGTTCATCAGACACGCGGTAGACTTCTTATGCCGGTGACTCCCGATAAAGTGTGATATGAACTGTACGCCTAATTCCTTAAAAGTGCCGATGGAATGAGGCGTCAACCTACTGTACCAGTCCCTTGGAGGTCCTTTCAATGTAGTGGGAAAAGCCCTACACATGATTTCATCCGGTACACACTGAAGATGCATTAGGGTCTTGAAATATTCCAAGTGATCCAATAGGTCCTTGGATCCGTTGTAATTCTCTACCTGAGGCATGCGAAACTTTGGGGGAAGGGGGCATGAACTTACGAGCGCTGTGAAAGGTGAATCTGTTCTATGGACTAAGTCATCTAGGTCGCTGGAGATTCGACCCCTTAGGGCGTTCATCACCACATCCATCCGTTCCCTCATCTCATGCATCTCAGCTGCTATGTGATGTGGTAGGGTGTCCGAGATGGATGGCCGGTTAGTGTCCTGCCGTTTCGGTCTACTCGGAGCATTGCTACCCTCAGACCCTTCCAAGTTCCTCCCTTCCGCTCTTGCACCTTCCTGGTCTTCCTCTGGTGTGCTCGGGTGTGCATTCCTTTGCCGCAATTGCTCTTTTAGATCATGATTTTGCTTGGTTAGGCGCTCAACCGTCGCCGCAAGCGTTTGGACTTGCCTCTCTAAAGCTGTGGCGTGCGGTTCGTCGCCTTGATTGTTGGTTGTTGCCATCGATCGAGTGAGTACCATGCAACTTTTTATCTCAGGGATAGAACAAAGGCTGATTACCCTCTAGTGCTGATAATGTTCCCCACAGACGGCGCCAACTGATGTTGCCGAAAAATCACCAGTAAGCTGCACGCATTCCCAAATCAAAACAACACCTACAAAACAAAAAGAGAAGACCTAACAGAGAGCACCGATGTGGTGCCGACTAACAACCCTCCGAATGTCAAATTAGAGTTTTTCACAGCCCTAAAGTGCTAGAGTTGAGTCAATTATGCATACCTTGATTTATGAGGGTTTTGGGGTATTTATATTAGTGTAGGGTTATCATCCATGCCTTGGCCAGGAAACCCTTTCCTTTTAGGATAGCACCTTTTCGATTCTGCATACCTTATAGAGTTCTTTTCCTTATAGGAGTCTTTTGATTATGGTTAAACGTGTGACTCAAGAACTCTCCTTATTCACGTTTGTGTGGAGATCAAGCAAAGCCATATCAGACTTATCGCGAGATGCAAGTTGATTCCAGTTAGGAATCCTTAAAAGCCTAATCAATACAAATGGAGGCTCTTACAACCGTCCACTACGTGTCCTTGTAACATTGACTCGTCAACCATCCACATGTCAATACCGTACCGTCATGCTTCAAGGAGCGATCCGTCTCCTATTTTATCCTCTTCAAAAATAATGTCCAAACCTTATTATTATTATTTTAGATTCAAGTAATGTCTAAAGCATATTAGACTAATCATAATCTCATTAAATGAGGTTTTTGTTGTTGTTGAGAACAAGTCATTGTTAGGTGTGTAACAAGTAACGACCATAGCATATCATTAGCTAAGTTAATATCATTTACAGTAATTCGAAAACTATTTGAACATTAGTCATAGATTAATGTCCTTTACCATGACAAACTTCTTAAGCACATTACAGAAATATCATTTTCTATTAGAAAGCTACAAGTCATGACTCAGAAGATATGGAAGATCCATTTACAGGCCAATAAAACTCGAAGTCAGCACAAAAGACAACTTTGGTCCATCACGACTATGAACCAGAGTGTTTATTCAGTAACGTATAATTTTTTTATAGTCCCTCATTCATAAAAATAACTTTTAAGAAATAAATTCTCCAAGAGAGAATTTTTTGTGCATTTCATTTTGTGTCAAAGAGAGAGAAAGAGACACTGAGTAGTTCGTAGAGCACGACCTTGTGTGCTACGTTTTCATGCTGTAGATCATTTTATCCTGGGAGGCAGACGTCCGTGAGTCTCAAAATACTACGGTGATTGTGTGAGGGACGAAATATGCTTTAAGAAGATTGTGTCAAACATAAGACTTGATCTGAATTGTTCATTCTTCACGCATTTGGTCTGTGAGTTTTTAATTATTTGTAAATTTCTCTTTATATATATTCAACATTAGTTTATTGCTTTTGTCTATCACATCTATTTGTGTTATTGTTTATTCTTAGATCTGTGTATTGTTCATTTTGCTTTATCACAAAAGTAAATTGTTGAAATATATCCAACAATCTTAAAAGCAGATTTCGTTGACTTCATAATTTACTTTTTGTGAATTATGTAAAAGGATTTATTACAATGATTGTGTTTAAGAATTATCTATTTAAGTTCTTATAGTCACGGATGGTTAGGTAACTTTGCGAATACTTTTGTATACTTGTGTTTATGGAATCTTTGCGCCAAGTAAATTTAGAGATTTTGATAATCTTCCAATGCCGTGTAAATGGTATCAATTCAGTTTTGAGGATTGGTATTTATTAAACTGTGTTTTACTTGACTTTTAAATTGTTCTTATCTATAATGTTTGCAAGCCACTTGTTTGGCATTGGTTTAGAGTATATATCATATTTGGTTTTATTAATGATATAATCGTTTGATATATTTACTAATTGCTAAATCAGTGTATTTGTATAGTTGAATACATATTAACAATTGGATATATGTGATTTGGATTGCACTAATATACTAGTGTATTAACTTTGATAGTCATGGTAATTGAGTTAGCGTTTGACAATTGATTTCTATGCAAGATTGTAATGGCATTAGTTCATGGAATGTAATTTATGAATAATATATATATTTAGACACAATAGTTGATATCATTTGTTAATATGTTAGCTTTGCATTAGGGAATACATAAATATGTAATTGCTGTGTATTTTCAGAGTTTGGCCTATGGTTATTTAGTATCTTGGCATGAAACATTTTTTTTTTCATTATTTAGTCCGTATTTATGTCAATAGGATGTTTTTAGCCTTTATATGCAACGGGGAATGGGTGGACTATGGGTTGATGAATAAAGGAAATTAGGAATTTCACTAGGGACAAATTTTTTTAATCCATTTAATTACACTCAACTTTGGGCGTGGCTGCCAATTTTTAGTTTTTGATTTAGCTTTTTCTAATTCATCAAATGATCCTCTAATTGATAATTAAAGTAGCATTATAAGAGCTATTTATAATAATTTCAAAAGTGAGGATATAAGTCCAATTTTTGATAGCATCAAACTTGAAAAAGAGTGAGACTAATTGCACACTAATGAGGCTGCAATTATGGGGCTTCACTCTTCGTTAGAGAGTGTAATAATCACCTTTAGGCCAAATATATTATTTATATATTGATATGAATAATACATGATTTTTGTGTATAGCCTTTTAATTTGTTTTGAGTATGTATAGCCTTATTTAAAGATGCATGTGTATATATTTTGGGCATGTGTGAACTTGATTGGATATTAATGTGTGAAATCCCAATATATGTTTTGTAATATTTCTTTGGATGAAATCTATGTTACATGCCTTAGTTGACATGCTTGAGTTGTTTAAAATGTGGTATGCACAAGAGGCTTATTAAGTAAGCAAGGATGAGACATTAGAGATATCCATTCATTATAAGAATGAAGTTGAGAAATAATTCAATGAATGCAATAAGTTCTTGATTACCATAGAACTTGTGGGAGGGGGGGGGGGGGGAACTATTATTTCCACTTTATTTTTTCATTGGAATGCCTTAAAAGAAAACCACTAGGAGACCTTGTGAATTATGGAAATAGTGATTGTCTTTCTATAAATTCTTTAAATGTGGGGGTGTTTGATGAAGGTGGTGATTCATATTCTTAAAGGATAAAGAATCATTGATTGTGTTTTCATTAGTTATGGTCATAACAATAGTGCATAGTGCTTTTCTAATTTATGAATCAATTATTCTTATATGCATGAAAATTAATTAGAATATATTTCAAGTGTTAAACTTTTTTCAAAGAAAGTTTGAGTCTATGTTTAGTATCTCTCATGATCAAAAGTTGATGAAAGAGAGGTTGATTCTAAGCGTAGTAAAAGGACAAACATCATATTCGTTTTGTCCAAATTTTCTAATTTAAATATTAGAAGATGAATTTAAAGTTTCAAGGAAGTAATATCCTGAGATGCCTTCTTGGAAAAGAGATTGTCAAAATGCATTAAACCATCTTGGAAATCTATGCATAGTAATTGGTGGATCTAGCCCCTAAGATTTTGAGAGTTGATGGAATTGTTGACTTTTACAAGACAAGACTAATTGTAGAAGGCTACAAACAAAAGAAAGATGTGAGTTTTCTTGATACACGATAAACCAAAGGGGTTTATGATTCTTGTACAAGGAAAGAAAGTGTATAGGCTTGTTAAATCTTTATACAGATTGAAGCAAGTTTCAATGCAATGACATGAGTAATTTAACAATGAGATGATGTCAAATGAGTTTAGGTTTAATGTGACTAGTGTGTTATGTGAAATATATCACAAGAGGCTATGTCATTGTGAGATATGCTCATGTATATAACAATAATAAAAAGGCTATTAAGATGATGTTGACCATTAAGTTCAACTCGAAAGATGCAAGTTTTGTAGATGTGATACTAGAAATAAAATTTTCTAATACATCTGATGGACTTATCTTGTCTCAATCACATGAGAGATGTAACGACAGTCTAATGAGAATACCTTGTGTGAAGAGCATATGTGTTTATAGGAAGTCTTTATAAATCTAAACAAACATGCATTGTTGGACACTTGTGCCTCCTATTTGTATATATTGGTAGGGCAAAGAGTTATGGTAGGTCTCGACATATTTGTTGAAGATATAATACCATGAGGCAGTTGCTCTTAAATGGAAGTGATTCCAGATTATAAAATGGATATGTAATCAATTGTTTGAGTATAAAGTAAGTAAACTGCTCATCGAGGGGAATGAGGCTAAAGCCTATTACCTAAAAGTCTTCGAGATGGCAACCCAACCTAGCTAACTGGAGATCCCAAGATCTAAGTTCAAAGGGACAATCGAATCATGGAGACTATTTTTATTACTATGGAGATAACTTCTTCCTCCCATTCCTATGATGAAATAGTGATGCCTGTAAGCGATATTCAGGGTAAACTTTGCTTTTAATAATTCTTATATCTTGGAATTCCAAGTAGGGTATAGCATGATATTCTTAATAAGAGTCACCTATATGAGTGTGAAGTGGGTTGCTTCCATGAGAGTTTCAAGGCTGAATTCTCTAAAGTACTTCATGATTTACCAGGATATGTTCAGGGCCGAAATGAACACAATTATAAGAACGAAATATGTTCGAAAAGGAACTGTGTGAATGCTATTGTCTTGGTATACACAAATGGCTAAACAGTTCAAGACATCATGTGCACTGGTTAGCCAGTATATCCGATAGTCTTTCACAAAGGAAAGTTCAAAGCCACAAGCTACTTCTCCCGATATAGTAACTTTTCTTCTACTCTCTCTGTGTCTGCATCATCATTTGCATTGTATTTATCAATTTCTATTCATGTGGGGGATTGTTGGAAAAATAGTATGGAGTGAATAAGAAATTGATGTTTTCTATGTTCACTAGAAGATGTTATTAAAAGTAGTAAAAATTCAGAGTCTCACATAGGAAAGGAAAGAAATAATATATGAGTTTATATGCTCATGAGTTGGACATTGGATTGGGTTTTTGGCATATGTGGACTAGGCCTACTTGTCCAAATAATAATATTTTATTATTTTAATTTTTGAGTCAGTTAGTTTGTGCACAACAGTTATTATTGAAACAGAGTGCTTGTTGAGTAACGTATAATTTTTTTATAGTCCCTCATTCATAAAAACAACTTTTAAGAAAAAACTCTCCAAGAGAGAATTTTTTGTTCATTTCATTTTGTATCAAAGAGAGAGAAAGAGACATTGAGTAATTCGCAGAGAACGATCTTGTGTGCTTCATTTTCGTATTGTAGATCATTTTATCTTGGGAGACAGACGTCCGTGGGTCTCAAAGCACCACAGTGATTGTGTGAGGGGCGAAATTTGCTTTAAGGAAATTGTGTCAAATACAAGACTTGATCTGAATTGTTCATTCTTCATGCATTTGGTCTGTGAGTTTTTTATTATTTGTAGATTTCTCTTTATATATATTCAGCATTTGTTTATTACTTTTGTCTATCACATCTATTTGTGTTGTTACTTTTTCTTAAATTTGTGTATTGTTACTTTTATTTTATCACAAAATAAATTGTTAAAATATATATCACCAACCGAAAAAAGGCGGCAAAATTTGCCAAACAGTATAATACTGGAAAAAATTTAAGCGGATGACATGTGTTCAAAGTTTATTAGTTAGTTAGACTCTTTTTTGGGAATCGAGTGCAGCAAAATCGACTTCCAGTCAAAATTTCAGCTAGAATTGAGTTTACTATACTCGACTTTCTTTTTTATCCACCTCAGAGTTGATTTTTGGTTGGAAGTCGAGTATATTAAACTTAATTTTGGCTGAAAGTCGATTTTACAGTACTTAATTTATAAAAAAGAATCCAACTAACTAATAAACTTTGAGGTCATCTACCTAAATTTTTATTAAAATTATACTGTTGGACAAATTTTACGGAGAAAAGGCAATTGGATTCACTCGCAAAATCATTGGGGTGACCCAAAAACATCGGTTTGTGTTTTTGGCTCATCGGTTTCCACGACTGCCACGTTTATTATCCACTTTCAAATTTTGGACCAAAGCTCCATGTCCCATGTGAAAACTCCTTCACTTCACCTATCAGTTCCCACTTTAAAAGACCCAGTACGTATCTGATGTGATCCCCTTCTTTTGGTACTTGCAAATTGCAATCTTACTTCAATGGCATCCTTGTCTAGAATTGTTCTCAAGGAGTGTAAGTTAGGGACATATGACGCTGTGTCCAGACCAAGCTCTTCTTTTCCTGCTAGGAAGCTTCAAACTTATCTGGGTATGTTTTATTTTTATTTTTATTTTTTTTGCTTGTTAACTATTGTTTGCTTCATTGTACTATTGCTTATTTGCTTGGGTGGTACATGGGTTTCCAATTTTTTTTGGCATTTTGGGGAGTGAAAATTGCCTTCTTTTGAGCTTTTCCTTTTGTTGTTAGTTGTGGCACTTAGTTGCTCTGAGTACCAACTAAAATTCTTGTTTTTGTTGTTTTAATGATTTGAGATTTTATATGTAAGAGATGGGTTTCCTGTAGCTAAGAATGGAAGATGTTGCACAATCCGAAACAGGCCATGGAGTCCAATAGTTGCTCTTACACCCCCTTCTTTGATTGTTCAAACTTCAAGGTATCCATTAAAACCATGTGCGTGTTTATGTGTGTGTTGGTGGGTTCAATCAAATTGATGTTTGCATCAATGAAATGAGCATATGCATGTTTAATGTGGTAATTATAAATGTATGATTAATATCGCATGCTGAAGTGGAGGAACCTAGTTAATCGATTTGGGAATCAAAATCTTATCTTTCTTCACTAAAAGTAAGATAGGGATAAGCTGTATTCTTGATGTATGCCAATCAAATGAAATTAAACTATCTAATCCTGGGAGAGCATCTTTTGTACTCTCTGGCTTTGTTGTTTGATCTGTGCATTTTTAATATGTTGTGATAATAATTTGTTAAATCCTACAATTAGGAACTACCAAGTTTTATGCAAGGCTGCAACAAATGTATCTGGGGATTTTCCTAGTGGCACCCCCAGTGGAATGCGTCCGTATGAGAGAGTAATTGAAACTTTGACGACTCTTTTTCCTGTGTGGGTATGTGTTACATATCTTAAGCACAACTTCCTGTAGTAATGGCGTACTTTTGTTTATCAATGTTTTTAAGTATCATACTTTTCATATTCTATGTGCATTTTAAAGATTAATTTCCTAAGGACTACTTTTGAATCTAAATCTACTTACCTGAACAGGTCATATTGGGCACCATTATTGGCATCTACAAGCCGGCTGCTGTAATATCATACCCTTTTTCTGCTGCTTTGGTGGATGAGAAATCAAGTGTTGGTTGATTAGCTGAATTTGGGTTCTTCCTACAGGTAACATGGTTGCAGACAGACCTTTTTACACTTGGCCTAGGTTTCCTCATGCTTTCAATGGGATTGACATTAACATTCGAGGATTTCAGACATTGTATGCGGAATCCATGGACTGTAAGAATTAATTTGTTTACTTTGTCAATTTGATCTCTTTTTTGTTTCACCTGTGTAATATTATTGTTTTAATATTGCAGGTGGGTGTAGGATTTCTCGCTCAATACCTGATTAAGCCCATGTTGGGTTTTGTCATTGCATTGGTACTAAAATTTATAGTATTTGATTTTTAGCTGCTTGTTCAATTCTGTATGTTTTTAAAATTTGTCCTTCAGTTCCTTAAAATCATACTAACTGGACACAAAACCATTGCGTTTATCAAATTGAGTCCCCTTTATCCTGAGAAAAAAAGAACATATCTTAGAGAGAAAAGGGGGCCCCTTCCAGGAGGGGGCATGTGGGACAGAGGTGAAGGATGTTGGATCACCTAAATTATCTTTCAGGTAGAAACTGTAACATATTTTGGATCGTGTAATCTGGAAAAACATCTCCTCCTAGTGTATTACGTATTACAATAACCTTGGTAATTAACATTTATCTCTATGATTTTCAGACTCTAAAACTTTCTGCACCTCTTGCAACTGGTCTTATTTTGGTCTCATGCTGCCCAGGAGGTCAAGCATCAAATGTTGCAACATACATATCTAAGGGAAATGTGGCACTTTCAGTTCTCATGACAACGTAAGCTCAACTTGATCAAATGCTTTCTCAGCCAAAGTAGACTGGCAAGTCTTTGCTGCTCATGGGTTTTTTTGCTTATATTTTGTTGTACTCATTCACAACATTGGCTATAGTACTAAACTTTTAAATATATCTAGGGTCTATTTGGATACCGCTTATTGCTGAAAATTGAAAACTGAAAACACTGTGGCAGAATAATTTTTAAATGTGTGAATAGTGCCGTGGGATCTAGTTTTAATGAAAATTTGACTGAAAAAAGAGATTTGTGGGTCCCGTGAATAGTGCACGGGACCCACTGAAAGAGATGCAAACGCACAACGCAAGCTCAAAAACGCTATCTAAACTCCACCCTATACTACTCGGTGTCACTGAGTAAGAAAAACTCAAGATACTAGGACTGAGTATGGTTCTTTACTTATTTATTAAATTAAACTCTTTTCCCCAGAAGTATGCTATAAATTTGTCTTCTGACATTTAAACCATTAAAGGTCTCAGCGCCATTTTTACTGAACTGTTTTGTTGATGAGCATTGATACAAGTGATCCAAGTGGATGTGTCAGCCCAACAAGTTTTTAAAAAATTTGGTATAGTTTCTTGTTTTTCTTTGGCAGAGTTTGGACATCTTGAACTTCAGTAAAAATTCTGAGTTATTTGTCTTCCTTAAAAGACATGTAACTAAAATTTGTAATTTATTGAGTAATTTGTTATAAATCATATAATATAATTTTCTGAGCACAAGAGAGAGATTGGTACAAATGAAACTGGCTAGAGCTTGATTGTATGGATATACATGGCAGATCAAAGTTAGGCACAGCGTTTTAATTTATATCAGACAGTGCTTTTGGGAATAGGAAAAATAATGGTATGTCCCTTTACTAATAACGAAAAACACATTATTAAATAACTTTTGTTCCTAGCATGATGACTTCATCATAGCACATTTGTGACAGGGAAAAAACAAATTATATTGAGCACGCTTTTGAATGTGAAGGTTAAAACACATGGTGAAGGATATTCATGGTGGAAATCTCCAATATACTTCTTTAGTGCTCAATTTATATGGTTGTCACTTTAGCAGTATAACATTAAACAAGCAACAGTTACATAGGTGAATGGGTTGAAGTTATATTGTCATAAAGAAAAAAGTAATTCTGGATTCTACCATAGTGAAATAATTTCTAGCACCAAGGAGCATAGTCTACTAATTCATGTCAATGATATTTATAGTATATGAGAGTACTTTAAGTTCATAATCATTTTTGACTTTGTGTAGGTGTTCAACTATTGGAGCTATTATTATGACACCACTCCTCACTAAGCTTCTTGCTGGTCAGCTAGTTCCAGTTGATGCAGTGGTAAGTTCGGATGTAATTGATAATTACCTTAATAAATTTTCCTTGAATTTTTGTGATATATCCTTTATCTTCTTGGGTACATGGATATCTCTCCAGATTGCAAACTGCTGCTATTACTGTACGAGGCTGATACAGAACCACCTTGTGGTTTCCAATTCTTATGACCCTCTTTCATATTTGTTTGCTTTGCTATAAGATCCTACCAAACTGTATGCAATGTCCTACTAAACAGCTGTTTGATGGACCTGTCCTTCTTAAAGATTATCAGTCATATTCATTAAAAATTTTGAAAATATATATAAATGAAACAAGGTTCACTGTCATCCTCAGCTGATCATTAATTTGTGAGGTATATAGGGTGGAAGCCATTTAAAGATATGTAGTCTCTATTTACTGCTTACTAACGGGTCTAAGAATTTCTTGTAATTACCCACATATAGAAATTTATCTTGGGTTTTGGTGTTCCTCAATCTTTGCAGGGTCTGACAATCAGTACTTTTCAGGTTGTTTTAGTGCCAACAATAATTGGAGGTAACTAAAAGGTGTACAAAGTTTTTATTCATTGAAATTAGTTGCATACAAAATTTGCAAATTTTCTAATACAGATTATAGAGGTTAATAAATCTGCACACGTATAATTTAGTTTCTACTCTCTGTGGCAGTGTTGGCAAATGAATACTTCCCCAAATTCACTTCTAAAATAGTGACTGTGACACCTTTAATTGGAGTTATTCTCACCGCCCTTCTTTGTGCCAGCCCTGTAAGTTCTCCAAATAATCAGGAAATGATTTATCATTTTTCACAGCTTTTGCATTACATTTCGGTATTCTGTTGATGGTAACTTCACATGGAGGGAACTCACTTTGATATCTTATGACTTTTAAGATCGGGCAAGTTTCAGATGTCTTGAAAACTCAAGGAGCACAACTAGTACTGCCAGTGGCTATCCTCCATATTGCTGCATTTGCTCTTGGTTATTGGATTTCAAAAATATCATTTGGTGAATCCACTTCTCGTACTATATCTATAGAATGCGGGATGCAGGTCAATATCTTCTCCATGAGTCTTTTTCTACCGATTTTCCTTATGATCTTCACCATTAATACAATGATAGTCTATATGAAAATTTTCATCAGTCATATTTTGTCCCCCCACCCAAAAAAAAAAGAAAGAAGTAAAAGCTATATTGGAGTCTAGAAAAATAGAAAACAAGATTAAGTGAAAAGGAATTATTTTACTAATTTTGATGCTTTGCCATGTTTTGGTGGGCGGGAATTGTTAAATTACCAATTATCCCAAAAGCTTAAGCTATTTGGATATAGTAAATTTAATCATTTAACTACATACTTCTAACAGGAATCTTTGCCTTGCTGCTTAAATGATTCTTAAACTAGAGATATGCATGTGCCAAATGTGAAGGTTGTTCATGTGCCTATGCAAGCTAAATTGGTGAATCGTTTAAATTAATTGTATCAGAAAAACAGAATTGGGAAAAATGATTTTGTTGATTAAGTTACAGAGTACATTATATATACAACCATTTAACAGAAATACCTGCCAAAACTACAAACAGAAAAACAGAAACAAACTAACTACTTCTAACGCACGTGGCACGTGTGATTACTAAAACAGGATATACATAAGGTATACTACAAGTTGTTCTATCAATAAATAACTAAGACCTAGTCTAAGCTACTGTTGTGTTTCTTCCTTCTTCAATATTTCACAGTTTCCAGGTTCTTCTTTATCTGCAAGTTCTTCTTCAGTCACTTTGTTTCTTTCATGAACTTGATAAATTGCTCAACATCAAATAATTTCAGACCAATAAAGAATAAGAATAGACGTATTGAAGAGCCTAAGTGCCCCGTTTTATGTGTAAATCGCTGCATCCATAATGATGCTTAATGCTATATGCAGCCAAGTCATCAAGAATCAATTCAAACAGTGCCTTAGGCTCATCTAGTGTTGTTTGCGTGGAGTTTTTTTTTTCCTTAAATTTTTTCATGGGTTTCCTGCTTCCCATCATGTGTGTTTGTGTGGAGAGAGAGAGAGAGTAGGAGGCACTAAAATCTTCAAATGATTGACTAAACATTACTTTGCTTGGAAGTTGCTAAAGAATGTTCTTAAGGTGCCTAAAGATAGTAGTTTTACAAGTAAAATTCCTATATTTAATTGAGTAGAATAAAAACTTTCACAATGCCAACATATCACCAGCTTATGACTCAATGTTGCATAACTAGTAAGTACTCATAAGATATGCGCATTATAATGCTATTTATTCTTTCATTCATATCTGCAGAGCTCTGCACTTGGGTTTTTGCTTGCCCAGAAGCATTTTACAAACCCCCTTGTTGCTGTCCCTTCTGCTGTTAGCGTTGTTTGCATGGCGGTAAGTGTCTTTCTTCCACTTGCTCAAACTTACTATTTTGAGTATTTTCATTCTCTGCAGGCCCTTGGATTAGTATTCCTTTTTATGAATTTACTGCTGACAATCTTATTGATTCAAACATTCTCCTTTACAGCTTGGTGGCAGTGGTCTTGCAGTCTTTTGGAGGAACAATCCAATACCTGTTGATGACAAGGATGACTTCAAGGAATGAGAAGTCTTGGGCCCTTTTTTTTTTTTTTTTTTTTTTTATGGGTATTGGCTCTCTCTAAATTTTGCTAGTTTGAAGGGATATTTTTTCTGGTCTTCCTAATATAGCGTTCTTATTGAGCATACATTGTGACAACCTCATTTGGCAATTTCAGGGGACTTGATTTTTTTTTTTCCCCGGTAGTTGTTTCTGGGTCATAAGCATTTACACTGAAATTCAGGAACTGGACTTAGTTGTTTCATCACAAAAAAGAATAGAAAACTTTATTCGTCTGAGTAACACAAATATATTTCCAGCTTCCTGAATGGTTCCATGATTCCATCATTTTTATTTGGAAATTGCAAATCTGAATAGGTTAACGAAAGAGACTGAACAGAAAGCAATTCTTTAGCTCAGATATGAGAGCAATTTTTAATGGCATGGAGATTCTTGCATAAATTATGCTTCTCTGGCAAAATCCTGGTGTCCGGCAATGTGATTTATGTCACATTTGGATCCTCTCGTTCATGGAAATAACATGATTCACGTTGGCAATCCAAATCTGATGCATGTCATCCCAGTTTGGGAGTTGCATGATTTAGTGCCAGGGACATCTCTTGATTTTTTTCTTTTTTTTTGATAAGGAGAAATAAGTATATTCAAGAAGCTACCTTATCCAAAAGAGCATAAGGCAGACCAAAGATTACAAAGAACGAAGAAAAAACAAACAAACAAACAAACAAAGAAACTATATACAAAGGAGAGAACTAATGTTCCGTTTGGATTAAGGGGAAGTAAAGTAGAGTAGAGTAAATTTGATTCAAAATTAGCCTATTTTCAGCCAACTCTATTCTATTCTCCTGCACTTCCCTCCTCCATCCAAACGGACCCTAAGGAACGAAGGGAGAATCACTAGAAGTGAGTTCCCAAGCCCTAGACCAATCAAAAAAAAAATCAATGAAAGAAGCAAGTAACTGATCTCCAGGATTTTCCATGCCCTCAAAAGTACGCCAATTACGCTCTTTTCAAATACACCACATTAGTTACAACGAAACTAAATTCCAAATGCTAGATGAGTGCTTTCTCAACTAGTTCCACCAACCAAAAAAAGTATCTGCAACCGATCTTGGTAAGACTCATGAAATCCCAAAAGATTTCCTGACTTTTGATGGGAAGAAGTTTACCAACAAAGCGATTTAGAGGAAAATTCCTTCAATCCACTACGAGTTGGTTGAGAAGGCAGTCCACGAATCTTTTTATTCATATGATTTTTTTAATGAGTTGGGTGGCCTTTTATTTTTATTTTTATAATCAATGTATTATGTGAGTTGTTTAAAGAATACACATGAATAGTTTTATGCATTGTCATGTAATAAGTTAGAAAAGATTCCTCAAATCTAGCTTGGAGAAAAACATTGTCAATTATCTCATTAAAAAATGGGAGATTAAGGAAAGAAAAATTAGTGTCCAATTCATTTTGTATCTTGGAAGTGTAAATGGCTTAAGGCTTAAGATGCAAGTGTCACACATACATGACTAAGTAACTTGGTCAATGAGCTCGAAGCAATTTATATGCATTTGAATGTATCTTGAATTTATGTTCTAATTGTTTCAATGGAAAATTCTTTTACGATTGATACGATAGAAAACACAAATTAACTTAAAAATATACCCAATAGACCAAAAAAATGTTTTTCCCAATACCTCAACTGATAAAATTTATGATGGTTAAATAAGAGATCTTGGGTTTAATCTCCACCTATATAAAAAACCGATTGGTGTTTTGGTTTAATGGAAAATAACTCTCATCAGAAACGGACGTCATAAGTTAAAACTCTCTAAAAAATATATTTCAATAATGGTTTCTCTCTCTCTCCACAAAACCATTGACCAAATATTAATTTTATTTCTTAAATGGCCTTTTTTTGCTCACAAGCTAATCACTTTTTCACATAATTTTTCATGTAGATTTTGAATCAAAATATGTTTACCCATTTAAGGTCTTTAAATAGCCCCAAAAGGAAAATACTTCCTTGTTTGAGGTATGTTTTCATGAGTGAGAGTTTTTTATTATAATATTGTTTTGAAATTATTAGAAATATCAATGATTTTCCTTGCAAACGTAACAACTAAAAAGTGTTTGCCTCGTTTTTTGAATCATAACCAAACGCACAAAAACCAAGTCAATTTTTTAAAAATAAGTCATTGTCTCAAAAGTATTTTTCATGAAAGAAAACAAATAACCAATAGATTCCGGGTGTTTAATTTATGTTTTCAAACTATTATTTTTAATTTTTAAATAATATTACATGTATTTTTATATACTTTTTCACTCATAAGTATTTTTATAAATATTTTCAAATAATAATTTTTAATTTTTAAACACTTAGGCTGAGTTTGGATACGGATGAAAACTGAAAGCGTCTGCGTTCAGCGTTTTTTTTTTTTTTTTTTTTTTTTTTTCCCTTCTGCTTCACGCGGTTCATAGGAGAAGCGGCTACTGTTCATGCTACTGTGCATGAACAGTAGCCGATTTTGTTGACTTTCAGTAAATTTGTGGGTCCCGTGTACTGTTCACGGGACCCACAAACTTCACTTTTTAGATTTTTTTAAATTAAAAATGGGACCCACAGCACTATTCACACATTTAAAAATTATTTTAGTACAGTGTTTTCAGTTTTCAGTTTTCAGTTTTCAGCAATAAGCTCTATCCAAACGGACGCTTACACTAAACAAACCCCCAATTTTAGACTTCTTAACATTTGTCCGCCCATTCATTGCCACAAGATTAATAGACCAATAAATAGAGGTGTTCACCAATAAGTCTCTCACCAGCCGACACCTGACAAATTGCATCTCACTTTCTGGTAGGCAATCAGGTGTTGGATGGATGGATGGGACAATGGGTTAGCCTTTTCACAAAATCCAAACCCAACAAATGAACACACTAAACCTAATAAAAGAAAAATCTCATCAACATAAAATCTCGTGTATAAAACCCAACAAAAAGTACAGATTTGAGATGCCAAAACATAAATCCAACTAAATCAGAAAAATCTCACAAACAACTGCACTGTTACATATACGCGACCACGTTGAGGTCCTCATCGTAGATTTTGCAAACTCATATACAATAGTTCCTCTGTCTTATTTTTATTTATTTTTTATTATTATTATTTTTGCTTCTTGTTTTTTTAGTGCATAAAGGAATAGATCCGATTTCAACCAGCCATCTGAATGGATTCAAACTGGTTAATGACTCAAAAGTTACACGTAAGTCCACTAACAGTGGTTGAGGTGTAAAGGAACCCATCATAGCTCATAAGAGATAGAGATGAAGTCTACGCCATTTTCCTAGCAGAGCAAAAGGCATTGCCATTTTGGTTAATATTCCTTTGCAAAGGTTCATGCCATTTTGGTTAATCTATGAAGATATGCCATTTAAGCAAAAAAGCAAAATTATGCTTTACATGAAGCCCCTCTTAATCTCATTCCTCTTTAGATAGACATAGGAATGGAAGTTCATAATTGAAACTAAGATACCTTAAAAATGAAAAATAAATTTCATCTCCTCTTTGCATGACATTGAGAGAGCCTTAAGTCTTAACACATAGTCCACTTTATTGCAGTTAGGCCCCACTCTTGCTATTTGCTAAAAAGAACCAAACGAAGATTGGGAGGGGGAGCATGATATTTTTCATAACTTTTTTTCATAATTTATTGGAGGCAATAATAATGATTACATCATTTTTATATGAATTCATTATACATTACTTTTTTATACACTAGTTACAACCAGCCAACTTTTTAGTTAGAAAAAAATTTATAAATTCTTCTTTTTGTAAAAAGACTATTGATGATAAAAAGTTATATATCTGCTATTACTTTCACTCAAAAAAAAACAATATATATATATATATACACACACACATATATATATATATATATATATATATATATGATATTTGTATCTCAACCACCATCTGCATTCAATTCTTTACTAAACCTATCACTAGGGACTTCTTTGTTTGCAGTACGTACATGCATAACACCATTAGGTTAAAAGTACAGGTATATGGTGTAATAAATATATGAAAGAGATGATGAGTCTTACACTTGTAAGATTCACTTTATATAAGAGGGGTGTCGCATGTATTTTGTTACACCATATCATTTTTATATAGATACAACCAATACAATCACCACCAGTACCTTAGTTACTAGTAGAGCTGCACGTCCATACATGCAACCTTGCTTCTTGCTAAACATAGGCTGGGAAATTGGGAGTATATTATTTTTTTGAAGGAGTAGTTGATTTTTGTCTTTAAGATGCTAAAAGAATATTGAGTGACTCACAAGACCTTCACAGACACGTGTGAGAAAGATATCATAAAGACTCACCAGACCCTTAAACAATTGTTTTCCCCTAATATATTCCCCCCCCCCCCCCAAAAAAAAGGCTATACATAAGTCCTTGGAAGTGGAACACAACATGCAATGGTTCTATTGTCTCTCTCTCTCTCTCTCTCTCTCAATGTTGTTATGCAGCTTTGAGGGTTGGACGAAAAACTAAAAAAAAGAAAGGCATCAGTATAGAATTGAGATTGGAAAATAACTCTAACCACGAAGTCAATTATTTGAAGAGGTCTTCGCATGGTACCAGCATTTAATGTATCCTTTTAATTCCAACCACAAGTAACATTGCCATTACCAAACCTATTACTGCTCACTGCCTGCTTTTTCCACAATTGGCATTACTCAACTTTATTTGCAAATGCGCTTCACTCCTCACCAATCAATTCGAAACTGAAGCATAATTTTATAAATATATAGATTCTACAGAAGCACATATAAATTATTAAGTATTACAATTTGGTATTTTGCCTAAAAATTTGATAGAAACTGGCTCTAAACGATTAGGAGAGGTCATGCTAGACACGCAAGTACGGGTTAAAGGAGGAATAGTTTGAAAAAATAATTGAAATGAGTGACACACTACCACGTCACAAAGCCACCTTTTAATGCCACTTGAGCTTCTAAAATGGATGGCACATTGGCACCTTGAATCATATTCCAGATAAACCAAACCAAATTCTGAGTTCTGATCATTTAGACTAGTTTTCTAACAAGTAGGCTAATTTAATATTAACTACAAAAGTTGGATTGGTGTGGTTATTAAAATATTAATTTATTAAATGCCATGATTATGAAACTTACAAAATAGTCTTTGGGATCTCCAAAATGGCCTTCGAAGTTGGAATCCAGCATGCAAAGGAAGTGAATTTCAATCCAAAATATATTTTTTGTCACTGCAAACCCAAAATAATGGTAAATAATTTTTTTTTTTTTTTTGGCTCCAAGTTACAAAAGATGAAAAAAAAAAAAATTCTTGTTGCAAATGCCTTACTGTGTTGTTTAGTATGGTTAAAATATAGTATATTTGCATGGTTTGGTTTATTGAATTATCTAATAAAGTTTTTTAAAGTTTTTTTTTATAGTTATTGTAAATTTTACTTGATGAAGTGTTCATAAACGAATCCAAACTTTTTTTAAAAATAAATCAAATAATTCATGAATCAGAATTTTATTAAGGTAATAATTCATGTTTTTTATTTATAAGTAAATGGTAATGGACTTGATATGAGATTTGAACCACAAATATGAGACACTACAAAAGATGTTATTACTACAAATTATCACTTGAACCCCAATAATTCATGAAATTTAAGTTATACTAAACACGTGCATATTAAAATGATAATGCATAATTATTAACCCTAGGGGCATGGTTGATCTAAATCTTATTTGTTTCTATGTAGAGATTAATTAACAATTTGATGTAAATTTTAAAAAAAATTATTATTAATTTTGAAAATATAAATTAATCAATGTTCTAGATATAGAAGAAAAAAAAACCAAAAAATAAGAGAATTAACTTTGATTCGGACTAATGGTTTACGTTTACAATGAAAAATCTTTGGTAATTACATATTTACTATTTTGAATTGTGTATTACAATCAACTGGAGATAAGACATATTTACAAATGTATTGACCCTAAAACTACTGTAGCTCATTGTGTTATAAAATCACAAAAGCGAGTGGTATTCTACAAAAAAATTCTCTATACATTTATCATAATATCTTAATATATTAATTATATGGGCTACACATTTATTGTAATAATGTAATATCCTAATATCTTCTAAATCCCCTCAAACTCAGCGTGGAGGCTTGACTAAAACTTGAGTTTGAAAGAAAAGTCTTTAATGTCTATTGAATGAATTGAGAATCACCATGAAATGCTTGAAAAAGAATATCACTGTCAAAAAAAAAAAAAAAAAAAACTTTGAAGTGCATTATGCAGATGAAAGACTTTGTCTTGCTGGAGACACGTAGGAAGTCTTAAGAAGTTTTTGGTATGCTGCTTGGGCAGAGAAAAACACCCGAGAAAGGCGCTTGAATACAAAGACTCAGCACAATGATTGAAATAGCTCAATAAGGATAGTCTTCATCATGTGTACTGTGTGGAGCAATGCCCTATATGGACAATGGCAAAGTCATGATTTGACTTGAGTGGGGTCATAATTTATGCATGACACACACATTTATGCACATGTATATATGTGTATATGAATTATGATGTAGAGAGAGAGAGAGAGTATTAGAGACCAATTTGAAAAAATAACAATATGAATTATGATGTAGAGAGAGAGAGAGAGTATTAGAGACCAATTTGAAAAAATAACAGTTCTTCATTTGAATATCAAGTGACATTTTATTGTAAGAATAAGAAGCCCTCACAAAAAGATAACATGTTCATTATATCGTGTTTATTCTATTAGGATTCTTTTATCATATGAATAATCCATTTTAAAATTTTCGAAGTCAAAATTCTACTTACAAATTGAGAGTTTTTTTTTTAAAAAAGAAATTTCAACCTATGACGTAAGCCGATTAACAGACTAAAGTGCCACAATTTAAACAAATGGTAGACAAATATGACAAAGAAACTTCCTCGAACGTAAGCCGATGACGATATGTGTATATATGTTCTCTTTATATATCAAGGTTTACAATTCCTAGTTCTTGTTTTTTTCTCAGTGGAAAGTGCAGAGGTCCTCTCTCTTTTCTTTTTTCGTTTCCTTATATATTTATTCTTTACTGGTTCATACACGTGTCATACAAATCTTCCCCCCTAGATATTTGTTACATCCACCACCACCTCCTCAAGGCCTTCCAATCATAGCTGGAAGGCTGAATGCTACTATTCAGAGGTCATTTCCCCATTAATGTGGTCAGGGAGGTAAATGCAGGGTCTTTAATGTGGAGGTAGCAGCCTTTTCCTTAGATATTTCTCTCACATCCTTGCGTCTAGAGGGTGCTTGGATAGCCCTCTTACCCATTAGTTATTTCCAAAATTCTCCCTTTAACCTTCTTGACAAGTCCCAGGGTCATTGCCGAGCCCGTCCGAGAATACATTCCTCGTCGGACAACTTCTTAGACCTTTACAGTGTAGACTGACTTGTGGGCCTGGAGGCCTTAATCAAAAACAAACTGGTACCTGTTAATGAAGCCCAAAGCCTAAATGTTTATCCGGGAATTTTTTTTCCCCCACAAATGCTCTTTATCATCAGAGCAAGACACCAATCAGTTTTTTGGGTAGGTGGAAATTGAACCCAGATCTCTTATTCAATCTTCAGATATTTTACCAGTTGAGCTAACTGGAACCCATTATGAGAGTTTTTTTTAGTACTTAGATAAATGTCAAGTGCTACGAATGAAGAATTGTTACTGTGATAATTTATGTGCTTGAAACTTTTGAATTTAGCTTGAAAACAACATCATGTTATGGAGTTTTGTTATGCATCAATTATCTCATTACTTTATTGTTTATACACAAATTTTGATGAATTAAATTAATTATTACGAATTTTTTTTAATAATATGACTCGACCTGATATCTATTATGAAAAGCGCTTAATAATTGTGTCTTTATTTTAAGAACGGTATATTACAATGAACCTAGTGTATGGTAATAACATAAAAAATAATAATTTTATTTTAAATTTGTTGGCAATAGAATTTTAGTTAGAGTAACATTTGAAATATTTTGAAAATTAGGTGGTCCAGTTTTACCTAAAAAAAACTATTAAAAAATTAAACTAAATAAATAAAATTCATTTCAACTTGTTTACAATATTGGTAATAGAATTTTAGTTAGATTAGCATTTTAAATTATTAAAACTCATAATGTAGTCACTTGCTATTTTAGTGATATATTTTCTTCGCAATTAAGGTATCTCGTTTGAGTGTCAAGGTGGTGTTTTTCATGAATTTGGAGACCTGCATTGGTATTTAAAATTTGGACAGCATATGGATGATGAACTGTTGGGGTTAGTCATCAAGGTGGCATGGTTTATGTGGTTTATTAGGAATGCAGTGAGACAAGGTAAAACATGACAGTAAGCTGCTGAAATTTTTCAGAAGGCCAAGTACTTACTGGAGGAGTTTCAAACAGCTGACTTCAAGTTGGCTTACCATGAAACCAGCAATACAGTGCAGTGGATATCCCCAGCCCAATCTTGGTATAATTAAGATTAATATTGATGGGGCTACTTTTGTTAACACACAGTCGGTAGGAATTGAGGTTATTATTCAGGACTACAAAGGGCAAGTCAAGGCAGCTCTAAACAAGAACTCACCAATTCCACTAGGTCCTATGGAGATTGAAGGAAAAAACATTGGAGGAAGGGGTTCTTTTTGCTTGGGATGTAAGGGTACGAGATGTGTTGTTTGAACGTGACTCCAGATAGTTGTTGATAATTAGAACCGGTGAAGCTCCACTTGCTATTGACAATATTATAGGAGGGATTAAAACAAATTGTAGAATTTTAGATGAGTGGAAATTTTCCATGTTAAGCGAGATGACAATCGTCCAACTCACCTTTTGGCTCAGTATGCCAAATATTTAGATAATTATGAAACTAGGATAGAGGAAATCCTAATATGGTTGAGTTGGCGTTGACTCATGATGTATTATGTTTTTCTTCTTCTTAATAAAGTTATGGTTTTTTTTTTATCAAAAAAAAAAAAAAAGGTTATCATAATAATTAATGAGTTTTTTTTTTTGGTCATGAAACTTATTTTTTATTATTTTTATCTCTAAAAAAAAAAAAAGTTTCATGACAAAAATCCCCTATAAAACTATAAAGTGTATGTTGAACCACTTTGCACAATCTTGACTTTTATACCCAACTTATAATATACAACATATGATAATAATCAAATTAAACACTTTACTATAAAAAATTGTTAACTTGATTTTAACCCATTAATAATGACAGTTGCATTGAAAAAAACAACGGGACTTTTTTTCTTGGGCTAAAATAAATAATGTTAAGTTGTTGTCATATGTAAATTGTAGATGATGCAAATTGCATGATATAGATTCTACTCAAGTAAGCTATCTTAATACTTAATAAGTTTTATAACAAAAATCCGTTATAAAACGTATAAGCTATATGTTGAACCACTTCGCACAATCTTGATTTTTAGGACCCAACTTATAATATATAGTATATGATAATAATAATCAAATTAAATACTTACTATCAAAAATTGTTAACTTGATTTAAACCAATTAATAATGATAATGGCATTAAAAAAAAATGTGACCTTTTTTTTTTTTTGGGGTGAAATAAATAATGTTTTTTTTTTTCTGAGAAACAAAATAAATAATGTTAAGTTGTCGTATCTAAATTGTAGGTGATGGAAAATGCATGATATGAACCAAAAAGTCAAAAAAGCACTTCATAATGCGTGCCAAGACGAAAGGGGAAAATAAAAAGAGCGGCACTCTACAGTGCTTTGGTTGCGTGAAATTTTGGCATGAGGCCACAAAGAACCAAGCGAAAAGCCAAACAATTGTTATAGAAAGATCAGCCTAGAATACTTCTTATAATTTTATATTATTATTTTTTACATATGAGTTATGACCAAGATTATAGTCCTCAAATGTTGTAAAAAATAAAAAAAAAACACACACACACGTTAAAAGGCTTTAGTCCGAAAATCCAGAAGACATACTCTCCTTAAGAATCTAACGTAAGAGAGAGCTATAAGCGGAACAACTCCTTTGAAATTGTTATTTTTATTTTCTGTACGCACAGTTCCAAAGGTTTCGGATTTGTCATAGATTACAGTGTTTTAGCCATGTCTCAGTCTCAGACCAACTGGGAAGCTGATAAAATGTAAGTCTTTATGCAAGTAAATCGATTTTGTTATGTTGTTTGTTCGTTTTTGATTTCTGGGTTTCGGTCCTTTAGGACTTTGAATGCTTGTGGCTTTGTTTTTGGGTCCTAGGGTTTTCGTTTTCGCATTTTGTTTTGGAAAGTGTTATTTTGGGCTTTTATTTTCAAGTTTTCGAATGGGTATGTTATAGTTTTTTGTGGTGTTTGTTTAATTTGCATTTTTCCGCATTTGGGGTTGTTTTCCATGTTGTACTGATGTTTCTGTTGATAAAGTTTGTGCTTTTAGTGTGTGTTTTTTTAAAATTTTAAGATTTGGTTGATTTGTCAGTTTTTAGGACTGTTTTTCTGTACAAAATTTCCTCTTTTTTTTTTTGTTTTTGTTTGTGTTTAGTTTTTCATTAGCTCTTTTTGAGGCCTAGGGTTTTGATTTGAACTTTACTCTGTGATTGGTGCTTGTATTCTAATATGTTTCTAAATGGGCATGTCGAAGTTTCTCAAGAGTCTATTTTGTCTGCGATGATTTTGGTGTTCTTGTTCTTGTTGTTGCCTTCTATTACTTCTTGGATTCTTTTTGGTTCTGGTTTTTGGGGTACTTTTGGATTTATTTCTTGTTTTCTTTGGGTGGGGGTGGATTTTTTTGATATTGGTTTCATATTGTTTTAGTCAAGGACTCGAGGCAAATAGTCTTATTGCTTGGTTGAATGGAAGATTTTGTTCTCTCCTCTCAAATGATGAAAAAAAAAATTAAGATTCAAAAAGTTAATTTAGAAATCCAACCATGCCAAAAATTTGTGTGAGGTTTTGCTTTTGCATTATTGTCAGTAAATATTGATTTTCTGAGCTATCGAGGGTGGTATTTGTTTCTTTATTCTTTGGACAGTATTTTCCTTCATTTTGTTGCTGTTTAAATGCTGGGTTTGTATCGATTTGGATTTTATAGTTGTATTGTTTTACAATCTGACTGATTTGGTCTTTGTACAATAGGTTGGATGTGTATATATATGACTATCTTATGAAGAGGAAATTACATTCTACCGCAAAAGCATTTCAAGCCGAAGGGAAAGTCTCTTCTGATCCTGTTGGTAAGAATATGTGAAGATTTGCTAAGAAAAGAGATTTAACATGTATTCTGGACTTCCCATACTCTATGTATATATCATAATTCATATTAATTGTGGCTTTTGTGTGTACCATGTACTTCAGCTATTGATGCACCTGGTGGTTTTCTTTTTGAATGGTGGTCCGTCTTCTGGGACATATTTATTGCAAGGACAAATGAGAAGCACTCAGAACCAGCTGCATCATACATCGAGGTGGGTTTACCAGTTCTTAAGATATATATATATATATATACACACACACACACACACATATATATGAACTTCTTTTGGGTTGGGGAGGGTGTTGTTCTTAAAGTCTCCAGGCAATTCTCTGAATCTGCAAATCATTTTTCTTATAGCAATCATATTCTGGCAACATAAATTCAATTTTTCTGTTGGCTAATGAGCTCTAGCTCAACTTACACCACCTCCGCCTATAAGTGCTAGGCGGAGGGAGAGGTTGTAGGTTCAAGACCCATTGAGTGTGTGTAACTTACCAATTGAAAAAAATTATGCATTTTAATGGTCTTCATCATATTATCTTCAGTCTCTTCTTGGTCATATGTATTTTGTTTCTCTCCTTTCGCTAATGGTTTAGTTTTTTATAGTCAGAGTCGGATATGTGCTGAAATTGGAGTTATTGGTCTTAATATTGTATTACCAGCACTTGTTAAAATGTAATGTCAGGGGCTTAAGTAATATTTTCTCAAATAATATTACCTTTTTTCTTTCTGGTTTTTTTCTCCTGCAAATGATTGTTGGTGTCCTACCACCTAATGAATATACCTTGCTAGCTTTTCAGTGAACATAGGGAATTTTTATTCTGAAGTGTTATTAATGACTTTTTGGCCTGGACAACTAATTGTTAAACGTTGAAATCTTATTTGGAGTCTTGTCATGGAATGAATTTTTTGAATTATTCTGAAGTGTACTTGAGAGGATAGGGAGTTTGACCTACATACATAACAATTTCTTATAAAATAAAAAATAAAAAACCTACATATCAAACAATATTAACTTAGGTTTTATTTCTATTTTTTTGGATTCATAAATTATATGGTATATTACTAAGTATTGTTTGGATTCTGCGGATCTCTACTTGTTCCATGTTTGCTATGTTGGAGAGATCCTTAAATAACCTTGATGTTTATATGGAAATGACAGACTCAGTTGGCAAAGGCTCGGGAGCAGCAGCAGCAGCAACAACAACAGCAGAACCAGAAACCTCAGCAGCATCAACAGATGCAAATGCAGCAGCTCTTGTTGCAGAGGCATGCTCAACAGCAGCAACAGCAACAACAGCAGCAACAGCAGCAACAGCAGCAGCAGCAGCAGCAGCAGCAGCAGCAGCGGAGAGATGGAACACAGCTCCTAAATGGCTCAGCCAATGGACTTGCAAGTGGCGACCCTCTTATTAGACAGAACTCTGCGACTGCAACTGCAAATGCATTGGCAACAAAAATGTATGAGGAAAGACTAAAGCTTCCACTCCAGAGGGATGCGTTGGATGATGGAGCTATGAAGGTATTGATGTTCTGTGATGGATTTAAAAATGAGTTTCTTCTTTTTTCATTATCCCTGCAGTTATTTACAAAACATTATCATGCAGCAAAGGTTAGGTGACAATGTTGGACAGCTACTGGATCCTAATCATGCCTCAATGCTGAAGGCAGGTGCAGCAGGTGGCCAACCTCAAGGGTATTTTTTTCTTCCAGGACACAGTTATTAAGTTGTACTACGAGTCTACATTTGTAATTAGTCCAATTTGTAAGTGGGTAAACTCTTGTTTTGCAGGCAAACACTTCATGGTACACCTGGGGGTATTTCTGGAAATCTCCAACAAGTTCAAAATCGAAGTCAGCAGCTTCCAGGGCCTATACAGGTAATAATAATAATCATCATCATTGCCATCATCTTGTTACTTTCATTGCTCAATGTTCTTATTTATGATAATTTTGTATGCTGAAACAGGAGATAAAGAGTGAGATGGGTTCAATGATGAACCCCAGAGCTGCTGGTTCAGAAGGATCATTGATTGGAGTTCATGGTATTGATTGAAATTTTCCTTTGTTTCAATCCAGCTGTTTGTTTTTCTTTTCTCATTTTGTTATGTTTATGTATAGGTTCAATGATTTTATAGCTGTAACTTTCTTTTTACTATTAATAAATCATGGGATGTTGACCCCTTATCTTATGAAGAATATTAATAGAATGAGGAATGTAACTTCTGGTATTCAGCTCAACAAGAGTTCAACTATTCAAATGATTATTACTAAACCTAGTAATAATCAAATATTCAAATGATAAATACTAAACCTAGTATTCTTCTCCTCTTACTACTCTGAACTTACAGGTTGGCAGTTATTCTAATATAGGTGATGGTTTTGGAAGATCAAATGAAAAAGGAAGGAATCTAGGAAATTTCTCTTATAAATAAGATGTTTTTAACTGACTATCGATGGATGTGTTGTAAATGTTTTTCATGTCATTCGTTGCAAAGGATGTTGCTTCTTTCGGTACCTTATGTTTTCTTATTAAACAAAACTGTCATTTGTTGCAAAGGAACGATTGTTATTGGATCTAGAAACGTATGCATAAGTGATTGGAAATCCCATATGGATCCTAAGAAACTCCCAATAACTTCATGATCTAGTATGCGTTTGTGTTTTGGGTCATGCAGCATGTAAATCCATGGTTTATTAGTTCTTTAATTATTTATTGAAACTGTATAATTTAGTTATAACAATTATTCTCATGTTCTTTTAGGATCAAATCAAGGCAGTAACAATTTGACTTTGAAAGGATGGCCTTTGACGGTAAGACTAAAAGCCATGCTTTATTCCCTGTATATTCAATTGTGTTTCTGTTTTCAAGTTGGATGATCTTAGTTTCATTCTGGTTGGTTCTTCCACTACTCGTCTGCCAATCAAACCATAATTGAGCTGAAAAGTGCCTTAACTGATATGACATTTTCCTCTCAATATTCTACCTATCAGGCAATTTGTCATTAGAAAATATTATCAGCTAAAGCAATAGGTTGCATTTTAAGATAAATTGTTTTAGGGTAAACTACATATTTGGTCCCTATCCTTTACACCATATTTCAATTTAGTCCCTAACCTTTTAATTGTGTCAATTTGGTCCCTAACCTTTCAATGTTGTGTCAATTTAGTCCCTGCAGTTATATTTTGAATGAAAATTACTAACATGACAAATGACCAAAATAAAAAATTAACTTCTGTTGACTTGAAAATAAACTAAAATTTTATTTTAGTCATTTGCTATGTTAGTAATTTTCATTCAAAATATAATTGCAGGGACTAAATTGACACAACATTGAAATATTAGGGACCAAATTGACACAATTAAAAGGTTA
This sequence comes from Castanea sativa, assembly GCF_040712315.1. Taxonomy (NCBI): domain Eukaryota; kingdom Viridiplantae; phylum Streptophyta; class Magnoliopsida; order Fagales; family Fagaceae; genus Castanea; species Castanea sativa. The sequence continues at coordinate 75,332,549 of NC_134013.1, read as the reverse complement.
GGGACCAAATTAAAATATGGTGTAAAGGATAGGGACCAAATATGTAGTTTACCCATTGTTTTATTTTATGCGATAAGACTTTTGATATGGTTGATGTATTTTATTTTGAAGGACAAATATATTTAATTTAATCAATACACTTATCAAAAAAAGAAATTAATCAATACTCTTTTCTTTAATTTTTAATGAGGTTTGATTCAGTTTGTCTTTCCTTACTTTTGTTTTAGTACATTATATCTTTGTCTATGTTACTATTGAGGAGAACTTTTGGCAATATACGTTTTAGCCTGTCTGTGTATGTGGGCAGTTGGATTAAGGGAAGCCTCCATTTTGCTCATGGGGAGTTGATTAAGCATTTTCTGTTAAATATTTCAACTTTAGAAACGAAAGTTGGAAGTAGTGAATGTGGGAATTGCTGAGGCTGGTTATTTCAAAAGTGCAGTAAGCGAATGATTGCTTCCACTTCTATTCAACCTGACTTCTTAGGAAAGAGCTAGGCAGAATGAAGGCAAATTTCCCTCCCTTTTGTCTGACAACCAGCAAATGTTGTTTATGCATGCTGCTTGGAATGAAACTTACATTTGCATTTTTGGTTTGGTTATTAAAAAAAAAATAATCAAATTGGTGGTTCAGAAAATGATTATGATATTATAAGGGATGGAATTGGATTTATTTTCTGAAAACTTCTCTCCTTTTGTAGGGGCTGGAGCAGATTCGAACTGGGTTTTTCCAGCAGCAGAAGATGCAGTCCCCTCAGTCTTTCAATCAACTTCAGTTACAGCAGCAACTAATGCTTCAGGCACAGCAAAACTTGGCATCTCCATCTGCCAATGATTTGGAATCCAGAAAACTAAGAATGTTTCAAAACAATCGTAATATGGGTCTTGCGAAGGATGGCCAGTTAAATTCTGTTGTTGATATGGTTCCTAATGTTGGATCGCCAGCTCAAGTTGGTTCCCGTGCAGAGACAGAGCTGCTAATCAAGGTATTATTTTGTTCCTACACATCAGAGTTGATCAATCTTATCATCTTTATGTCTTTTCAACAGTTTTATCAGTCTTTAAGCTTCCAGTTGTGCTTGCTTATCTAATGTTGTAATGCTTCTCAGTTACAGCAGCAACAAATTCAAAACAGTCAACAGCAGCAGCATTATGCGCAACATCCACTTTCTAGTCAACATTCTCAAAATTCAAACCACCACCTCCAGCAGCAAGATAAAATGAATGGTGCTGGAAGCGTCACAGCAGATGGTAGCATTTCAAATACCTTTCAAGGAAGCGATCAGGTTTATTGGCTTCAGCAGTCGTAGATTTTATTAGCTACACTCTTTTCCTGTTGTCATTTTCGTTTCTTGGTTTTTGGCTTAGTTATTGTAGAACAATTCTCCATTCTCCAAATATAACCTCAAATATTTTTAGAATTTCTTTTGTCATGTGGACTACTATTGCTAAACATGTAATCTTTTAACCAATTATAGTTTGTGTCATCTTTTACATGCTTTACTTTCCCATCATCTAGTTCATTTTGCTTTTATATCCCCTTACATAATTATTGTTATTTGTTTCTCATGCTTTACTTTTCTATCATCTTAGTTGTGTGTCAAATGGTTTCATAACTCTAATTTACCAGTGTACTTGATCATCACTGAAAAGTTGGTATAACCTGGTTTGAGTTTCTGAAATTGTTTCCTTTTGTTCCTTCAAGGCTCCAAAAAGTCAAATTGTGCGAAAGAGAAAGCAGCCAGTATCATCTTCAGGTCCTGCCAATAGCTCTGGGACTGCAAACACCACAGGACCATCCCCAAGTTCACCTTCAACACCCTCTACTCACACACCAGGAGATGTGATGTCAATGCCAAGTTTACCTCATAATGGTGGTTCCTCTAAGTCTCTACTTATGTTTGGTTCTGATGCGGTGGGCCCACTTACATCAGCACCAAATCAGTTGGTGAGCAACTTTTTTTTTTTTTTTTTTTTTTCCATAGTGCCCCTGCTGAGGTTCCAGGCTCGTGCTACTGAGCCCGCACCTGTGTTTTAACTTATTTCATGTTAATTTCATTTTGGATAATTTTCCTGATCAGCTAGTCACAAGTTACATGTTTTAGAAGTAGTGTGTTGTTAAAGTAATGTTTAAAAATTATACAATGTGCCCTTTGTAACTAAGTTTCAGATTGTTTACTTGTGAGGAATTGTCATTAGCAGTGCTGGGGTCATGACTCTGCTGCTAAGGGCAAGGCGTTTTTCTCTCTTTTTTTTTTTAGGCAGAAGGGGGGGTTGCTATTTGCATTCAATTTTGCAGTCAGATAGTTGACATAGTCTTTTGCAGTCTGATATGGACCAGTTTGTGGATGATGGGTCCTTGGAAGATAATGTTGAGTCATTCTTGTCTCATGATGATGCAGACCCTAGGGATAGTCGAGTTAATCAATGTTCTGGTGTCAGCAAAGGTACAGTGTATTCTGCTTTTTAGATTGGTGAATGCTTCTTGTTTGATTGTTTAATGCTTCCATATATCCATGTTAAAGGGACCCAAGGGTTTAACATGTTTATATTAATATTAGGCTTCACATTTACGGAAATCCGGCGTATTCCTGCAAGTAGTACAAATAAAGTTGAATGTTGTCACTTCTCATCAGATGGGAAACTGCTTGCTACTGGTGGTTTTGATAGAAAAGTAAGTGGTTGGTTTAATTAGATTGTTTTATTAAACATTGTTCAAATGCTGCAAACAGTTGCACAGGGAAACTTCAGTGCTGCTTTGACTGAATTGATTATGATTATAGAAAAGTCAACAGAAACCTTTTTGCCTGATGATTTATGGTGCAGGTTGTATTGTGGTGCACAGAATCCTTTGCAATGAAGTCTACACTTGAAGAGCATTCTCATTGGATAACTGATGTCCGTTTCAGTCCAAGTATGTCTCGACTTGCTACATCTTCAGCTGACAAAACTGTCAGGGTTTGGGATGCTGATAATGTAAGTTGGCATATTCCTTTTTTTTTTTTTTATCTTTTTAATCTGATTTATTTTTTTGTGATTAGTACTTAGATTCACAGCATGTACATGTCTGTTATATTGATGCTTCTTCTTCTTCTTCTTTTTTATTTTATTTATTTATTTTTCCCATTTGGGTGGGGGTGGTCAAATGCTATATTGATGCTTATTTGTTTCTGCTTGTACGTATTTAAAGCCATCTAAAGGGCACCTGTTTTGCTTCAATGTTGTGGTCATTGCTGGTCAAACGAATGTTAGACGCAGACACATATGGAGCAAATACAAATTATTTTGAATTGCTTGTGTACAAGTTCAAAATTTAACTTTGATTGTATTGATAGAAATCCACCAAATTCGGAATTCTATATAACAGCATAATTGCATCACAACTTGTTTATAAAACTACACCTCTTCCCTTCCCTTCCCCCCATCCCCAGAACCCTTTTTCAATACCTTAAGACAACCTCTCATAAGTAGAATAAGGTTATTTTGGATTGAGTCATAAAGTTGACTTGCTAGAAATACTAAGATAAGTTTGTAATGTAAACTTCCTCTATTGATTTCATTCTCTTACGCCTTTGCCTTTGAAGTCAGTGATAGAATCAATTTATCTTACAGTGTCCCTCTTATTATGATGCCTTTACCTTTCTTATCTTTATTTATTTTTAATTACTTTAATGGATATATTGATACTTTGCAGCCCAGTTATTCTCTTCGTACTTTTACGGGGCATTCTGATACTGTTATGTCATTGGACTTCCATCCTACTAAAGAGGACCTTATCTGCTCTTGTGATAATAATGAGATAAGATACTGGAGTATCAAGAATGGCAGTTGTACTGGAGTTTTCAAGGTATAAGAATATGGTGTTTATTCATCTTCAAGAAAATTGTACAAGGTTCAATATTATTTTAAGCGTCTGTTTGTATTTAGTAGATTATATGCCATTTTTTCAGGGTGGTGCGACCCAGATGAGATTTCAACCTCGTGCTGGAAGGCTTCTCGCTGCTGCAGGGGAGAATATTGTATCCATACTTGATGTAGAGACCCAACTTTGTAGGCTTAAATTACAGGTTGGCTGTCGTCCTTTTGTGGACTCTTTTCTGTTATTCGGTTATTTATGGAAAGATGGAAACAAATTGATTACAATTTTGGGTATTCACTTAATTTTGTTAGGTATAGGTGCTTTTCTTCTAGCATTCAAAGCTCTTTATTTTGGGGGTGCATATGACACCTGGGCTCCTGGGAGAAAATTCAGTGTATCCCCAGGATACATGGTACCTTCTCGTCCAGGAGGGGGAGATGTAAAAAAAATTACCAACTTGACCCTTAACCCAAGTGTCATATTTGATTATTTACTAAACCTCCCTTTGGAGGAGGGGTGGATTGTTAGTGTACGATTTGTATGGTATAATTCGAGGGCATGTATGGAAGCCTTTCTTTTAGCTGGCTTTGTAGGTCCAAACTCCAAAGTTCCAAGACCAGTTTTTTCTGTCAGATAGTTCTCTTGTGTGTATGTTGGAGATATCAATTTCGGTGTCCGGAGGTTCAATTTAGCGAGTGTTTTGGCAACTGGCTTGATTGATATAATTTAGTTTTGGTTCAATTTAGCGAGTGTTTTGGCAACTGGCTTGATTGATATAATTTAGTTTTGTTTTAACCGAGCCATTAGATTTTCTATGAGATCAATACATTCTTTTCCTAGAGGCATTTCTTAACCCGTCTTCGTAGGTCCTTTAAAATTCAGAAACCAGATTTCATTGCCAGATGGCTCTCATCTGTCTCTGTTGTATACCGGTTTTCCATCCTTCAAAGCTGGTGGTTTTTTTTTTTTTTTAATTGACTTTGATTATCGTGGTTAGAACTTCCCTAGTCATTACAGTTTTGAAGGAAAATGGAAACATCTATTTTAGAAATGGAAATCTTAATAATTCAAGGTTCCTTTAACCCCTTCCTAAAGGGCTGCCCACAAGATGATTAATGGCTTTTAAGTGCCCCTTGATGAAAAGCCAAAATGGACATTTAATTTTGCTTGTTTGGCATATAAAAGTCTTTTATGGCTCTGTAAGTTGGAATATTCTCTTACTCTACGTAAGCTCCTTCATTATTGGCCCTGAACCAATAAAATTCAATTATATTTATAAATTGAATTAGTTTCATCAAGAGATCTTTTGTATCTACAAATTGAATTAGTTTCATTATGAGATCTTGAAGAGAGGATAATATTTTCTTGAATTGTTTTCAGGATATGATGTGGAAATATCTGTTATTGCTTTGTTACTTCTTTTTTCTTGCTTCATTCTCTTTGGAGTAATGACCTCACATTATGATTGACGTTCTCTTTTACTGTTTAGGGCCATAAAAACATGGTCCATTCTGTCTGCTGGGATCCTACTGGTGAATATCTGGCATCTGTGAGTGATGACTTGGTTCGAGTGTGGACGATTGGCTCCGGAAACAAAGGGGAATGTATTCATGAATTGAGCTGCACTGGCAACAAATTTAATAACTGTGTTTTCCATCCTACTTATCCTTCTCTGTTGGTCATTGGCTGTTATCAGGTAAGTCATAGCTCTACTTTTTAATGCAATTTCATGAAATTTTCTGCATAACACATATGGTTTGTCAGTTTGATTGAATAGGGTGCAAGATGACTGTTTTGCCTTTTCATCTAATTTAGCCATACACAACATTGTGATTTGTGAGGAGTGCACAATTAGATAAGGTTTTTACAACTTTGAAAACCAGTGCTCCATAGTGTGATGTACTGGATTTTAGGGTACATGTTGAGTGCATTCAAACTTTTGTTTCCATTGAGATTTGAACTAGATGGCATGTAATTGTTTAAGCTGCTGACCTAGACTTTTGTTCTTCATGTGGATTGGCAATCATTCCAGACTTTGGAACTTTGGAACACAAGCGAGAACAAGACAATGACTCTACATGCACACGACAAACTAGTGTCTGCCTTAGCAGTATCGAGTGCTGCAGGTTTGATAGCTACAGCTAGTCATGACAAGTATGTCAAGCTCTGGAAGTGACTTAACTGCTTTTTCCCCCTGACAAAGTTGGTATGCCTTCTCCATTATGTGTATTGCAGTCTGCCTTGGCAAGGAAAGAAGTATTTAGATCATGACCCAGAGAAGTTAACCAAATGATGTTAACTTTTGCATCAAAGCTAACTTTGTTACACACAAAATCCGGTTGACAATGTTCCTACAGAGTTTTGGTTCAGACTTACAAAAGATGTAAATTTGTTTTTTTTTTAATACAGAATTCTCCTTTTTGTTAATGAACATCAGCAACACGACATCCTGTTATGTCAACTTATATGAATCATCCTTTTGAAAGGCATTAAATATGATGGGGCTTCAGATTTTATTTCTATGTTTTCACGATTGTGGTTCAAACATGCAAGCTGGTTGTTCATTCTTAGCAATATTTACAGTTCTATTAGATTTGTAGAATCCTTTCAAACAATTTTGTTTGTCTAATATAATTCACCGTGAATGTTGTGGCGCACTTTTGGTTCTGGTCCACGTGCTCATGAACCTTTTGCACTGATAAACCTTGCTTATTAAATTTTCTTTACCCTTTGTTGTCAAACTTAACATTGCTCTGCGAGAAATGATAATTACCATTTTTTGTAAAAATCTTATAACCGTATCCCTATGGCTCGGTTTCTGTGTCTATAAAAATGGAAGAGGCATCACACCATTATAAGATCAAAGAGTCTAGGGAGCACGGACAGCAAAATTGCCAATGTATTGGTGTTGGACACGTATCCGACACGGATACAAATGTGTACTCTAAGAAGAAAAAAAAATCATTTTTTAATTAATTATTCTATTTTGATATTGAATATTTTTTATTTAAACTCTTTTATTTGTACTTTAAGCAATATTTTGTCGTCTTTAAATAAATTTTAGATATATTTTCAAACATTTTATTGTTGTTATATATTCTTTAAATTCAACATAAACATAACTTATTCCAAATATAAAAAATATATATATATATATATATTTATATACACTTCAAAATAAATATTAATTAATTAATTGTCGTAATAGATCATATATTACAGTCCCAAATGAAATTTGAAGTCAAAATTCAACATATATACTTGTTTTCATCAATTGGCAATATATACATCATTCCTGATCAAGTCAAGTGCCTTGTTGAAATGCTTTGCCTTGGCATCAAGATATTCCTTCCATGTCACCGAGCGATAGAGTGGTGGATGTTTGTGGTCAATCAACTTCATTGACGGTGATATTTTCACATTCCCTGATGGGCCATAGAAGTAAGCGACCGAGATGCGATGATGTATCTGGTTAACAACCACTTGATGCAATGCACTCTTGAAACGGCCATTGGAGAGTACGTGCATTAGGTCACCAGTATTGACAACAAGTGCACCACTGATAGGATGCACAGGCACCCACCCAACACTGTCTCTAAGGACTTGGAGCCCAGTGGTGCTACTTTGGTGTAGCAAAGTGAGCAATGATGAGTCTGTATGAGGGGCCAAGCCCATGGCCCGGCTCGGGTCCGGACAGATTGGGTATGAGTTTAAATGGAGAAGGGCCTGGGGTTGTTTCTTCCTATCATTGGGCTTAAACCATTTGACATCTTCACGGGTTAAGCTCAATGACACGAGCATCAGCCCTAGAATCCTTTCTGTTAGGTCCTTCATTTCCTTTTGGCACACTTCCATTACATTACTGCATGACAGAAATGAGATACGTTACAAATTATACGTGAGGAAAATTATAGTTAATTTATTCTTTTATTATTTGAAAAAATGTTTATACATGACTTGAAATCAAGTAAGTGTTGGGCTTACTTTCTCGCCTCAGAAGAGGTGATGAAAGATTCGAATTAGTGACATCCGCTTCATGAAATGTGGTATAATTAAATATGTTATCCTTAAATTAATTTAAATGCAAAGAGTACTTATCCCAACCTCACCCCAACACCGTCACACCCAAAATCAGATCAATTCAACAAATATATGGACACATATGTGAGGCTATGACAAACTAGTGAATCGGTTCAAATTAATCGCTAACTAAATATAGAAATGTGGATCACTAAGAACCTATGTAATTTTGGCAAAAAGACAAAAAAATAATTCCACACTACCATTTCAATAAACAGAAGATTGCGCATGTAGAAACTAGAAAGTTGCGGTTGCACGGAAGAAATCTTAAATTGGTGAAACTGAGTTGAGCAAAATAATTAGTCTTAGGATATGACAAAAACACACCGACTGCCTCGTGAAAGGCATACATGAAGAGGTGTATGCTTATCTATTTATTTATCGATGAACGTACACCCCTTCGTGGGGAGACAATTTTAGAAAGATTTCTATGTAAGCAATCAAACATTCTAATTGGAATGATTTAGATCCAACCAAGACCCTTTTTTTTTAAAATGATCCGGTCCCATGCTAATTAACTGGCCCAAAAACTCACCTTAAATGGTACATATAAAAAAAAGAAATAGTGATTTTAATGTTGAAAATCGTGACAATATAAAACAGTTCTGCGTAATAAATACCACCAGTCAATAACACACTCCAAAAAGTAACTACAATCATAACTTGAAGTTATAAGCCACAATTTCAGATACTTTCAGAAGTGTGTGTAGAACAATTTGTGTGCAGTAAATATTGTTGTTTAATATATAGAGGTTGTTTAGATACTGTTTATTACTGAAAACGATGTAGTAATATAATTTTTAAACGTGTAAATAGTGTCGTATGACCCAAATTTATATTAAAATCTATGTTTGGATGATTTTTGTGGGTCCCATAAACAGTGATATAGGACCCCAAAAACGCAAAACGCAACACTAAAATAATTTTTAGTGCTACACAAACGAACACAGTGTATGTTTGGGTTGCGCGTCCACATTAGGACGTGCGCGCCTGCGTTTTTTTGTGTGGGTCTCGTGTACTGTTCACGAGACCCATAAGTACTTTTTTCAGCAAATTTTTCTTTAAAATTGAGTCTTACGGCACTATTTAAACTTTTAAAAATTATTTTGTTACCGTATTTTCAGTTTTTAGTTTTCAATTTTTAGCAATAAGCGGCATCTAAACAAACCATATGCTACACGAAACACAAATAACAAATTGAGTTCATGGCAGAATGTCGACATTTTTACTCCAAATATCTATATATATTTTTTAAAATGTTCAAATTTAATTATTTAACCCATGATGTGTACACAAAAAGTGGAAGACAATCGAAGCCCATTGCCACAGCAAGGCATGCGTTATACACGTACCAGAATTTTTTGTGGTGATGTGGCCAAAGTTGGCAAGCATGATCCAAGGGAGACCCCATAATTGAGAAACCCTCCGACCACATGAGCTTTGGAAAAAACGTAGAAATGCGAGCGAGGCCGTAGCCGGTGATGCCCTCAGGGGATCGAACAGCACGTAGCTTTTGGTCCAATGGGAGAGAGAATAAACGCTTGGTTTGAAGTTCTAGTTGTTTAAGGAGATCAATGGGAATGCCATGGTTGGTGACTTGAAACACACCCCATTGCTCACATGCATGTCGTATCAGCAATACTGCATTTGGGTCGGTAAGGTCTATGATGGGTACGGACTCAAATGGGTCCATGGGTATGGGTTGGTGGGGATCCGTGGATAGGGTCCAAGTGTGAGAGTCGGGTACTGTGAGCACAGAATTGAAATCTAGTGGAATGATTCGGTTGAGGTGGATAGGGTTGCTTTTGAAGGATTCTGAGATTGAATTCATCATTCTAGTTTACTTTGAGCATGTATAGTACTACCACAAAGCTCAAACTAATTTTTGTTGTCAAAATGAGGTGCTTCTGTAAATTTGTATTTGAGAGAGAGAGAGAGAGAGAGCATTTTGTTTTTGTTTTCCGATAATAAATTAAGAGAGCCTTTTGTTTCTTATGAAAGACTGAAAGAGCTTTTTGACTGTTGTCTTTTTTTGAATTGGGAGAGAGAAAGCTAATGACTATTGTCTCTTGTTGAACCGGGTTTCAAAACCTTTCTTCTGGAGTCTACACACGTTTGTCTCTATTCTAAGTGGGTTCTGTCGGGAACTTTGTAGAGTTGTACAACCATATAGTGGTTGCATAATCTTGCAAAATAGAAAAAGTAAGTCATTTTACATATTTTAATAAAAAAAAAACACTCACATTAATGTGGGTAAATTATACATAAATGCACAAATGTTTCAGTAATCGTGTATATATGCATGGTTACTGTAGCTCCTGCATTTGATATATATACATATATATATATATACATATATATATATATATATATATATATATATATATTTTTTCCTCTCCACCTCACTCTCCCTTTATCTCTCTGGTTTGACTCTCACCTCACGCTCTCTTTTTCTCCACTGATCTCCGCTGCTCTCTCAAGTCTCGCCACAGCTGTGCCACCACCGATCACCTCACTCGCCGCTACCTCATCGATCGCCGTTGCTTTTGCCGATCGTCGTTGCTATATTTTTTCTCAGTTTGATGGTTTTGGGATTTTGATCAGTGGGTTTTGATGGTCCATTGCTCTACTGCTCTCTTGAGTCTTGCCACAGCCGTGCTACCATCAATCACCTCACTCATTGCTGCTCATGTTGATTGCCGCTGCTCTCACTGATCGTCGTTGCTATCTTTTTTCTTTGTTTGATGGTTTTGGGATTTTGATTAGTGGGTTTGATGATTTTGATTAGTGGGTTTTGATGATTTTGATCAATGGGTTTTGATTAGTGGGCTTTGATGATTTTGATTAGTGATTTTGGGATATTTTGATGGGTGGGTTGATGATGCAAGCTGACTTGATGATAGTGGTTGTGTGGGTTGATGAGGGAGACTGGGTATTGAGTCAAGAATGAATATTTTATTGAATAAATATGTAGAATAAACAAACTGATATAGATGTTTTGTAAAAATTAATATATAAAATAAAATATAAAAAAACATATTTTTTCTTGCAAAATGGGCTGAAATTATGCATTTACTTATGCAGATGCTCTAAATCTATTGTTACAAGTAAGTGATAGCTAATAGCTAGCTTCCTATGCTTATCTCTAAGCATCCTATGCAATATAGCCATTTAAATTTTAAAGTGGGAGCTAGTTAGAGGCACATTTTTTTAGTTGTCACCTTGTTGAGAGTCAGAGACTTCTGTGACTCCTATACGAAAGCAACAACACTAAGGACAAAAACCTCAATGATTTAAGATTTGGTGCAATATAGTCTTATGACTCTTATACCAAATCTACAATAATAGCGACAAAAAATAACTAATTGATTTATTGGATTGAGATCACCATCCAATAGTACTTTAAATGATTGAAATCAAAAGCCATTTTTAATCTTAACTCTTGTATCATTTTTTTACCTTCTAACTTTTTACCTTGTTAACAATTTTATATTGTATCAAAATGGTAATTGCACAATAGGCCAGAATCAAATCCTTATTTATCAAATATAAAATAATTGAAATAAAGAGTAATGCGATTTACATATATAAGTAAGCGTACTTTGATCTTCCATTAGAAATAGCCACTAATGTTATATTTTTAATCGCAAAGACACCGTATAAAGAAAATAATTAAAAGATAATATTGCACAAAAAAGAGAAGGAAATTCTTAGTTCACAACCATCTCACTTAGGGTTGTAAAGGAGATGATTGAGCTGAGTATTAACAATTCATAATTGTTCATTTAATTTGATTTCAAACATGAGCCAATTGGGCTCAAGCTTATCAACATAGATAACATGTACAAGGTCGATTTATCTTCTTGTTAAATAAGCTCAATTTGTTCACGAGCAAATTGATTAATTTATTCTTTTCTCAAATATTGTAAATATTTATAAATCTATACTAATAATTAATAGTTAAATTTAAATTGAAGGTATATTAATTGAGTTGATTAGATAAAATAATTATCATTTATGAAGTTATAAAAGTAAAATTCACCAACCTTGTTTTGTCTATGAAATGGAGTATTTATAATATCAATAAATCACAAATAATAAATTGATATCTTGTAAAATTATTTACAAATTTTATATATATACACAAATAATGTTATATATAATTAAAACTAACCTTATGAATTTGTTCACAAACACGTTACTATGAACTTTGCTCAATTAATATTTGAACCTGCCAAATCAAATGGTTTTCACAGATTGAAGATGCATCAAGTGACCTCTGATATTGGACTCTGTATCAAATAGCATGAGAGACATGATCAATTATTCACTTGGTCCCAAAGGCTCATTGAGGTAACGGAGGTGGTAAAGGTCATATGAGTTAATTGCATCACTCATAAATGTAAAGGATGATGGCTTATTAGATAAGAGAAGATTAAATAAGCCTTTTTCCCACTAGAACCATTGGCGGTGGGAGGTTTGATGCATACACCTCATACACAGGATACATTCTCTACAATAGGAAATAGACTATTCTTGATGGAGATCTTGATAAGGACAAATCATCACTAGAATATTATAGACCCTTCTTGAAGATTACCACAACACAAGAGTACAACCCATAATAGCTCTAACAACACCATTGTGTAATAAGATTTGCAGAGAATTATGTTTCAAGTTGCTAAATATAGAATGCAGTTTCTTAAGGCACTTGTAAAACCTTTTAAAAAGTTGTACTTCTTATGAAATACAGTATAAAGTATTCAAACTGCTCATTTTTGGGGTTTAACTTTTAAGGGTCAGTTCTAGCTTTTTTAGAATTTTTTTATTTAAGAATTTTTAGGATTTGATCAAATTCTATATCTAGAATTGTCAGCATCATAAATTAGGGTTTAGGTTTTAGAGGTTCAGCTTTTGACAAGTTGGGGCCTGTGTGATGTGAAGTTCATACATTTGCACCTACCATTTTGACCAAAACTTTCGACCTTCATAAACGCCTTTGCCAATTTTGACCATTCTTTTGGCTTTCTCTGCCTTGCATAAGATAAGCACAAGCCAAACCGTTACCCTTGCATGAAAAACCTATCAGCACCATTCTAAGAATTTTTTTCAAAATTTAAATTTATTTATAAATTTGATAGTTATAATGAGGTGGAAGAATTTGATCTTAAATATCCTATTGGAAACACCAAATTGAGCCGTCAATTTTTTTATTGAAAACACCAAGTTAAACTATAAAGCTCTTGGAGAGAACTAACTTACTGGCAATGAATATATTATGCCAGTGTTAGTTCCATATTCCTTTGAAAATTGTCATGCCTTGGTAGCGGGCCCCTAGTATGTCCTGCTCCAGTTCATAAATTCAAAATTCAAAATTCAACTAAGTTGGGAGTGGTGTAAAAAAACACACCCTCGTGTTAGGGCAGTTTACCAGCACAATCACTAGAAAGAGGCCATCGTTATTTAGCAAGAAATCACGTTCATAATGCACTTGAAGGCCACTACCACACAAATGACAGGCTCCTCTTTCTTTTACTATGCCCATATAGACCAAACACTTTCGTTTGGATCTACCATTTTTTCTCTACTATTCTCATAACATATTAGAGTCACGATAAAATTGTGACACAAAAAGATATGCTCCTAGATTTTTTTTTCCACTCGGTAAGATATTCGATTAGGGAAAAATCTATTGCACTTACCAATACCATACATTGTGTGCAAATACACACCGCCCAAAACAACTTTAAAGTCACCTGTATAAAGTATTTGCACATAGTATGTGCAAGAAACACTGTCCTTGAAAAGCTACCGATACTTATTTCAGCATGACACCTAGAGACATTGTGCTCAATATATGTATAAAAGTACATTAATGCTCTGATTTTTTTTTTCATTTTCATTTTTCTTTTATTCCTCAACAAGCTCTGATGTTAAAAGAAAAAATGTCAAGTGACAACCATGCATACAGGTGCAATGCTTTGCCATTGTTAATATAATACAGAACACATTGCAATATAAAAATAGAACATCATCCTCGTTTTAAGTCCTCAAATCATTATGTAGAAAACATACTCTCATGCCACTGATATCTGACTTTACAATATTTTTAATTTAATTCTGTATAATAAACAATATTAAAACATGTAACTATTAATAGTTTTACACACAAATTCCAGCTAGCTGTAATTTTTACTCAAGTAAAACAAATAATTCATCCTAGAAAATCATGTTGCTATATATAGATTTCTCACAGGTTTCATTTACCAGGAAGTACTGTACTCGTTAAGCATGCATTGAGGATATAACCTTCTTAATGGAACATAACTTGGTTATCATCTCCTTTGGAAGTTGAAGGATTTTATTGCAAAAGCAAAAATGACAGCGAAAAACACGCTGAAACCCACCACCATAATCGCAGATATACCCAAGAAATCATGCCTATACCCAAAAACACTATTGAGAAACTGCCTTACAGGTACCAAGTGAGTTCCATCTGACAGCTTCAAGAGTTTATTGTCATCACCATATTGTGAAGTAAGGAGGCCATATAGAGACCAGGCTATAGGGTTTGCCCAATAATACCATCTCCACCATATTGGGATTCTCTGAAAAGAAGTGGAACAAGTTATGAAATGTAGCTAGAAAGGCAAAAAAATCACAAAGAAAGAATTGAAGGGAAGAAGTGTGTTTAGTTGTGTGGAGATAAGGGTTTTTTCTTATTATTTATTTATAATTTATTTACAATGTCACTCTACAGCCACCTTATTCAAATTAGAAGAAGATGACCATAAGTATTAGGGATGAGCTCAAAAAATCAGTAGTTCAAATATATACTGTATTGGAGGGACCACAATTCGACTCCTTACAACCGCTCTAAAAATAGGTTTGCAAGGTATGATGTCAAATGCCATAAAAGACTGGAGTGTGTCTTCCTCATCACCAATTGGTTTTATGGTGTAATGATATAGCTCACTGTTTGACATACTGGATTTTGGCCCACAAATCAGCCAATCCAATTTAATCCGGCTCACATGTTTTGGAGGTCTAAATTCTTATGTATTACTTCATACCAGACACTGGTGCTGAATAGACCATCTTTATATCTCTAAGAACTAAACAAAGAACCATGCAATAATTTTAGCGAGTAAATAGGTGATAATTAATATTTCCCACTGATCAAAATATTAATAGGAGACATATCATGGCATGCAGGTCTGATTTAGCCAACTCAGATACTAAAGAAGCAAGAAATTTTTTAATTCATTACCTTGTGAGGAATCATAAAGCCACTGAAAAGGTTCCATAGCATATAAAATGGAGCAGCAATGATGGCAGCCACATTATGATTTGGTGTGACAGCAGTTGTCATCATCCCATAAAAGGTGAAGTACAGCATAGTAAAATACATAAAGAACATGTACCACATAAATTTCAACACAGTCCACTCAAATGAAGCCATGGAGTAGAAAATTGTGCAGTAGATGATTGCCTGTGCAAAAACATAGGGGAACTCAATAACAACCTGCAGGGGGGATTTAAGATGGTTAACTTTAAGCAAAGCCAGTGTTTTGCAGCAAGAAGCAGAATAAGGGGGAAAAAAAAAGCAGAATTAAGGAAAACCTGAGCATATGCAAATGGTAAAGCTGAATACATCCCTGCAGCCCTCTCTCGATATGAAACAAATCTCTCAATAGAAACAACAGGTTGAACAGCAGTAGCATTGGTGATTCCAATGAACAGGACGGCTGCATACATTGAACCCATGGCATTAAATAAATCCTGCTGGGTCTCCCTGTGCAAAAACGAAAGTGTCAGAAATTCTGATGGTACAGACTGACATTTAGACCCAATATTCTTCAGGAAAAAATGGGAAATAAAAACAAAAATGATACATAGGATTTGGTGTACTATAATTAATAGGAAAAAGTGCATTGTGCTCCACTTTTGATTATTGTTTTGAGTCTTTTGACACTCAATTATCAGTTCACAGAGTGTTTATAACAGAATTAGAGTGTGAAAAGCACAATCCAATTTAAGATCAACCAATCCAATCTAATCTCATCTTAGAGTTGGCCATTTCTACTCTTAGATCACAAGCTTCCATCAAAATGCTTCTTTGTGTAGCTTTGACTGCGTTCTGTTTTTCCGTCCTCTTGATTCTTGCTGTACCTTTATTTAAACCATATCAAATCTTGGTGCAGCCATTGATCTTATTGCTGCAGATAAACCATCTTAACTTTTAATCAATCTTGTTCTCAGTTGCTGCTACCTAAAAGATCCTTAGGCCTCGTTTGGGAGGAGGAAATGGAAAGGAATGAAAAGAATAATTTTAGAATATTTTTCCCTTCCCTTATTTGAGAGTTTTAATGGAGGGAATGGAAAGTTCATTTCCTTGTTTTGGAGTTCATTCCTCTCTATTCCCTTAAAACCTCAAATTTTCATTCCCCCCGAAATTGGGAGGAATGGGAGGGAATGAAATTAGATTTAATGAATTTTTTACTAAAACTCTCAAAATACCCCTATATATTCAACCCTTTATTTTAAAATAGGGGTCTAATAGTAATATTGTTATAAAATGATTTCATTCCATTCCCTCCATGTTACTCCCAAACAAGATTACTTACATTCCATTCATTTTCATTCCTTTCCATTCCTTTATTTTAAAACATCCAGTCAAGGTTACTTAATTCCATTTCATTCTATTCTTTTCCATTCCTTTCCATTACTTAAATACATTCCATTCCATTCTATTCCATTGCATTCTATTCCTTTCCATTCCCTTATGATCATTCAATTCAATTCCATTCCCTTCCCTTATGAACTCCCAAACGGACCCTTATGGTTTATTGATGGTCAACCACCATTGGATCCACAGATGAGAAACACACTGTACATGTTCATGGCATTGGTACGAGCAATCTGCCACTAAAAGGACCAGATAGCATCCTCATTGGACAACTTCCAAGTCACAAAAATGTGACACAACTTATTAATTGGGAGCATGTGATAAAGCAAATTGTGGTACTAATGCACTCAATTGTCGAGGACCAAAGTATCAAAAGAAGATTTCTGTGGATTGGATGATGGAAAAAACAGCAATTACTTGAGTTTAATGCAATTGTAGAGTTAAAAAAAATTAAAAATTAAGAAAAATTTAAAAGAAAACCTTTTAGCACCAAATCTCCAGCATATTGTTCCAAGCATCAATGAGATGATGACAGTATAAAAGAAGCGAACTGCAGTGTATTGTGGGTTTCGCCAATAAGAAAGATTTTGCTTCCAAAGACAAGCCAACAACTGGTAAAAGAATGACTTTGAATACTTGGTGGGGAAGTTCAATTCCTTTGAATTACTATTCGGCTTGCTTAGGATTTCAACCAACTCTCTATTAAGTCTGAAATGGAAGAAGACAGCCAAGCTAAATAAGAAAAGGGATAGTTCTCTCAAAAGCAAAATTAATAGGCAGAATTTATGGATGCTGCACATACAGAAATAAATTTGATTTTCGGTAAATTTCTGCAAAGTCCACTCCAAGACGATTCTCTTCAGCAGCAGAAGTAACCTCAAGCATCCATGTAGCAGGATTATATCCAGGCCTGATTTTTGGCACTCCTTCAACTGCCTGCAGAAGCGAATTTTTATAGCATAAAGATAACTGAGGACAGAATCATAACCACTTCAAGTAAGATGACATATTATAAGAGATATGAACATGCATGCGGACCTCAAAATATTTGATTAGCTCGCTAGACTTGGGGCCAAGTGGACCAGCATATATGAGCTCTCCTCCGCGCTTCAGAAACAAAAGCTGCATTGACAGATGAGATTAGGGAAGGATCAATGAAGAGATCATAACAATATTGAAACAAATTATTATTCAATACTGTAATTATTCTGTCATGGGCATATCTTTGTGAGATAGGGAGAGTGCACCAGCTGGAACTGCTAAGGAGTTTTAATAAAAATATATACAAACTTAGAAGCTATGTGTATACTTTTTTAGACTGTGATGCTAATGGTGAGAAGAAATTCTGATTGCTGGCATTTAATATTTCAGAAAAGACTAACTTGCAAAAGAAGCTGTGTAGCAAATATTTAAGAAAAATCAAAAATAAAAGGCACCTACCTCATCAAAGGATTCAAAAATGTCTATGCTAGGCTGATGGATTGTACACACTATTGTTCGTCCAGTATTTACAATATTCCTTACAGTCCTCATCACAATGGCTGCAGCCCTTGCATCCAAACCTGATGTGGGCTCATCCATGAACACTATAGAAGGGTTGGCAACAAGTTCCACAGCAATCGTTAATCTTTTCCGCTGTTCTGTTGACAAACCATCAACTCCAGGTAGACCAACCAATGCCCCACTCAGTGGAGTGAGCTCTACAAGTTCCATAACCTCCTCAACAAAGGCCTGCAAAATACCCTACAGTAATCACATTGTGCCCAATTCACAAAAATTACAAAATAAAATTTATATTTACCCGTTGAATCTCCAAGGTAACATCTGATGGTAACCGAAGCCAAGCAGAGAACAGAAGTGATTCCAGAACAGTCAAGCAAGGGGAATGAATGTCAGTCTGCTCACAGTAACCAGAAACTCTTGCGAAAGTTTCCTGCCTTTTGGGATAACCAGAAATACATATGTTCCCTTCAATGACCCCACCAGTTTTTCTACCAGCTAATACATCCATGAGGGTGGTTTTCCCAGCACCACTGACTCCAACCAATGCTGTAAGGACACCAGGCCTAAATGCTCCAGTAACATCAACCAACAGCTGCAATCTATCTTCCACTATTCCTTGTTGCTTCAATTCCTGAAGTGACACTTTGATCAGAAAATTGAGTAGTCGTTTCCCAAAATGACATGAAGGAATGGAGTAATATACCCACCACAGGGATATCCACATAGTAATTCATATTGCTGAAAGTCATAGAGAGTGGTTGGAATGGGAGAACCATGCCTTTCTGCTTAAAATGTTTTGCTGCCAAGAAGTTAATGCTAAATTAAACATTTGGTTGGACTTTGATATAGTAGCTGAAAAATAATTATGGAAAGAAAGTCAATACAACATGTATTCCACATACCACTGCCTGACTGCTGCAAGTAGTGCCTCAGCTCAACAATAGTAGGTTCGCCTTTCCTTCTCCTCTCTCTCTCCTGCAGCTCTTCCTTAGAGACCACAGCTTGTTGCTTACCCACAGCTGTAGGCATACAAAAGAATGAACTTGATTAGCCTTTATTTCATGTTTACTCTTGTTTGGCAATATACAGTACCAGAAGGAAATTATTAGTAAACTCTTTTAGCAGAAAGAAATGACTTACGGTTAAGGTAAGCTAGAAATAATGTGAACAGCATGTTGAGTAAAACTGTGTATCC
This sequence comes from Castanea sativa, assembly GCF_040712315.1. Lineage (NCBI taxonomy): Eukaryota > Viridiplantae > Streptophyta > Magnoliopsida > Fagales > Fagaceae > Castanea > Castanea sativa. The sequence goes on along the minus strand of NC_134013.1, from coordinate 75,313,224 downwards.
AATCATAGCACCAACACCAATCCAATACCAGTAGCTCTCTGGAAATAAACTGCGTGCTCTAAGTAATGCCTCACCCAACCGAGAGTTCGAGTTGTTCTCAAATCTCTACATAAATAACGTAACAAACAATTATAAGTTTCAAGATAGAAGAAATCTGCTAGAACAGTAACTCAACTTAAAGGTAAGACTTGTAAATTGCTCCTATTACGCTACAGAAGATTTTACAGACAACTTGGTAGTTGATAGAGGAAAAATTTCTTACAACATCTTAATATAACCTTCACCCAGTAACACTAAAGGATGTTAATTATGTTGTTCATAATTAATTAACAAAACTCAGTTGAAAGGATAACACATCAGATGCATCTTAACTCGGCCTGAACATCCTTTAGTGATAGTGCTGTTTGTTTTAACTGTCTCTATATTATGTCATCATATCCTCACCAGAATAGAAAAATCCCAAAGTGTCACATAATACACACACACACACACACATGCTAGTAAAACCCAAAGCTACCAATTGGGATGGAATGTAAGATGATATATTGGTATTACCTTATCCCAGGAATGTCCATGGAATTCATTGTCAGATGCTGCAACTTGAGCATACATCAAAGGAGAAAGCCAGAATCCCCAGATCCACCAACTTGGTATATCATCTGTTACAATTTAACAAGAAAATGAATAAACATATGAAATGAAAAATAAAACATGCAAACAATGAAAGAATTTCTGTTTGACCTCTTGAAATGATGTACCCTCCAAGAGCCATGACAACCAGCATAGCAAATGATCCAAAGGTGTTGGCAACTATCATGTTCCTGCCCAAGGATCCCATAAGACGGAAGAGTCCTATTGACATTTGGTGTAGAAAGAAGAACAAAAAGAACTGCCGAAAAAACCTGCAGATTCAAGAATTAATATAAAAATCCATCCCCAGACTTCTGTCAGGATACATTTAGAACTTCATGAGAACATAAGATTTACCTAGTAATTGCAGGATCATATCCAATCACATAGTATGTGACTGCCACCCAGAAACCAGCCTCTATGAGTGAAGTTGGAATACTTAAAACCCAAGAAGGAAGAGTATAAGCCCAGCTTGGGTAGAAGTGCAAGTCCCTATGCTTGTAAATCACTGGAAGCTTGGCCACCAACATTGACACCTCAGTAAAGCCATTAAAAAGAATAATAACCATAGAAAAGTACAGTGCCCCAAGATATATCCCTCCATCATCAACCGTATCATGGTGCATTGTTGTCCGGAAAAACACACTCATTGTGATCAAAGCAACAAAAAGAAGCTGGAGAACAGTAAATAATACTTGCAAATCAGCACTAGAAACAATTCCTTCTTTTATGTAAATTACACGTTCAAAACAAAATGGCATTGCAAGTGATAAAAATCTGTTAGTAATCCATTTAAGCTGCTTTGGTGATGAAAAAGTCAATATAAATGACACAAAGCCAAACTAAATATTTTAAAATAAAAGTTGGAAGTTAAGTGGTTTATAACCTGCATTGGCTACAAAAAAATTAACGAAACTCAAGTTGACATATCACCAAAAACACTGCTGAATCCTAGGATATAAATTGAGATTTTGCCAACAATTAATAAGTTGTACCACCTGAATGAACTTGAAGACATAAATAAATGAATTTCGTTTCATGAGTAGCCTCTGCCAGCGAAAGCTGGTCCTGAGAAGTTCACGCCTTTTCACTCCATAGCGATATGTTGCCAAGGCTGCTGGATGATTATAGCGTTTATCAAAGGGAAGAGCCAGCTCCTCAGACAAATTTTTCCCAGCAGGATATGAACGAAAAGCTTCAGCAAACTTTCCAGGAGGTATGTACCGGTAAGGGCTGTCCAGAAAAGACCAGTACTGCTCTTGGTCCTTCTTCGATGTCACCTGTATACAAAAATTTAACAAAGATACCACATAATAGAGCAGAAATCATTAATGATTGTCAAAAACAAAATAATAGAGCAGAAATTCACATCTCAAGCTCCTTACTACTTACTTCTTGCAAGAAGTCTGCCACATTCTTTCGCTCAGGGCAACTAAATCCCATAAATGTGAAAAAATCAAGAGCAGAATCACGAGATCCCTGGTATACAATCTGGCCCTCACACAAAAGTATAATGTCATCAAACAACTCATACGTCTCAGGAGCTGGTTGGAGCAGAGAAATTACAGTGGTGGAATCAAGTGCACGAGTTGAATGCTTAAGATATTTGATTATTTGATAAGTAGTGGAACTATCAAGCCCATTTGATATTTCATCCATGAATAGCACTCTCGCAGGACCAACTAGTAATTCACCTGGAAATCACATATATGCCCAATCAGCATAAATAAATACATTCAGTTTATAAGCAAAATAATACAGAGTATCACCAGTTGTAAGCCGCTTCTTTTGGCCCCCAGAGATTCCCTTGAGCATTTCATCTCCCACCAATGTGTCAGCACAGATGTCCAACCCTAAAATCTTTGTCAGAATATATTAGTATTCAAGCTTAATTTCTATCCCAGTGGCTTGTAGCACATCAACAAAACTACAAGAATTGAAACTCAAGCAAATCTGAATAAATGTCATTTCATGGCCCTTTTTCAAAGGGTCCTGCCTTCAATATTGGAACCTGTTAAAACCAGTTATTTTCAATCTGCTTAGTCAAAACTAACACCTTTTTAATGCTCAATAACAAGTTTTTCCAAATAACAGGTCTTCAAAACGCCTATATTGTGAAACACATAGCCTTGAATGTAGCAGAAACATCTCAAAATCATTTGAAATGAACAAACCAGTTGCCAAAGGTTTAGACATAGTTTTTGGTATCACTTCAAACTTGAAAAGAAACATAGAGACAAGATTTTCCAAGAAAGATATAAATTAAATGAAAAAGGTAAAAGAAAGAATGTGTGAACAATTCAAGAGTTCATTTGACAGCATGCAACACCAGGCTCTAGTCAAGAGTCACAAATAGCAGGGCTGCCTTGCACTACTTTGGAAAAACCTAGCTCTAGAAACCTATGAACTAAGTAACTAACCTTGCCTAGACCTAAGAAGAAGGTCATAGCTTTGAAAATAGTGAAAAAAAAGAGGCTAATGATTCTTCTGATGAGGAATCTTTGGAAGATGACATGACATTGCTTGCCAAAAAGTTTTAGAAAATTTCTCAAACAAAGGGTGAAAATACTCCCAAATTTGCTAAAAAATCCCAATAGTGAATCCAGTGAGAATTCCTAATATAGAAAAGACTTCAATTTTAAGAAAGCAAAAAGGCTTCAAGCTATCCAATTTCATGACATGAGTTCTCAGGTCTTGGACATGTTCATGCAGAATGTCCAAACTACAAGAAGTCCAAAGTAAAAGCCAGAAAGGTAACCCCAAGTGATGAATCAGACAATGAAGAGTTTGATGATTGTATCAACAAGAATGTAAACTTCCTGGCCTTTGCTGGCTTTATAGGAAGTATAAATGAGTCCAGTGAGTATGACACACTTGAACATAGGGAATCATCTCACAATAATTCGGGTGAAGAAGATGATCTTCAGATGGTCTATAATAAGCTTTTTAAGGAATACACTAAATTGAAGAAAATTGTTAAGAAATCCCTTGAAAACTTAATAAGGTTGTGCATTGTTAAATTATTGATTATCCCAAAAGCTTAATCTGTTAGGTAATGGTGAGTTTAATAACTTAATCATAATTCTAACACTCCCCCTCACTTGTAGGCCTAAACTTCCCCTTAATAAGTGGGGGCCCAACAAGTGAAAATTTATCATTTTAAATGGGAGATAAATTAAAGACAGGGATCGAACTCAGAATCTCTTGCTCTGATACCACGTTAAATTACAGATTGTCCCAAAAGCGTAAGCTTTTAACATGCATAATAAAAAAATGAACCAAAAGAGTTCTCTAGTGAAAAACTTGATGAATTGCATAAATCTCAGAGGCTTGAAAGTAACAAGAGTGGTATTGACTTTAACACTTCTCAAACTTCCTCTTCAGGAACCAGGTTTATCAAAAAGCCACAAAATTTAGATGATCAAGAAAAATGAACCAAAACCTATGAATGCTAAAAATCTTAATGAGTGTGTGCAATGTTTGCAAAACAAAATGCCACAATAGGAAAACTTGTCCATAGCTTAGGAAGGAGAAAACACCTCCTCATGGTAAAAGTCCCATTTATTTGGATATCCTCAAACAATTTCAAGAAATAGCATTGAATTTTGGAAAACAAGTATTGAACTTTCATAATCTCAAATAATTTCAATTCCTTTCATAAACACTCCAATGTTCTTATCTCTTCACCTGCAAAGCCAAAAATTTATGTTGTCTGGGTGAGTATAGATTCTTTGAAATAAGCATTCATTCAAATTTTCCTTGCATGGATTGGATCCCATGCAATAGCATACCAATTGCTAAGATTGAGAGTTAAAATTTTAATTCCAATCTAAGCCCTTGTATTAGAAAAGTTTAGTTAAAACTTTTCTGATTCAGCTTAGGTTCAAAGTTAATTTTTCAACTCTTAATCTCACCCATTAAGAGCTATCTCAATCCATCCTTGCACTAATACTTCAATCTTTCAAGGGAAAAAATATTTTGAGTTTAATGCCCAATTCTTTTCTTTTAGTTTTTGGTGTCGTTTATTTTCAATCCGTGATTACTTAAAAAAATCCAATAACATTGAAATTTTTCAAAAAGAAAAAACAATTTTATGATTTATGTTTTTCTTCATCTTTTGTTTTGAAAGTCTTAAGGTATGTTGCATGAATATAAATATATCTTTTGACGTAAAACAAACTTGACATTGTGATGAAACTTGGAAAATGTGTGCATACGTAGTGCATGAATATTTAAGAATAATGAAAATTTATATTATTAATGTGTAAAAGTCATATATGCCCTAGATTTCTATTTTATCGCATGTACACTTGTTTACTCTTAGTTAAACTCACTAGTGGGTTAAGTGATGAGTTAAACTTTCTTTGAAAACCATGAGTTTTTTAGTCAAGCATAATTTGAATGATGAAATTATTGTTTTTGTTCACATAAGGCTTTTTTTTTAAATGATAGTGGAAATAATTACCTCTGATTCAATGCAAAGCCACTATGAGATATTAATCATAGAGAGATGCCTATTTCAATAGTGTGAAAGCCAGCATTCGAAGTAAAATAAGTGAATGTGGAGAAATAGGGTGGCCAAGAAAAATCTTATGAAACAGAAAAATAAAAGGATATACATACATATATATATATATATATATATAGATAGATAGATAGATAGATGGAGAGAGAGAGAGAGAGAAGGAAAATAAAAAACAAAAGTGGAACCTAATTAAGATTGATTTGATTTCACAAGAAACGTTAACATGTTAAATAAAAGAGAGAATATTATTATTCCATGTAAACTCTCATGCCTTTCAAGGAATTTTTTATTTATTTTCCCTAAAAATGTAGTTTTACAGGTGTTTCGAAATTAGACTGGGCTTTCAGTTGAGGGGGATAGTGTTTTTGAAATAAGAATTCGTGTATTCATAAGGGGGAGGGAGGATTTAAGCTTGGTGGAGATATTATCTCATATTCTGAATGAGAAAGTGACACGATCTCCAGTTTAGAGGCTTTAGGGTATATATTGGGTAAGGGTTTCTTTGAGGGTGGTATAAATTCATTCAGCTAAAGTATGGTTTTGTCAAAGAATTGACTAAGGGAGAGATATGCTAGCAACTTATTGTGTCAAAACAAGTTCTTAGTTGTATTCAACTAATTCAGTTGTATTAAGTCAAGTGAAGAAGCAATGTGGAGAAATCAAGTTTCAAAAGACATGCTCGGACAACTTCATTTCTCATCTGAAACTTGAGATTGCAATAATCAATAAAACTAATTGGTTGAAACCACATTTTGACTTACTTTTTGTCTATATAAAACCAACCCTTTTTATACAAATTCCTGAGGAGAAAGATCGCCATATGAGAACCAAACTCTGCTGAGCCAAACCTTCAGAAAACCCTTTCCCTTGAGTGTTCTTGTGAGTTCCTTCTAGAGGTTCTCTTCGAGAGTTTCTCATTCAAATAACATAGTTGCATACCCTTCATCAATGAGTTAATTAGTGTATCCATTTTAAGAGTTCTTTGGAGTACTCGAGTTCCAATCATTGCAGATGGGCTTGTTTGGAAGAAATTTCATACTGGATTTCCAAAGTTCTGGGGCAACTGTAGTGGGAGGCGAACAGGTCATTTGTGGAAGTTGCATAGAGAGTCCATTTACCAAGGTTTTGTAAGTTTAGGCTATTGCTACAGCTTTTCTATAGTGAAATTTCTTGTTGGTAGTTCACCAAAAAAAAAAATTCTTGTTGGTAGATTACCCTGGAGTAGTTTTTCTTTTGAAGAGTTCTTCAAAGACTTTCCACTCATCACCAAATTCTTGTGTTCTTTTATTGTTTTGGATTGAGGTGATATACTTTTTTTTTTTTTCCTTTCTATGGTTGTATCCATTTAATTGTTAAGTCTAGACTTAAGCAACACTTAATCCATTAAATTATTAATTGGTCCTCCATGAAGTGAAAATAAATCAAATGAGTTTCTTAAATTCTGATGTCATAATGACATCAGTTATATGCATCCAATGGTAACCAGCATCAAGAGAATACCTTTATAATGTACTCCACTACAAGGCTTGTCTCCTGTCCCCCAAGAGCTAACGACTAGAGAAAGAAATTATGTCAACAAAGATTCTTAGCAGTTATAAACTATCTGCCAAAAAAAAAAAAAAAGATGCCACAACAGACAAACATCTAACAAGTGCAAAGTACCTTCATGAATATATCAAGATCTTCATCAGGTTTTATGCCAGCATTCTTTTCTCTTCTTGCAAGTTCAGTTAGCATATCTGAGCAGAAGTATACAGAAGTCAGCATCTAAATAAGCGAGATTCATACACACAAATGGTAACCAAAGCTTACCATATTTGAACCCAACTCCTTGACAGCGTCCTGCAAACTCAAGAGTTTCCCTAACAGTCATTTCGGCCACATGCCAATCCTGTTGGCTAACATAAGCAGCTGTCCTCTGAGGAACAAATTCATTCAGGCCATGTCCATTATATGTGATTCTACCTGACGTCTTCAGAGATGAGCAAAGTATCAGTAGCAAAGAGGAAATGAAGAATCCAACAGGGAGTTTAGTAGCAAAAAATTTCCATTTAATCAGCAAAGCGATCAAATGCGATCACTTAAATTAGAATAAATACATCTTTTAAATTTCTCATAATACTGTGATTGTCAAATCCTAATGAACAAAGATGAGTGATGTGAACCAAACCCACAACATTGGACAAATCAATGCATCTTACTATATATTCTTTTATGAATATCTTTTTTTTTATCTATTTCATTCACCATCATTCTACTATTATTACTATTCACTATGGTAGAACAGATAAAAAGTACAGATAGGAAATGCATAAAACGCAACAGCTTATGGCAATTAAATTAGTCCTCAAAATTAAGAAACCTAATAGCTCTTTCCTGCAGAGGGTCAGTGTTAACATAACACTGCTAATCTATTTACACTAGAACCAAAAGGCGTGATTACCAAGAAGTAAGGCACATACACATCATATTTAGGGTCATGAAAGATGAACACATTTCGATACCTGCAAATCAGTTCCAAGGCGACCCGCAAGAGCCAACATTAGAGTTGTCTTTCCAGAGCTTGGAGGACCCAATAGCAATGTCAATCTACAAGATAACACAGCTCCTTATTAAACACGGACAAACTGAACAAACATTGAACAACTGGGTTCCGATCGAATCTCCAAAATTCACCTTGATGGTCTAATTAAGCCACTAATACCGTCTAAAATTGTCAACTTGCTTCTCTGTCCCCGGTATATACGCAACTGCCTTAAAAATGCCTAAATTGACATTTTTGACAAAATGAAATTGAAACACAATCAGAAATTGGGAAAAACTTGGGTCCTCATAAAATGATTATTCATCAAGTAAAATTCTACCTCAGCCATGTTAGTAACATAATTGGGAATTGTTGGCAGTGCTCTGCTTCCAAGGTGGACGAATGATTCAACTGTAAAATTCTGAAATCGAACCTCAATCTTTGGAAACTCCAAATCTACTCTGTAACACCAAATTTGGGAGAGAGGAATAAAAACCAAAAACTATTAAGTATCAACCACAATAAAATGTGCAATTTAAAAGAAACTTCAGCTTGAAGATAATACATACTCACAGGAAATGCACTAAGAAAAGCAATGGCACATCGACAAAGAAATCATAGTGAAACAGAGAGTAAAAAACATTGCTGATCCAAATTTCGAAATAATGCAGGTTGGAAGTGAAATCACAATTGAGAAATGGTAAAAGGCCAAATAATTCAGATCATACACAAGAAGAAAAAATAAATTCAAAACAAAAAATAAAATAAAAGAATAACCAAGCCATCAATACCAATCCTCTGTTCGTTGCTGAGAAACAGAGAATTTCAGTTTCCAAAAGATCAGAAACTTAACCGAGCACAATCCACACGTTTAGTTCAATTAAGCTCAGTTAACTAAACAGAGACATGCAACTTCAAACTTTCTTTTTCCTTCCCTACATTTTCTCAGCAACCAAACAGAGCCAATTAATACTATAAAATTTCACACACACAGAGCAAGTAAAACAGAGAAACTAAAACGTCAAATTCAGCTTCCAAAAGACCAGAAACTCAACCGATCATAATCGTCACAAATTGCTCAACTACACTCAGTTAACTAAACAGAGCCACACTCCTACACTTCCTCAACAACCAAACACAGCCATTATACTAAATTTCTTAAGAGATAGAGAGAAGAAGAAGAAGAAGAAGAAGAAGAAGATTATTACGCATCAAATCGGCTTCTCATGCGATCGAAGAATCGCTCGGGGTCGTCATCGGCGGATGTAACGAGTCGATCAAGCACGAGCTTCTGCTCCTGAGCTTGGAGCTCAGTGACCTCAATCTCCATATGGTCTCCAACCATGTTCTTGAAGATCCCTCTCCGTACGCGAGTGTAGGTAGGCAGCCTCTCCAGCGCGGCCCACCGGAGCTCCTCCTCGTCCTCTCCATCCTCCCTAAACGACGCCGTCCTCGCAAACGCATTCTCCGCCGAGTTCCACATCCAGATCCAAATCTCACTCTCTCACACGCACAAACTCTTTCTAAAAATGAACACTAAAAAGTCTTTTTTAACAATACGAATATAGTAACTAGTTAGTAGGGTTTGAAAATGTGAGAAAAGATTGGCAGTTGAGAGTTGCGAGTGTGAAATAGGAGAAATATGAAAATATTACTACTGCTACTGCTTCTAGTACTAGTAGTAATGGATCACATTGGTAGTTGAGCTATCGCATTAATGCCGCTTTCTCCAAATTCAAGTCTACGTCGTGTTTGTTTCATTATTGAACTCTCTCTCTTTCTTTCTCTCTCTTTGAATGTTGTGGTGTGAGAGGCCTGTTCAAAGTGTAATACAGTTCGGATGCAGAAGGCCAGAAGGGCTCATTTAATGGCCGCGGGAAAGACAAGTGTGGCGGGTGTGTTGCGAATGCGTACTCGCGCTGGTTTGAGAAGTTTTTGTTACTCGCTATTGTGGGTGTATCACGTGTTGGAAAAGGGTATTTCTGGTCGTTTAGATTAGTTAGTTGAGACTTGCGAGCATGTGAGTTTAATTCGACGGGAGTGGGCGAGTGTGGGTGGAATTTACGGCCGTATTTGAATTGGAACGGCTTCAACCAAAAAAAAAAACTGTTTTACTTTTTTTTCTTTTCTTTTTTGAGCAGATTTTAACTGTTTTACTTGATTAGCTAATTGCAAAATAACTTGTACTTCTGGCTAGCTTCTTCATAATTTTAGCTAAACCAACTTGAGAATTTTTTTTTTTTTTAGGTTGATTTTTTTTTCATACACATATATTAGCTTCAATACCATATCACTATTGCAATAAAAATATTATTTTCTCCCATTCACATTTTTAATCACAAATTTTCACGATCCTCAACACAACGCAACACACCCACAACCCAGTACAACCCAAAATCCACTTGCAAATCGTCACTCACCACCGTCGGTAGCGTTGCTTGCAAGTTAAAGAATACCCATTTTTGGTGAACCCAAATTATAGAACTAATTAAGTTGAAGACTTGTGAGTGATAATAGCTGGAGTCTAGTGCTACATGTGACATAGCATTGTTCTTTGTTAACTTTTATTGGTTAAGGTCCGTTTGTTTTGCACGTCTCACATCCACGTTTTACAAGTTTTGCATTTCAACTTGTTTCTTTTTCAGCTCAGTGCCTCTTCACTGTCCATGAGACTTGAACAATACAATTAGGCATATGAACAATAATTTTAAAAGTGAACAGTAATTGGAAAATAATTTTTTATTATTTTCAGTTTTCAATTTTTAGCAAAATAAGCGGTATTCAAACGCACACTAAATATAACTTTACAGTTCATTAGTTAAATCTACCTGATTGAGTTTAATTGAGGTTTTTACTTAAAGGAATTTTAATTGTGGAACTAAAGATACAATGCCTAAGAAATTGAAAAATACCAGTACCACAAAAAATATTACAACTTTTATTACACCAAGTGGTAAGTTGTAAGGGCGGAGATGTGAACCCTTTTTTTTTTTCATCATTTATAACTCGTCATTTAGAGAATTATGACAAAAATTGTGATATTTTTTGTGTAGCATTAGCATTTTTCCTAAGAAGTTATACATACCTAAATTTTGTTTAGAGTATAATACAATGTTAAGGTTTAATGCAAACCATTTAAAAGGTTTAATGCAAAACATTTAAACTTATAACATAAGTTCTTCCGGCTTTGTCATTCATCTTGAAATTCAATGCAGTACCCTTTTTTTCCATAGTAATTGAATAAGTCAAGGCCTCAACTATCTAGGGAAAATTGGACTAGTTTCATACCTTCAAGATTTCAACAAAAACCTACTCCTACCTAATGTGGGGTTTTTTTTTTTTTTTTTTTTTCATTTTACCTAGTATTATAGACTACTTCTGAATTCTGATTGCTCAAGTCAACAGTTGTACTACGGATAAATCGTCAATTTCCACATTAGTCGAATTATAGCATTTCAACTTACCGGGAAAAATTCCTTCTCAAAAAAAAAAAAAAACTTACCGGGAAAAAACAAAATCATGTAATTAATATTTAAACAGTTGCACGTGTACGCTTTGTTTATTTAAGAATAGTTTATTTTCGAAAGTTTATTTATATAATATGAGATAAAAAAAAATTAAAAACTAATATATTTTTAAAAAAAATAAAACTTATATTATTTAAAATAAAACTCAGAAAAAACAGTATAAGACCCATAAGCTGTAAATAATTTAAGCAAATAAGTAGCTTATAATCAGTTGTTAAATGCACAACTTATAAGTGGGTGAATAGGGATTTAAGCAATGATTTTTCTAATAAAGGATGGTAGTCATGCCACAAGGTTCTTGGCTGAAATATGAAAACTTGACTTGTCTTCTTAACCATATAATTATTCCAATCCAAAAACACCCATGTAGCTAGCCAAAAATTGTGAAAACTATATGAATTGCATTCATTTAAAAAAATTATTCCATATTTACCAATCTTCATTGATCCTTGGCTACTGGCTAATCCTCTTCACAATTATAACATAAACCAAATCAACCCAAAAGTTTCGATTTAAAAAAAAAAAAAACATAAAATGAAAAAATATTGGCCTAAGCCAAAAAAAACAAAACAAAACAACAAACAACAACAACCTCAAAATCACCGCCACAGGAACATCGTGGATCAAAAGCCCACCAATCTTTGACGACTATCAGCTTTCTTACGCCATACGCATTGAAAATCCTACGACGTGCCAACCAAAACGGCAAAACCCCATAAATATGATGACCGTACCATTGGGTTGGTTGAGCTATGGGGTAAGAGAATGTCAGGATTACAATTACAGGACAGGTGATAATTAAAATATGAGAAAGTTTGGTAGTAACTTAGTTCTACCAATAAGTTACAATTTCACTTAATATCTTTTTATTAGATATAAATTTTGGATTATATTTTTTTTTATATCCTCTACGTTTGCAAAATTTTTAGAAAATTAAAGATCAATGATTATGTCATCAATCAAATGTTTAAATTTCAAGTTTTTGTAGTATAAAAGTATGGATGAATAGTAAATAACATCAATAGTACAAAATTTGACATGTGTGTTAAAAACATTTAAAAAAAATATAATTCAACAATTAGATTTTTAAAATATGTGGTATTATTAATTTTTTTAGTGGGAGTTGTAGCCTTAAGCTACAATCAAGGATAGGCTACAACCAATTTGTAAGCAAATTTTTTTAGTTAAAAATAATAGTAATATTTAGACAATAAATGGGTTCAAGTTTTTTTTTTTAATATAAGATAAAAATTCTATTCTAACATAATCTAAGTGTATATGTGTGTGAAACTTCCTCCTAGAGACTTAAACCCTGACCTTTATCCCTCACACCCCATAAGTACTTATACTTGTGGAGTGACCATTACACCAAAGGTATGCGGTGATAAATGGGTTCAAGTTATACATACTATAACTTGATAAGAATTACACTCTTTTTAGATGGTAAATTCTCATTAAATCTAATTGTAATAAATTACTACTTCCTATATCATTAATTTTAGAGTTATTATTAGCCAAGTCAACTACTTTTACTTAAATTTCTCACATTTATTGCTAAACATCCCTCAATCACCCCTTTGGAAGAGTGTCTGACTTGAAGTTCGTGTATTTAAACAACGGGTTTTCTAGGGCATTTTCATGGAGATCATTGGATTAAAATAATATGCGTTTGCTTTCTTAAGCCACGTGACAATTTCTTTGAAAGAAAAGTTTGATGCATCTGCATGTGAATTATAGCTTAGCAAAAATAGAAAAGTTATGGGTTTTAGCTAAATTTTGGCTAAAACTTAATTGCGTCTAATATAAATGCTCTTATCAGAAAGTTGTCTAATTAAGACCGTTCATGTCCAAATCTTCTGTCCCACTTTTCCTGCTTTACTTTATACTCCACCAATAAAAATTTGTCACGTGTTCACCTAATTAATTAAATACTATCATTATTGACTTATTAAGGCTACCGTTATTAATTAATAGTAGTATTTAATTAGTTAGGTGGACACTTGGCAAGTTTTTATTGATGGAGTATAGAGTGGTGTAGGAAAAGTGGGACAGAAGACACAACATACCGTGGCAAGAGGGAAAAAAATCGGTGTATTAATTTGGGTATTTTCTCTAGGAAGAAAATTTGGTTGCTACAATCACAAAGAGATGAAGTATTAAGATTGGATATCTTTTATCTTTATTCATTGTTGGTTTCACCAAATTTTGATTTTGATTTTATTTTTTTGCAGTGAGATTGTATTATACCTTATAAATTTAATATTTTTGTATTTTTTCTCAATTTATTGTGAACTTAAGTTTTGAGCATAAACTTAAAATTAATTATAATCTCTATTTTATTATAGTATATTGATCAAATTTGTGATGAGTATTTTCCCTTTATACTGAAGAATTTATCCCATATATTTGGTTTGTTTATGTGTGGTTGGTTTTTTCTGTCTTGCATGCCTTTTATTTTATATATTATGTACTTAGGATTATTTAACTTAATTCACACAACACACAGACAACAGTTTGGCTGAACAAAGTAGTAACAGAGCGACAAAGCCTACTACCTCCACTCATACAAAACACTTTGTAACATTTCCAAGAAAATAAAATAAAATTATCTGAAAGGGAAAACAATTTTAAACTTTTTAAACTATGCATATTCAAGATAAAATAAATGTTTTTTTAAATTTACCTATTTTTCTTTCTTTTCTTTTCTTTTTGAGAACCTATATGTCATTTAAATTTACCTATATGTCATTTAGATTTAAGTTTTTACGTTTTCTATCGTGTGAAGCAAAAGAGACCTGGATTACAGGTAATAGAGTATATAACTATATATATATACGTTTTCTTTGTGAAATTTACTTGTGTAAACTACGAGAGTGAATGAAGGTGAAATTTATCTATATATGGTAAGTACAACCACTCTTTACCACACCATGCAGAGAAGTCTATACGAAAGGAACAACAAACAAATCTTAAAGCCTTTTTTTTTTGAGAAACTTCAAATCTTAAAGCTTGCCTCTCACTGCACCGTGCCAATGAGAATGAAATCGAATTTAAAGACGTCAAACCATTGTGTTGTCTTTTCTCATTTCGTCATAGTGACTGGTTTATTGGTTCCAAAAACATCACACGTATATGAAATTAAGGACCAATTAATTCATGTGCAACCCTAGCGCAAAGACAGCTGCAATTTTGTCATTTACGTAAAAACTCTGCACTCGTCATTTTCATTTACAAAAGAGAAAAGAAGATCAATATTAGCGTCACCCATCTTGACGACGATGGCTGACCAACTAACTATCACCTTTCTTTCTCAAAAAAAATAAATAATAAATAAATAGCTATCACCTTTTTAATTATTATTCCATCCGACAATCGAGATTTGTAGCTTGACAATTTACGATTAAGGTTTCTGAAACCGTTTTGATTTATCACATCACATCCACCCAATATTTTATACCTTTCCTGCCTTTTTTTTTTTTTTTTTTGGTAAAGACCTTTCATGCCTTTGCACTATGGGGCCGATTACTTGTTGGGTCAAGATTAGTTCTAACCATATATCTATATTCTATCCCATAAGTAATTAATTGTGGTGAAAGTTAGAATTTGTCACACACATCTTGGAATATTGGTGAGAATGAAGTGTGTTTGATGGCTGAGCAATTTAGAGAGAATCAACTTATTTAATGGATTTGGTGTGTTCAGGATTAGCTTTGGGTTTTGGGGAACCAAAATCCAAACAATAAAGTTTTTTACTACACTTAACATGCATGCGTACGTGCAAGGGAAGGGGAATTGCGCACCTGGCATGGTCTGGCCAAAAATTCCAAACCATATTTGTCTCCCCTTTGGCCTCATCCATTTTAAAGTTTGATTTTTTTAATGTAATTTTTTTCTATTTATATCAAAGTTCGTACTCTATTAGTATTTCTTTTACGTGTTAAACTTCATTTGAAATTAAAAAGGAAATTTTTTATATTTTATCAATAGCCTATAAAAGGTTTTATATATAT
Source organism: Castanea sativa (assembly GCF_040712315.1). Classification (NCBI taxonomy): domain Eukaryota; kingdom Viridiplantae; phylum Streptophyta; class Magnoliopsida; order Fagales; family Fagaceae; genus Castanea; species Castanea sativa. Next base: position 75,298,008 of record NC_134013.1, on the reverse strand, counting down.
ATATAAAGAAGCAATGGCAGAGCCACTTGTAGACAAACGAGGGCCATGTCCCCAAAAATTTTGAACATTCTTTTATTTTTCTTTGTAATATAATTATAGTTTTTTTTTTACCCCTAATTTTTTGAAATTGTTTGTATTCTTGTTAGTGTAAGCATACTTATAGACAATTAATACTCAAATAACAAAGTATATCATAATCCTCCCAAAATATATATATATATATATATATATATATATATATGTGTCCAGTGGCAATGATATATATAAAATAGGTTATAAATTTAACATAAATAGGTTTTGTGTAAAATGTAATAATATTTCTCTACCCTTGATTCTTTTTTTTTTATCATGCCATTTAATTTTCATTTTTTTTTCATGTATTTATGATTTATAATTAATTTAATCACAATTTTAGTCTCGTATATAGGGGAGTCCAACCAAACCCGTGACCCAATCCACTAACCCATCCCATCCGATCCAAACTGAGAACTAGTAGACTCGACGCCAATGACGGTGGCAACGGGTTGGTTGGCAGGTCTAAGCATGAGAAGACGATTTTCAACCGACCTGACCTTTTACACACCAGAAAGTCACCATTCTCCACCAATAATAGTGATTCGGTGGTATTTTATGTTCAATCTGTCAAGACTTGGTGAAATCTTGTCGAGATTTAGCTTGATCTCATCAAATTCGACGGCTTTTGGCTAAACCAACAGAGGTTCTCACAACCCGACTCTGACCGAGGACCGACCAGTACTTGAGGAAGTTTGATCACCCGAAGCGACTCCTATTACCGGTCAGTAGTGGGTCCAGGTATAGGAGACCCAAAATGTAGGAATTGCAACGGGGTGAGTATAGGGCAGGTTTCCTATTCCCCACCCCATCCCACCCCACCCCACGGTTAACTAATTGGCGGGCTTGGGGAATAGTCGAGGCCATACCCAATCGAAAAAGGATGTTATCCAAACGCATTTCAAGTAATTGTAGTAAAACCCGACCCGTTGACCCTTTGGCTTTTCCGACAATACGAACGTATTTAAGTAATTGTCGTTCTGTAAGACCATAATGAAAACGCAATTTTTGTTTTTCTTCTAAACGAATACGATATTGAGATTTTTTACCGGAACGTGATTGGTTTCTAAGATCGCTTCCGGCTTTAGGCCTTTCATTTTTTTTTCATGTATTTATGATTTATAATTAATTTAATCACAATTTTAGTCTCGTATATAGGGGAGTCCAACCAAACCCGTGACCCAATCCACTAACCCATCCCATCCGATCCAAACTGAGAACTAGTAGACTCGACGCCAATGACGGTGGCAACGGGTTGGTTGGCAGGTCTAAGCATGAGAAGACGATTTTCAACCGACCTGACCTTTTACACACCAGAAAGTCACCATTCTCCACCAATAATAGTGATTCGGTGGTATTTTCTGTTCAATCTGTCAAGACTTGGTGAAATCTTGTCGAGATTTAGCTTGATCTCGTCAAATTCGACGGCTTTTGGCTAAACCAACAGAGGTTCTCACAACCCGACTCTGACCGAGGACCGACCAGTACTTGAGGAAGTTTGATCACCCGAAGCGACTCCTATTACCGGTCAGTAGTGGGTCTAGGTATAGGAGACCCAAAATGTAGGAATTGCAACGGGGTGAGTATAGGGCAGGTTTCCTATTCCCCACCCCATCCCACCCCACCCCACCCCACCCCACTTTTGCTTTGGGGTGGGGTTTTTTTCCCCTCCCTATTCTAGCAGGTACCCATGGGCCACACTCAAATTATATATATATATATATATATATATATATATATATATATAATTTATTAAAAGTTTATTTTGAACACATTAAATTAAAACACATAAAAAATTTTATAAAAAAAACTAGTTCTAACATTTCAAAACCTTCTCAAAGCATAACAATACAACAATTCAAGTAATAAGAAATACAAAAACAATTCAAACATGGCAATACAACAATTAAAAATATATATAAACAATGTAAATACTAAAACATAAAAGTATAAATTCAATAATCCAATATTAAAAAAGTCATAAATTTAAAGTTAGAAGGCTAAACACACACACACACTCGTCTTATAAAAACCTATAAGAATTTTTTTTTTTAATTATTAAAATATAAATGGGTGGGTGTGGGGGAAAAATGTTAACCCCATCCCCACCCCATTTGTTATGTGGGGCGGGTAAAACTTGTCCATTAAGAGTGGGTGAGGCGGGAATCTGCGAGTGTGGGTTTAAATTGCCTCCCTACCAAAGTTATCCAATGGACAGCCCTACTCATATACTTTTACCAAACTATTAAAAGAAAGTGTTTCGTATACTTATCAAATGGCGTAATCAATTATTGACCACATGACATGTGATTTGAGAACACACACACCCTTTATATAATATTCTTTTGCATAAAAATTCAAAATATAAAAACATAAAATACAAAAAAGAATTCTTCAAATTATTCTACATATAAATGACAAGGACATAATTTTTTCTTATAATTGTAGTTTTGTGATATTTATTCTTTTTAGATATAAAGTAATTAGATTAAATTTATAATACATACACGTTCTTGTGTGTGTGTGTAAGATTAAGATTTAACTGCAACCCTCTCGAATAAAATTTCCTAGCTCTACCATTTTGAAAAGGCAAGAGATTTGATTTAAAAAGGAAAAAATTTATTATTACCTTTCAAAAGTAATTAAAATGATCAAAGAAGCTCAATTTTTTGATGTAATAATTTATCTTTTATGTAAATTTCTATAAGTAATAAAAAATATAATAATGATTACATGATATACTCTAAAATTAAATATTATTTTAAAGTTAACTCTTAAAATTCAAGTATGTAAATGTTCATATTTTAGTTTTGAAAAAAAATGTTATAATTTGATCATTTTTTGAGTTTATATACATATTGTAGGGATAAAAGGCTCAAAAATGCATATTGGATCATGGGCTTTGTACGAGGGTGTTCATTGGTCTGAGGACAAACTAACGGTAATGAAGATGTTAGACCTAGGGGTTCACGAGTAAGTTGTGACCGAGGAGGCTAAGGGTGGTAGGCCGAGGAGGGGTATCTCCTTGGCAAGGCAAAGCAAATGTCAAATGGTATGGCTTGTTGTCTTGAATGATCTTCCAGGAGGTTCTATTGATGAGGATATGTTTCATGGGAGCATAGAGCAATGGACCGCTACAAAATATCTAAGAGAAAGCTGCTACCACCACATTAAATGCTCTATATCCAACTCTTGGCCGCATTAATGAGGAAGTGATGTCTGAACAGTAATTTTCAGCTTTACAGCTATCGCCTAAAGACTACATGAAGGGGCTGATGGGACAAGTATCAGCATCAGCAATCTAGATCTACACGTGGAATGTGAAAACAAAGAGGAAAATGGGGTATAAAATTGAGGAAGGTCCATGTGAAAAGGAGATCAAGAAATTGAGAGGAAAATACTGTTGCAATCTAGATTTGAACTTGTAATCAAATTTGAGGTGGAATATATATATATATATATATATATATATATATATATATATATATATATATATATATATATGAACTGACGTCCTCAGACTGTGCCGAGGGTAATTTTTCTTTAGTTTAAACCAATCCATCTCCATTTTCTTGTCATCTAGATCCATTTTACATACTGTCTAACTCACTAAAGCCCAGCTTTTGGACCCACTCTCTAGAAATTCATTGTATCGGGCTCTTTGGATCGAAGTTCATTTATCCTTTAGGCTTGGGAACCAAATTGTGGCCCTACAATTGAATATATATATAAGAACTGACGACCTTGAACTGTGCCGAGGGTAATTTTTCTTTAGTTTAAACCAATCCATCTCCATTTTCTTATCATCTAGATCCATTTTACATACTGTCTAACTCTCTAAAGCCCAGCATTTGGACTCATTCTCTAGAAATCCATTGTATCGGGCTCTTTGGGCCGAAGTTCATCTATCCTTTGGGCTTGGGAACCAAATTGTGGCCCTACAATTGGTGCCGTTTGTGGGAATCCTTATGTTTTAGTGAGTTTAACATCTAGTTATGGTAGGTTCAGGTCCACACTAGGCAGAGTCTATAGGGTCTCAGCGTCAAGATCACTTTCTTAATCTTGAGCGAAGTAGGGATCAGAAGGGAAGTGTGCACATTACCCATACTAGCAGGAGTCAGTTAAGAGGCGGGAGCAAAGTCTCTCATGAAGAAAATGCTAGAGCCATGCAGTTGGAGATTGATCGTTTTAGGAGAAAGTTGCGTCACAAGTGACGGAAGCGAACTCTTTCCATTTCTAACTATTCTTCTAATAATGGTGGGGTTAGCAGTTACAGGCCCAGGTCAAAGACTCTCTCTAGTGAGTCTTTCTTGTATGAAGCAGACGATCCTCATGGCCGCAAAAACAAGAATTCGTCTTGGAGGGGCCTGGGAAATGATGCTATGAGCAGAGTGTTAAACCAAATTTCTAAATCACCCTTCACGCGTAAAATTGAAGGAGAAAAACTTCATCGACGTTTCACTCAGCCGACATTCATCATGTACAATGGCTGAACCGACCCTGTAGAGTATGTAAGCCACTTCAACCAGAGAATGGTTGTACACTCCAAGAATGAGGCTTTGATATGCAAGGTATTTCCATCCAGTTTGGGGGCTGTGGCAATGAGGTGGTTTGACGGCCTAGGAGCAGGTTTTATTGATTCCTTTAAGGAACTCACCCGGGCATTTGGATCTCGCTTTATTACGTGCAGTAGGGTTCCTCGGCCCTTGGATTCTCTATTGTCTGTGACTATGCGAAAAGGAAAGACCTTAAAAACATACTCAAACAGATACTGGGAGATGTTCAATGAGATTGATGGGGATTTTGACGATGTGGCCATAAGAACTTTCAAGGCCAGCTTATCTGCTGAGCATGGGCTAAGGAAATCATTAACAGGGAAACCGATTAATAACGTACATCAGCTCATGGACCGCATCGTTAAGTATAAGTGGGTCGAGGAGAACCAACAGTTAAGGAAAAGAAAGGCAAAGGTGGTTTCTCAGGATAGGAGGGACTTCAGGTCCGATAAGTACAACGATAATCGTCCTCGGCGGGATTTTACTAGGCAGACTGGGGCTACTACTGTGCCACAAACGGTCAACACAATATTCTGAGAGCTAGTGCATCAGGTTCTAGAGAATATCAAGAATGAGCCATACTTCAAATGGCCAAACAAAATGGGAGGAGACCCCATGAAATGCAATCAAAGTCTTCATTGTCAGTATCACCAGGAACGAGGACACACCACCGAGGACTGCAAGGCTTTGTGAAATCATTTGGAGCAACTAGTCAAAGATGAAAGGTTAAAACAGTTTTTGTATCGGCCTAATGGGCAAGAGGACCATGTAGGTTCAGGGACTCGAGGGAACACTTCTTCAAGGCCTCATTTGGGCACAATTAATGTCATTTTTGCTGCTCTCAGGAGAACTGGTTTGTGTCCCTCCAGAGTAATGTCTGTAGCCCGGTCGCCAGCCGAAGACTCTAATTCTGAGCCGAAGAAGATTAAAGTTAGGACCCGACCGGCAGTGAGTTTTTCAGAAAATGACAAGTTTGGAACTATACAACCACACGATGATGCTTTGGTGGTCACACTCAGGATAGGGGGATATGATGTGAGGCATGTATTGGTTGATCAAGGTAGCAGGGCGAAGATTATATACCTTGACTTGTATAAAGGGTTGGGGCTAAAACCAGAGGATCTAATTAGTTATGATTCACCTCTGGTAGGTTTTGATGGAAAGGTAGTTATACCCATGGGGCAGATCAAACTACCAGTGCAAATTGGGTCCGAGGTGGTGGAGGTTAACTTCAAAGTGGTGGATGCGTATTCTCCCTACACAGCCATAGTGGCAAGACCCTGGCTTCACGCCATGGGAGCTGTTTCCTCCACCTTGCATTTGAAGGTGAAGTATTCATCGGGCGACCAGGTTGAGGAGCTGATTGGGAGCCAGTCTATGGCTAGGCAGTGCTTGTTAACCGCAATTAGACATCAAGCTAAAGGAGAGTCCTCGGCATCAAATGAGTAAGGTTTGTAACAATCAAAGGAGTCGGTGTTATCTGAGGATCTAGTGGAGGAGGCAGAGTGTGAAGGTTTGGAAGAGGTTTTTATAAGTAATGATAAAGAGAAATATTTTCAGGTCAGAGCTTAACTGCCTTCTCGGGAAAAAGACAAATTGATGATGTTTCTTAGGGAAAACATTGATGTATTTGCTTGGAATGCTTACGAGGCCCCGGGGGTGGATCCGAGCATCATTTGTCATCATTTGAATGTCAGTCCAACTGTCGCACTAAGGAAGCAACCACATCGGCGGTCATCTAAAGAACATTTCGAGGCTGTCAATGAGGAGGTGATCAAGCTCAAGCAAGCAGGAGCTATTAAGGAGGTATTTTACCTTGAATGGTTGGCTAATACAGTGGTGGTGAAAAAGAAGAGTGGGAAATGGCGAGTATGTGTAGACTTCACATATTTGAATAAAGCTTGTCCCAAAGATCCCTTCCCAATGCCTTGTATAGATCAATTGGTGGATGTCACTATGGGACATCCTCGGATGAGCCTTCTAGATGCCTTCCAAGGATATCATCAAATACTCCTGGCCTTGGATGATCAAGAGAAAACAACATTTATCACTCCTACGGGAAATTATCACTACAAGGTAATTCCCTTTAGTTTAAAGAATCCATGGGCTACCTATCAAAGGATGATGACTAGGATGTTCGAGCCACAACTAGGTAAAAATATTGAGGTCTATGTAGATGACATGGTAGTGAAGAGTAAGATGGTGTTTGAGCACATGGGAGACCTGGGAAATATCTTTGAGATACTAAGGAAACACAAGTTGCGCCTCAATGCTTCCAAATGTTCCTTTCGCATGGGATCAGGTAAATTCCTAGGTTATATGGTCACTAATCGCGGAATTGAGGTCAATCCTGATCAGGTTAAGGCAATTAATAGTTTATAACCACCTCAGAATCCTAAAGAAGTTCATAAATTGACAAGAATGATTGCTGCCTTGAACCGATTCATCTCTCGGTCCGCGAACAGATGAAGGCCTTTCTTCCAATTGTTGAACAAGTGGAAGGGATTTGAATAGACAGAGGAATGTGCTTTGGCTTTTCAGTAGCTTAAGGAATATCTTTCTCAGCCACCTGTTATGTCCAGACCCAAGGAGGATGAGGTTTTATTTGTCTATATCGCGGTGGCTTCCCATACTGTTAGTTTGGTGCTGGTACGGGTTGACAATGGTGTGCAGAGGCTGGTTTACTACGTGAGCAAGTCATTACATGAAGCAGAGATCCATTACCTACCATTGGAGAAGGCCATTTTGGAAGTGGTGCACGATACGCGTAAGTTCCCCCACTACTTCCAATCTAATACAGTTGTTGTTTTAACCCAACTTCTGCTCAAATCAATACGTCAGAGTGCTGATTACACTGGAAGAATATCCAAATGGGGTACGACCTTGGGGGCCTTTGATATTAAGTACATGCCCCGTACCTCTGTTAAAGGACAAGTTCTTGTAGACCTAGTAACCGAGTTTGCTGAACCTTCTGTAGAAGAAGAAGAAGACAAGCAGAACATGGATGGAAAATCAGTTGGTATGATTTCCCTACAAAAGCCTCCATCCTGGAAGGTGTATGTTGATGGTGCGGCAAATCAAAGAGGATCAGGAGTGAGGCTAGTTATAGTTTCTCCCGAGATGCTTATTATTGAAAAATCATTAAGATTGGATTTCTCAACCACGAATAATAAAGCTGAGTATAAGGCCTTATTGGCTAGGATGGCTATGGTCTAGAAGGTGGGAGGAAAACGATGCTGATATTCTCAGACTCAAGATTGGTTGTTGGCCAGGTGGAAGAAGAATTGGAGGACAGGGATCCGAGAATGCAAGAATACTTAAATCAGGTGAGACATTTACAGTCAAAGTTTGAGTCTTTCACCTTAGTGCAAGTCCCCAGAAGCAAGAATACCCATGCTGACTCCCTGGCCACCCTCACAACGTCCTCGGCACAGAGCTTACCTCGAGTTATCCTTGTTGAAGACCTGTGCAAGCCTACAGAGATGAAAGGCGAGATGGTCCGAGTTCATCAGATCAAGGTGGGACCTAGTTGGATGGACTCTATAGTGCTATTCCTTAAAGAAGATATCTTACCCAAGGAGAAGTCCGAGGCGAACAAGGTACGTAGAAAGGCTCCTCGGTTATGTCTATTTGAGGATCAAAAGCTATACAAACGCTCTTTTTTAGGACCATACCTACAATGTATACACCCTGAAGCAACAGAGCTACTTCTAAAAGAATTGCATGAAAGGATTTGTGGTAGTCATGCAGGAGGTAGATTTTTATCTCATAAGGCACTCACCCAAGAGTACTGGTGGCCAAATATGCAAAGGGAAGCTTAAGAATATTTGAAGAAGTGCGACTAGTGTTAGAGGTTTGCTCTAAACATCCATCAATCAAGGGGCGTCCTTAATCTTTTATCTAGCCCTTAGCCTTTTGCTTAATGGGACTTAGATATTATAAGACTCTTCCCTAAGGTAGCAGAAAATAGGAGATGGCTGCTGGTCGGCACAGACTACTTCACTAAGTGGAAAGCTGAGCCACTGTCAAACATCAAGGACTTTGATGCAAAAAGATTTGTTTGGAAAAACATTGTCACCAAGTTTGGAATTCCTCACACCCTCATCTCAGACAATGGCCTTCAGTTTGATAGTAAGGCCTTCAGAAAATATTGATGCGATCTGGGAATTACGAATAGATATTCCACCCCGATTTATCCACAAGGAAATGGGCAAGCCGGGGCTATCAATAAAGTAATAGTGAATGAGCTCAAGAAAAGGTTGGATGAGGCGAAGCAAAAATGGGTAAAAGAGCTACCACACGTCTTTTGGACATATCGGACTACCCCTCGTAGATCCACAGGGGAGACACACTTTTCAATGACCAATGGGGCCGAGATTGTAATTCCTCTCGAAACCAGTTTCCTAACACTGAAGACGAGCTCTTTCACTCCAAGCAATAATGATGAGATGTTGGAAAAGGGCTTGGGTTTAATTGAAGAACAGAGGGAAAACACCATGGTTCAATTTGCATATTATCAATACAAGCTCAAACAAGATTATGACTCAAACGTGAAGTTAAGGCCACTTGCGCCTTGGGATTTAGTATTAAGGAAAGTTTTGGGTACTGCAAAAAACCTAACATGGGGCAAATTAGGGCCCAACTGGGAAGGGTCATCTCGTATCACCTCAGTAGCTAGGATAGGGCTTATTATCTTGAAAATCTAGATGAAAATGTTGTACCACGTCCCTAGAATGTAAATAACTTGTAAAAGTATTATTATTAATGAAAGTCTTTTATGTTATATATCGCTTATTACTTCATACGTTACATTCCTCATTATAGTTAAGTATCAAACAGAATCTTGGTCATGCCTGGCTCCTCGGACCACATACCTTGGGTAAATTAATATTTTTCAACATTTTTCTAGGTGTTGAACAGAACATTAGTTATGTTTGGTTCCTCAGACCATCTACTTTGGGTAAATTAACACCTCAAGTTATTTATCTAAGTGTTAAACAGAATCTTGCTCATGTTTGGCTCCTCGAATCACATACCTTAGGTAAATTAATATTTCTTGTTATTTATTTAAGTGTTAAACAGAACCTTGATCATGTCTGGCTCCTCGGACCACATACCTTGGGTAAGTTAATACTTCTTATCATTTATCTAAGTGTTAAACAGAACATTGGTCATGCCTAGCTCCTCAGACCACATATCTTGGGTAAATTAATACTTCTTATAATTTCTTTAAGTATCAAACTGAACATTGGTCATGTTTGGCTCCTTGGACCACATACCTTGGGTAAATTGGTATCTTTCATTATTCCTACAAGTGTCTAACAGAATCCTAGTTATTCATGGCTCCTCAAACTACACGCTTCAGGTGAATTAGTACTTATTGTTATTCATTTAAGTCTCAAATAACATCATCCATGCTAAATGGCAAGACTTGAACAAATGGAAATTCATGAATATCATTTAAAGCATTTACAAGTATATCAAATATATCTGTGATTTGATCAATGTTTTATTATTCCCTCAGGTCCTGCAAATTCACTAAGTTCGAGATGGATGAATGATCTATTGTGGTATATGATGTTTAAAGTTTAAAAATGTTTTGATAATGTTATAGACTTAGTAGTGCTTAATTCGTTCTGTTGTTGGCCAGGTAAGTGTAGTAACTATATTATCACTGATGCAAATAACCCAATGGAGTCATATTTTATTCCTAGATTAGTTAAATGTTAAGTAAAATAGAAACTATACATGGAACAGACATAGGTATCACAATTATGAAAGGAAAAAAAAAAAATATATATATATATATATATATATATACACTTTTCATTGAACTGTGCCTTGGAAAAAGACAATTTACTCAAAGGTCTACTTGTATAACAATAAAAAATAAAAATAAAAATAAAAATAATACAAAGGAAAAACTTCAAAAAGAAGGAAGGATGGCAACAAAGGAAATAAAACCCTAAGAGCTAGGTTTTGGCTGAAGGAGGAGGGTCTTCTTTCTTGCTCGGCTGAGAGGTAAGATCATCTTTGGCCTTCGGGTCAGCCTCTTTAGATTTGGCCTCGACCTCTTTCACTTTGACTGCAATGTCCTTGCCTTTAGCGACGTCCTTGGCCTTAGCAACATCCTTGTTCTTGGCAGCATCTTTAGCCTCTGAGGGGAGCTTGACCTCCTGGGCTTTGTCCTTATCCTTGGCTACCTCAGTCCTTGGCCTTGATCACCTGCTTGGCTAGATCCTTTGGGAGTCTCAGCAGGAGGAGGAATGGCCTGCGAAGTCAGGAGCTGCTCAGAGGGTTCTGGGGTAATGGCAGAAGGAGCTATAAGGGTAGTTGAGATTTCACGGATGTCAGGAGGATAGTAAACTCTCATAGCCTGCTTCCACTCCTAGGTAGCAGGGACCCCTGCAAGGTTGAGGGCCTCCTTCCACGTCTCCTTGCAGTAATCCCTGCGTACCTCGACTAGCTCCTCAGCCAGTCAAACCTTAGTCTCATCTATCCCCCGGTTATAAGCCGTCAACTCCGAGGCTTTCGCTGCTTCCCTGGCCGCCTTAGCCGCTTCCTTGGCCTTCACTAGCTCTTGTTTTAGATCCTCAACTTCCTTTTCAGACGTAGCCAACTGGATCTCTTTGTAATGGAGCTTCTTGCGTTGCTCCTTAGCCTGCGTTTCAGCGGTCTTCAAGCCAGCCTCCACGCTTTTTCTCTCCCTCTCCTCGACCAATAATTTAGAGGAGAATTCCTGGATTTTCTGCTCAGAGGCACCCAAAGCCTTGGAGGTCTCAGCACGCATATTGGCCTCTGCTTTGGCTTTGTTCCAAGCATCGTTTACCCATTCCTCGATCGTGCAAACCTCTTGGATGGCCTGCATAGAGATGTCAAACAATTGTGTTATAAAAAAAAAAATCAGTAAAAAATGGATGCAGACTTACCAAAGCCAAGTCTCTCTTTAGGGACAAGAAGAGGTTGGGCTGCCTCATGTTCCTCAAGGCCTCCATATCCTTAGGCAATAATAGGGGCTGCTCTAGGGCCTCGACCATGTATAGAGCATGCCCTTTTTGCAACTCTCTAATGGAGGAGTTCCTGGGAATGGCCACCCAATACAATTCTATTTGGGGCTCCCATTTGGGGTTTGGGGGGGCGCACCTCGGCCACATTCTGGTCCCCTTTATTCTCGACTGAGGAAGCCTTCTCCTTGCCCTTGGCCATTTTTTGTTGTTTGGGACCCTTCTGAGGGGCCACCTCCCCTTCCTTAGGAACATCCCTGTCCTTCCTCTTCTCCATAGAAGGGACAACGAACGGGTTGACCACGGGGGCAGGAGGAATGGAAACAGTTGGGGGTTGTGACCCTGAGGCACCCTTGGCCACCGGCTCTTTGTTCTCGTCTACAAGCAGTGCATGTAGGCCCCTCCTTTGCTTCTTCCTCCTCTTCAGATCTATATTCCACGCAGGCAACTATGAGCTTGGGGGAGCAAACTACTGAGGATTTGTCAAGCTTACCCTCAGAGTCCAAGATCTCAACTAGATTTGCTCGCAATTCGTTTTCTTCCTCGAGCTGGAATTGGTCTATTTCCTTCTTAAGTGATAGGCGTGAAGAGGTGGTTTCTTCCCTCGGAGCTGCTATTTCAGGGAGAGCACGTTGAAAGGGTAGCTCAACTGGCACCACGTCTTTGCGAGCAAGGAACCCGGGTTTAGAGACGTCAATCCTGCGTAGCTGAGGATCGCTGCCCTGATAACATTGCCTATGTCTTGGAAAGTGTCCGATATTTGCACGAAGCCTAGGATGAGGTGAACCACTCTCAACTGCCTATCCTCGCTCACAAACACCTCAGACTTAAGGACTCTATTGAGGTCCACGACGTTAACCAAACTAAGACGGGGTGCTACGTGCCTTTTATCTGCAAAAATGTCCGAAGAGGTAAATCAAGGTCAGACAGGTAAAATTCAAAAAAAAAAAAATAGAAGTGAAATATTAAGGGGAATGGTAGTAAAACTAGAAAACTAAATCCTATGTGAAGAGACCTATTGCTAAGGCACCCCACCTAGCTCTCCCTCCCAAATTGGGCAATGAAGATCGTCATGCCATTCCCTAAAGGCGATCAGGTAGTCATCTTTCATGCCCTTGTTGGACTTAGGAAGACACAATATGAGCCTAACAGTGGAGGACCTAGACTTAAGGTAATACCCCGAGTCAGAAAGTGATTGGCACTCATACATGTGGACAACGTCGTGCCAAGTGAGCCTTAAACTTATTTGCTCATTGAGAGCATCGACGCTACCTAAGACTCTAAACAGGTTGGGAGCACATTGGTGAGGAAACAGCCTATGGTTAATTAAGTAGTCTCTGGTTACCCTACCCATAGGAAGCGTCATTCCTCCTTCAATGAAGGCAATCATAGGAATGACAACCTCCTCTTCGTTTCTGTTTGTGACCACTTGATCTGGAGCACAATACCGCAGGGCAACTCCCTGTGGAATGTGATACTTAGCCCTAAAGCCCTCCATACTAGTAGGAGAATCTACAAGGTGTTTGAATCTACCCATCTAAACAAGATAAAAGGAAACCAAGGAAATGTTTTCGAAGAGAACCAAAGGTTAGAAGGCTCAAAAGATAAGCCAAGGAGAAAAGTATCTAAAGAAGAAAGAACTTACGAGAATAAGCATGTGTGTTATTGCCTAAATTTCTTAAAGGTTCAAAAATTGTTTTTAGAGTTGGAAGATTTAGATATGTAGGAAGCCTTGGAAATATGAGAGTTCAGAATTTCTGGAGAGCTCGAGAATTCGTAAAAATGGGAAAATATGATTCTTCCTAGGCACCTTATGTAGGGGCAGAATTAGGTGGGAGTTATCTCGCACAAAATTTGAGGGGAAATGCCAGCCGTAGGATCTTCATCTCACCGTAGGATGTAAAGAGCAGAGCGCCACCTGGAGCATTTAATGAGACGTTTAGGACTTCGAAGCGTCAGGGGTAGTGACAGGACGTGCGAAGCGACGTCCTCACGTGTAGAGGTTAAGGAACGTGTGGAAGCGACTACTCAGAGTCAAAATCCCATTTTCCTCCTCGGATAAGAGGGAAAAACGGAGTTCTAAGGGGCTATTGTAGGGATAAAAGACCCAAAAATGCATCTTGGGCCATGGGCTTTGTCCGAGGGTGTTCATTGGTCTGAGGACAAACTAAAGGTAATGAAGATGTCAGACCTTGGGGTCCACGAGCAAGTTGTGACCGAGAAGGCTAAAGGTGGTAGGCCGAGGAGGAGTGTCTCCTCAACTAGACGAAGCAAAGGTCAGATGGTACGTCCTGTTGTCCAGAATGATCTTCCAGGAAGTTCTATTGATGAGGATATGTTTCATGGGAGCACAGAGCAAAGGAACGACTACAAAATATCTAAGAGAAAGCTGCTACCACTACATTAAATGCTCTGTATCCAATTCTCTGACCGCATTAATGAGGAAGTGATGTCTAAACAGCCTTACAGCTACCACCCAAAGACTTTAAGAAAGGGCTGATGGGACAAGTATCAACACTAGCAATCTAGATCTACACGTGGAAGGTGGAAACAAGGAAGAAAAAGGGGTATAAAACTGAGGAAGGTCCCTAAGAAAAGGAGATCAAGAAATTGAGAGGAAAATACTGTTGCAATCTAGATTTGAACTTGTAATCAAATTTGAGGCGGAATATATATATGAACTGATGTTCTCGGACTGTGCCGAGGGTAATTTTTTTTAGTTTAAACCAGTCCATCTCCATTTTCTTATCATCTGGATCCTTTTTTTTTTACTGTCTAACTCACTAAAGCCAAACTTTTGGACCCACTCTTTAGAAATTCATTGTATCAGGCTCTTTGGGCCGAAGTTCATCTATCCTTTGGACTTGGGAACCAAATTTTGGCCCTACAAATATATATATATATATATATATATATATATATATATATATATATATATATATATATTGGATAATTACAGTAAACCCACTTGTGGTATGGTCCGTTTTCACTTTGCCTACCCGTGGTTCAATCATTTACACTTTGCCCACGTAAACTTCAATCCGTTACCCACCTCTGTTAAAATTAAGGGTAAAAATGTATTTTACATTCACTTTTATGTCTCTCTCCTCTAAAAACAAAAAATAACAAAAAAAACTCAAACAAACAAGACCAAAGAGGGGGGTTTTGTAGCTTGGGTTCAAGAACACACTTACTTTTGGTATGTACAGTCTTGACCCAATCAATCCAAATAAAATTTTCATATTCGCACAAATCCTAAAAAACATTTACAAAAATCCTACACTTGAAAGTGCTCTACTCTAATTTCACAAAAATCCTTTCAGACAATTTTAGTTATTTACAAAAATCATACACATTTTTGGTTGATGGTGGATTATGGGTGATGCCATGAGTGGGTTGGGTTTGAAGAGAGGGAGAAGTTAAAGAGATAGAGATGAAGAAGGAGAATAAATAATAAATAAATAAATCCCAGCGCCCCACCAACAACCACCACCAACACAACCTTCCCTTTCCTCCGATCCACACCGCCACCACCAACACAAACCCACAGCCACCACAAAACAACCCACAGCAACCCAAAACCCACCACGCCGATACACCAACACAACCTTCCCCTCCCTCCGATCCACACCGCCACCACCAACACAAATCTTCTGCCACCACAAAACAAACCCAAAACAACCCGAAACCTACCATGTCGATATGCCCCAATGCCGAAACCCACTCCGATCCACACCGAAACCCACTCCTATCCACGAGCAAGCACAACCACGAGCGATAACCACTCCGATCCACAAGCAAGCACAACCACGAGCAAGCCCTCTTATCCATGAAAAGCCACTTCGATTCACACCAATACGCACAACCAAAGAAGGTCTAATAAGCTATTGGATTTTTTTATTTATGTTTGATTTGTATTCCTCCAATTTATTATCCTAGAAGTTCTTCAGCAATAAAAAACCCTAACTTTTTTATTCTTGTTATATTTGTTTTTGCTTAAAAATGTGTTTTTCTAACGGCAAACGAAGAGGTGGGTTACAGAAGGCTAACGGAACTAACCTCAGGTGGGTAAAGTGTAAATGATTGAACCATGAGTAGGCAAAGTGAAAACGGGTCATACCACATGTGGGTTTACTGTAATTATCCCTATATATTATTGGCCTACACAATTAACCAAATCAAAATTCACATGAGCTATAATTAAGGTTTGTCTAACTACAAACATTCTTTCATCATAAGTTCAATTTCTGACTTTAAAAATTCATAAAATGATAGATACACAATATATAACACGTCTCTTTTTGGATTTTCTTTGTATTAAAATATCGTTTACTATTTACATAAATGGTTTTTATTTATTCAAATTGGTCTTAAATATTCACATATGCGTGCGTGTGTCTCTAATAAACTTTGTTACTTCACCACATACATATACATATATATAAATGGTACGGAAAATATCATCTTAACGTGCCACATTATAGATGAAGATGACTTTAAAGGCTGTTAAAGAGACTGGCATCATGACCTTGACCTCCACACGGGACAATACAACAATAAAACAATGAAATACACCACACAGGATTAAGCAAAACATATTCGGATATTCCACGAAATCTTTACCCCCATTGAGTATAGACATTTGCATGCCTTAAATCTTTTTTTTTTTTTTGGGTAAAAAGCATGCCTTAAATCTTGACCTTTGAAAGGCAATTTTTTTTTTTTGGATAACATTTATAAAGGCATTACAATCCTTATTAGAGCAGTGTTGTATCCCATTCTTATTTTAACACACGAAAAATTAATTTTTACACTTTAATATAGTTTTTTTTTTTTTTAGAGAGGGAGTTTCAAACTTATGGCGTCCGCTCATGATGATGGCTCTTTATCATCAGACCAAGACACCAATCATTTTTTTGGTATAGGCGGGGATTGAACCCAGATCTCTTATACAACCATTAGAGACTTTACCAGTTGAGCTAACTGGAACCCACTACTTTAATATAGTATTTGACAATACACTTCATATTAATTGTTCTTTTTTCATGTGCTATTTTTTTTTATCCATCTCTCTCTCTCTCATTACATCTCTTTCTCATAAACCAAACAACCATCTTCCTCACAAAAATCACCACTACAACAAATAAGACCTATATAGATGAAAATTTTCATCATGAAATGTTCTTATTTCGTCACCTAAGACATATGGTAACGAAACATCATTCGTCACATAATCTCGGTCACCAATTATCCTGGTGATGAAAATTTTCATCACTAATATATCTAATTTTTTTTAATTAAAAAAAATCATAGGTGAAGAAATTTTTTCGTCACCCATTATTTTCATGGCTAAACATTATATTAATAGCTCAACTAGTAAAGTCTCTCATGGTTGAATAAGAGATCTGAGGTTTAATCCCCGCCTACACACAAAAACAGATTGGTGTATTGGCCTGATGATAAAGAGCTATCATCAGTAGGGATTAGGGTAATAAATGCATATGGCAGCATTTTAACTTTTTGAGTTCATTTCACTAGACTTTTTCTATAAAAGATTATAAATAGATTGATGTTTGCCGTTATCTTCATTTTTTTTTCCTGAGAATGATTGTGTTTGATTTGACGCACTGTATTTTACTAACTGATTCTAACTTTTTAAGAATGAACACATAATGTATTCTTAGAGCAACCACATTAGTGGTTGCACAAATTTGCAAAATACAAAAAGTGCTTAATTTTGTTCATTTTAATTCAAAAAACACTGACATCGTTATTTGTAAAAATGTGCAAATATACAAAACTACTACAATAACCGTGCATATATACATGATTACTGTTCATGTGCAAATGATTTTTTATTCTTTTTTTCTCTCTCCCCTTCATCTTGCTCTCTCATCTGTCTTCTTCTCACAACAAAGAAAGAAAGAGGTGGGTGGGGCCATGTGGGTAGTGGTTTGTTTGATACAATAAAAAATTAAAGAAATATTATTATTTAAGTAAAATAGATGATAGAATAGATAAATTTATGTGGGTGTTTTGTAAAAGTGGGTGTGTAAAATAAAAAGAAATATGTTTTTCCTTGCAAAATAGACAAGAATTTCGCACGGACTGATGCGGTTGCTCTTAATTTGAAATAGTTGCATATATTTACATACAATTGGAAGTCAAATGGGATACGGAAGTTTTTTTAAATATTACATACGTACGTGTACTATACGCGTAATTACTAACTAGGCTTATGTGTAACTCTCTAACCGTAAGTCCTATTGGTGTGACTAACTAAGCTTATATCTAACTCTCTAGTTGTAAGTCCTATTGGTGTGCCTAAGTTTGTACACGTTATATTGGACCTAAGGGTGGTGTTTGTGCAACTCACATGTGGCCCCTAGAGACCAAGGTCGCATTCCAACCCCCTCTCCTCGAGAAAAAATAAGCTAACTTTGCATGGTCTATTATTAATTATGAATTGCTTCAATAAGGTCACAAGCTTCATATATATTTGATAAGTGTTATAGAAAGTTTCATTAATAAAAGTTACACATCATAATAATGAAACTATCTCATCAAAAGTCATCATTAATACCTTCAAAGATTTCAATCATGGTCCAACAATTTGATGCACTAATGGCATCCAAAAAAAAAAAAAAGTCTAGGAAACATCAAACTCTAGCACTATCATGCTAATCAATTTGAGAAAATTGCAGCATAAACAAGAAAGGTAAAACTTACATCCTTCACTTGTCTCTCTATCTACATCATAACCCTTTTTACAAAATATTTGCCTTACAAGACCCCATGTTGGATCAAATTCAGTAATTATAAATTTTGAAAGAGCAATAAAACTTATTAAAATGGTTTAGCCAATTTTTACAAACTCAAAAGTGAAGCACACTTGTTATAACCAAAGCAAGGTAAATTTGCATGCTCATGTGACCTTACATATTGGATTTCCTAATAAGATATCAGTCATAAGATGGTGTTGCATTACTATGGATAATATCAATCACTAATTAGACACAAATATCCAAGACAATGAGAGGTGGATAAACACTATTTATTAGGGGGGAAAAACACTAACTAAGATATCTTCTAACTAGTATATGAGTGCTCCCCCCACTCCCAAAAGTGTTATTAAATCCCTTGTTCCTCAAAAATTGTATGATACCAAGTATTTGAATATTTTGCGAGTCTATCTTCTCATCATGCCTTAAGTTTGCATTCATGAGTTGATCTATCTTCTCCTCTTGCCTTATGTTTGTATCTTTGAGCTCGTCTATCTAACCCTTGAGTTATTGGATATACTGAGTTGAGGAAGAAGATGTGGCAATAGCCTTTAGAGATGAGGAAGGCCTCATGCCAATTCCCTTTATGTAGTTAGATCTCGGCTTAAGAACCATTATAGATATCTCATTTTTGGTCAAATGCTCTACATTAAGAATGCTACAATGCTCATTCGTACTCTCAACATCTCATTTCAAAGAATAGAAACAATCCATTAGAATATAAATACATATTTTCTAGTTTTAAAAATATAATATGCACATACTGATATACGTACATATGTGTTTTCACAATCAAGGTGTACCTACTTATTTGTCTTTAAATTGAAGTGGGTATCGCAGTAGATTTTTGCCACTTTAGGAATATGACCTTCATCTTTATGTCTCTAAATAATTTACTTTCCAATGTTAAATATATAGTTAATTAAGTGCAACAAGTAATATATTAAGCTTTGAAAAATTGAAATATCACACACCTCCTCATCTACACTAACTGCAAGTGACTTTGCTCCACATTTATGAGTGTGTTTATCATGTGTTTTATTTATGTTTTCATCATTTTTCAATGAAATTTCCTATAAAGAATAAAGAACAAAAAAATATTAAAAATTTGTATTAGATTATGAATCTAAAGTATATACCAACTTTTCCCTTCAAATAAGCATTAATCAATGAATTTGATAGCATAATCTAGTAGACATGAGACAATAATAAGATCTATATAAAATATTAATCCAATGCATACATAGGTAATAAGTCTTAGATGAAAGGGGAGAACATACTTTACTTGTAATTAAAATTTTGACAATATTACAGTTACCTGTTAATCTTTGTCACTCCACTTCCTATTAATAAGTACAATCCATTGCTTTAGTGTGGCATTGTTTGGCGGGTGGTTTCTTGCATA
Organism: Castanea sativa; assembly: GCF_040712315.1. Classification (NCBI taxonomy): domain Eukaryota; kingdom Viridiplantae; phylum Streptophyta; class Magnoliopsida; order Fagales; family Fagaceae; genus Castanea; species Castanea sativa. Next base: position 75,278,189 of record NC_134013.1, on the reverse strand, counting down.
TGCCTCTCCTTGATCCTTCATGAGTTTATATATATATATTTGGAATACAACTTATTGGAGCGGCAACTCAATAATCTTCCACACTTAATATTTAGTGATTTCTTTACATGTATAGGGTCTCCCTGTAGATCAAATTGACCATGCAAAGTGAAGCATTTATTAGAAAAATATTTAAAAATGACATAGAGAGCATCTTATTATATGATTAATTGGCTAATTGTAATTAATTTGTTGCATAATATGTAAATTAAAGAGGTCCAAATTAATGATCTTTTTCAATATGTAAAAAAATCAATAAATTTTATTTAAAAGGATTTGTTGGATTTTAAAACTATTTTTTTATTAATTTTTAATCTAAAAAATTGGTCATATATATTGTCATTTCTTAAATTTTAGGGTCAATAACATTAAATGGTGTGTAAAACCCAAATCCAAAAAGCCTTTTTATATTTTGTATAAAAATATATAATAATTGAAGGGAAAATCTATAACCTTTCTTTTCCTGATTTCCCTCTCCTCTTTCTCTTTACCCTCCTCATTCTTTTGAACTTCTGGTGCCACCTTATGGCCAGGGTGGTCCGAACACCACCCTGACCTGAAAAAAAAAAAATTATACATAATAATTTAAAATTTTATATTTATCTACCTTTAAAAAAAATTTGGGAACACCCTGAATTTTTTTTTATGCCAATATAATTAAATTTTGGTCCATAATTTGAGCAACTTAACAATATATTAGGGTCTTTCAAGCAAAAAGAATCACATGCTTTTATATTCTTTTAAGCCTATACTACGGCTATAAGTGCACAATTTATACCCGATCTAGTCACCAGATGGACTCAGGCCCAAAGAGCCTTATACAATAAAATTTATAGAGTATGGGCTTGAAACCTAAACTATGGATATTGGATAAAGAGAGAAATCAGGTTAGATTGCCGTTATCTGCGTGTTCAATAGATGAGAATAGCAAAGAAACTCTCCTCGGACGTAAGCCAATGACCACTTGTATTGCCTTTCTTTCTTTTAGAACAATATTGCAACTACAGTTTAAGTATTCGATCCCCCTTTTTCTTATTCCATCCTTTACCTTTTTTCTCTCTCTTGTTCTCTTGTATCTATCTTCTTTTTCCTTTTTTCTTCCACGTGTATCACAAATCTCCCAACTAGATGCTTGTCCCATCCAGCACCTTCTTGAAACCTTCAAATACCAGCTGGAAGGTTGAACCTCACTGTTCAGAGGTCATTTATCCATTAATGCAGCCAGGGAGGTAGGTGCAGGGTCTTTAATGCGGTGGTAACAACTTTTTCTCCTCTAATATTTCTCACACGTTCTTCCTTCCAACAATTGCGTGGATCACGCCTTTACCCAACAGATCTTCCGGAATTCTGTCTCCAAACCCCTTGGCATGTCCCATGACCTTTACTTGACCCGTCCGAGAAGATGCTCCTCCTCGGACAACTCCTTCACCCCTTGTAGCGTGAACTGGCCTGCGGACCTTAAAGACTTTGCTTAGACAGGCTTACATCACCAAATCAGACCCAAGGCCCAAACATATATATTTTATTTATTTTACCCCACAACGACTTTACTTTTAGTTTTTGCTTTACCTAACACGCTGTCATTGTACGACTACTTTTCTCAAAAACATTATAATATATTATACAACTAATTGGTCAAAGTCTCATAAATTTATCTTTTTTCATTGTACAACTACTTTTCTTTTTTTGATAATTTTTATTAGAAAAAAAAATAGTAGTTTTAGTTAATTAAGTGAATAAACTTAAAAAGTTACTTAATTTTTATATAACATCAATTAATTCATTATATATATATATAATAAACTTTTTATTTGTATGACTATAATTAAACATGTGATTGTCCATTCTAAGGAAATTTGATTAAATTTACATGAAAAGTGTCACTAAATATTATGTTTTTACATATTGCTAGCATATTATTAGTAATAAACTTATTATATTTTTATTTATATAATTTAAAATTTTATTAATTATATTATTTATGACGTCACCGGTTCGACTATCGGTCGGATCTTGGTCCGACCCAAAAACCAGTAACTAGTCCCTTTTTCAGTTCTTTCACCGTACTGGTTTATAAAACCATGGAAAAAACCACACACACAAAAAAAAAAAAAAACTTTAACAAAAATTTGGAAAAAAAATTATAATAAAACCACTAACAAGACCCAAACCAAATGCCAATGGAAAAGTCCAATACAAGATCAATCTCATCCCAGACTAAGACTATCACTACTCCAACACCAACACAATTACGTTTTTAATTCAACAAATATTATTAAAAAAAAAAAAGTCATCACTGCCTCAGTGCCTTGCGGATTCACAAGTCATTAAACAATTTAAACTAAAACTAAATCAAACCTAAAGGCTAAAAGAAAACAAGAAACTCACTTACTCTCTTCAGCCATCGCCATCCATTCCTATTTAGCAACACTAACAACAACCACAACTGAACTCCACAACCTATGTTGTAAAACTTTATATATTTGCGTGTTTTTTTTATTGTTGTTGTTGTTGTCGTTGTCAACATATAAAATTTTATTTTTATTAGATTGTGTTATTTATACTTTTTGAAGAACAATCTAGAAATAATTCTTAGAGCCGCCAGAGCCTCCGTCCAAAGGAACTTTGGCTAAACAGCGTGAGCATATTGCATTTTACGGTAACTTTTTCTCTTCACCGGCCGGGAACTCAGCAAGTGATAACTGCACTTACCAATTGAATTAATGTTCGGCACCACGTTGGTAACATTAATTGTAACTTATTGCCGAAAGTCCCTCATTGAAAAATAAAGCATTATATAAGTCTGTTTATCAAATTCGAAAACGAAAGACCTGAAATCAATCTTATATCCATTAAAAAAAAAAAAAATCTATACACGCTTCTTTTTGTGTGAGTGTCACATTCACATGAATTAATGACTAATAATATTAATGGTGAAATGCAAGTGTTCAACTGTTTATAGCAACTTGATTATTAGCATTTTTTTTGAGAAGATAATTATTAGCATGTAAGCTTTAGAAAGTTTTAATTTTTCCACATAAGCATTGTAATATATATATTACTATAATTTATTTTTTGGAACATGTAGTAAAACTTAAATAAGAATGTTGTAAAAATATTATGGTATTTTCTTATGTCAATAGATTTTCTCCTTTTCTTTTAGATTTATTGTTGTTATTACTTAATAGTAGTTGGGGACTTGAATTCGATTTTTTTATTATTTATAAATTTCAATATTATTGAAATAAAAAACTAAAACAAGGTACTATAGTCAACCTCACAAGTACGTCTTTAAAACATTTGGAAGACTGAGCTTATTGAAATGGAAAGACTTTTTTATTTAGAAGTATTGAAATAAAAAGATTGAACAGACAAAATGACGAATTTAGCTGCAGCATAAGCAACTGTATTACATTTCCTCTTGACCAAACGAAACTATAGCTACAAAAACAATTCTCTAAACTTAATAGTGTTGCATATAGTGTTACTTGAATTCGACTTGCCCCATCAAGAAAACAATAAAAAATTAATAGATTTGACTAAATATTTTTCTATACCGTAGCCTCCTTCATTGAGTACAGAAATAATATGAACCATGCGTTAGACCGTTGTGTTCAAGTGGTTGGTGAGGCTTGTTTAATTTCAGAATGACTTTTGACAAGCTACATCTAAGACCAGCCGGTCATTAAATAGCAAGTTTTTTTTTTTTTTTTTTTGAGATAAAGTTTTAATTTCTTGCTTCCGCTCTTAATGATAACACTTTATTATCAAATTAAGACACCAATCAGTTTTTTTGTGTAGATAGAGACTGAACCCTAGATCTTTTATTTAACGATCAGAGACTTTACCAGTTGAGCTAACTGAAACCCACCTTAAATAGTAAGTTATTCCTCACAAAATAGCAAATCCAGATCGATTTTTCTCGAGAAAGTCTATAAATTGATGCTAATTAATTACTCATTTCATTTTCAAATTAAAAAAAAAAAAAAAAAAACTCATATCTAATCTCATAAAAAATTAGACTAATTAATATAGTATCATAATTCATAATTAACCTACCTAGGGTAATAAATAATATACTATATTATAGTATCATAAGTAGCATACGTAGGCTAATTAATAATAATGTTAGTATACATGGGTTTCAAATTTTCAATTAGTTCACTGGTAAAATGTCTTATTATTGTATAAGAGATTTGAGGTTCAATTCTTGCCAATATAAAAAACTGATGATTAATATTTTAATATGTTAATAAAGAACTATTATTAAGAGCAGATATCATAATTTGAAACTTTTTTAAATAATAAGAATATAGATTTTACTAAAGTATGCCCTAATCGGTGGGTTCCAATTAGCTCTACTGATAAATTCTCTGATGGTTGTATAAGAGATCTGGGATTCAATTCTCGCCTACACCAAAAACTAATTGGTATTTTGGTCTAATAATAACTCTTTATTATGACATAGGTTGAAACTTTCTTTAAAAAAAAAAACCCTAACCGGATCCTAATAATATTAGTACGAAGTATGATTCATATGTAATATACGTACCCCACCAGGACAATACAATACTATATAAAGTACTAGCAGTTTTGAAATCGGGCTAATCTAAATCATAATTTATTAAATTCTGATGTGACCATTTGGATAAGTCTCTCCCATCCCATCTACCGATTTCGTATGTGACCGTCGTAACTCGTAAGTCTATTCCTATTGTTGAATACTGTCGGCAATACAAAAAAAAAGTAGATAATGGCCATTTTAATTCATTTAAAAAATAATAATAAAAAACCATTTTATCCCTTGGCCCTTTCTTAGTACATTCATTCATCAACAAAAAGAATTTAAAAAATATATATTTTAACTGTGCATCAGTGATAGCATTTTGTGATTTTTTTTTTTTTTTTGGGGGTAAAGAAGGATAAACTTATTGAAACAAAATCTCATAATAGAAGAGAGAACAAGGGGAACCTGTCCATAAGCATCTACAAAGGCACATGGGGGATGTGGTTGATGGGTTTGGTCCCCAGGGTTATACAAAAAGAAACCTAGCATACTAATTAAGTTGTGAGCTAGTTTATTATTGGCCTGTTTGGATACTATTTAAAACCGAAAACTAAAAACTGAAAATACTGTAACAAAATAATTTTTAAATGTATGAATAGTGCCATGAGATCCAGTTTTAAAATTATTTTTCTTAAAAAAGAGGTTTGTGAGTCCCGTGAACAGTGCACGAGACCCACTAAAAAAAAGTGTGAGCTGGAAAATGCGCAAAACCCGCTTCCCAAACATACATTAAGGGTAAACTAAAAGCACTATAGCAAAATAATTTTTAAATGTGTAAATAGTGTCGTGAGACCTAGTTTTAAAATTTTTTTTTTAAAAAAAGAGGTTTGTGGGTCCCGTGAACAATGCACGAAACCCACTAAAAAAAAATGTGAGCTGGGAAACGCGCAAAATGCGCTTTCCAAACACACACTAAGGGTTTTAGGTCGACAAAAGGAAAACAAAACTATAGTGAAATGTCATGGGTTGTGGATTGGAAATCCTAGCCTAATCGCAAGTCTAGGTCATTTATGGAATCAATCACTATTTTTGCATCACGGTCAAGCAAATTTGCAGCCATGGTTGCCTACCTAATAGCATTGTGATTAGGGGTGTGTACAATTTGATTGGTTTAGATTTTGCCCAAAATTTTCACTAAACCGATGAGATCGCTTTCCTGAAAATTAGCACTGTTGCACATCACTTGAGGTCGATTTTCCAATTTACAGCAATGTGGTTTTCTCTGTTGGTGTGGTGCAAGGCAATCAATTTTTCTCCACAAATCAAAGACTCACTTCCAACTCACAGATCAAAGACTCAAACCCATATATCGAAAGATCAACAGACCCACAATTTCAAACCCATTAATCAAAGATCATCAAACACAAATCAAATAGAGCCTACAAAAAGATAAAAATCCACAAAAACATATCAAAATGTCAGGGGTGGCTCAACCATTAGGCCGTTTAGGCAATGACCTAAGTACCCCAAATAAAAGAAGGCACCCTAAAATATAATCTATTTGTCTTATAATATAACACAAAATAATTTTGTAATAAAAAAGTAGTGAGGCTTCTCACTTAAATTTTTTTTATTAAAAAAAAGACATTCAATTGGAGATAAAATGACTTGTCTATATCTCTTAAGATATAAAAAATTTAATTAAGGCCCAAAATTTTAATAAATAATAATTGTTTTTAAAATATTATACTCTTTTCGAATGTTCAAGATTTTATTAATACGTTTTACTATGTTTGTGATAGTTTAAGAGTGTAAAAATTTTAAATCTCCCAACAAATTTTACTCTTCTTTTTCTCTATATCAAAATTAAAATTAGAATTAATAGTTTTTTAGACAAATTTATCACTGAAATCCATTGTTCAATAAAAGAAGTACAATATTGCCAAGAAAGACAATGACCATCTAAAATATGAAATTTGTTCTAATATCGAATGCCACTTATATTTTTAGAATTAAAAATTTTAAAATGCATTTTATAAAGAGTAATGCTACCATAAACTATTTTACAATATTTTTACAAATTGTTAATATGTTCAATTCTTACAGATTCTTATCTGAATCTACTACTAACATCATATTTTGACTTATCAATAATCACTCTCCACACAAGCAGTTTGTAAAAAAAAAAATGTTTGTGATGTGTTTTGCATGTGCAATGAGGCTCATTTTTATATTTTATATTTTATTATTTTGGATTTAGACTGTTTAATGTCATTATAATGTTTAAAAATAAGATAGATGTAGTGTCCTAATTCTTGAGATCTTTCTCTACGTGAGGCTTTTTTTTTTTTTTTTTCCTGATTAGTTATTTGTACGTGAGAAAGGAAAAAAAAACCTAAAACTTATGAACTTTTTTAAAAATAGTAAATTTCTCTTTCAACTAGATTGTGTTTTTAAATTTAAAATGAATTAACTAAATATAGGAGTATTTTGTAGAGTTTAAGAATTATTTAACTAAATGATGAAACTCAACCAGGGAATCTTGTTATTAGTAATATTGATAAAAATAATACAATAAATGTATTATGTAATAATACATTTGACATTTGCATCTAGTTGAATCTACCCTAGACTATGTTTGAAACTAAATTGAGGTATTCAATAGAAATGAAACCATTTAGAATTTACAAATCTTTAAAACTTGTTATTTTATATTTTAAATACTATACGCATATGAAAAATCTTCATATCAATGTGCCCTTTTTTGCATGAAATACATTTAATGCCAATATCTTAGTTAATATTTCATGATTTTGGCATGATCATAGTGGTATTAGTACAAAGAAATCAATTCATTTGTTTTATATATATATATATATATATATATATATATATATATAATTTATATTTTTTCAAAGAAGTATTCAACGAGTACTACTGAGAGATTTGAAGAAACTAATAACTTTTTATAAAATATTCTAAAAGAGGATAGTGAGATCATGAGTGATTGTAGATCAAAACCCAGATTCCGCGAGAGAAATAGAAAGATGGCAGTAGAGGCTAGGGTTTAGGTTTGTTTGGGGTGGGTTTATTGTGGTAGGGTTAGGGTTTGAGAAAGAAAGAGTTACAAACTTCATAAGTGAAAGGGTTTGAGGTGTTTCTAAAGATTTTATATATAAATCTTGGCGTGGTTCGATGCGATTCTTATCGGTTTGCCCTTCCTAGCCCCAACAGCTTCCTCGAACTAGCATTGGAATGAACTTTCACCTCCAATCGCCTTCTTTAATTCAGTCACCAAACTGATTGAAATTAAGTGGAATAAAATGGAATATGCCAAAATTTTAAAATGAGACAAAATAGAAGGATGATTTGTACTAGTTAATCAACTTAATGAAATATTTTAGTCGTTACAGATATAATGAAATGAAATTAATAAATAAGAATATGAGTTATATAAACATCCCAAATAACCTTATCAATAAAAAAATCTAAAATAAAATCTAATTGGTATATGAATAAATGCCTTTGTTTTAATTTAAAATTATATCTTATTTATGATAAGAGTTTTATAGCACAATTAACATTTTATTATATTTACAACAAAAGTGTCAAAGATTCTAAACAATTTACCTCTTTTGTAAATATCAAATTATCATAAATAAAATAAAATAAAATTGTCAGCTTATTTATACTTTTTTAATGGTTCAATTTTTGTTTTAGGTACAGCTATAAATAAAATAAAATAAAAAGTTAAAAAAAAAATTTCCCTTGTTCTATAAAGCATATTTGAATGTTATTGCACAGTGCAATCACTGTGTAGTTTTGAGATGTAAAAGTCTAAAAGGTAAAAATATAAAAAATAAAAAGGTTGAATGGTTAAAAAATTTTATAATCCAATAATTAATGCTTTGTTTGTTTCAACATTAACATTTTATGAAAAATGAATAATTTTTCAAAAATATTTTCTAAAAAATTATCTGTAGGGATGAAAGGCCCAAATAAGAATATTGGGTCTTGGGCCGCGCCCGAGGACGTCAGATAGCTCGATGACAAATAAGTACTAGCGAAGACAGATAAATTATTGAGTCAAGGAAGAGATCGAGCCACAATAAACAAATGATGTTGTTCGATGAGCGACCCCTTCTCGGCCAATAGAGTGGAGGTCTAAGGTTCGACCACCCATAAAGTACTGGGCCGTAGGCAACCATGCTTGGAAGGATAAGCATTAGAAAGAGATGATTCAACAAATAATTGAGAAATATTTGGGAAGAAAGTTGTTGTCACTGCATTGAATGCTCTGCATCTAACCCCTAGCCGCATTACTGAGGAAGTGATATATGAACAGTAAGTTTCAGCCTTACAGTTGCACCCAAAGGCTTCAAGAAGCTGCTGATTGGACAAGTATCAAGATTATTAGTAATTTGATCTACACATGGAAGGCTGAGATGAAAAAGGGGGAAGGGTTATAAAAAGGAGGAATTCCATTATAGGAGAGGCGGCTGAGATTGAGAGAAAAAAAGGCACTGTGTAACTAAGAACTTAAATATTTGTATTAGTCAAAAAGAAATATATAAGAACGGTTCTTCCTTGGACTTGACCGAGGAGCATTTTTCTTTGTCCAAATTGTTTATCTCAGTTATATTGACACTAACTAGCCTATCACCTAATTCATTGAGCATTCATTATCAGGATCACTCTATAATAAAATTCATTGTTTTGGGCACATTGGGCCATTGCCTAAATCGTTTGGGCTGTGGACTGAATCTGATCCTTACATTATCTTATTTTCTTACGTTTGATAGTGGCCTTAAAATAAGTTGGAAAATTATGGGGCCGTTTGGTACATGTGTTTAAACATATGTTTTCAGTTTTTAAATAACATTACACACATTTCCACATAGTTTTCCACCCATACATATTTTCAAAAAATATAAAAACGTTACTAGAACAATGTTACCAAACGGCCCCTATTTTTTAACTTCCTTTATTTAGTTTCATGTAAAATAGAGTTATTTGTATTATTTAGGCTCATATGAGATTAGTTATTTTCTAAAAAAATTTAGCAAAAAAGAACTCTATTTCACACTAAGCTGAATAAAAAAAAAATTTCAATTCCACTTTATAGTGCACAATTGCATGATGCAACCAGAACTGGACCTTTTTCGAAACCCAAACTTTATCAACCTTTCTTCGGCCCAGCCCAACAACTTTTTTCTCGCAAACAGAATTTTCCCTTTTCTGCTTTTTGCCTTTTTCACGCTCCGATTCAAATTCCCAGGATCGCAGCGCACAGGGCGCTAAAAGAACAAAAATGGAAGAGAGCAACACCGCCGCCGCCACCTCCTCCACCACCCCAACCGATTCGGATTCGATCATTTTAGAAACGCTAAGAAGTAAAGGATGGTGTCTCGGCGACATCGACCAATTGAAAGCCATCATCATGATCCACTCCGCCTTGGCCGACGACATGTCTACGGTTGCGGATTCAGTCGAGTCCGAGCTCACCAACATGGATCTCAAATCCTTCGGAGCCAAGTCCCTACCCGACCCGACTCTCCCTCGCAAGCCCTCTCATATTCTCGGTCCCAAAGTCCTTCAGGCAACTCGCTTTTTTTTGTTTTTTTGTTTTTTTCTTTTCTGCTCGTTTTCTCGGAAGCCAAACAGGACCTTGGTTAATTGATTTCTGAATCTGATGCTTTGATTTTGGTGAAATTTGGGCAGATATCTTCAGTGAGAGACATAGCAAAAAGCACAATTGAGGGATTTTCGCATAGTTCGAGTAGTAAGCGGCTTCTAAGGCTAGGGCTTACAGATGGACACACTGAGATAACTGCTATAGAGTTCTCTCATATCCCTTCGATCCCCGACGACGTTGTTCCGGGCACTAAGGTAGTCTCTCAGTTTCATTCTTTACTTGAATTATTAAATTTTATTGGCACCGAACTTCTTATTAGTTTCATCGCTAATTGTGTACATTTGGCTATCTGCTAGCCCACTAGTAATTCATTGTTGTAAGGACAAAGTTTGGCTCCAAGCTGGTTTGGAGCTATCTTTTCCAACCCATTATTGTGGCGAGATTTATATTGATGTAAGTGACAATTATGGAATAATGAAGAAGTAGAGGGCCTTATATATTGCTAAGCCTGATGTTGGGAATGAGAGGGAGAGAAGAGAGGCAAATAGAGAAAGTGGAAGAACACATGAATTAATGTGGTTCGGCCTGATGACTTAGGTTCATAGTAGAAAGTCTTAGGTAGATATATTTCTACTATGTGTGTGTGTGTATTTACAATGAGCCCGTTGGGGGACCTTAAGCTATAGTACACGTTAGGATGCTGGACAGGTACTGCAGTACAATAGCACAAGTTGTGTGCACCTACATTGAGCCTGTATTGATGTATCTGACATCTACTAAAATTATGAAATTTTATTGGCACTAAACTTGCTAGTTTTGTCCCGAATTGTGTTCATTGGTTATAGCTGCTAGTCCACTAGTAATTCATTGTTGTAATTTGTAGTTTATTAGTGATTATGGAAGATGATGCAAGTGACAATTATGGAATGACTTGGTGATATTAGATTTTATGATGAAGTAGAGGGCCTTATATACTGCTAGAATTGATGTTGGGAATTAGAGCGATAGAGGAGAGGGAAATAGAGAAAATGGAAGCACGCATGAATTAATGTGATTCAGTCCAATAGCTTATGTTCACAACGGAAAGCCTTAAGCACTACATGTTTACAATGAGCTATCTGGGAAAAAAAATTGTTGTTTTACAATGAGCCCATTAGGGAGGAGGGGGGGGGGGGGAACATAGCATCGTGCCAGACAATTACTGAAGTAAAATAGTACAAGTTGTGCATGTACATTTGTAATATATTTGTAATGGTGTTGGATAGAATAATAAGAAATGGTGGATGGATGTAGTAGTGATCATGGATTTTGAATTATTTGGCTGAATAAGAGTTTGACAGGCACTCTAACCTTAACTAGAGCTAGTTGATGGGGAACGTAACTGGAACCTCCCTTTAAAGACTTATAATAGGCAATGGAAAGCTAGTTCTAGTGTTCAAGCACTAATTTGGGATGTTGCGGCTGATGGAGAGCTCTCTTTAGGGCCTTGCTTAGTCTGTTGAAAGTTGAATTGAGTCTTATTTTAATGTTTGTTCTTGTTTATTTGCTGCTGGATTGGATTTAATTATGGTGTTGAGAAATTCTTGGCAGAGAGAGATTCACGTATCATGCCATGGTATAGACATGATTTGTTTGCTTGCAAGAGAAAAAGGTGAGATCAAGGTTTTAGTCTTATTGGTTGAGACACTGATGACATGACTTGTTCAAGTTGTTGAATAGGTGGCATTTCCTTACTTGTTAAGGCCTCACATGTCTCAATTGATGTTACCAATTTTAATTTGACGGTTAAGCATTTCTGTTTTTTTTATTGAGCAGTTCATATGTACTCAAGAAACATTTTTTCAATTGGTCATTGTATTTCAAGTTTTAACTCTTCTTTTGCATTTTATTTGGCAGGTCCGTTTGGAAAATAAAGCTGTAGTACGTAATGGTATAGTATGCTTGAATCCTAAAGTGTTAACTCTATTAGGAGGACTTGTTCAACCACTCTATGAAGAATGGAAGATGAACCAAAAATATTCAGGTCTTTCCCGCTCATCATTGAGGCTATCACAGGAGAGTGGTACAGGAGGTCCTCCTCCATTTGAGAAGTTGCAAATTGGGGCACCCTCACATCGGTTTGCTCAGCAAGGAAAATCTTCTGGTCAGTGTCCAAAGCATTTTTATAATAGATTTTTTTATATACTTCTCTCCTAGTTTTAGTAAGAAAAAACCTATTAGTTAGTTTTGAATTGGGATGTTTTAGGAATTGTTCCAGTATTTTGAAGGGTTGTCCCAGATTTAAGTGTTATTTGTTTTTGGCATTATAGTCACTGTAGAGTCAAACTACCCTACCACAGTTATTTCTACCATTAGAACGTCCACAATGGTTTATGCCATCCTATTCTATTTTACCATCCCAAAAAACTACTTTATCAATTATATCATACAATTTTACAATATTCCCAGTATTTCAACTTTTATTTTCTTATACAATATATTAAAATAATATATTTACACAATAAAAATATATTTTTGTCTCTCTTTCTCTTTGTCTCTCTACCACTCATCACCTCCGTGAAGACCCAACACCCCAACACAGTTTATAAAATATAAAAAAAAAAAAAAAAACCCAACACAGAAACTTATCCCAAATCCCAAACAAACCCACCACAGAAACTTAACCAACCATCAAGAACAAAGCCACCCACCTAATTTCCAATCACCACCCACCGATCCACCATCAACAACACCATCACCCATTGATCCACCATCAACAACACAACTAACAACCACCACCCACCATCAACAACACAACTAACAACCACCACCCACCATCAACAACACAACTAACCACCACCACCCACCCACCATCAACAACACAACCAACAACCACCACATTACAGAGCCGCCACGGGAAACACCAAGCAAACCCACCTGACTCACCAAGCAAACCCACCAAACTTAGCTCTAGACCCACCATGCCACCCCAACCCATGGCCCACCACAATCCACCACCGAAACTCAGCCCCAAACCCACGGCCATAACCAAATAGTAAACCCATCACCATCCATAACCAAATCTGATTTGCAAACTCACAACCACGCCACAACTACCAGATCCTTGACCACACCGATCTTGCCCAGAGAATCCTACAAACCCACAACCATGTCGGAAACCCATGAACGAACCCACAGAAGCTGATCGAACGAACCCATGAACAAACCCACAACCACGCCGAAAATCCACCACGGCTCTACTACGGCTCACGACCTTCACGCCTCCACCACAGAAGCTAATTAAGCCTCCAACTCCGTTGCCTCCATGCCGATCTGAGAGACAGGAAGGCAGAATTTTCGGGTTTGAAGAAGAGAGAGCAGAAAGAAAGAGAGGAAAGGAAGAGAGAGAAAGATAATGACATAATGAGAGAGGAGAGAGAAGAACCAAACCGATTAAAAAACAATATTTTGTTTATACCATTGTGCTACAGTGCCATCCTATCTTTAGGACGGTACTGTAGCACTATGGCAAATTTTTTTACAAGTTTACATGTTTAGTCTTTCTGCTGTTGAGAGTTATTGGGCCTGAATGCTAAAATATGCTTACATTTGGCATATAGCTGGGCCATTGTGAATGCTCAGAGCATTCTCATCAAAGATTGTAAAATTTTTAGCATTTAACATCTAAAACACCAACTTTATAACATATAACACATCACTTTATAATATCCCTTACATCAAAACTTCTATTTTTTTAACACTTCATTTAAATATTCTTTCTTTATCATTTTTTATTCTTCCTCTCTCTCTCCTCTATCTCTCTCTTTCTCAACCCAGCACCGCCGGCCACCACATCCACCCACCCATACCACAACCACCACATCCACCCACCATTGCTGCCACTAGCCACTAGCCACCAACCAGATCCATCATAACCACAAACAATAGTAGAGGAAAAAAAAAAAAAAACCTCCACATCCACCCACCACATCCACATCCACATCCACCCATACCACAACCATTACATCCACCCACCATCGCCGCCACTAGCCACCAGCCAGATCCACCGCAACCACAAACAACAACAATAGAGAAAAAAAAAACCTCCACATCCAAAGCCATCGAATCGACCCAGACCCACAAATCAACTCAGCACTCAGACTTCTCTACCTTCAACCACTACCTCTCCCTCACGCACCTTGCTGGCGAGATCAACAGCCGCACCACCATAACCGTTTGCACCATTGACAAACCAATTCCGAAACCGAAGCCCAAACCATCCATTCTGTTTTGGTCTCGGAACGACGTCGTCCTCGTTTGTGTTTCGTCGAGGATTTTCGAAACGCGGAGGTGGAGCTTGCGGCGTCTGTCGTCGAAGAGCTTCGATTTGCGGTGTTGCTCCTCCAACATCATCTTGTAGAGAGTTTGAGACTGAGATTGAGTGTAAGAGTGAGTCGGAGGTGTTGGTTGTTGTGGTGGACAAGAGAAGGGAGAGTAAACACTAGGAAAGGAATTTGTGGTTTGCGGTGGAGGTGGTAGTCTAGGAGGTGAAAACGAGAGCGTATGGTGGTCTGAGAAGGAGAAAGAGAAAAGAGAGGAAAGCAGTGGAGAAGAAAGGCAAGGCACAAGAGAGAGTGAGAGAGGGAAAAAGAAAAATAAAATATTAAAAAACTCTAGCATCTTGCTACAGTAGGGTGTCAAAGATGAGATTCTACTGTAGCTCAATGCCAAATTTTTTAAGATTTAACATATTTGATGTAGGTGTATTTTTATCATTTGAGGTGCTAAAAAATAGCATTTAGCATTTTTAGCACATTTGATAAGAATGCTCCAAGGTTTGTTAAATTAATTAATTAATTTTTTTTGCTAAGGGTTTGGTAGAATTTAAGTATGTATGCAAGAAAAGTATCTGCTCAAAACTTGTATTTGCACACAAGTTCTGTCATTAGCTAGAAAATATAATGCGTCACATTTTAAGAATAGTCTATTGCATCAATCAATCAAGAAAATTACTTGAGTTATGATGAAATTCTAGTGCTATGATGTTTTGTGGCTTGTGTTATTTTTGTTAGGCTGATTTATGTAATGCTGCAACCAAATATGCAACAAACTCAACTGAAGTAGGCCTTAGCTCCATTCTTTTGGGTTGGTTGTATCAATTATGCTTATACTCGTGTACTTGAAAAAATGTTAATCTGAAACAAGAAAGTTCTCCATGAAAATACGTGAACGAAGTTGACGCTAAAGAAAGAGTATTTTATGGATTTAAAGTGAACATGCTGTTAAGGTATGTTGAACATGTCCTCCAGGTTAGATCAAAGTTATAAAAATTGGATTTTATAATTTTATGATTGAAACCGTGCAATGCATTGCATGGGCCTTCAACTGGTCAATAAAAATTGGAGGAAATTGGTGGATTCAATGGGAGGGGATCTTACCAAAGTTATAAATTTTATGCCATACCTAAACTGGTGTGATCTACCACCGGAAATGTATTGGTTTTAATTCCGGGGTGTTTCACACATTATAGTTATCTTGACCGGTACAATATTTGTTTGAAATTTCTTAAAAGATTACAACAAGCACCATTGAACTTGAGCTTGCTGGTTCAGCAACACCATTCTTCTTCATTTTCTTCAGTTTTTCTTCCCTTTCTTCAATTGCTTTCTCTTCAGTTTCTCTGCTCCTTGTGCCCCCGGAGGTGAGTTCAGAGGGGAGAGACCATAGGTAGGTGAGAGAGAGTGATGCAGGACAAATTAGGGATTTTTCTACTTTTAGTTGTGGTGGATTTAGGGTAGGAAAGAAGAAGCATTAGAGAGAAGCTAGGGCTGCTTAGGGGCTGTGTGAACAGTATCCGTAAACAGTACCCGTGAAAGAAAAAAAGAGAAAATAAAGAAAAGAAAGAAAGAGAAAGAAACAACAAAGGCCAACGTGCCTATTGCTCAAAACACTCAATTTTAATAATCAACTCATTCTACTCCTTTAATACATTGAGCATCTTATATATATAAAGACTTTTACTTGTACTAGTAGTATTAGGATTTCTAATAGTACAAGGACTACTATATTCAACCCTAATAATTTAAACCAAAGCCCAAACATAAAGACCCATAATTAAATGAAACTCATTAATAAAACCTATGGCCTATAACTATGGCCCATACCTAACAATTGAAAAATTACTAAAGTCCCCTTGACTTAAGAATAACCAAATAAAATATTAAAACTTAATTAACTAACATGGAAGCTTATTCTTGGGCTTTGCCTTATCCTTAGGCTTCCAAAGAGAATATCCTTTCTTTAACCATGGTATGATTCTGCCATCAGAGAGAGAGAGAGAGATTGATTTTGAGTCACATGGTTTACGGGAAGTGGAAGAGAGAAATTGAAAACTGGTAATCTATTTCCAAGTTTTGTGTGTGGGCAGATGGAATTGGCTATTGTCTTTGAAGGTCTGACAGTGGAAAATTAATTAATTTTTTTTGAGAGTCAAATCAAATTGATTCTTCTTCCCTTCTCCTTCACATACTATAAATGTTAATTGCGTTTTTTTATCTTAGGTGTGAATTTGGCTGGAGTCATGGGCTAGTATTCTGAAAAAAAAAAAAAAAATATATATATATATATATATATATATATATAGAGAGAGAGAGAGAGAGAGAGAGGTAATGCTGAAACATCCATGGGTATGGTATAACATTGGGATTATTATTGTTGTAATGATTTACTCTTTATATAGATTATTGAAAACCATGTTTACGCTTTACAATTTGTTTTTGTTGCTAGACATATTGCATATGAACACATGTGAAAAAATTATGCTTTGCAGAATATGCTGAGTCTACTTCCAAAAGCTTTGGGCCTAATGGTTCTAGAAATACCATGGGTATGGTATAACATTGGGATTATTATTGTTGTAATGATTTACTCTTTATATAGATTATTGAAAACCATGTTTATGCTTTACAATTTGTTTTTGTTGCTAGACATATTGCATATGAACACATGTGAAAAAATTATGCTTTGCAGAATATGCTGAGTCTACTTCCAAAAGCTTTGGGCCTAATGGTTCTAGAAATACTAATATTAGGCCAACTGGAAGGCAGCAAAACCTTGATAAAGCAACCAGTGCATATAATAATCGAAATGCAGCTTCAATTACAGAGAGAGGTAGTGCTGAAACGACTGCTGGTATGGTATAACACTGGTTAGATTATTGATGTTGTAATGATTTACTCTTTAGATGGATTATTGAAAACCATGTTTTCACTTAGGTTGCACCGACACGCCAATTTTGGCAAAGTATCGGTGTTCGACACGTGTCGGTCACCGATATCGGTAAGACTTGCCAGACTCCGGTGTCCAAGCGGTGTCTTTTCTTTTTTTTTTCTTCTTTTTTTTTTTTTTTTTTTTTTTTTTTTTTTTCCGATGACACGGCTCTGACACGGCGCCGACATGGTGGACACGCCAGCAGTGGAAAAAAAAAAAAAATTCACGGATTTTGACAAATGGACAAATCATTACCGTTGATATGGTGATATATCCTAAAACAAAAAAGCTTGAGTTTGAGAAATCATTACCATGAAAGTTGAAACCCACAGCCCAACCCTCCCTCTGCCTGCTGCCCTCTATCCCTCGCCGGTGCTAGATCGGGCCGATTGGCGAGCTATATAGAGAGTCGCTGTGTCCGCTGTCCCTTCCGATCTCTCTCTCTCTCTCTCTCTCTCTCTCTCTCTCTCTCTCTCTCTCTCTCTCTGTTTTGTGATTTCTCTTCCTTTTTTTTTATTCTTTCTTTTATCTGTTTTATTCTTTCCTGTTATCGTGTTACTTATAACTTTCTTTCTCACGTGTTTTTTTTTTTAATCCCATTCTCAAGTTACACTTGGTGTAACTCTAAAGAGTTACATCTCATATATATATATGTGTGTGTGTGTGTGTAATGGGTTCAAGTTATACATTTTTTAAACCATTGGATTTAAGTAGATCCAATGATAAAAAAAACCCTCATTAATGCTAATATTTTGATTAGGATCTCATTAATTATCTCTCATTTATTATATTTTATACCTATCTTTAAACCCAAAAAGTGTTACGTCTGACTCTCTCTCTACGTTTCTCTCACTCTCTTTCTCCTCCACCGTTGTTCCACCTCTACGGATAGGTTGCCGGCAGGAAAAAAAAGAAAAAAGCAGAACATTGAAATTGAAAGGAACACTCACTTGTTTTTATCAATATCCCAGGCCGTGACAGTTGAGAACATGCGTGTTACTGTATGTAAGTTGGAGAATTCTATGGTACACGGTACAGACTTTTCTAATTTTAACTGTTCAGGTGTGTTCCATAGAATTTATGAAAACCTCTCATGTAATATATGCACAAACAAAAACCGTTATGCCATGATGAACCAAGAAGCAATAACTCCCATGACTTCATCTTGGCCTCCCTGGAATCTTCAAAATCAAACCCTTTCGACAAATTCAGTAAGACCCATCTTCCAATTTTCTTAATATTACCAAATTTTGAAAGGAAAAAAAATTCAAATCCTAAACCAAATGTTAGATAACCAGTATATTTGGTTTGCTTATACTAAACCAAATGTTTATTATTATTTTTTGCTTCAAAGAAAATGTTTATTAATGATGTAAAAGAAATGAGAATACAGTAAGCAACAAAACGCCACACTGTTGAGTTTATGGAAACGACATGTCACTGAAATTGACTGTTGAGTCTTGGTTTCTAAAACAAAAGATATTGTTGTATTATAATATTTTGTAAGGGATCGCTGCCATACATATCTTCCTGTACTTTTGGACCCGTTCCGGCTACGCAACTACCGAGTTACAAAGACAAAGTGAACTTCAAGTTGGGTAAGAGAGAGAGAGAGAGAGGTAGAGAGAGATGCATCTAATTCCGTCGAAGATGATCAGGGACTCGTTCAAGCATGATTACCTGGTAAAGCTTGAATGGAACCTTGAAAGAATGAAAAGGAAAAAACAGTCTCAGAAATTGTTGGATAACGAAGAAGAAGCTGAGACAAACGAAGAGAAAGAGAAACGTAGAGAGAGAGAGAGAGAGAGAGAGAGAGACGTCAAATTTTGTTGGGTTTAGAGATAGGTTTAGAATGTAATAAATGAGAGTAATTAATGAGATTCTAATAAAAATATTTGTAATGATGATGGTCTTTTTTTAACCGTTGGATCTACTTAAATCCAATGGTTGTAACTTAAACCCATCTCTCTCTCTCTCTTTATATATATGTATATATATAAATTTTTTTTTTTGTTTCTTTACTCAGCCTTTTGCCCTATAAATTAGGATTTTGTTAATGTGTGCCCTAAGGGCACACAATAATTATTTATTTTTGGAAAAAAATTTCTCGGAAATTAAAAAAGTATTGACAACTTTTTCAATTTTTGAGAAAATTTTACCATAAATGAATGGCTTAATGTGTGCCCTAAGGGCACACATTAACCGGACCCTATAAATTATAATGTTTATTATGAGTTTAGTGATTTTTGTTTTTGTGTGTCCAGCTATAGTTTTATTTATTTATTAAAGTTAAATATTGTAGGTGATTTTACTAAAATGAATACTGAAAGTGAAAAATCAATTGAGTTAGCTGCTTCTCTATGGAAATATATTACTAAGTTAGAAAAAGCAAGTGGTGGTGGTGGGAATGTTACTTTTAGATATAACTATTGTGAAAAAACTTTCAAGGGGTTTTATTCAAGGGTGAAGGCACACATGTTAAAACTACCTAATTTTGGAATACAAGCATGTGTTAAGGTTGGAGATGAGTATCAGAATGAAATGCAGAAATTAGAAGATGCGTATGAGGAACCGAAGAAGCCCAAGCTAGTGTCTTTACCAACTGATTTTGCTAGTATTCCTAATTTGGGTCTTAGTGAGAGTAGTATAGCTATAAGTCATCCATTTTTTCAGGAAAAAAAAGGGGTTGGGAATTCTCCTTTGGAGAAGGCTTTTAACAATCAATGTTGAGAGCGATTAGATTCTCTTATTGCTAGGACATTTTATTATGCTAGTTTACCCTTTCACTTTGCTAAGAACCTGTATTGGATTGAGATGATGAAATTTGCAGCTAATAATAATTTAGTGGGCAATGTTCCTCCGGGTTACAATAAATTAAGAACAACTCTGTTGCATAAAAGAGGGCACATATTGAGAAGTTGTTGAAGTCAATTAAAGAAACTTGGAAAGAAAAGAGTTTAAGCATAGTAAGTGATGAGTGGACAGATATTCAAAAAAGGCCACTTATCAATTTTATGGCTACGTCAAAGAAAGGGTCACTTTTTATCAAATCCATTGATGGTACCAAAGAGTACAAAGACAAGCACTTCATTTCTGACTTGTTTCTAAAGGTCATTGGTGAGGTTGGGCATCAACATGTTGTCCAAATTATTATTGATAATGCATCTGTTATGAAGGTTGCGGATCTATTGTTGAAGCTGAATATCCTCATATATTTTGGTCACCTTGTGTTGTGCATACCCTTAATTTGGCCTTGAGGAATATATGTGCACCTAAGAACTCTTTGCAGAATGAGGTTCCATATAATGAATGTAAACGGATTGCACAAGTTGCAGATGAGGCAACTTTCATTCGTATTTTCATCACAAATCATTCTATGAGATTAACAATTTTTAATACATATTCCCCTTTGAAGTTACTTGCTGTTGCTGAAACACAATTTGCTTTGATAATCATCATGCTTAAAAGATCGTTTCAAGTAAAACAGCATCTTCGAAATATGGTCATTAGTGAGGAATGGATGTCATATAGAGAAGATGATGTAGGAAAAGCTCAAACTGTGAGGGATTATGTTTTGAATGATTTGTGGTGGGACAAGGTTGCATATATTCTGAGATTCACATGATCTATTTATGAGATGCTTCGAGTGGCTGACACAGATGCACCTATTCTCCATAAGGTGTATGAAATGTGGGATTCCATGGTAGAAAATGTGAAGAAAGAAATATACCGGCATGAAGGCAAGGAAGACTATGAGGTGTCTCCATTCTATGAGGTGGTACACAATATACTCATTGAACGGTGGACTAAAAATTGCACACCACTTTATTGCCTAGCCCTCTCCTTGAATCCGAAGTAATTTTTCTATCATATTTTCTTTTATATTCTTTTAGGCATTTTTAAACAACTAAACTAAATTCATTAGTTGTGTTTATTTATTTGCTTTTAACTAGGTATTATACTAATCAATGGATTGAGGAAGTCAGAGGTTGTGTTGCGCCACATAAGGATGCTGAAAATTCTGGGGAGAGAAACAAGTGCCTTAAAAGATAATTTCCTGATCTTGATGATAGGGAGAATGTTGCTGTGGAGTTTGGTTTGTTTTCAGGAATTATGGCTTATGATGATGATAACATGGATGATAGGTGGACCTTCGATCCAATGCTTTGGTGGTCAAATTATGGGTCCAAGTTACCAATGCTTCAAACTGTAGCTCTAAAGCTTCTTGGACAGCCTTGCTCATCATCATATGCTGAGAGGAATTGGAGTACATATGGCTTCATTCATTGTATGAGGAGGAATAGAATTACTCCTAAACGTGCTAAAGATTTAGCGTTTGTTCATTCTAATCTTCGACTTCTTTCTAGGAGGAGGGAAGAGTACACTAAAGGAAACTCTAAGAAGTGGGACATTGGTGGAGATACTTGGGATGAACCATTTGGAGGACCTGGGTTGCTTGAGATTGCTCATCTTACACTAGATGAGCTAGAGATGGAGATAAGTCTTGTTGAGAATGATGACTATGTTGATGACGATGATGTTGTTTTGGGATAATCTTGAAAGTTTAAAACTTGTTTTCCTTTTATGTTTTTAGTTTGATGTTGAACTTGTTGTTCTATGGTAATCTTGAAAGTTTAAAGCTTGTTTTCCTTTTATATTTTTAGTTTGATGTTGAATGTAGCCTATTTAAACTTTTGGTTTGTACACTAAACATTTTGTGTATTATTGTACTACTTAGGGTGTTAGTTTACTTATTTGTAGTTTTTATATAATTTAAATTCTAGACATAAACGTATTTTATGTCTAAAAATATTAAAAATATGCCTAAATATAAAATTTAATTAAATTTTATTGCCGTACCCACGCTGTGTCGTACCCTTATTTTTCAAAAATTGCCGTACCCCCGTATTCGTACCCGTGTCCGGGTCAGTGCAACTTAGGTTTTCACTTTACAATTTGTTTTTAGTTGCTAGACATATTGCATATGAACTCATGGTAAAAAAATTATGCTTTGCAGAATACACTGGGTCTACTTCCAAAAGCTTTGGGCATAATGGTGCTAGAAATACTAATATTAGGCCAACTGGAAGGCAGCAAAACCTTGATAAAGCAACTAGTGTGGATAATAATCCAAATGCAGCTTCAATTACAGAGAGAGGTAGTGCTGAAACGACCACTGGTATGGTATAACATTGGTTAGATTATTGATGTTGTAATGATTTCCTCTTTAGATGGATTATTGAAAACCATGTTTACACTTTACAATTTGTTTTTAGTTGCTAGACATATTGCATATGAACTCATGGTGAAAAAATTATGCTTTGCAGAATACACTGGGTCTACTTCCAAAAGCTTTGGGCCTAATGGTGCTAGAAATACTAATATTAGGCCAACTGGAAGGCAGCAAAACCTTGATAAAGCAACTAGTGTGGATAATAATCCAAATGCAGCTTCAATTACAGAGAGAGGTAGTGCTGAAACAACCACTGGTATGGTATAACATTGGTTAGATTATTGATGTTGTAATGATTTACTCTTTAGATGGATTATTGAAAACCATGTTTACACTTTACAATTTGTTTTTAGTTGCTAGACATATTGAATATGAACTAACGGTGAAAAAATTCTGCTTTGCAGAATACACTGGGTCTACTTCCAAAAGCTTTGGGCCTAATGGTGTTGGAAATACTAATATTAGGCCAACTGGAAAGCAGCAAAACCTTGATAAAGCAACCAGTGCAGATAATAATCCAAATGCGGCTTCCATTACAGAGAGAGCTGAAGAAAATTCAAGCAGCTCTGAAATAAGAGCCAAAGAAGGTGTAACTTCAATTTTTCAGGACTCTTGGATTGCAGTTTCATTATGCATTCTGCTTGTTATAAATGAGAAGATGAAAAGGGTCATTGGGTTTGGAAGGGTCATGTTTTACAAATTGATAATAATATGGCAGGAGAGGAAACCAAATTTCTGATCCTCGTGGTCTAAATTTACTGTGTGGTCATCATATATTATGGACTCATTACTTATCAAAAAAATATATTACGGATTCATTACCTGAACTACAGAATAAAATAGAACTGAGATGGTGTCTTGAAATCTCAATTGAACTTATCATGAAGAAAGCAGATAGATACATCGTCTACCTGATGGGAAGAAAATGGACCATTTTGTGCATTTAAAATTTTGTATGTCATACTAATGTAAATATTTGGGTCTTATAACAGTTGTGGAATTTGTCCCTGTTCAAAATCAAGCAGCTGCACAGAAACTCCGCCAGAAAATGAGCAACCAAAACCAGGATGGGCGACAATATAAAGGTAGAAAATATAGGGGGAAGGGGAAACAGGAAGAAGAGCCAGTTGTTTACACTCTAGATGAATGGGAAAAGAGAAGAGGAGAGACAAAGCCTGTAACAAGAGATGGATTTCCAAACATTAGTCGTGATGAGGATCTTGCATGGCAGCTTCAAAACCAATTTGATTTAGAAGATTCTCATGTCAGCATCTTTCTACAATTTAGTCTTATTTCTGTTGTTAAGTAATAGATTTTCAGTGTAGTATTTTCATTTTGGGCTCTGAGTTTTCTTCCAATGTTTGATAAAATTATTTTTCAAATTGTTTTTCAGGTACAAAGAGGTAATCGTGAAGCAGGGGCGGATAACTTGCTTATGAGTATGTTTAATTATGCAAGAGATGATGATAGGTCTCGTGGTACAGGACAAGGGAGAGGAAGGGGACGGGGAAGGGGAAGGGGAAGGGGAAGATGATTTGGTTAACTTTCTGTCCTCTATTATCTATATCCTCATAGCATCTTTTGTGTCATTGTGTGTGTATAGTAAATTTCGTATGTTTTTGGTAATTATAATTTTTTTCGTCACCGATGTGTAATTATTCTAGTGTCAGAAGCGAGGTCCTGAACATGTTAAAATCTTGAAATTTTCTCTTCTATTGCCACCCTCATATTTGATTGTTCGGTAAAGACTTACACAGGTACACTACCCTCTTGAAGAAGCAGGAAGGAATTAAATTTTTTCTGATTAGTTTCTTATCAATCATACAGAAATGACTGTCGTATCTATCCTTATTGGGCATGGACAAAAACAAAAGGGAGTATCTTGTGTTTCATGCTGCAAATATGAAACCAGAACTTTTATGCGCTGGGCTTGTGACCTGGTGTGGTGTCAGTGTTTCTCCCAGTTGTAAAGAAAGCAATCTCCTTTTCAGTCCCACGTGGATGTCACGTATTTCGGTCGTTTAGTTTTTGAATGGCTTTGAGGTGGGACCGTGGGAGGATCTATTTCATATCGCATGTAAAACTAAAGTTTAGGAGGATCTAAATGCATTTTTATCCAAACTAAAATGTGTAGTTTGGTTTCATTGAGAAAATCTAGGAAAACTAAAGAAAAGTCGAAGTATTGAATTTTATATTTTTCATTGGTATGAGAATTGGAGGAAAATAAAGATAAAGAATTCACTGTTTGATTGTTGAGAGATTGCAGGAAAGGTTAGGAAAGTTGGAAAAAAATTGAAATACTGGTATTTTATTTTTAGAAAAATGAATTTTAAAAATTTCACAAAATGATTAAAATTAATTTCCTGTAAAAGGGACACAGGCGGGAGGGAAGTAAATGGAATATCCGCATTAGAAAATTTTTCTTGGAAGTAGTTGGACACGCATATGCACACAAAGATGTCAAGTTCTTGCAGATGTAAGACGAGCATTAAAGAGATTTTGTAATCTTCCTAAACTCCAAAAGGTATATAAAAGCTATCAATTTTTTTTTTTTTTTTGAGCTCGGATAAAAATCCTAATCTAATAAACTTAATATACTATCCTCATCCCTTCTCGGCCCAAAATAGAGATATACCCCTTTCACACAAAAATTCCAATAAAATGTCTTATGTCTGAAACTATTTAGAAATATATTATTATTTTAAAAGCGATTTTTAGAAAATCAAATTTCATTAAAAAACTCGATTTTTAGAAAATCGAGTTATAAGCAATCAAACTTAAAAAAAAAAAAAACCTGCATGGAACTCGAGTTCCATACAGTTTTTTTCAAGTAATTTGATTTTTGCCAAATTGAGTTTTTCTTTGAAATTCGATTTTCTAAAAATCGAGTTTCAAAACAGGGGCATATCTTTAAATAGTTTCAGATAAAGGGGTATATCCTCATTTTGGCCCCCCTTCTCCCCAGGACCACTAGAACTTGGGTCCTCGTATGTCACAAGCCTTTAAGGTTTGGGGAAAGACCATTCCGCCCAACATCAGTAATGTTATAAAAACTAAAATAAGCTATACGTTTGGTTGCACATGTAAAACGAAAATTGAAGAGATTTTTCCATCTTCCTAAACTCCAAAAGGTATATAAAAGTTGTAAGTTTGGTTGCAATGTAAAAAAAAAATATCTATATATATATAGTCTATTAACTCATGCAATTCATAAGAAAATTTAACATAATAGGTGAATTTACCATTTAGTACAAGAAACATTTTTAGTGGGAATGAACAATTAACTTAATTGCAAGCAATGTTGAGACAAAAATTCACTCTACCTCGTATGGTTTACTCTAACCCGAAAATATTATGGAACAAGAATAGGTTTT
Source organism: Castanea sativa (assembly GCF_040712315.1). Lineage (NCBI taxonomy): Eukaryota > Viridiplantae > Streptophyta > Magnoliopsida > Fagales > Fagaceae > Castanea > Castanea sativa. Next base: position 75,252,153 of record NC_134013.1, on the reverse strand, counting down.
ACTGCCCCTCTTTGTCTTACCCCACCCTACTCCAAATATATATAATAACAAAATATATGTTTAAATTATTTATATATAATTTAATATTTTTATACGCATTTTCCTAACGACTCAAAAGTCAAAACACTCTCAATTTTTATTTTTTATTTATCCATTTCTTAGCACTCATATGACCACTTATTCTTTTTAATGTTGAAGTCCTCTCATCATGGATAACAAAATATTTTGTCACCTACTTCACCCTCTACTTTTTGCAAAATTTTTCTAGCACAAATAGGGAATGAGGTAAGACAGTGCACCTTTGATTTGACTCTATCCCAAGCCTAGCCCATTATAATCACTCTTAAAATGAAAAGTTGTGATTAATACAATATAACTTTCACATAACCAAGAGTCTTGTAACTCAAATGGTTAATAATTCATGACCCTTAGTATTTCAACAAAGACATTTATGTTCAAGTTCTCTCTTCACGTTCACGTGAATTCATTAGTAACATTACATTTATTGCACTGCAATTACAAGTGACTTCAAAAATTATGAAAAAGAAACTATAAAATCTTATTCCTTACTTTACTAGACTAGACTAGTAGACTTATTTTTATATATATATATATATATATATATTTTATAATTTAATAGTTGGGATAGAGAGATTTTAATAGTGAATGTCTTTATTAAAAATACTACAAGATGCTAATTAGTTGAACTATAAGTAGACTTATCGGTTAGGTGCTCATTACAATAATTTCTTTGGATCGGGTACTTTAGTTTGTGGATACCATTAAAAAATTTGTTAATAAAAAACTGTCGAAAACATTAATAATTTTTTTAAAAATTTTTCTATAAAAAATTTCTAAGCCACTAGCTTTAGGCATGGTTAACTTTTACCCAATTTCTATTTAGAAAAATTGAGATTTAGAACTATGCCCAATCGAATTCATTTCGTTTTCATCCACTCACTTTAATCTTCTTTTAATGAATTAATAATTCTTTTTGGATACTCCAAATTTATAAAAAGTATGAAGTACAAGATCCTGCATGGCGCACATTGGTTAATACCACGATCTGATAGCAAATTGTAGCAAAAGAAAAAGAAAAAGAAAGAAGCAATCGCGTTCGGCGTTCACGCACTAATCTTTTAGCATTTTCCAACAGTGTAAAATGTAGTAAAGCATTTTCAAGAAAGTCAAAACTCAGTCACTATTCACTAAAAGCCCAAAAAGTTCACTGTAATATTGTACAACATATCATATTACATTACATCATCGGCTTCTCACTTCTAAATTCTGCTACCTTAACCTTAACCTTAACCTACACACCTTCAGTTCCCACATTCGACCCATCCGATAATACAGGGGCAAAAATGGAAAAAATCCTGATTCAACCTTTAATCGCAGCGTTAATCTCCTCCTTAATTGCAGTTAGAGCTTACCGAAGAAAATCCCTTGACCTTTCCGGAGCTCTTGCTGGTTTCATTGTTATGACCCTTCACATTGCTGTCGGATACAGGTCAGCCTTTTTCTTTTTCATTCTAGTTTTTTCCTTTTTATTTGTAATAAAACATTTTAGATTCTGTTTGCTTCCTAAGAAAATGAATTTTTATTTTTATTTTTTTTAATAAAAATAGGTACGGAGCTTTGCTGCTTGTGTTCTTTTTTTCATCGTCTAAGCTGACCAAGGTTGGCGAAGAGAAAAAACGACGCGTCGATGCTGATTTCAAAGAAGGTGGCCAAAGAAATTGGTATCAATAACAACCTTCAATTCTCTGTTGTTGTTATTGTTGTTTTTGTTTTTTTTTTTTTAATTAGTTTAGAGAAGCGTTGACACTCATGATTATCACGGCGTGTCCGACACGGACACCCTGTGACACTCCTGCGGCCTGTTTTTTGCTCGTTGGGAGGAAAATAAAACTTTTGATTTTAGATATGTTTCAAGAGATTTTAATAATTGTTATTTATTTTGAAAATTTTAAAGTAAATCTAAAATATGCCCATAAATAAATAAAATATATCCAATGATACTAATTAATTGTCATATCCCACCTTGTTATGCCTAATTTTTTAAGAATTGTTGTGTTACCTTGTTATGTGCTCGTGTCGGAGTTTCTGAGGTTCAATTTTGTTTGAATATTGTGGAGTTATATGCTATTAATTATATTTGATAATATGATTGTGAGTTTTTCTTTAAAAAAAAAGAAAAGAAAAAAAGAGTGTTGACCCTACTTCTTTAATTAAACATTGCATGTTTCACGTTTTGATGTCAAGTCAACTTGTCCTTTACAGCTCTTGGTAGGATACTAGTTGTAAAAGAATCATAACAAATTGCTTATTCCCAGAAATGTAAAGTAGATATAGCGTAAGTTTGGATAAAGATGAAAACTGAAATCAGCTGCGTTTGGCGTTTTTTATGTGGGTTCCGTGCACTGTTTATGGCACCCACAACTACAGATTTCAGCAAATTAAACTTTAAAGCTGGGTCTCACGATACTATTCACCATTTAAAAATTATTTTACTACAGTATATTCAGTTTTCAGCAATAAACGGTATTTAAATAGACTCATAGACAATGTTTTTCTCCAAATTAGTTTAGAGGAATCTCCGCTCAGCATTTGGCAATCGGATGACCGTTTGCATGTATTTTAAACACATAGCTCGTTAAGTGATTACTTAAAAAAATAAAAAAATAAAACTCATTAAGTGATTAGAATAGATCACATGATTATTGAACAAATTATATGATTAAAAATAAATGTGAATGGTCGTTTCATAATCCTCAACACAGTGATGTTGTAAAGATGAAAATGAATAGAACCAGCATGTATATGTGCTTATGCACAATGTACCTCTGTGGAGCATCTATTCTAGAATGGCTAAGCACTAAATTGTTGATTCTCTCTTTGATAAGCTTGTTCCATGTTCTTTTCAGGATACAAGTTCTGTTCAATAGTGGCATTGCTACAATTTTGGCTGTGATTGTATGGAAATTGGCCGGATGGCAGGACAAATGTTTGGACTCAAAAGACTCAAGTCTGATTACATCTCTCATTGGTGGCATTATTGGTCACTATTGCTGCTGTAATGGAGACACTTGGTCTTCCGAGATTGGGGTACTTAGTGAAGCACAACCTCGCCTAATTACAACCTTCAAGGTTAATACTCTCTCGCTTCAATAGATTATCGGTATTATTTTTTCTATTTTTGTGGCATTCTCCCATTTCTGTGCACAGAAACATGTGTGGAGTACCTGTAGTTAGATGTCAGAAGAAATAATATCCAATTATCTGCTATGGCTACCAAATGCAGCCATTACAGCTACGATAGTTTTCGTCATCCCTCTTATGCAACTTAGGTTGTGGACTCATTCCGTTATTTTTACCTGTTCAACTTAATCTGGTTAAAAGCTCTCACTTATGTTCTTGAAGATTCACTTCTCCCAATTTTGTTGTGTTAGGCTTGTGCTTGCAGCTTTGGCTCTATTATGAGTGGAACATAATCTACACGTTTATTGTTTCGTGATAATTAAATCTTGTCTATGTCATGATGACAATGGTTTTTCTTTACATCCACCCCATTTACTTTTTCTCTTTATAGGGTTTATTCATTATCACTTTATTTCTATTTATTTGAAGCAATCATCCATGTATCTCAATTTTAAAACCCCAATTCTGAAATAGTTGCTATGTGATAAGAAGTGACTTTTATGCTTTCTAAAATTTCTTATGGCTTAATCATATGGACTAAAGGAAGACTTGCTTCTTAAATACATTAAAATCATGGATCTTAATGCTGTCCTGTTTGGTTTGCAGCCTGTTCGGAAGGGAACTAATGGTGGTGTGACACAAGCAGGGCTCCTCGCAGCTGCAGCTGGAGGCAGTGTCATTGGACTAACTTTTGTTGTCCTTGGATTTCTCACAACAAAGTGCACGTATGATGTAGCTGTAAAGCAGCTATTGGTAATACCTCTTTCAGCTATGGCTGGACTTGGTGGAAGCCTTATAGATTCTCTTTTGGGAGCGACACTGCAGTTCAGTGGGTTCTGCACTGTTCGCAATAAGGTGCATTAAGTCATTGTCCCTAGATTTACCACCAGCTCAGTATGCCTATAATCCTTGAGTTTTTAAGCTCTACTTAGCAAAATCTTCTCGTCCAATGCAGGTTGTGGGAAAACCAGGGCCAACAGTGAAAAAGATTTCAGGACTTAGCATTCTTGACAACAATGGGGTGAACCTTGTGTCAGTATTGCTGACCTCATTGCTGACTTCCATAGCCTGCACCTATATTTTCTAAAATGATCTATATATTTAAAAGATTTTGTTAGAGTTCCTATGTTCCTGAATCTGTACTTCACAGTTGATAAATGTACCAGCTGTACCATAATTTATCCTTTGAGACCTTGATTCTGATGATAATATTTGGAAGAGTGAAGTTTCACTGAAGCCAAAAGATTTTTACACCAATTAGTTGGGTGTTTAATGCTATTGGGAGAATTTCCTGGACTTTAACACATTATAAAGCTTAGGATTTCTCTGCTAATTCTTGTTTCTTAGTTCGGCTCCTTGGAAGCAACTATGCTAACTGAGAATGTTTGCTAGTTGCTACATTCTGCACTTAGGAGAGCACGAAGTACATGCTTATACTTCAAATACTTGCTCATTCATATTAATAATGATGCGGCAGTTGTTGATATCTGGGCAAGTTAGGTTGCAGGCAAGGCTGCGACAAGTACTTTTAACTAATTGCTGCCGGAGTTGAGGTTCTATAAACCTTGCTCTTTGTATAGGGAACTTTATAACTGTATGGACGTATGGTCATGCCATCTTCACTAGCTAACAAGTAACAACCCCTTACGCATATCCTGATATCTAAGTAGCACGGTGCTTTCCCTTCCCCCCTTTTTTTTGACAAGAACAGTAAAATTGAAAAACAATGAAACAGAACAAATTTGAAAAATCGAAAGCTTATAGCGTTCATGTGCTCTCACTTTTTATCCATTATCCTCACTCCACCCTGGTAGGCATGCAAATGAAAGAAATTGAACTTAGTAATTGCAAACCAGATGAGTGGCACTGGCACACAACTTCCATAACCCATCAAGCTCTATATATTGATTTCTGGTGTCTTTATACAACTTCATGAAATTATAAAGCAGGGGTAGATGAAGAGGGCAATTAGATTGGACACTGCTCTCAAATAGAATAAATTTCATAAACTGAAATTAAGATTTGAGATATATTCCATTAGTTTGACAAAATATGATCTCGAACCAGAGGAATCGAGTATTTACATAGTATATATATATGTTACGGAGGTTGATGGTATCCCACCAACCCTCTGTGCCTCCCCAACATCCCCCGGATATTTTAAGGGCAGCGACAGCAAAGAATCTCTAAGCAGCATTCACAAGTCTCAAAGCAGCAGAAACAGCAGCACAACGCGAACAAACTGCATATCCAAGAGAGAAATTTGTAATTGGGTATGTGGGCTCAAAACATTCTAGCTCATTAAAAAAAAAAAAAAAAAAAGAGATAGAATAATCTGTGTTCTAGTGAGTAGACTGCTCTTATGTCATCAAAATTTATTTATTCTTGTTGGTGCTGTGATATAGCTTGCAAAGAGAGACAACTTGGTTAGAGTGAAACATAAATTTCAACTATTAAGTAGCAACAACCAAAAATAAACAAGAATTTGATATTTTATACGAACCAAGCATAAAGGAAGCCTTTGTCCTGATGGCGTCTTTGGATATGATCAACGTATGATACCGTTTGAAAACCCGGCGGTGCGTCCATTGTTTCTTCTTCTTCTTCTTTTTTTTCTTAGCAAGTATTTTTTTGCAGGTGCACAAAACGTAGTTCAAGATATATGTGGAAGAGGGAGGGAGTGCTGAAGATTTATGTAGATAAGCATAAATGGTAAAATTAACAAATAGACAAAGGAGGAAACCTCAAGTTAGCTTCTCATTTCTCAACATTTTATGGACTTCGTTGATCGGGCCCACGTTCTATTATCAATTAGACGTGTATGTCATCAATACTCTTGATCTAAGATTCTAAATGAAGAAAAGAGGGCAATATATGCAGGTGACTAGGTGAGGTCATAATCATATCAGGTGGAGACTCATGAGCCATGGTTTGAGTGGCAATGTGGCATCATCATTTTTGGTGAAAATTTGCCACTACCCAAATTGATTATGAGAAACAATTTGGTTAGGCTTCATAGCTTTTCCCTTGGTGGTAGGATTTCCTTCTCTTTAGGAAAATGCACGGGCTTGACCTACATTGTCTTCCAATGGTCCACTACTAGTTCATAACTTAGCTTATTGGGCCTCGTATGGTTCATCCAAAGGACTCGAGAGTTGAGACCATTTCCTCTCTCTTCTTCTCGTGCAGTAATTACCTTATAATCCCGCTTCATAAAGTAGGAATAGGAGATACCTTTTCTTGTCTCATGGGTTTTAGCTCATAAATAGGGTGATGTCTCCCATGGAGTGGTCTTTTTTTATTGTTTATTGCCTTATTTTGCTTGAAATTAAATTTTATAAGTTTATTAGATATGAAATTATTATTTTTGTAAGTGCACAATTGCACCTGGACCCAAAGACAACTACGGGCTCAGGCCCAATGAGCCTTAAACAATGAAATTTGTAGAGTGTGGGCTTGAAACCTAGGTTAGAAGTACTGAGAACTTGATAACAGGCTAAAAGTTACAAACACTTGTAAATAATAAACAATAATTGCAAATAGACCTCCTCGGACGTAAGCCGAGGACGCTCTCTGTATTATTTCTCTTTCTTTCTCAAAGATTACAATTCTTAATTTCTTGGCCCCCCCTTTTTCTTTGGCGTTCATCCCCTTAAATACTTCTTTTCCTGATACTTTATCTACGTGTTGCTCAAACCTCCTCCCCCCTAGATATTTATTTTCTTAGTGCCTTTGAATAGTGACCAGAAGTTTCAGTTCTACTGTTTAGGAGTCACTTCCCCATTAATGCGGCCAGGGAGGTAGGTGCAGAGTCTTTAATGTGGAGGTGGCAGCCCTGGCTCATGATACCTTTCTAACATCGGTGTATCCAGGAGGTTCAGGACTTCCCCCTCTTAACCAACAGTCTTTCCAGAGTTCTGCTTTGACCTTCGTACTGAATTTACGAGTTTTCTTGGGTCTGTCCGAGGAGAAACTCACCCTCGGATGTGTCCTCGGACCCTCGGCGTATGGGCCGATCCACAGTACTAACAAGTTCTTAGCCCAAGAACAGATTGGCCCTCCTTGCTAGAGCCCAAAGGGCCCAAATGCCCACTTGGGTTCCTTTACACCCCACAATTTTAATATAATGATAATATAAATATTAATTTTGAGATAAAAATCATATATAATTCTAATGAGACAAGATTTGCGAATCTAATTTTTACCAATTAAAACAAATAATATTATTTTAATTATAATTTAGTTAATTCATAGATTATTTGAATTATAGTGTAGTTATTAATTATTTGTATAAATTTGTGAATGGGTAAAATATTTTAGTTGTGACGTTAAATGTATATGAGAAAAGAATAAGTTAATCAAGTAATTTATGAACATTTTTTTTATTAAAAAAAGTAGTATGTGAACATGTTTGAGCTGGTTCAATAAGAAAATGGTTAAACTTGTACAAACATATAGTTTGGTGATGAGTTCAAGCTCAATTTGTGCTATAAAAAAAAAAAACAAATCTTGAACATTTAATAGTAGGGTCAGTTTACTCATTGCACACCCTTATCACAATGATCACTTCACAAGTATAAGTGTTTATAAGGTGTGAGAGGGGGTAAGGGCTGGGGTTTAAGTCTCTAAGAAGGAGTTTTACACAAATATATACTTAGATTAGGTTATAATAGAATTTCTATTTTGTATAAAAAAAAATAGTAGGGTCAGTTTAACTAAACTGCATTTTTATTAGTGAATTAAAATGTTCTAAAGTTTTTAAAGTAATACCATTATATAATTCTTAAAATTTTATTATTCTATTTATGAAATGAGTGAATTAAAATTTGTCACACTATCAATAATTTAAGTAAATATCAAAATGGCTAAGAGTCTTGAAGTTCAATTTATTGAAATTTCTTAATGTTTCCAAAATATTTAGAATTTAAATTTTTCTTCCCATTGTAATTATCAAATTATTAAAAGAAAAAAAAAATATATATATATACTAAAATTGTTTAATTGTATCAAATCATGGCTATGATTTAGGGACTCCATGCAGAATCATTATTCCCATGGTAAAATTGTACCCTTATCTTTTCAGATAAAGTGGGGTACACTTCAACCTCTCTTATTTTCTTTAAAATTACTCAAACTTTTTCTCACATTCTAAAACGTGAGGTACACTTAAATCCACATTATTACATGTAAAGACGGTTAACGCCATATGAGAGGACTAATATGGTTTTTTTTTTTTTTTTTTAATAAATTTTTTAAAGAGTGAACCCCCCAACCAGACAAAAATTACAAATCAAAAGTTATCTGGATATTTTAATGCATTATTGTCCTTCTGTTGTCTTTTTATGCCTATTTTCTACTCTCTAGTCTCTATTATACATCGATTGCTTGCAAGTTGCAACCGATGACGAGGATCACTCATCACACACACGTAAACCCCACGTATGATATGATGAGACAATGGCTCTATATATGCAACTGTTACACAAGATAAGTTTACAGCCATCCATTTACCACCAACTTTGTTTTTATTACCTATTATTTTACTCTTTTACAAGAACTAATTCACTAATTACATGGAAGAGTGAGAGAGATATTATTTAAATGAAGGCTTCATAAATAAGGGCGAGTCACAAACTTATTCCAAATGGAATACTCTAATTTTCTCCTAATAATTTTTTTTTCCAAAACGTTTTTATTTCTCACTTTTAAGCATTTGTAGGCTCAATTAGGGGTGTAAACAAGTTAAATCTAGGTGAAATTTTAAAAGCTTAAGATTTGTTTATTTAATTTTATTTTGAATACATGTTGGACTTGAGCTCATCACCAAGTTTGATTTATTTTTCAATTGAAAAATCTTGAGATTATTCATGAGTTACGTAATTAACTTATTTTTTTCCTATATATGATAAACACTGTACCACAAATATTTTTTTAGTAATTAAATAGAATGATTTTTATTTATTAAATTACAAAATTTTGATTCACAAACACTGTATTAATTGTTAAAAATTATATATAATTTTTATCTACAATACCGACTTTATATTTTTACATGTATATGTATAAACATATATTATTATACTCTTAAATTGAGTCTTATACTAGCAAATTTATTCATAAAAGCATTATTATATTTGAGATTTAGTGATCAAGAAGTTTAAACTTAAGTTTGAGTTTCACTTGTTACTTAAATAAATGAATATAAATAAGTTTTTTTTTTATACTTTTTTTTGTTTAATTTAAAGAGGAAATAATTGTAAATTTATACCAACTTCATTTTCTATTCTCTTTTTTTTTTCTTAACCAAAAAAATAAGTTTTTCATCTCTCCACTTTTCCATCCTCTCAACCAAACTCAAATGAGAAAAAACTAAATCTCTTATATTCTTCTACTTTTCTTTTCCCTTTCGTATTTTCTATCTTCCCATTGTTTTACTCCTCTAATCAAACAAAACCTTAATCCCACAACAACTTTAACACCTACCCCTCCACACTTCTCTATCTAAAGTTTTAACCAATGCCCATCTTCCCAAATTAAATAAGTCAAACCACCAAAGTCGTTGCCAATTTCTTCATGAATTAATTAATATCATTGGATTGGATTATCATAGTATAGGAATGTATCATTGGAATGGTACAAATTTTAGCCACTAGAAATTATTTGTAAAGTTGACAAACTAATTATAGTGCTGATAATTTCACAGATAATATCAAAATTAAGCAAATTAACCACACCTACGATTGTACATCTCAGATAGGGGCGGAGCCAAGGGGGGGCGAGAGGGGGCAACTGCAAGTGCCCCCCCCTGGCTCCTTTTAAAAATGCTTATATGTGCTCGTATATAGGACCCACTTAAATGCCCTGCCCCCTCTCACCTAAGAAAAAGACCAAAAGGCAATTCCTATTGGCAAGAAAATAGCTGTAACACCAACAAAATGTGGAAAAGTTATAGGAGATATTCACGGCACTTTTAACCACATTATCATAATTTTTGTTTAAAAAATAAAAAAAAATTATCTCCCATTTTTTATAAATAAAAACTGTTATATCCCATTTCTTTTTAAACAAACAAAAAAAGAAAAAACTTTTATCTTGTCCCTCTATTTTAGCATTTCACTGTCATGACATTTTGAATGTTTATCAATTTTTTTATTTGATGGATGACATGTTGAATGTTTATCTTTTTATTTTTTTTATTTTTTTTTATTTGATGTAATTTCAATTGATTGTGTGTATTATATTTTAACTAATTTCCCCATACTCAAACTCTAAAGCCTCTCTTATTTTTTCTATTTTTTATTATTATTATTAAAATTATTTTTTTTATCTTCTATCAATTGACCGTTCAATTTCGAACTCTTGATTTTTGCTATGAACCTAGATTTAAATACTTTGAAGAATATAGAACAAAAGTGGTGAATTCTACATATTTTTTGCAATATATATTTACTTCGTTATTAATATCGATTAATTTTTTTTTAGATTTTAGATTTTAATATTGTTTTTAAATCTTGCCCCCTAGACTGAAATCCTGGCTCTGCCACTGATCTCAGATATAAATTTTATTTTACTTAGATAACTCTTGTGTCTTTTTTCTTTTTTGTTAAGGAAACCCCCGTGTCTTTAGAAAAGAAAAATGAAAAAAAATTATTTCCGGGAGTTATACCCTCATTTAAAAATATAAAGAACATAACATAAATATTTCACCCTTTTTTTTTTGTGATTGGTGAAAATACAAGGTCACCAACCACTACTATTTTTCGTATTCATCAATCACAACTTTTCAATTGTGAAATAAGTTATACAACTTGCTCTTTTTTTCTTTCCCAATATTCTTCCCAAACCCCATTTCTAATGATGATAATCTGTTTAATCAAGGACAGGAACAGCAGAGAATATCAAGGCAACATTCGCATGTCTCGAAGCAGCAGAAACAGCAACACATCGCGAACAAACTGCACTCAAAAAAGAACAATTGGCATAAAATGCAAAAGCAATTAGATAAACTGTGCAACAAGAAAATAAGGAGACAGATTTAGATTGGACACACAAATGTTCTTTTTTTTTGCCATTGACTCTATCACAAACTATATTCTCCTTCACATCTCTAATTAATTGCATGAATACCCTTTTTTTTTCTTGGTAAATAACTTAATTGCATGAATACACATACTTAGCAAAGAAACCAAAAACGTAAAACTATAGAAAATGAGGTGGCCTAGATCAACAATAATAACCATATATAAGAAATACGAACCAAGCAAAAAGACATCCTTTTTCCTCGTGGCGTTTTTGGATATGTTCAAAATATGACATCTCTTGGTATGTTGGTGCATCCATTCTCTCTTCTCCTTCTTCTTCTTCTTGATCTCTGTTTTTCTCTCCAAAACAAGGAAAAATCTTACAAGAAAGGCTCACATCTATGTATGCTAGGACCTGGAGTGGATATATAAACACAAATGGGGAAGGTAAGAGGCATGAAAAATGGACACGGGTCTTAATTATTATTTAAACATTTTGTGGAGAATGGACCTCGACCGAGTTTATCTTGTATGAGATCAGATGGTCATTCCAGTAAAACACGTAATGTACGAGAATTTTTTAAGGGACATTTGGTGAATCTCAAAATTGGATTGGATCATATAAAAAATCACAGATTTGAATTTGTTCTCTTTTGATAAAATATTAAAGTACTAGAAAATTGAACTTGTTTTGGCACGCTAGTCGTTATCATTAAATCTACATTATTTTAAAATTTTTTTTTTTTTGGAATGCTTTGAAAGTTGTAGACTTGCTTTTATAGAAAATGTATAATTATGGGAGATAATTTTCCATCCAATCACCTTTCTTAACATTTTTAAGTACTATGAAAATGGAGGCTCATTAGCGATTGTCAATCAACAAACATCTAATCATGTTGCTGACACTTGTCCTTCTAGAATAGGTCCAATTCGGCGAGGCACCAAATCTGTTTTGTTTTTTTTGTAAGGTGTGTTGTAGAGTGGATTTTAGGAAGGATAGAATAAAACAAAAGAGAAAATAAAGAGAGAAAACTTTTAGGAAGGTGTTTAGTTGGGAGGGGGAGAGGGAAAAGATAAGGTGAGGCCTGAGTTTTTTCTTCTCAAACTTACTAGAAAATTTTCTCTCAAAATATGGAGAAAACTGTGAAAAGAGTCTGATTTGTTTATTGACCAAAATGCCCATGGCACTTGCACATGAGCTTCTTTTCTTTTCTTTTTTTGGCTTTCCTAGGTATTGCGTATTCCAATTTTTGACTTCTTAGGGCGTGAGCGTGGAGCTGGTATATGGTGTACCCGGCATTTATGCCGGGTCACTCACACACTGGCGGGTCTCACACACTGTGGGGCTCGCCTCTATGTGAGAGACCCGACATATATGCTGGGTACAACATATAATTTTCGGTGAGCGTGACAGTATTATATATATATATATATATATATATATATATATATATATATATTTAACTAGACAGTTTTTTTTTTATAATAAATTTAGATGATTTTTTTTTTTTTTTTTGGGTTGTTATCATGCAGCTCAAGTTGTTAGTGTTGTAGTAGTTACTTAATACAGTGGTTTTTGGGTTCGGTGGGTAAACAAAAAGAGTAACTCCCATCAAACTTTACAATTTTTGTCACAAATATTTTATGTAATAGATTATAATTAGTTCTACTTCATTTTCATATAAACCAATTACTTTTTCTTTCCTTCTTTATGTCTATCACGTAAACAATTAGAGCATTTACATCTCGAATTTCTATAATATTTTATTTTACTATCTCAAAAAGTTATTTTATCATTTATATTATATCATTTTACAATACACTCAATATCTCAACTTGTATTTTTTTATTCTACTCATTAAAATAATATATACTATCCAATAAAATAATATAATTCAATCTCTCTCTCTCTTCTCCCCCATCCCAACATAAAAAAAATATTATTTTCTTTTACAATTATATCCTCATAAATTTGTGATTATACTATAGCATAATTCTAAATTTTTTAGGATATCATACCAATGCAAGGCCAAATGCTGGACCTTTTAATACTTTATTGCTAAAATTTACTTACATGTGCCATTTGCAAAACCAATATTGTGAATCCTCTTGCGGGAAAAGTAGTGATGTTTTATATGTCCTACAAATTTTGAACCAAAAAAAAGAAAAGGTTGGGTCATGCAGCTATCACTATCATCATTTGGTTAAGTAAATGAATGACACAAGAACAATGTAGGTCTTATCAGGTGGGACCATGTCGCTTTTGTGGGACCCACCGTCTCCCAAATAGTCTAAATTGAGCTGCAAGTCAAGTCCATCACGGCTCCTGTTACTGTTACTGTTGACCTTGTTTGCAAGGCCAGGAAGGCTACAAATTCTGCTGCCTTTACTTTCACTATATTAAACAGATACAATTTCTTCTTCAAACGTAAAAAATTGAGCAATCTATCTTAATTTAATTTGTAGTAAAAAATTTATTCTTTATGGTTAAGATATCCATAAAACAAACTGAAGATTCAAATTTTAGGAAATAAATAAATTGTAACTAATGTACACAGACTTGCACTTTTATCATATTTAGGAAAAAAAAATTATTGATAGGTGATAGGGGAATAATATAGCCCATCTCCAAGTCGTCCATACAGGTCGTCCATAGCCCACCTACTACCATAAACACCCTCAGAAACTTACCTACAAGTGCCTCGTCCAGGGAAGAAGGGATCAAGACGAGGTACGCACCATCATAGTGATGCACTCGTCCAGAGTGTCGACATCCTCGTCTTGAGCAAATTCACCCGTTAGACGAGGCATCCCCCGCGTGTGAAACAAAGCACGCCCAACTGAGGAACTCAAGGACGAGGGTGTCACACTTAGGAAAATCTCCAAATGAGATATGATAATCCCTTATCCCACGCGTAACCGCCAGGTATCCGTTGTGAAACAAGAGCATAACTTCCAGACGGTTATGCAAGTTACGTTTGATTTCTATCTCTCCTTGAAGCCAGGAGAAGTTCAAATTTTGGTAACCGCCTATGATAACACTATATAAAGGCTGTTTCAGACAAACCCAAGGTATGTTCAGTTTTTACTCCAAAAAAGTTGGAACTCAAATAACTTAGAGGAAAAAACTAACTTTGCCATCGGAGGACTTTTGGCCGGCAGCCCCGGTCGCCTTTGATACGCTTTTCTTTCTTTTTCAGGCCGTAGAAAGATCCAGTAGTCCTTTCCAGTCCGAAGCATCAACTTAGAGGAAAAAACTAACTTTGCCATCGGAGGACTTTTGGCCGGCAGCCCCGGTCGCCTTTGATACGCTTTTCTTTCTTTTTCAGGCCGTAGAAAGATCCAGTAGTCCTTTCCAGTCCGAAGCATCCAGCCTACTGATTTTCTTCGCATCATCAGTTGGCGCCGTCTGTGGGGAAATTGAAACTTGTTATTCTATCCCAGACAAAAGGTTGAATGGTTCGAACAAGATCAAGGGCTACCAGCCCAGGCCACCAGGAGAGTAGATCAGTACCTGTAGTGCAGCCGCCTTCTATGCAACACATACAATCCATGGCGGCTGCTATGGCAAAACTGACACGTCAGAACCAGGAATTGAATAAGGAGATCAACTTCAGGAGGCAGCGTCAAGTACACGTGGAGGGAAGGGCCCCAAGTCAGGAAGGAGGAGGGGAGAATGTAGAGTCTGAAGATCAAACAAGGGGTACCGCTTCAAGAAGGGTGCCGCACTTGGAAAAAGAAATGGACCAGATGAGAAAAGCCGTGGATGAAATGAGGGAAAACATGAGGCGAACAAACCCAGTAGATGATATGGTCCACCGAACAGACTCCCCTTTCACAGCCTCCATCAGCGGTCACCCTCTACCCCCGAAGTTCAAAATGCCTTCTCTAGACTCGTATGATGGAAATCGCGACCCCTGCGATCACATTGCAACTTTCAAGACGACCATGCATCTGCAGGGGGTCCCGAACGAGATCATGTGCAGAGCTTTTCCCACCACACTCGAGGGATCGGCGCGAGTGTGGTTCGGCAAGATTCCCCCAAACTCGGTGGGATCATTTGAAGAGCGAGTAAACTGTTTGTCAACAACTTCATTGGAGGACAGCGTCACAAGCGTTCCTCCTCTAGCCTGCTGACCATAGAGCAAGGGGACAATGAGAGTTTGCGATCTTTTATCACCCGTTTTAACAGAGAAGCCCTAACGGTGGACGAGATGGATGACAAGCTATTGCTAGCCGCTTTCCACAATGGGGTCAATTCTGACTTGTTTATTCATAAGCTCTATGAGCAGGAACCGCAGACTATGGCCGAGCTTGTCCATTCAGCCCAGAATTTTATGAATGCCGAAGACGCCATCATAGCCAAGAAAAGAAAAAGGGCAGAACGCTCGGAGGTGGGCCACCATCGCTACCAGGACCAGGGACCTCGTCCGAAGAAGGTTCGGGTAGACGAGAGAAAAGATAAGGATGGTAAGAAGGCCAGTTCCTCTGCAAGGAATCAGCAATACACGCCCCTGACTATGCCGTTAGAGCAGGTCCTTATGCAGATCAAGGATGATCCGTCCTTGAAGTGGCCAGACAAAATGAAGGGAGACCCCAACAAGCGTAACAGGAGCAAGTACTGCCGTTTTCATAGGGACCATGGGCATGATACAGACGAGTGCTTTGACTTGAAGCAACAGATAGAAAATCTCATTAGACAGGGGAAATTGAGAAACTTCCTTGGACGAGACCAGAGAGATGAGAAAATGAAGGCCAAGGTGGAAGAATCATCACGCCCTCCACTTGGAGAAATAAGGGTAATTATAGGAGGAAGCTCGACGGTGCAGTCGTCCAAATCAAGGAAGACGTACCTGAGGGTAGTGCAGAACATCCAACAGTCTGAACGACCTACTAGGACGAGGGAGGTTGACCAACAGGCTGTTACTTTCACGGACGAGGAGGCAGGACGAATTCACCATCCACACGATGACGCGATAGTCATCACCCTACTCATCTCTGACTACATGACCAGGAGGGTATTGATAGACAATGGCAGCTCTGCAGACATTCTCTACTACCCCGCGTTCCAACAAATGAAGCTAGGACGAGACCGGCTTCGACCAGTGAACTCGTCGTTGGTGGGATTCGGAGGAATGAAGGTGCAACCTGTGGGAACCATCATGTTGCCAGTAGTCGTCGGGACGTATCCGCGACGAGATAACCAAAGAGGTGAATTTCCTTGTTGTTGATTGTGCATCGTCATACAATGCAATAATTGGAAGGCCAACTTTGAACAGCTGGAAAGCGGTAACCTCTACCTACCACTTGTCCATTAAATTCCCGACCGAGCACGGGGTAGGCCAGGTACAAGGAGACCGGCTGGGCGCCGAGAGAATGCTACCTAGCCATGCTGGCCATGGACGACCATATGCAGACGATGAGCATAGACGGAAAAAGGGTTGTGGCTGAGCCCACTGAAGCATTAGAGGACGTCCCTTTGGACGATGACCAGCCCGAGAAGTCTACCAGAGTTGGGGCGAGCATGGAAGAGGGGGCGAAGCACGCTTTGGTCCGGTTTCTGAGGAAAAACCTCGATGTCTTCGCATGGAGTCATGAGGACATGCCCGGAATTGATCCAAACGTCATTACCCACAGCCTGAATGTGTGTCCCTATTCGAAGCCAGTGCGTCAGAAAAGAAGAGTTTTTGCTCCCGAGCGAGATAGTGCCGTGAAGGAAGAGGTGCAGAAGTTGGTCGCCGCGAGGTTTATCCGAGAAGTTCATTACCCAGACTGGTTGGCGAACGTAGTCATGGTCAGAAAAGCCAATGGCAAGTGGCGGATGTGCGTGGACTTCACTGATCTCAACAAAGCTTGCCCCAAGGATAGCTACCCATTGCCACGCATTGACCAGTTAGTGGATTCGACGGCAGGTCACAAGATACTTAGCTTCATGGACGCTTTCTCAGGGTACAACCAGATTCGGATGAATGAAGCGGATCAGGAGAAGACCTCATTCGTCACAAGCCAAGGGTTGTATTGCTACAAGGTTATGCCCTTCGGTTTGAAAAACGCAGGAGCAACCTACCAAAGGCTGGTTAACCATATGTTCCGTCCTCAAATCGGGCGAAATGTGGAGGTTTATGTGGACGACATCTTTGGTGAAGAGCCAGGACGAGGATAAACATCTTGAAGACCTTCAAGAGACTTTTGACACATTGCGACGGTACCACATGAAGTTAAATCCGAGCAAGTGTGCTTTCGGAGTTTCGTCGGGTAAGTTCTTGGGGTTTATGGTGTCGCACAGGGGAATTGAAGCGAATCCGGATAAAATCCAGGCGATACTGAACATGGAGCCACCGAGAAATATCAAAGAAGTCCAGTCTCTTACTGGACGAGTCGCCGCCCTCAACAGGTTTGTATCGAAAGCTACTGACAAATGTTTACCTTTCTTTAAGGTCCTTAGGAAGGCTTTTGAATGGACGGACGAGTGTCAAAAGGCCTTCCAAGACTTGAAGACGTATCTAATGACGGCACCACTGTTGAGTCCGTCTGAACCTGGGGAAGAGTTGTATTTGTACTTGGCAGTGTCCCCACACGCAGTAAGCTCAGCGTTAGTCAGAGAAGAGGGGAAAGTCCAGAAGCCAGTCTATTACACAAGCCACGCGATGAGAGGGGCAGAAGGGCGATATCCAATGATGGAGAAACTAGCCTTCGCACTAATCACGGCTTCCAGGAAGCTAAGACATTATTTTCAGGCACATGTCATCAACGTCCTGACGGACCATCCCATAAAAAAGGCAATGAGCAAGTTGGAAGCTGTTGGACGGCTAGTACAGTGGGCCGTTGAGCTCAGCGAGTTCGATGTCAGGTACCTCCCAAGGAGCGCGATAAAAGCGCCGGCGTTGGTAGATTTCATTGCGGAATTCACCCCCAGTCAGGACGACCTGAACAAGGACGAGAGAAATGAAATGTGGGTGGTTAATGTTGACGGATCGTCCACACTGTACGCAGGAGGGATTGGAATTGTATTGAAGTCCCCTGAGGGAGACAAGCTGGAGTATGCGGCCCGTCTGCAATATCCAACTACCAACAACGAGGCTGAGTACGAGGCTCTACTCAAGGGGTTGGAATTAGCCAAGTCCCTAGGGGCGGAGTCGTTAACAATCAGAGGAGACTCTCAACTGGTCATTAACCAAGTAAATGGGATGTGCGATGTCAAAGAAGATCGAATGAAGAAGTACCTTAACAAAGTGAAACGCCTTGCCCGGAAATTTTCAGCCATAAGTTTTATTCAACTTCCTAGGGAGGAGAACGCTGACGCAGACGCATTGGCAAAAGCCGCCTCGGCAGGAGTCATAGACAAGTTCGACGACATCCAGTACATGCCGAGCATAGACATCCCCGACATACAGCAGATAGGAGGAGGAGAAAATTGGATGAGTCCGATAATAATCTATCTCAAAGATGGGAGGCTTCCAGAAGACAAGGATGAAGCGAGAAAGTTAAGGGTCAGGTCAGCCAAGTATATCATCATAAATGAGGTGTTGTACAAACGAGGCTTTTCTCAACCCTACTTAAGATGCTTGGCTCCTGACGAGTCAAACTATGTTCTAAGGGAGGTTCATGAAGGATCCTGTGGAAATCATTCAGGGGCAAGGTCCCTCGTCCATAAGATCGTCCGTGCAGGCTACTATTGGCCAACAATGTAGGCAGATGCTAAAGCCTATGTCAAGGTATGTGACCAATGTCAACGTTATAGCAATGTGCCCAGACAGCCGTCAGAGTATCAGACCCCAATGACAGCCCCATGGCCCTTCGCACAGTGGGGACTGGATATCCTGAGTCCTTTTCCAATAGGAGTCCGACAAATGAAGTTTTTGGTGGTAGGGATAGATTACTTTACCAAATGGGTAAAAGCTGAGCCTCTTGCAGCAATCACTCAGCGGAACGTGAAGAATTTCGTATGGAAGAATATCCTATGCAGGTTCGGAGTACCCAGGGTATTAGTATCAGACAACGGACGTCAATTTGACAACGCACCCTTCAGGGATTTCTGCAATCGTTTTGGAATCAAGAATCACTATTCTTCACCCTCCCATCCACAGGCAAATGGGCAAGCGGAAGTAGCAAACCGATCCCTGCTGAAAATCATCAAGACTCGGCTTGAGGGGGCAAAAGGGATATGGCCAGACGAGCTACCTGGTGTTCTGTGGGCCTATAGGACGACTGCACGAACTCCGACAGGAGAGACCCCTTTTAAGCTAGCCTATGGGAGTGAAGCTGTTATACCGGCAGAAGTCCATATGGCAAGCCACCGAGTGATGAAGTACCAGGAGAAAGACAACGGGGAACAACTTCGCCTTGACCTCGATCTTATTGATGAGGTAAGAATGGATGCGGAGCAAAGGACGGCAAGATACAAAAATCTCATGGCCAGACAGCATGACGCCATGGTAAGATCCAGACGGTTCAGTGTTGGGGACCTTGTCCTCAAAAGGGTCTCCTTGGCGACCAGGAACCCAGCTCATGGAAAAATGGGACCCAATTGGGAAGGACCCTACAAAGTAATCAATTGCAAAAGGCAGGGGTCCTACTACCTAGAAGCCCTGGATGGACGGAAGTTAGAACATCCTTGGAACGTGGAACATCTGCGAAAGTACTATTAGTGATGAGCAGGGACGAAGGAAGTCAGTGGCAAAATTACAGTTGTGATTTGCGTGTTTGCTTATATTTACTTGTGCTTTTACTATTATTATGGTGTGTTATGAATAAAAGTGCACTAGTTCTTAAACTTTTGCACTACTTGCAGACCAGTTTATGAAAGACGATGTTATGTACTAGATATCTTAATAAGGCACTAGCTTATAAGCGTGTGCCAAGTTTGTGAACAATGTTCATGTAATAATATGGTTTGGATTTCTTATGTACTTGAATTCCATTTCCCCTGATAATATCCATGGACGAGGAAAAAGCCTTGGACAAATAAAATCTCTGGACGAAGACAAACTCGACTAAGCTTTAAGGCATGCTCGTCCAAGCTTTCCTTAAAAAAGAATGAGGATAAAGCAAAAATGCTAAGGCATGCTCGTCCAAGCTTTCCTTAAAAGAGAATGAGGATAAAGCAAAAATGCTAAGGCATGCTCGTCCAAGCTTTCCTTAAAAGAGAATGAGGATAAAGCAAAAATGCTAAGGCATGCTCGTCCAAGCTTTCCTTAAAAAAAGCAAAAATGCCAAGGCATGCTCGTCCAAGCTTTCCTTAAAAAAGAACGAGGGTAAAGCAAAAATGCTAAGGCATATTCGTCCAAAGCTTTCCTTAAAAAAAAAAAAAATGAGGATAAAGCAAAAAAGTTAAGACATGCTCGTCCAAGTTTTCCTTAGCCAGGGAATACTCGTCTAAGAAGGGAAGTAGGCCTTAACACCTGCGTTCTAACGGCGAGCATATGATCGTCCTAATACAATCGTCCATAAGGGCATCATGTAAACAATCACCCAACACTGGGAAACATTGCTTAAAAGGCAATTGAATAAAAATACATACACTCGTCCATGGAACAACAATGATGATAACTGGAAGTAAGCATTCATTAAACAATAAAAGGGTGAACGACCACCGTCCAAAAACCCTTGAAAAGTAAGCCTTGAAAGGCATTGTTTATAAAGCCGTCAAAAGTGCTCAGGACGAAATAAATGTACTCTTATACATTTTTTTAAAAAAAAAAAGAGAGACAGGAAGAAAACACTTAAACAAATGATGAAAATTTTCAAACGGGCATCAGGCATTAGGGTCGTCTTCAGCAGGCTTGGTAGAGGCATCGTCTTCAACATTGACATCTTCAGAGCTAGTCTGAAGAAAAGAACTAGCAGCACCTCCAAGTTGAAGGACGATAGGACTGAAGTCAACTTCTGGAAACTTTTCTTTCGCCTCCATGCGAAAGTCTTCAAATCCAGCCGCATAGTTGGCGTCCAGAAGGTCCGTAAACTGCTTCGAAGCCCTGAACTCCTCCACAGCCTCGTCCTTAGCCCTCACAAGGGAATTGCTAAGCTCGTCGGTCTTTTTCTGAAAGTGGTCAAGACGAGAGTCCTTTTCCACTACATCAGCCTTTAATTCCTCGACGAGGTTTAGCAAATCCTTGGCTGCGTCCTTAGCCTCAGCAGCCGTCTCAGCCCAGCTTTTGCACTCATCCTTAACCTCCTTGATCCTCCTCTCCAACAGCAGCCTCGTCCTGTCCAACTCAGTAGCCTGCCTAGACGCAGCTATAAACTTGGACATGGCCTGCACAAACAAATAAGAATTTTTGTATCAAGCAAAGTAAACAAGCATGAAAAGCTAACGACGAGAACAAATTTGTATCCATTACCTTGAAAAGATCGTGGACACCCGAGTGTTCAAAATCCGTCAAGGACATGTTGTAGCATGCAGCCACGTCCTCGTCAGACACTGCCTGTTGGAACCTCTCCCAAGCCAAGCCCTCACTCTCGAGCAGGTTGGGCACAACATCAACGGGAGGTTGGGACGAGGCAGGAACGCTGGTCTTGGACGGTGGAGTGGGAGCAGGCTCAGACGACTCCACGTCGAAGATTGGGACGGACGGTGGTGGAGGAGGAACAAGGACAGCAGGAGAGACGACCCCAGCCTTGGACGACTTTCTGTGCTTGGCTCTCCTGCTGGGGAGGTTTTCAAGGTTGATGGCCTTTGACAGGCTCCTCTTATCGCCAACAGAAGGACGAGCCCTAGTTTCAGTGTCTTGCTTGCCACGCTCGTCCACGACCCCTTTGCCTTTGTTTTCCTTCATGGTAGCCATCCCTAAAATAAATAATAATAATAAATAAATAAAAAAAAAAAAAAAAAGGGGAGAGGAAAGGCAAGACGAGAACTCACGTCGGCGGACTGTAATCTCGTGGGCTAAGGCTTCAGGAGAGGGCTCGGGGCCAAGTCCCCAAGTTGCAAGACGCTGCAAGGTAACCAAAGAGTGGAAGTCCCTCTCTGGGTGAAGACGAGCTTTCTGGACGCGTCCTAGATAGAACTGGCTCAACGACGGCCTCCTAACACCTGCAACAAGGACGAAGAAATTAGCCCAGAAAGATATGTAATGAAGGCGATGCTACAGTAGTGGTGAGCATACCTTCAGGACGAAGGTTCCCTAAATCTCCTGTATATGGGGGAAATGAATCCCTGCCCACATCAGCAGGGCGTCCTGCCCAAAAACCTGAGACGAAGAAGAACTCCGTCTTCCAACTCCTATCTGAGGTGACCAAAGATTTAATTATCCTACAGTCTTTTCTCCTGGCTGTGAATTGATAAAAGCCACGAGATTGACTAATTTCAGAGGGTTTATAGCAAAAAAGGAACTCGTCCACGGTAAGAGGACAGTCCCCTTCGAAAACCTCTCTCCACAAAATTTGCATAGAAACAACTAGTCTCCATGCATTAGGATTTAATTGACATAAACCTATACCTAACCTAGTAAGCAACTCCCTGGCAAAAGCATTGAGAGGCAGCCTAAGACCCCCTAGAAGATAGGCTTCATAAACCCCAATGCCAAAATGAGGTTGGCAACACCACTCATCACGGACGGCCAATCTAGGATTTAGCTCGTCCGGAATTTGGTACCAACTCCTAAGGGACGTTAGTTTTCTCTCGTCTGTCTTGGCTAGAACCCCAACAGCGCAGCTGTACATAGTCTCAACCTCGTCCCTTCTAGTGGACGAGGGAGCGCTAGAAGGACCAGCCCTAGACCCAGATGCTACCCTCGTCCTAAATTCTTCCTGGAAAACTTCTAAGGGAACCCCAGGAACCCCAGAAACATACTCGTCTGAGGTGTTACCACTACTCCTACTGCTGTCACTACTAGAGCCACTATAGCTAGTTGTGTTACGATATTCATCTATCTCCCTATCAACGCTATTGCCAGACGAAGAAAAACTTTCGGACATTTTGGAAATGTAAGGGAAGCCTAAAATGAGCGTAGAGAAAATACCTGGCTCTAGACGAAGAAAACTAAAGGACGCTGGAATACTCCTAGACGAGGCGATGGACGAGAGATGTCAAACGAGAGAATTTTAAGAATGAGGAGGGTAGGGGAGGAAATCCACTATTTATAGGCGTTGAAAAGTAAAACCCAGAACGCAATGACCAATCAGGAAGAACCACGTGGCAACCTCCTCGAAAACCCAAACCAACACAACGGTTAACCCGGGTAAGTAATGACACGTGACATAATATGAAGCCTTTGCAACCTCGTCCCTTACTTTGAGACACGTGGAATAATGTGTTGAAACGAGTCGAAGAAACAAAAGAACTTTGGACGACCTTAGAACAGGGGGCAACTGATAGGGGAATAATATAGCCCATCTCCAAGTCGTCCATACAGGTCGTCCATAGCCCACCTACTACCATAAACACCCTCAGAAACTTACCTACAAGTGCCTCGTCCAGGGAAGAAGGGATCAAGACGAGGTACGCACCATCGGAGTGATGCACTCGTCCAGAGTGTCGACATCCTCGTCTTGAGCAAATTCACCCGTTAGACGAGGCATCCCCCGCGTGTGAAACAAAGCACGCCCAACTGAGGAACTTAAGGACGAGGGTGTCACACTTAGGAAAATCTCCAAATGAGATATGATAATCCCTTATCCCACGCGTAACCGCCAGGTATCCGTTGTGAAACAAGAGCATAACTTCCAGACGGTTATGCAAGTTACGTTTGATTTCTATCTCTCCTTGAAGCCAGGAGAAGTTCAAATTTTGGTAACCGCCTATGATAACACTATATAAAGGCTGTTTCAGACAAACCCAAGGTATGTTCAGTTTTTACTCCAAAAAAGTTGGAACTCAAATAACTTAGAGGAAAAAACTAACTTTGCCATCGGAGGACTTTTGGCCGGCAGCCCCGGTCGCCTTTGATACGCTTTTCTTTCTTTTTCAGGCCGTAGAAAGATCCAGTAGTCCTTTCCAGTCCGAAGCATCCAGCCTACTGATTTTCTTCGCATCATCAATAGGCAATTTTTTTTTTTTTTGGTTGATAAATTGATTCTCGATTTTGAACCCGAGTCTTGATGCTTTTTTTAGATATATTTTAGAGAAAAAATTTTTAGTTATATATATTTGATGAAGTCAAAAATCAATTACATTGCTTAATTGTGAAGCTTAAGGAGGCATTGCAACTGCTTTTTAGTCAAGGTTAGAACATGAAAAACTAACACTGATTTATGAAAAAAAAAAAAATTCCAAGTACTAGGAGACAAAAATAGTAACCAGACAACGACACATATAAGAAATATACAAAACCTTCACTCTAGAATCCCAGTGCAACTTTTGTTTACTATTTTTGTAATGAAAATAATGTGGATTAGTTGACATGAAAGTGTGGCATCTTCTGGACAGGAAATATCTTCCGAGATTGCTTCGCAAAGAAGAAATACCTTTCTAGTTTCTTTGCACAAAAAGCAAAACAAGAAGACACGGTTTCCAGCATAAAATAGCAGAAAGTAGAGTGGGCATCAGAGACCACCATAAACCTAAACTTTATTCTAGTATTTGCATCACACATACATATATCTAAAATAATTGCTCCAAAAGTCATATCTATAGCCAATCCAAGCAAGCAAACCATCGGGTGGGTAGATTTGACTTCCATGCCAACATGAGCACACCAAACTTTCCATTTTCCTTTTTGATTTTCTTAGTCTATTATTATTTATTTAACAAACATCTTGCTATTTAGTAGTACCTGAATTCCAAGCTAATTGGGCCTTTACACTTAAAACATGCAAATTCCATGACTTTTGAGAGAGAGGGAGAGAGAGATGGGATTACTATATACATCTTTGGCATATCAAAGCAGATGGCTTGAAATATTCTTGCTATAAGTTTGGAAAGAAAGAAAGCACGATTAGTAAATTCTTAGGGTATATGATAGAATATATAACAATACAGGGAAAAACAAACAGCTCATGTGCAAGGATACCAGAGAGGTCAATACACACAATTGCAAGCAATCCCGCCAACCCTGACCTCTTGTGTGCGAAACAACCTTCAAGGCAGCACCATAACCACTCCACACAATTTCAACAAAGCATCTTAGTGCAGATAGAAACCCTATTGGCATTCCAAACTAGGTGATATTCAAGAACCTACATCCAGAACTATAGTAAAAGCTGCCACGCTAATGTTTCTGATATGTTTCCCAAATACTGTTATCCAAGCATTAGCAAGCAACAGAGCATGTGGCAGGTTTTACTGAACCTAAAATATTACCAGCTAAAGGTTGGAGCCCAGCAGCAGTTTCCAGGCGTTCCCATGTCAATCTCCGCTTCTCAGCTGCCACACGTAACCTTGAATCTTCCTCCTCCAACTTATGTTGGCACGCAACTACCAGCTCTTCATCCATCTCACAGAACATCCTCCTCAGGTTTAGGGTTAGGTTGAGCACAGCTTGATTCCAGTGATTTTGAGCGTTTCGCTCTAGAGCTGAGAAGACAAGAGGCAGAATCACCTGCCTGTTATGTGTGATAAGATTAAGGACGTGCTCGTTATTCCATAGCAAGTGGGCGCGTTCAGCCACCTGAAAATTATCAAAGAAAGAAGAAAAATAGCCTTCATATTGTTTTTTAGATACATTAAGACTTCCCACCTTCTAATGAACAATTTCTTAAAATAATACTCATTGAGTAGAGCACAGGTTGCTGTGTCCATAATGATAGTGGCAAGTGAAATGTTAGTATTTACACGATGCACTCATTCTTTTGTTATCACCACCTAAATATAAGCCATGATATAATTTTCTACACAACCAGAAAAGACAATAGTTGGGACACAGGATAAACCAAAACAATGCTGCATGAAAATTAAGAGATGGAAAAAATAAATGATAAATAACCTAGGAGTCAGGCTCAGGCCTTTTTGGGTTTAGTACCAAGCAAAAGAGAACCTCTAGGAGTTAGCACCTATGGTTTGCCAAAGTTAGCACCAGACCATTGAGAGAATTTCAAGAGAGACTTTAGTCATCATCAAAAGAGTCTGTCCCCATAGGATAGCAAGTCAGTGTGCTTATATAGAGTTACTAGCACTAGACCCTAATTTTAATAGACAAAGGAAAACTCTAATTCTAATTGACTTAGGAAACCTAATTCACAGTGACTTGGGAAATCCCAATTATTGAATTAAATTATCCAAAAAAAAATCCCAATTATTGAATTACAAAAAAAAAAAAAAAAGACTAATAAAACAAAATACTAATAACCTAATTAATTACTAGGACCTAAACAAAAATACAATTGAGCAATAAAAATACCATTGACTGCAAAATCAAATAGAACTAAATTAAAATAGAGATCTTGTTGAGCCTCCCGCAACAAGTTGAAGGCAGTTTTGCCGAAAACAAGAGAACAAAGTGATGAAACCAAAGAAATGTTGCAAAGGATTCTATATCAAAAGGCATATTTCCCTAAATGCAAGACATCAAAATAAACTCGTTACGCAACAAGCATGCTGTTAGTTAAGAACAGCAATATAACAGAAAATACCTGGTAATGAGAGCTGTTGAGGCAGTAACCTATACGCCGAAACAGTGGCACCATGATCTTTTGGAACTCAACCATACTAGTCATTTCCAAAACCTCTTCCAACTCACTTATAAACATCAATTCCTTCTGGCTATTTGTAATTGGCCAGTACTTTAACAGCCCCTTAATGACAGTGCCGGCCAACTTTGGATCCTTATCTATAAACTGTACAACACAATAGGTTAATTGTTGATGATAAATACCTACTGATTTTGGTTTATGTAGAGGAATCAGAGCCCTCCATAAGAACATCTTGTGCTCCTCCTTCAAAGGCAATGCAAACCCACTAATTACACTCCCAAAAATCTCCAACAGCTCAGCTATTCCATTATGTCTCTCGGTCTCGAAAACAAATCGATAGATGATATTGCTAACAGCCTTTCGAATAAAAGGCCTGTGTACCATGAATTTCCCATATATTCTATGCAGAATTGTTTTCAAACAGTCTCTTTCCCTTGGGTCCTCAGAATCGAACAGGTCAAGTAATCTCACAATAAAAGAATGATCTATATACTTTTTTGCCACCTTTGCATCAAGAGAGCAATAACTGATGAACCGAAGGAGTAGGTCATACACAATTTGCAAATATGACCAAGCGGGATCAAATATTGGTTCTTCATCTTCTGTTTCACCCCCACCACAATTAGAACGGTATTTAGGAGGGAAGACCCTGAACAAGTTAACTGAACACATTTTACACACTGCAGCAATTGCAGGTTCAGTGAACTTTGCGGATCCAGAAGAAACAAAATCAACAAGCTCTATCAAGGTTTGACGTTTAAGATCTTGCTTTTCTGAATCACTATAATCATGAACCTCGCAGCAGAGGTTCAACTTACTGACAAACAGGTTCGGCTTCTGTGAATTTGAAACATCTTTGAAGGATAGATGTGCTTCCACTGGCTCGACTCCAGCCGCAATACTTGTGGGGAAAACTGCTGAAGACACCCGTTTCACAACATTCAATTTGCTTGAAAGAGCACTACCAACATTTGTACATTGGAATCCATTGCTGAAATTGGCATTAATGTTGCCAGGATCACCCCCTAAAGAATCTACTTGGTCAGCTTTTGGCAATTTCCGAGGGAGTTTGCTCAGAAATTGCTTGATCATGGTGGCAATGATGCAATATCTAACAGACAGACAACCTGAATCAAATAAAGAAAACAAATCAAAAACATTTTTTTGGAGTACAAAGAGAAACTAATGCAAGCAAGTATTTGTATAGGATTTTAAAGCTTCACTTCTGGGAAAACCATATGCTCCTTGCAACAGCTGTAATTTATATTTTCAGCACAAAAATAATCCAAATGAAATAATTCAGTGTCCAGCAAAAAGATTCATGCTGTTGCACCCCTTACTTTCAACTATAAAAATCTTGAAAGGTGAGACAACTATATGGGAAGCAAAACACATATGAGGACAGTTTCTGCAAATATCAATGGATAAAACTAATGCAAAAGGAGACAAGTAAAATCCCACATAACAAGGGAAATCTAATACCATAGCTGCATTAGATTGATGAGGCCACACACAGCTAAATGATGATGAAATTCAAGTAAAACCACACAAATGGAAATGGCAACAAGCGAATATAAAGAGAGGAGGAAGAATACAACATCAATGCTCCATTGGCATTTGGGAAACGTTGTCCAGAAAATTTTGCAATTCTATACAATTACTCTTTGGGGTGCCCATCTACCAGAAGTCGCGTTGAAATTTCTGGTTGCGTTCAGCTCGAGTTTTACAAATTTGATCAATACCATAGCTTAGTGATAATAGCTTATGATATGAACACATCAGCATGACCACATCTTAGTTTAAATCAAAGTAACCAAAGGCTAGAACAAGTAACTGAAATAAATAATCAAATTTTTAACATTAATATTACCCAAGCACAAGTTGCTACCAGCATTGTCCAGAAGATTCAATAACCCAGATCAAATTTATGGCAATTAATTTACTACATAAACACTACAAATAATAATAAGAAAAGTAATAGTAACAACAAACACCGTGAGCTTGACCAGGAAAAAAAAAAAAAAAACTAGAAAGAGAAAACACACACCTCTTATAGACAGTAAACATTTTCTGTTCTAAGCTATTAACAACAAATAAGAACATTAATAATACAAAGGTAAAATTTGGCCTATATTAGAGAATTTGGTAGATTTAAACCCAGATCTGGGACTAATGCTAAAACAGGAAAGGGAATCACCACAAAAATCTACACCACCAAATCACAAAAGGCCAGGGGTCAGAAACCCAGATCACCATTATTCATTACCATAAACAACAAACTTCAACAAACCCAACTACCATCTTCCCTATGCAAGTACTAAAATTCCATTCCCAACAATGAATGTGAAATTCTATGCAGTTATACTAAATTAAAAGCATAAAAGGAAAGAGAGAGAGAGAGTAACAACCTGTTTTTTTGAACTGAGAAAGATGGGATCTTTAGCAAAGGGGAGAGAGAAAGTGATTCATAATTTCACGTTTGAGTGACAGAAAAGTTTCCAGCTTTAAAATGAAGCATTGGACAGAGAGAGAGAGAGAGAGTGTGTGGTTGTGAAGTGGGAAGCTTGTTTCTGACTGATCTGAATTATTGGGTACTGATATTTGGTTATGTTGGAGCTCTATGGAAGATCAACAAGAGCTTCACCTCGATTGAAGAAAATAAGCGGTGTGGCATTTTCTGAGAATTGCAGTAGCTACCAGGCTCATCACCAGCACCAGAAGGTAAAGAAAAACATATAGTACAAATAATACTATAATATTTTTAAAAAATAAAATAAAAAAATAAAAATATTAATATTAAATTAAAATTATAGAGTTTGGGTCCATGTGTTATGTGTTTTAGGCCCAAGTATCCTAGGACAAATATCAGAGGTTGTTTGGTTGG
This sequence comes from Castanea sativa, assembly GCF_040712315.1. Classification (NCBI taxonomy): domain Eukaryota; kingdom Viridiplantae; phylum Streptophyta; class Magnoliopsida; order Fagales; family Fagaceae; genus Castanea; species Castanea sativa. The sequence goes on along the minus strand of NC_134013.1, from coordinate 75,222,480 downwards.
GCTATAGTGGCCATTTTTAGATCTGTATTCACACTTCTTCAAGTTCAAAGCTCAATTTTTATTTTTATTTTTAATTTAATTTTAATTTTAATTTGTTGCCTTTTATCATTGCACCAAAAGAAAGTTGCTTTTATTGTGGGGTACATAAAGCAACCAAACAGTGAAATTGAAATTAATGTCTTGCAAGTACTATCCTGGTTCCTGAGGCCTGAATGTCATGCAAATTGACTGGATACAACTTATAATCTCTCAATGCTGTAATTCATAATCTACTGAGCTATCATTGCATTTTGTCGGCTTCTAATAATATTGTCTTTTTATTTTGATTAATACAATTTCTTTTTTACGGGTTTTTTTTTTTTTTTTTTTTTGGAATAAGTAGGTGGTGAAAAAGATAAGGTTCGTAGAGATAGTCTCGAACCCAGCTCAAAAGCAAATATTATAATGTTTTCTATTCCGAGGAACTTGATTCTCAACCAAAAAAATAAAAAATAAAAAGACTCCGAGGAATTTGGCAAGGCTCCTTTTATTTAGACAGTTGGAAAATATTTTCAACTATTTGATTGAGCTCCTGCATATATTAGGAAAAATATTTTGTGTGTGTTAGGTTGCATTTCTTGAAATGCTATGAAATATATATATATATATATATTTTTTATTTTTTTGACATTTTCTCATCTCTTAAACATATATATGATAAAAAAATGGGAAGTATAGAAAAAAATTGTAACCAATGGCTTGCATCCGGCAGCAATGACCAACTATGTTAGTGAGGGTTGGGTGGTTGGGTTGCTATCAGTGGGAGGTGGGGGTGAGGGTAGGGGTGGGGGTTGGACTGATGAGTTTTGAGTGGTGCATAAAATGTTAATACCGCGAATGAAGAGTAAAATGTTTTACAGCCAAAAGTTCCTCTACTTTACAAATTAATTGTAAATTATTTTTAGATTGACTAGCAATTTCAATCATCCCAAACATGTATAAATGCGAAAAATATTTTTTAAGAATCAATCGTCTAAACAAACAAAGCCTCAATAAATCTAACAAAATTGGACTCGTATTTCAAATTCGAAGGAACATTTTTGATGTAGGTAGAAATTGAATATCAGATATTTTATTTAACTATAAGAGGTCTTACTAGTTGAGCTAATTAGAACCCACTATCTTTTGAAATTAATAACTAATAATTTATCAATTGAGATTATAGATGCCATTATTTATTCATATATTATGTCATTATATGAGTTATCAATTTATATATAGAAGTTTCTCAAAAAAAAATTTATATATATAGAATAGAGTACTTAATTAATTAATTTTTTTTTAAGAAACGACTTAAGGTTAAAAGATATAATATAAATACAACTTAAGGTGAAGATAAATGTAGAGGAATTTTTTAGTTACACTGGCACCAATTTTTAGCCAAACTTTATTACCACGGTACTTACTCAGCTCAACTACTAGCCTATGCAAGACAACTCAGGTTGAGAAATTTCAGATGTGATGAAGAGCTCATCATGGGCTATACAAAGATCAGTCCACCTACATAGTACATATTAATTGTATTCCTAGAATCACACTACTAGTGACTAGTCACAGCCGTGATCTCACAATAACCATGACAGTAACGATTCAAGAAAACGGTCTTTCATAAGGTATCATACATGTGGGGTCAACTCAGGGGTTGGCTGAGTTAGTTGGGCTCTCAGTCTCAAGGTGCTTGTATTAGGCTCGACTGGGTGTGCTCCCTAGTTCGAGTCCTATTACCTGCACTTTGAAAAGAATTTCTTGGGCTAGCACTTTACCCCTTCGTGGGCCCATCCGGTACGAACAGTAATTAGTCTCTGGTTGAAAACTTTGAGGAACACTATGGGAAACCAAAAAAAATACATGTAGGGGTCAAAATACCGAGGAAAATGTTATATTTGACTAGCACAACTAATTTAGTAATGTATTTCAAACTAGCTCTATAATGGGAAAGCTAAAAAGATAATTAGGTTACTTCAAAATGATATGCCAAAGTAGTGAAAATTTGAATATTGTACTAGGTTTTACTTGCTAATGTTTACAAATTGAAATATGTGAATACACGTGAATACAATTTCTCTATAGGACAATCTTCTCTTTTCTCATGCCACAGAATCTTTCTTTCTTAGCACCGTTCATTTGGGGCATTCAGCTACATTTTCTATCAAATATATTATGTGGAGTCCAGCTCATTCCCCTTACGTCACTATTAATACAGACGATAGCTCACTTGGCAACTTTGGTAAATTTGGTGCACTCGGCCAATGGAGAATGGTTGTAGGGCTTCTCATTACATCTGGGAGTCATCAACAATACTATGGCTGAACTACGGGGTATTAGAGAGGTGTTGGCTCGAGCCTGGGCCAAGGGCCATCACCGAGTTTGTCTACAAACTGATTCTCTTATTTCGTACAACTGGTTGAATACTAATGCTGATTATCCTATGGAATTTTCTAACTTGGTTTTGGATTGCAAGTGGCTCCTCAATAGGGTCTGGGAGGTGAGCTTTGAGCATATATGGAGAGAGGCAAATAGCTGTGCAAATATACTGGCTAAGAGGGGTGCTTCCCAAAAGGAAAGGGAAGTGTTGTATGATACTTGCCCCACTTTTTTGTGGCAGTGTTTATATTAGGACTCCATGGGTTTTGTTTCATCCCGGGGTCATCGTGGATAATAAGGGTCCAGTGATGTTTTGTTTAGATTCAGCTATTCCTCTCTTCGGTCTGATAGGGTCGAATTGTGTTTAGTTTGCTTCAGTCAGTTTGGGTTGATGTGTTTTGTTGTACAGTAGTCCTGTTGTAATATTTATGTCTGTAAGACTTTTATTTATGTAATATAAATCTCTCGTTTATCCCCCAAAAAAAAAAAAAAACTTTGCTCTTTTTTTTTTTTTTTTTTTCCTGATTCCCTTTGGTTAGAGAGGGGCTTTATTTATACTAGTTGCCCCTCGCTTTAGTAGTGGATTCCAATGGTGGAAATAAGTGGATACTTATTCCATCAAGTTTCTCCTCCACCTTTTAGGAAGATGAGTGGATTATTGAGTGTGTAACATTGTTTAGGTTAGAAATTCAATAATAAATGCAACAATGTTAGGTGGGAACATCTATTTAATGTAGAAGTGACTATTGCTGAATTCAGACACTATTTTTCTTGGTTTATCAGGCACAATTCCATCATGTAGTGGCTTGTCCTCAGCTCTTTTGCATATATCATTGGGATAACAAGGTCATTCCTTCATCGACTAGTCAGTAGACCATGATGAGCGCAGTCATTTTGTTAGATTTTAGACCCTTGTAATCACAGTTTGTTTAACTTAATTTAAAATCAAGTTGATACTTAGTTCAATTAAACAGATTTAGGTTAAACAAATATCAATCATATAACAAATAGTGGAAAAGTAAAGAACACAGTGATATTATGACCCAGGAAAACCAATGAAACAGTCTTGATTCAAAGTAAAAAAAAAAAACTTGGAAATGATTTAACCTAAACAATTCACTAATAGAATGAAAGTTTTTACGATAGACTTAACCCTAAATCTACTACTACCTCATGTAGTACTTACTCACATGACCACACGTAATTCCAAATCCACAAACTTTTCTATTATGAGACTATTGCACACAAACACTCTAGTTTGTGACTCTAAGAACTCCACTCATAGGTTTAGATTAGCAACATAAACTCTCTAGTTTGTGACTTTGAGATCCCCAGTTAAATATTTAGATCATCAACTATGATGCCTAGTGATGGCATCAACTTCTATCGCACCAGATCTTGAGTTTCTTCAAAAAAATATTGCCGGTAGAGGATTTGAGAGAGCTTTGGGTATAGAAACCCTAGATCTATAATTAGAGGCACAAGATGCACTATTCTTTCTCTTTTTAAAATGTGTCTTAGGGTTTCCTTTAAATATTATGTGAATTAGACCTGAAACCCTAATCACTTGATGGGCTTAATGAGTTGTTGGGCCTTAATTAAATTCTGCAAATCCTTGTCTCGATCGGTCGAACCTAGCAAGTTTTGAATTTCATGAATCTGCAACTTCCTTGTTCTTTTATTTTGACTTGCGGTACCTTGATCAGCATTGTTTAATATACCCTATAGACTTTATGATCTATATTTAGACAAGTTTGTGTTCATAGTTTGCTAATTGTTCTAAACTTTTAGAATCTAAAAATTGTGTCAAAATCTGAAGCCCTTAATTGGGCTTGGGGTTTTTCCCTTAACCACGCTTAGTCAATCTCATATTATAGTTTCTTGCGCTAGGCTTAACCTTTTCCTCACTGTTACTCTATAGGCTAAAGCTTCATGGGCCTTATGGACAAACCAACCCCCCACAATACAGGTTCTTTATAAAAAGAATAAAGCGATAATACAATACATGTACGCATTTAAAAAACAAAAGAATAAGCTAGTCTCTTTATCTGAAAAACTAGGTTGTAACCCAGACTTACACACAAAAACATTTATGGGTGGTGATGATAAGGTGGTCATATCCAAGTAAGTGAGGTAGTTATCACAACATTCATGTTAAGTATTATGGATAGGTCACTCTGAACCAAAATTAAGAAAATTAAATTGGATACTTGGAACTAAATTAAATTATAATTAAAAGCTAATTTGGATTCAGTTTGAATTATGATTATGTTTCAATTTTAATATAATATGTATATATTTAATGGACAGTTAAATATTGGAACTATATACACTAATACCCTTCACATAATATTTTTGTAGGTGTCTAATGTCCATGTTAATTATGATGCCAAAAGTCACCAGTTGGGTCACTTGCCTAAATCTAGAGTTCTGAAAGGTCTTTTAAGATCTGCAAGAAAAAGAAAACTTATAGTGACCATTGGGGTGTGCCCTAGTAAGCGATTTTTGATGGTCAAGTCAGTGGTTGAAATAAAAACGGCTTTCAAGAATAAGAGCATCCACAGCAGTGGAGCTAAAAATTTAGCAATTTAGCTCCACCAAAAGTTACTTTATCTATTTTACCTACACATATGCTGCAGCAGTGGATCTATTTTAGCTTTCAATACAATAAAATAATATAAACATCACAATAAAATAATATATCTACCACAATAAAATAATACATCTCACTACAATATAAACACCACAATAAAAAGGTAATGTGAACACAAAATAAAAAATTAATTTTTTTAGCTCTCATGAACAGTGCACATCTAACTATAGATGTGCACTGTAGTAATGAGCTAAAAAAATATAGATTTAGCTCCACTGCTGCATGCTTCTTTTTGGTGTTTTGGTGGAGCTAAAATAGCTACATAGCTATTTAGCTCCACTGCTGCAAGTGCTCTAAGAAGAGTATTTTACTGTTGAGATTGCATAACTTGTTTTGCAGGTGTAGGAACGGTTTTATACTTCTCTCTAGGCCAATCTTTTTTGGGAATTGATTGCGGTGTCTTTATCAGGGTAATAATGCTCAGTGCTTTCATAACCATCATCAATAGAGGATAATGGTTAGTCAATTGTTTGCCTGTATCGATTACCACACATTTAAAGTAGGCATTGAATGTCTGTATTTATTGTCTACTTAATATAGACGATTGTTACTTACAAATTCATCTTTGATCTTACGTCTAGTCGTCGATGACCATGACAATTTTTCCATACCCATCAATAATTATGCAATACATAAATAAGATATAGTTACAATTTTAAGGGAGGCCAATTTAGAAATTATGACCCTTTTTAATGCTAGTTGAAGTTAGCGTTGGGATAAAAATCATACAAATAAATTAATAAACCCTTTTGTTTAGAGAAATGCTATACTTACAACATTTTTATAACAAAACATAAAATTTTTCCTAATGAAGCACAATTGATTCTAAGCATTTCCTTAAGCTCTTGGCTTCCCCAAGATTGTCTAATCTGGTCCCAAACTCAAACAGGTAACTTCTCTACCCATAGTGCTTATAAGTTGTTGGCTGGAATAACCTCGGCCAATAACACAAGTAGCTCTAATTTGAACTCCCAAAAGTCTTTTTAGAGAGGTATCTAGAAGCTACGTATTCCCAACAAATTTGAGGCATTTCGCTTGCCATGCTTGCAAGAATGCGCTGCCAACGGTGGATAACCTGTTTCGTAGACATATTGCCCCAGTTGTGCTATGTAATACTGAACTGAAGGACCCTCCTCATGCGGTGTGGGGCTGCAAGGAGGTGGATATTGTTTGGAGTAATCTCACCTGGATTAACCAAATAGTCACATCCCCTCCCACTGATTTCTTTGACCTTATATATAGATCTTTGCAATTTCATGATGATCACAGGAAAAAGATCTTTGTCCTAGCTGCATGGCTTTTGTGGAATTGCCGTAATGCAATCTGTCTTGGTCTCCCTTCGCAGCCACACTTTATGATTACCTCCTTGGTTGGTGGCATGCTCCAGGAGTACTTTCTCAATGCTCAAGAACTGAACCTCAACCTTACCCAGTCTCCTTCTCTCCAATATTGGTGTCCTCTTAAGAGCAACGACTCCGCTGGTTTAGGGGATGGTTGTTCAAGATAACGATAGTGAGTAGGAGTGGCAAAATTTGACATGACCTGCAAACACGAAACGACTTAAATCGAAATTAGCAAGTTATGGGTTGAGGCTTAACAGGTTTATGTTATATTTGGGTTGATACAACTAACCCGTTTAATAAACGGGTCAGGTTAGTATCCAATTAATGGAACATGTTTGACCCGTTTAATTAAATGATATTTTACCAATATACCCTTCAAATCGTAGGTACATAAACCTATTAGTTGTTGTGGTTTATTTTCTTTAACATATCGTGATTGATTATTTGTGATATTGAAATATGTTTTGATTTTAAATGGTTATCTGTGATGCATTTACTCGTTAGTTTAGTTTTGAATTTTATATAATAAAATTTCTTTATTTTTTTGGTTTTTCATAATTTAGATAAATTTGGTTAATACTAAAATTTGTATATTTTTTTTTTGCTTTGATAAAATTTGATAAATGGGTTGACACGATTGACCCGTTTAATAATCCGGTTGTGTTAGGGTTAAAGAATCTTGACCTTTTAATAAATGTGTCGGGTTAGTATTGACCCATATAATCATATACTCATTAGTTGACATGACACATGTAAGGTCACAATTTGTACCTAAGCCCAATAATAGAAAGGGTATAGGGCCAAAAAGCTCAATACAATAAATTTATAGAGAGTGAGTTCGAAATCTAGTTTCTTATGAGCTTAGATAACAACAGTAATTACCCAAGATCACAAAATGATAATAATGGACTAGTTTGTATGATGAAAAATTATCCTCGGACTCAAGTTAAGGAGCTGGTTCTTATATTTTTTCTTTATTAAAGACAGATTACAAATATTTAGTCTACCGTGTTTTCTCCATTTTTCTCTGATTCCCTCATCCTGGGGCTTTCCTTTTCCTTTTATACTTCTCTTTCTCCTCTCTCTACCCTCCACGTATGGATCAGATTGCTGTGCAGGATACTTGTCCCATTAGCCCCTTCCTGAAGCTTTTGAAGATAGCTATAAGGCTGAACACTGCTACTCAGGCATCATTTCCTCATTAATGCGGCCAGAAAGTTAGCTACAGAGTATTTAATGCGGTGGCAGCAGCTTTTTCTTTAGATATTTCATGGTTTTCCTTTGTCCTATACCATTGTGATGCACATCCTTATCAACAGAGTCTCTTGGAACGTTGCCTCTGGATGGCAAATAACACATTCCGACCTCTGCTTAGCTGATCTGAGGAGATAATCCTCCTCAAACCAACTTCTTGGATGATCACGATCAGACTTTGCTTCTCTATAAACTAACACGGACCCTTAGTAAGATGTTTACCCATCCTCGCATTGCTTAATGTCCTCGGATTGGGCCGGACCCAATATGCATATAAATATGTACTCTTGGACCCATCTCTCCCACAACACAAATTCGACACACGAACATGAATTGTCACCCCTAACAGTGAGGCTATACCACTTTCTTATAAAGTAGTAGAAGTGGAAGCCCTTGCATGTCGTAGTGCTGTCCACTTTGCCAAAGAGATAGGCCTTTAAAATGTGATTTCCAAAGGTGATACAGCATTGGTGATTTAAGCAATAAATGAAGGCTCGTTAGCTCAATCTGTTTATGGCCACATTATTGAAGACGTCCTCCATCATACGTCCCAATTGTTGTTTTTTAATTTCTGTCATGTAAAACACAATAGTAAATGGCCACATTATTGAAGACGTCCTCCATCATACGTCCCAATTGTTGTTTTTTAAAAATCTGTCATGTAAAACACAATAGTAAGAGCATTTGCAGCAGTGTAACTAAATAGCTATATAACTATTTTAGCTACACCAAAACACAAAAAAGATAGCTGCAGCAGTGGAGCTATAGCCAAAAAATTTGGCTTCTTAACTACAGTGCACATCTAAAGATAGATGTGCACTGTAGCTCAAAGGTAATATATATATATATATATATATATATATATATATATATATATATATATATTATTAAATTTCTCTCTCTTTTTTCATTTAAAAAATATTTTCTCTTTCTTTCTTTTTCTCTCTCTCCGGCTTCTCTTCTTTCTTCCTTCCTTTTTCCTTCTCATTTTTTTCTCCCTCATCTACTCTCTGCTTCGCCGATCTGTTTTGGATCTTCATCTTCATCGCCGATCTGTTCTGGGTTTGTCTTCATCACCGATCTTCATCTTCATCTTCATCATCGATCTTCATCTTCGTCGCCCACGTCGTCATCCCACACTACCGACCCATCTCGCCCAGTCCTCCATCTCACCGCCGATCCAAGCTCCATTGCCAACCTAAGCTTCATTGTCGATCCAAGCTCCACCGGCATCGCCTTCATTGAACTCAAGAGCGCCGTGGATTTCGTGGCTGTGGCTAGATTTCGTGGGTTCTTCTGGATTGTTCTTGGCTTGCTAGTTGTTGTTGGGTGGTTGTGGGCGGTTGTTCTTGGTTGGCAGTGGTGGTGGATGATCGGTTTGTGGTGTTTTTTTTTGTAGTGGGATGTATTATTTTATTGTAATAGATATATTATTTTATTGTGATATTTATATTATTATATTGTGTTGAAAGCTAAAATAGATCCACTGCTGCAACATATGAATAGGTAAAATAAATAATGTAACTTTTGGTGGAGCTAAATAGCTAAATTTTTAGCTCCATTGCTATGGATGCTCTAATAAAATTGCAGATGTTCTAGCTAAAAAAACCAAAGATGGTATGGAGCTACAGTCAAGTCTGGCTCGAAGCCCTACCTAAAAATATAGGCTCCCCTTGCCTTTTTTAATGTTCATTAAGTTTTTTCAATAAATTTCTTGATTGGTCTTCCGGTTTGGATTCTCAAAAAAAATTAGTAGGTTATTATTAGTTGTTATGAGCAGGTAAAAATATATTTTAAATTTTAAATTTAAATTAAAAATAATAATAATTTACTATGAATATTTTGTTGTAAAAATATTATAAACATCACACTCCTCGTTTATTTAAAAAAACTATGAATGGTAAGAGAATCCAAAGCTCTGGCTTTTCATGCACTTTAATGCATTAAAGGTTGCATACTGATTACAGTTTAGAGATTAAGTTGCTTCTCATGGTGATTATCGTCAAGCGTGAAGCATAGAACTTGCCTGCGTAGCATGACGTACAACTGATGAGCTCCACAAACAAATCCGTCAATCAACTTTCATTGATTACAAAAGTACAAACGTACACAATTTTCTTTCACCTAATGGATAAAAGAATGGTGTGCGTACGTACGTACGTTCTGGAATTTAGCTATTTGGACAAAGTCCTCCATTTTGCAGCAAACTAGTGTTATTTAATTTCAGCATGAAGACTTGTGAAAGCCGATATATATAGCATAAATGGATCATGGTAAAGATGGTTTTTTTTTTTATATATATAATTAATGAAAATATTGCAAATTTATTAAGAAGAATATAAATTCAGTACCTATTAAGTTATAGATTTACAGCCAACTCAACTAAATATGGATTTTTCTCATTCTTAGTTACAAAATTATCTATTTCCTCAACATATTTCACCAAGATGTATATGTGCTGGTCTATTTCCTTGCCGCTCCATATGTGATACTTGGATTGCCCTGGAACCTTGAAATTTATAACATAACTCTTTAAGATATTGGATACAGGCATACAGCAACCAGTGGAGTGCAGGAATCCAAGAGAGCATTAGAAACAATCTTTAGAATCATGTTAAAAAATCACATCCCGTATATCAAGATGTTATTTTGCCAGGAAAGGTAGTTAATTAGCGAACATACTAGGACTCTATGAGCCTAATTATTAATCAATTATTACTTATTTCAAAATTTCAAATTTTTAACAAAAGTAAAATGGAGAAAGATTTGAGCCCATTATAACTTACTCTAACGTCATAAATCATAGTAATAAAATACCAATTGTTCAAAAAATTAAATTAATAGAAAATAATTAATTAAATTACTTAATTAATATTGTAACAAAAATTAATAGTCTAATAATATTGCAATAGGCACGATTACAATCACTCACAAGTTACAAGAAGTAGTAATGTCAGCAAAAGTTTACAAGACTAACAATAATATGTTACATGAAGGTATCATCAACCAAAGTAGACCAGAAAATAATACAAACAGTAATCATTCTTATTCCTATAAAATAAAATAAAAAAGTAATCATTCTTATTTATCTACTCTCCATCGAGACTGATGGCTAAGCAAGGTTCTACCATTCAAGGAAACTCTAATTTCTTGGTTTTCAAGTCGTGGTTGTACATCTTGGAGGAGTTCTAGGAGCTGCATAATCATCAATTAGGAAAATAAATGTTCAATAAAAGAGATGTATTAATTAATTAAATATGGAAAAAATTAGATGAACTAATTCTTTTAAGTACTTAAAATATTTATTACCTAACCCAACAGCCTCTGAGCTTTTCATCAAGCGAATACGCTTGCATGATTCTATGAACATTCTGCCATTCAAAAAGGGAAATAAATCATATAAATTAAAATTAAATTAAGAAGACCAGCTTCTTTCAATATCCTACAATTACAGATCTGAGGCCACTTAAGAGAGTACAGTTAAATTAGTTTAATCTAATTAATATTTATTATACTTAATGGTAGCCTTAAATCCTTAAAATGAGTGAAATGCTGGAAATAAAAATACATTTTTAAAGAAGATGCTACTTGCAGAGACCAAATTGAGATAACGCAAGACACAACACAAGGGAAGATTTGGTATGCAGTCCCGAATTTCTCAAACTGACAAAGCTCTAGAAAAGGACACATAAACGAAAGTTCCTAAGTTTCCATGTCCCAACTCCCACAAAATTATCCAATTTTGTTTTTCCTTTAAAAAAAATAATTTTCGAATGGAATAAGTATAACTGTCTAATACTCAAATTGATGTACCAATTTCTAAACACAAATTAAAATCAAAGTATTTTACGGTCAAATTGGTAATAATTCTAGCATATTCTTTACAAAAACTCTATTACAACAAGCATAAAGTTGGAAAATGATTATCTCCAATTGAATTCTTTAATTTCTTCGTATCTTTAGTTGGATGTGTGACATTTTTCATTTAGTTAAGTTTTAAATGTCACATATTTTATATCTAAATAAAAGTTAGAGGACATTTGAGGATTCAATGAGAGAGATCTTACCTCATATATAACGGGTTTGTAGAAAATTCTTTTAACCCATTACATAACAATTGATAAAACTAGCCACATGTATTTTTGGTCATATAACCCATTTAATCAAGTATATGACTTGTTAAAATAATAAAATTTGGCTTACTTCCAGTGTTTTTTTTTTTTAATGAGAAACTGTTACATTATCCACTAATTAGATAAAAGGTAGAGATTAAAACTCATTACCACTTGTCATTGTGTATTTAAAACAAAAGGAGACCTCCAGTTAAAGAAGTACCGGAGGTTAGCAAAACTCAAAATAATAATGTATGTCTTTAGAGTAAACATTAATAATCATCCATTTTAAGAAACTTTTTACGAGAAATTGAAAAAAAAAAAAAAAAAACTATCAAAACAATTAGTTACTTTTTCATTTTTTCATAAAAAGTTTTTAAAAATGATTTACTAAACATGTTTTTAGGACATAAAATCCAAATAATAAATAAGTATGGTTTTATAAGTCTTCAACCTGGAAATTAACTTTATTCTTCTCATGATTACTAGGCACTTAAAGGTTAGGTTAATTATATTTAGTGACGACTTACTTCCAAGGAACGTCTCCAACTAACATCCAGTCACCATCCTTATCTTCGTAGGTTGGCACATATTCCATTTCCTTCATTGGATCGACAGCCTTGCTCTCACCCAGATAATTACCTATATATAATGGCAGCAAAATCAATAAGAATTTAAGCACAAATGATTAAACTACCTCTTATTATATAGTTATATGACTCAAAATGTCAAATGGTAATAATTAGTATTGTCCCATAATGACAAACTCCAACAAATAATACATATTATAAGTATGGCCGGCCCAAATTTTGGAAGCCTATAAGGCGAAATCTTCAAATAGGATATTTATGTTATTACTTAAATAGTAGTTAACTAGCATTTTATATAATATTTTTTAAAAGAAAAATTCATTCTTTTTACTTTTTAATATGATTTTTTTTTGGAGAAAATGGTAAAGTTATAACAAATTTTATTACAAACTGATGTTGTAATGGATGTGATTAGTGCATTAAGCTTACAAAAATGTTAGAGATATTATAAAATTTACAACATGAAAATTACAAAGATATATCACCAATCACAAAAATTAATTCAAAAATGTATTTAATAGTTTGTTAAAGTCCACCTATTATATTCATTGTCATATCAAATTATAAAAGTTATATAGACCATTGTATGCCCCTGAAGGTTGGCACAATGGTCATTCAATAAGCATAAGTGCTTGTTGGGTGTGGGGAACAAGAGCTGACGTTCAAATCCTTAGGAGGGAGTTTCACACACATATACACTTAAATAAGCTAGAACCAAATTTTAATCTTGTATAAGTATAAATAAATAAAATTTATATAGTAAAATTTATAGTATTTTTAACATTTTCTTATTTGAATTACTTGTGATTAGTAATATGTATATTTGTAAGACCTATTTATTTAAATTTGCCTTATCTTTATCTTTAACATTATTTAATTCTTTGAGCATTTTAATAGTGAAAAAAAAAATGTAAACTAAATTGTTTTTAATATCTCCGAATAATATTTATATAAAAAAAACAAAAAAAATAATTTTTGCCTCCCAAATTTGGAGCGATATATATATATATATATATAATATAATTAATATACTCACCACGAATTTTGAAGCAAGTGAACATTTTCTCTAAGGCCATCAATAGCTCCTGATAGCTATTGTATGTCTCCAGGTCCACTTTACGCAGATACGGTGCTCCATCTACGGCTACTTTCACGTACTTGCAGCTCTCCAACGCCTTCTTTCTGTACGATCTCACTGGTGGCCACCCAACCACTTGGGTCCTTGGAAACCACAATGAGAAATTATGTGTATATTTTGTACAAATTAATCACACAAAATTTTCACAATATTGAATAACATGCATGAAGACTTTAGTAGCTAGCATGCATATACCCTATTTAACGCAAAGAATGAACTATTTCCGCATATATATCATGTATGAGCTCGATCTTTGTCAGCTAGTTCGTTTGTATTAGCAGATGGCCTTAAAGAGCGAGCGTTTTAGGCTACTCTATCATCTTTGATGATCTTTCATTTACATATAATACAGCATCTAAAATCATATTTGTATATATGCAAAACTCATGTGCTTTTGCACATAAAATATTCATCGATCGGGCGGATCTAGAAGTTCCCGCTTACTTTCTTAACTCAATCAATTGCCTAGAAAAAAGACAAATCTTTTTAAAAACCTAAATAAAAATTTATAGAAAAGCTTAAAGCATTCTAAAACCTTGGTAAAAGCACTAAGTTATACTTAAGGACTGTCTTTAAAATTAGTCTTGAGATTTATGGTTCAATAATATGATTCAGTCCTCTAATTTTTTTTTTTTTTTAAACCATGTGTCAAAATCTTCCTTTACACTTTAAATAAGAGGAAGAAAAGAAAACCCTCCTATTACATGGAGGATTTTTTTGCCATAGACTAATTATATTTAGAAAATATTACTATTATTCTTGAGAATAACTATCATATCACATGTAAAGTAAATCGTCTTCTTTTCGCCTTCACTATTTTTTTCTCTTGATAATTCAAGAGTGGAGAGAGGAAATATAACCTGGATGTCTTAATTAAAAAGGCCACCACAAAGTACTGAGATTAAACTACAAAACTTTTGTATTCATCTAACTAATTAGGTATGTTTGTTATAATCTTTTTTTTTTCTTTTAATTACTTTTTAAAACCACGCTACATCTATACAACTTAACCAACTCTCAACAAATAAACAAATAAGTTTTGATTGTTTCGCATTTAAAAATGTTTCACATCATTTTTACACTCTTTTAAATTATATGTAAAATTTGAACAGCGAAGGGCAAAACATTTTAGAGTCGGATAGAGTAATTACCCTAAACAAGTAAAAATCCTTCAGCCAAAAAAATAAATGCCACACTTTTTCATTGAATTAATTTTAATGAACTAAAATTTTATATAGGTCCTAGCTAGCTAGTATCCTCTTACTTGGAAGCTGTGGATTTGCAGGCACCGGAGACAGCATCATCAGACTTGTCGTCAACCTCGTCAGCATGAGCTTTGCCACGTGGCTTGCTGGTAGATGTTCCGAGGTTAAGATCGACGGTCTCTATGAATCCACGTTTGGTACAGAACTTTCCTGCAGGTGAACGAGTTGGCTCACCAGGTATTCCTAAGGTGAGTTCGGTGTCCTTGAAGGTCATGGCGGAGGTGACGTCAGACTCCGGCGAATCGGAGAGTGTGTCCGGTGGCATAGTGTAGGGCTTGGTGGGACCAATCACAACTATGAATAAATCCTAGTATATGATAATAGTAGTAATTTAGTACTATCAAATTTTTGTGGGTCTGTGTGGACAGTGTGGGTGTGGTTTGCTTGTGAATGCGTGAACGTGTGGATGGGTGTCGAGGGATATAAAGGGGTTGGAAGGCCTATAAGACGAGGCCACGTGGGGGTGGGGGTCGGGGTGTGGATTGGGGGATGAATCGGAATCCATGTAGATGCGTGCACTGTGGCAGTGTGAATGTGGATGTGATTGTGTGTGATGATAGCAAAGCTTGGAAGTTTGGGCCCCTTGTCGGTACATCCATTCTCAATCAATTCACTTTCAACTCTCCCACCCACTATATTCGCTAATCTCTGCTTTCAACTATTGCTGTTATCTTAATCACTAGTATTATTTTATCATTAGGTAAAATTTAGATACAATAACTCTTATATTTGGTTCCAATTGAATTCAAATACTTACTATTTTGAATTTGATTGTCTTTCTAAAAAAAAAACGATGATCTTCATCTTTTATTAGTCAATACAAACATGTGTTTGAATGTAATTGAGAAATTTATGTATTGTATTTAAGTTTTATCTCTTAACATTTTGTTTATATTTTTAAAAAATAACACTATTCATCTTTTATTAGTCAATGCAAACAAATGTTTGAATTCAATTGAGAAACATACGTATTGTATTGAAGTTTTATTCCTTAGCATTAGGGTTAAGAACAAATAGAGTTAAGTTGAATATTAAAAATTTATAATGCTTCATTTTGATTTAAACACAAGTTGAGTTTAAGTTCATCACAAAGCTCTAGTATATGTTTAAACTTGATTTATTTTCTCGTGTATGAGTTATTTGATTGACTTTTTTTATATGCTGTAAACATTATGACTAATTTTTCTTTTTTTTATCTTTTCACAAATCTATACCATTAATTTTTAACTGAATTATAGCTAAAATTATATTATTTGAGTTAATTAGATAGTATAATTTTCATTCAAGAAATACAAATTATATTGACCAGCCTTTATTAGTACCAAATTGACAATTTCTGAATAAGTTATAAATTTTAATAATAATTCAATATCTTATAAGCTTATCCACCAATTTACATAATCAAAATTTAAGTATTTTTATACATGTATGCTAGGGTTGTCCATGGGTCGGGCGGGTTGGGTTTGTGCCCAACCCACAACCGACCTGTCGGAGATCGGGTGGGGAGGCGCCGGACCCTCAACCGACCCGTGTTAGGGTTGGGTTTTACGGGTCGATTTCCAGTTGGGTGAGCGGCATTTTCGGGTGAGGCCGAAACCTGTCGGAGAGGACCAAAACAGTAGAAAAATGGCGAGATCTCTCCTGATCCGTCTAAGATCCGGTGCGATCTAGCCGGATTTGGCAGAGATTTCACCCAATCTGATACTTTTCCCCCCAAATTTGGTGTTTTAGTCGCCGAAATTTGCCAAATCGCGCCGAGAAACTCGTCGAAAAGCTTGAAATCTTAGCAGTTTGTTCTCTCTTCGGGCGGGTCGGGTTGAACGGGTTTTGAAGGAAGGGAACCGAAACCGAACCACCGACGTCGGGTTTTGGAGCTCGGGACCCGCGTACGATCATCGGAGTTGTTGGATCGGGTCGTGACGGGTCGGTTCCGGTCGGGTTAGTCGGTTCTGGTGGGTTCACGGTTTGCCTGGACAGCCCTAATGTATGCATATAAACAAACTAAAACAAAAAAAGCAAAATTCCTAATAAGTTGATCTTGAACTATTTATAAACAATTAAATTTATTTATAGCCCTAAGTATATTTTTGGTTGGACCTTATTTTTCTTATGTATATAAAATATTTACACACATACACTCTCTTTATAAAGTTATAATTGTACTTTTAGCAATTTTTGAAAGGTTGCATATGTACAAAACAAAACAAAAGTCAAGCCAAACAAATACTTGATCCCCTAAAAAGAAAAGTAAATGAATAAAATTTTAAAAAAAATGGTAAGTCAGTGAACTCTTTACCCAATCAATATTCGATCTTTTTGTAAATACTTTTTTTTTTGTTGAGATAATTGTAAATACTAAATACTTGATTTTTTCCAATGATAATATCCAAACTTTGCGTGTGTATATATGTGCAAGTTTAGTAATGTTACGTTAACTATTATTTTTGTTATTATTTACTAATGTAGAATTGACAACTTAATCAATGACACTAATTAAAATCGATATATTGATAATATTCAAATGATATAATTGTTATACATTATCTGATCTCATACATTTGAAGTGTAGAATACCCTGTCACATTATTTCTAAATTCATTTTTTCTGAATTCCTTTATCATAGTGCTAGGAAGTTTTATATATATGCCGATGGTCATTATTATTATTTTTAAATTGTTGTTTTCTTTTTTGTGAAAAGTTGCCCCAAAAATCTTTTTCACAAAAGTGAGATTCAACTTGGGTTGCCATCAGTGGGTTCCAGTTAGCTCAACTGGTAAAGTTTCTGATGGTTGTATAAGAGATCTGGGGTTTGATCCCCGCCTACACCAAAAATTGATTGATGTCTTGGTCTGATAATAAAGAGCTATTATCAGGAGTGGACGTCATAGGTTGGAACTCTCTCAAAAAAAAAAAAACTTGGGTTGCCATCAAGTCGAATCGAACTAAGTAATAAAATTTTATAATTAGTTTATTTTATTTTATTTGAAACATTTTAGGCTTGGTTCTTTTTTTTTTTTTTTTAATTTTTAAATTCTCTACTCTCATATAGAGTAAAACCATCACTATAATTTGTTATATCTTCAAAAGTTATATTTTGACAATTAATAACTAAATAATAATTGAAATTATATTGTTTGAGATAATTAAATAGATTAACTATTCTATAAGCTTATAAGAATTAGATTCACCAATTAATATTGTATGACTATAAATTATGTATATTTGCAGCTATAAAATGAATTATTGATTGTCAAATAAATTAAAATAATAACTTGATATTACATGAACTTATTTACAAATTTAAACAATCCAATCTTAATTATGTATAAGTATATCTTACATACATTTACCAAAAAAAAAATTACACACATACACAAATTGAGTAGCATGTTATGGACACATTTTTATTTTTAAGCTCAGTTCTTTTAAATTATGTATAAAACTTGACTTTAGTTTGGTTTATTTGCTAAATAAAACATAAACAAGTGTCTCCGTAAGCTAAGTATGAGTTATTCATAAATACCTTGGCTCATTTACCGCCATAAATCCAATACTAAGTTATAGACTACCATTGGAGACCTTCGTTAACCAATAATAAAAAAGTTGTTACAGTAAACTTCACATTTTTTGTGTGTGGTATATTCTGTTAGGAAACAAACTTGACCGGTTTCACTAATATCATTTGTATTAGTAAATAATACTAGTTTGTAATCCCTATACATGCATGAATGCAATCAAGTATTAAAATTATTTATTGTTATTTTCAAAAAAAAAATTATTCATTGTTTTTTAGAAAGTAGTCCAAAAATACTTATAATTAAATATTATAAATTTATAACTAAATAATTTTAATAATTTTGAATGAGAGATTTAAATTTTGATTTTTTTAAAGAACATTAATTACTATGATAAATAAATTGAATTGAAATTATTTGTCAATACATATATATTGGTAATGGAAACTTAAGAAATAACCACAAGATCTACATATAAATCAACGAGACTTTTTTTATTTTTTATTTTTTTGGATTTAGTGAAATAATGTTTAAAAGTGAGATAGAGATAGTATTAGTGTCTTAATTTTTAGGATTTTTTTACTACGTAAGAGTTTATAAAAGTTTGAAAGCCTAAAACTTAGGAACTTTTTTAAAAATAGTAAATTACCCTTTTTTAATTTAAAATTATCTAACTAAAAAACAAGGGTATTTTAGAGAGTTTGAAAATTTGTATGAGGATATTTTAGTACGCAAAATGATGAAACCCAAACAAGAGATCCCTCTCATTAGTATGTGAAAAAATATTTAAAAATAATATCTACCCATTAACATGATATCATCAATAAATTTTTCATCAAATTTTGTGTTTGAATTAATATTAAGTTTTGGAGTTCTAAGAAAAATTGGACTAGTTTCAAATGGGTTGTAAGTAGTTTAAATAGAATTTTAAATAATTTAAATAGATGGAAAACATTTTGAAACTGGGAAGACTCTTTACACAAATTAAATAAGAATGAGTTTAAAATCTAATGTGAGACATTTGAAACAAAACTAGAGTTAATTCATCCTTTGTTGAGTTTCCATTTTTATTATTTACTATGATAGATTTATGTCTCCTTTCACTCTTAATTACACAAATGTGTTTTTCTAAACAGAGAAAATTAAAATTTTAGAAAGTAAATAATACCATAACATAACTTAACTTAGCATAAATTAGGCAAAAAGAAGTAGATTTTGAAATATAATGTCACATTCCAACTCATTATTGGCATGATATTGTTTGCTTTGGGTTGTTTCTCACAGTTTTTAAACTTAAAAGTCTTCTACCAAGTAGAGACGAGGTACTCCAAATAAAAGCGTAGGACTTCCCTTTACCTAAGTGATGTGGGACTTGGTCAAAATTTAGTTCTTCTTTACTTTGTCGGACTTAAAAGGTATTTTGGTCTTTTGGGTCCCACAATCTAGCCCATCAAGGGCCACCCGTTCCTGTGTGGTGCCTACCTACCACCCCACATTGTGCAGGTATCCGCTTTGATACTATTCTGTCATTAGCATAGTTTTTTACTTTGTGTTACCCTCACGGTTTTGAAGGATCTCATACCAATTAGAGGCTAAGACACATTCCATATATTTAGGCTTTAAGACTTAATCAAGATTTTATTCTTCCTCACCTCATCCCACTTAAGAGATCTTTGAACTTTTAGATCCCATATAAACTTCTGATTGGCGCCACCCCTACTCTCATTGTAAAATGTATGTCTCAGGCGAAACGAAATACCATTTTGGTGTTTGAAAGGTCAAATTCTTTTTCAAAGTCTTTTTACTTTAAAGTTACGTTAAAACTTAAAAGCCCCCTCCCTAGTACCTACATTCAAAGGTGTTTTGACCTAAAACGAATTTGCATGTGCCTATTAATTAGCCGTAAGAATGATTTGGATTCAAGCTTCAAATTTATACATAAAATTATAAATTAAGGGTTGGCCGGCCGGCCAGCTATCCGTATTCAACAATAATCTTATTGTCCAGGTACAAAATACATAGAAAATAACGAAAGAAACGAAGCACATCCCTAACATGATTTATGATAAAGAATCCATTTCTTCGAACGGTTTGTACTTTTTCAACTCTTTAAAACCTCATTATTTTATTTTTTCAGATATAAAAAATTTTCACAAAAATATAAAAATAAATTGAACTAAATAGATACGTACTAGGCAGCCTCAGAAAACATAAATATAAAAATGAAATTAACTCAGCTTGCATTGCTTGCAGCAGTGCATTGTAGGTTGACCTAAAGCTGTTATATAAACAAAGTTGGGACCCAAGTCTTTGAAGATTTCAAGTCAAGCTAGGGAAGAGCTGCATTGCCTTGACAAGTCCGACAGACATGTGATAATGTTGGCATGTCGGCGACGTGTCGTTTTCTCATTCAACGTTTCTGGAAAACAAAAAAAAAAACCAGGGAAGGGTCATGACTCAAGATACTGCGGCTACTGGTGAATACATCTCACTGCAAAACCGGTAGCCGCACGCGGCTTTAGCCACTGTCTTGCCATCTCAGAAAATTTTCATTTGAAGCTCTTATTAAATCTATTTCATATTTAGATGAACTAACTAAACTAGTTTACCTAATAGGCAATAATCTATCTAACCCTGAATTGTTTTTATTCATTCTAGGTCATAAAAAAAAAGTATTATTTTGTTTGGCAATTTGTTCTCTTCTTTCATTCTTATAATTCGTTGTTTAGTTCATCCATCATGTGCAAAAGTGGATTGGATTTTTGTACTCTTCTATATATACAGTTAGGATTGGGGCCTAATCATGTGACGCCTCATGCTTGCATAGTGGACTTCTTCATGTGCATGCATTAGTTCACAAACAGAAAGCATTAGAAAATTGGCTCAAGATTAATTAATAAATTTCATAATCACTATCCTTTTATGTGTAGTTTAATGTGTGATAAGTGCAATGCATCATCCACTGGATTCCTCAATAGACGCATAAATTTCGTAAGAGTGATACTAGGAATACTATAAAATTTACCATATCTCCTTTACAAATTAATGTATTACCTATCACAAAAAATTTAGTGAAACATTCATTTTTATGTTTTTAGAATTTACTAATCAAATTTGTTGCCACATAAGTTTGTAAGGGATACATAATAATATTTGCAATATTTTTAACATCGGAATATCGGATAGTCATCATGCATGTCTTGTTGAAAACAAATGCACAATATGCTGCAAATTTCATATTGTGATCCATTTGTTTAATTCAATTTGTAGTTAATACCAAAAACCAAAAAAAACAAAAAACAAAAAAAACAAAAACAAAAACGAAACAAAAAACAAAACCAACATGTCATTCCACTCTTAAAATTGACATGTTATGAGATAAATGTTACTTCCTCCATCCCAAATTGATAGTCTTCTATTTCATTTTGAAATGTCTTAAAATGTTCTTACTTTGTTCCAAATTGTTAGACCTCTAATCCATTTTTGGGATGTCACAAGATAAAATCCTAAAATGGAATAGAATACAAACAAACTAGGACGTAGGGAGTACAATTTTCTAAAAACTGTATTTAGAGAACATCAGTCAAACAATAAATTCAAGTGCAGGACTCACCATTTTATGGATTGCAAAACAAAAAACTTTATTTAAATACTCTTACCAAACATGCCCTAAAATATAATTGATTTTGATATTTAAAATATTTAGGGCTTGTTTGGTAAGAGAATTTAAATACAATATTTTTTTTTTGGAAACCATAAAATAATGGATCTCACACTCGAATATTTTGTTTGGCTAATGCATTCTAAAAACATTATTCAAAAAATTATTTCCTATTTTCTAGGTTCAAAACAAGATTTTGAAAACAATTAAGAGGATGTTTTCAAGATACAGAAATTTTTTTTAATGGTATAGTTGTAAATTGAAAATAATGAACTCCACAAAGTTGCCCAAACTTTTTTATCTCTTAAATTAAGGAGTTTATTTTTATCACAAAAAAACTCTCACATTTCAAATGTTAACCTTATCGCTATCCAAAAATAAAAAGAAAGGAGAGTACATTAGTTCTATATATGTTACTTCCTGTAAAATATATGTTATCATTATCAATTTTAAAGCTTATCATTATTCAAATAATAATAATAATAATAATAATAATAATAATAATAATAATAATAAGAATCTATATATGTTACTCCCTGTAAAATAATTTTCTTAGAAAAAAATATCTCAAACTTGAAATGGTCTCCCAAAAATCGGTGTTTTTGTTTGTTTTAGGTATTTAGAAATTTGTTCTTAAAAGTGGGCGCTAAACACATACTAATATAAAGATTAATATCTAGAAACTAGTTTCACATTTTATTTTTTTACATTACTTTCATACTGTTTTGAAAACAATATATTTTTTTTCTAGCTATTTCCATTCCTATTATAAACCGAACTTTATATTTTGGTTCGGGCGCATTCTTTTCAAATGGCATATTTTTTTTAAATAGGCAACCCAAGGCAAACAGTGGAGGTCTCCAAAGGAATGAGAATGGGGAGTGGATCAAAGGGTGTGCTCGGAATTGTGGGAGTATGAATAGCATTATGGCAGAATTATGGGCCCTCAGAGATGGGCTTATAGTGGCCGAAGAAGAAAACACTCCCAAGTTTAATTGTAGAACATGATGCTTTAGCAGTAGTTCACCTTACGAAAAACTCCATTATCAATTTCTCACTTGAACCTCTACTCACTAACTGCAGGAACCTATTGAGGACTTTAGCAATCTGCGGATGGAACATGTTTATAGGGAAGTAAACCGATGAACGGATGCTTTGGCTAGAATAGGCAGCACTGTTGATGCTTATATTTTGTTTTTTTATCCGCTGCCTGTGGTGGATCAGCTATGTACCCTTCATAAAGAGGGAATGTCTTGTACCAGACTTACTTCTATCTAATTCCAGCATTTCGTATTTACCACCAAAAAAAAGTTATTATTTTTAAAGGCGTAAACTTACTACACTCCTTCTGGTCCAATTTGTTTTTAAGGCTTAGCTAGTTTATTTGCTTGTCCCACAAATCCGTAAAGGCGTTGGGTATCTTTTTCGGTCCGTTTCCGTTTGCATGGTCATCGGCCTATGGGCTAGAGATTTATAGGATCGTCTTCTCGTCTCACCGTCCTCGCTCTTTGCTTTTGAGTTGGGTATTTAGTTCCCTATCGTTTAAATCGCAAGCACGTGAAATTCAATTCAATCACGAATCGCAACCACAAATCTCGATCAATAATATCATCACGGACTGCCAATAGCTCAATTACATGCCTTAACGGTTTATCAACAAAAAAAATACATGCCTTTCCCTTTCGTCTGGCCCACTTATATTTATTTCTCTTTTAGCGTAAAACTCAAAATCAGCTCCATAATTTGGTTGAAAAAAAGTAGACAGGATCTAGGCACTACTTATCTTTTTCTTTCCTTTTTTTTTTTTTTTTTTTTTTTTTTTGAAGAATGCAATACATGTGGGTCCTACTATATGGTTGTGGAAACCACATCTAGCAAGAAAAATGAAGCATATGATGGATGCACAACATACCACCACCTTAAGGCTATTCTAGTGGCTGGTTTTGGAAGAGTTTTATTAGCTACATTGACCTGATCAGCTTTCCAAGAAGCCAAATCATCACCAGCACCGCACCGAGGTCAAAAACCATCCGCAACACCACCGCAGAATTCTATCATATTTAAGGCGAGTCATTGGCGGATGTGGATTGTCAATAAGAAAGTTAGGCACCGTATTTAAGGTGAGTTAATAACGACAAGCGCTTGAAGTGATGTTAACAGTTTATCCCCAAGTTTCTTTCTGGCTACCTATGAAGTTTAAACTAGATCAGGAGTGAGGAGAGATTTGCGCCTGTCAAAATCGTTAAAGACTCGGTTTCACCATGGATAGTTGAACAACCTTACCAGCCACAACTTCTAAGCGAATCCCTCAATTTAATGATCAAATCTTCTCCTAACTTTTCGGCCCTAAGAAAACACCAACGCGTTATCCCAAATATAGGGGTAAGATGACCACCTTAAGATTTAAAGGAAATCTTTCTTTTTGCCTAACCTATTCTACAAATATATGTACAAGTCTTCTTTAACAAGGAGGAACTCATTAAAACACAAAATACTAAAAATACAAGCTGTTGCATCCAAACACAAGAAACGTTTTTAACTGAAGTCAGATCAATGATTATTGTAGCAATAAATGGATATTTATAGCTATTTCTAAATAACAAAGAATAATAATGAAAAGAAAAAAAAAATTATACATGTCATGCTATTAAATAAGACAACTCGCCCTGGTATCCCAAACAGCTAAGGTTAACTGCCAGAATGCAGAGATTTGTCCATTAGCGAGCCTTTGAGGGAGAGAGAATACAGCAAGAGCTAATTACAATGGGGCTACTTTTCTTTTCGAGGGGAGACAAAAGAGAGGGAACATATATATATAGAGAAGAAACATATATAAATCCAAGAAACACACGCAGGATTCTACACAAATGAGGGGCACACAGAAGGGAGGGAGAGCATTGCCATTCCAGCTACAAAGCAACTCACAAAATTAAGTGCTTTCCGCTGGAAGCTGATCAAAAGTCCCGAAGTTTTTGGCGTATTTGGGCCGCCACACGGTCCTTCCCCTCACAATCTCAGCCCCATCCTCAAGTCGAAGCAGGTGCTGGCACTCAATGTCAGCATGACTAGCCAAATTGCCAACACCATTGCTAGAGACGGCAGTCAAAGACTGCAGCACGCTGTCCTTCCCACACTCCCTCCTATACTCCAAAGTCATAGCAGCAAGCTCATGGCTCTCCAAGATTGGCAATGGAGCACTCTGCAACATTTACCATTAACTTCTATTTAAATTGACAAGAAAACTTTCCAACAGATATTAGATACTGAAAATAAATAAATAACATCAGATATCCAGATTCAAAGGAATAATGATAACAAGTAAATGTTCCGTGATTAAATCTCCTGCCGTCAAGGAAAGCAAAATAAAAGAAAAGAAAACATATAATCAACAGAGTTAAAATAACACGATTTACTAATCTAATACTTCCGGTAATGCATAAAATCTAATACTTCCATCGCAGTACTGTGATTTCTCACAGTACTGAGAGGGAAGTATTTAACACAAGTACATGGCACCCTAATTATAAAACTAAAATGCCCACTTTTCTTGCTGATTTAAACCAGGAGATGTTATGCTTATATAGTTTGCAATGCACTGCTGAGGCATCACTGCAAACACCTGAAAAAGACATGAAATTGTTCACCAAAGCTCAAGCGCAATTGTAGTCTGAGAATTCATGGCCAGGTGGAATGGAGAAGGAACCTCTCTACCAGCAATAAATCAATTGAAGAGGTTAAAGATGACAACAAAAAGGCAAACATTATTATGTGGCAATGACAAAAGGCCACAATAGAAACTTTCACGAAGACAGATGTAAACATGACATGCTGCACTGAAGTGACTAAAACCTTGCTGGACAACCAAACTGATAACTACACCACAAATAACCTCAAATGGACTTTGTACAGCCTGGCAATTAATTAAGGTTGTTGGGGAAGGAACTTAGGATGCGTTTGGCACTGGCTAAAAGCCAGTTTTTTTTACTATTTAGCTTATTTTTGCTACTATTCATAGGTCCTATTGCACTTTTTAATACTATTCATGGGTTGTACTATTTCAGCTACTTTTTAGCATTATCTACAGTACTTTTAGCAAAAAAAATTCAATTTTAGCTAAATAAGTTATTCCCAAACAGACTCTTATTATTAAGTAAACTACGTATAGGTTGAAACTCTCTCTCAACCAAAAAAAAAAAAAAAAAAAAGCTACATATATTCCAAGTATGGCAACATACTCCTAAAGAATTAGAATTAACATTGCAGCTTAGGATATGATTTAGCTAAAAAAATTAGCTTTAAATTATATAATAAATAAAAAAAGTAAAAATTCTGTGTACGAATTCAACCGTTTCTCAAAAACAGCAAATCAATCAGTACCACTCAAAAACAGGTTTGCAGAGTCACTGCTGTCATCTATACTTTTATTGAATTAACTAAACCCAAGAAAAGGTTAGCCCTGGTCAGACCAGTTCCACTATTCAATCCATTCAGAATTTTATTCCGGATTGACAATCTTCAGGCAGGACAGGCATTATTAGCATGCATATCAAATCTAGTAAACAGGCATCTAAGAATGGATAAGGATAGAGAGCAATTGACAATCTTCAGACAGGAAAGGCATTATTAGCTTCATATAAAATCTTGTAAACAGTCATCTAAGAAAGATAAGGATAGAGAACAACGGAGGGAGAGGGGAAGTGCAAATGGGTGATCTAAACAAATCAATTTTTCTTGGACATCTACCTCAAGAATCCAGCCAATGTACTTCACATTGTTAACATGCTGGTTGACATCTAAATCACTCCATCTAGGCTGCAAATCACAAAGGGGGAAAAACGACAATCAGAAAGCAATACGTGAGCAGCAAGCCGGATGAAATTTTAAAATAAATAAAATAGAATGTAAATTGACTAATTATATTGAACGAAAAAACTTACAGCAAGGCCAGTGCGAACATAGTCCGCAGTGTTGTCGTCAAGTTTTTGTAGTTTTCTGCTATCCTCTTCCACAACAGGATCAGAATCCATAAAGTACGGCTCTATTTCCCCTCGAACTTCTCCTGGAATCTTGGATAACTTCCTCGTTTTTTTATTCATCATCACCCAAACACTGCAAATCATCAAAAACAAAAACACAATCATTGAAAACCCAATCAATCTCTTTAGTTGATAGCATTTAGAGTATGCAATTACACCACAATGCATGTTTTATAGATGTTAAATACGATGGCACAAAAATCAATTAAGAAATAAATAACAAATAGCAGATGATTATTTGTTTCATTGCTTCAATTGTCATTTCCCAATGTACACAATATATAAAGCAAAACAGATCAGATTACATCTTACAATCCCCCTTCCAACACCACCATGCAGCATATAAAAAAGCTACATCAGGCTACAATTCATCAGCAAAGAGCAGAGAGAAACAGTTTAAAAGATAAATATTAATTTCGAATCATTATTAATATCCTACCTCGAGGCTCTTGTTAGTATTTCCCCAGTCTTGTAATCGCGTACAAGCCAATTACGCCGCATACCATTCTTTCCAGATGCACCAACCGAAGTGTCCACTTGAACAACATCACCCCTGTAAGACAAAAATAAATTAAGTCCATCAAATTCTACTAAGCACTTTCATGATACTACAAATCAATTTATAACCTATAAATTCTGTTACTGCCCAGCCATGATGAAACTCCATACAGTTCTTAGCTAAAAACAGATTATATAACTTGCACACAAAATTAGTTTAGACCAGTTGGCTAATGTCAATACAAAACATATTTATAGTTCAAAAGTTTTGAAATGTCAACCCCATACTATAGTAAGAGTTTCACTAGTGGCATCTCTGCATTGAGCTTCTTCCCTTTACAAAAAATATACATGAACTCAGGAAATCTGAATTCAACTTCATAAATGTACATCATTTCGGAGAAATAAGGGCAAGTATATAGCATTCCTAGCTCATAAAATTCTGGGGGGAAAAGAAAACTACCCTACATATGTAACAACAACCAACCATATTCATATCTTAATATCATTAAGTAAAAGTACAAAATTAAGTAAACAAAGCTAATCACAGAGCCAGTTCTTTGCTATGGGGCCAGCCCCATGAACATCATCATATGGATAATAGCAGGGTAGGGGATGAAATCCTCAAAACAATACATGAAGCCAAACACAACATGAACTGCATAAATGAAAAATAAAACTATCATCTCATGCACAACTACCATTAAAAACGGCAACCTCCATGCATGAAGAAGTGACTTACCAAGTAGGATACCGATCTACCACAACCTGCATCCGTGTAACCACCCATATCAGGTTCTTTTTGCACATCTCTGGTGTTGAACCAAAGCCATCACCAAGGAGTCCAGCAGTCTTAACATGATTAAGAGCAGTTTCCTGCAGCCAAAAACAAAAGGAACAAAAAAAAAACCAGCTTGTGAAGAAGAAATCTCATTAACATACATATAGGCTGTTGCGGAAAACACAACAACCCATTAAATTTTTGGTTACCAGAAGTGATTTTCATATTACTCTCTACAAAAAACTATATCACAAAATTGAATTATTCAATACTAGTACCTGTAAATGATTCATCAACGTCTCTATAGACGCCGTCCGATCAGCACCTATTTCATATGATCTAATAGAAAAGTTCTGGCGGAAAACAAAACCATCCTGGACAATTCTCCCCAGACCAAAAGGATCAATAAGCATATCCATGTCGGGCCGCCTGGGTTTCCAATCAAGCATCATCCACTGCTTCTCAGCAGCCAAGAAGATAGTGGTGATAGCAGCAAGAAGCATACTCCAATCAGGTAATGTGTTAATGAAAGTCCTCGGTGGTGGTGAAGAAGAAGAAGAAGAAGAAGAAGACATTTCACCCTCATGCTTCACAGTTTCCACAGGTGTTGTCAAACTAACTGAGCTACCATTTATTTTGGGAGGAGCTTGGGCATTTGCCTTGACCTGCAAGCCACCAGAAGAAATTGATTTCGGCTTCATTCCTCCCAAATTCGCAAGCTTTTTCGGCTTGGAGCCCGGGTCTGGAGCCGATGGAGAAGGGACTGGAATGAATGCAGAAGTAGCAGCTGTGGCGACCATGTTGATTTTTTTTTTTACCCAACAGTCAATTTAAGATTGTTAACAATCCGAGCTCTGATTCTGGCCAAAAAAATAAAACTCTATCAGTGAAATTTTATAAGCCAAAGCTTCAGAAAGAACATGTACGCTTAATAATGAAGCAATATGAAACAAAACCATATAATTACAGCAAAACTGGAATCTTCGATTCCTTCCAACAAATTACACAAGGACAAAAATAAAATACCCAAATTCTTTACTGTTCAGATAAGATTATTCGATATGTCATAAGCAAGTTTCTGATTAAAAAAAATTAGAAAACAAAAAAACAAAAACACACATACAAACATAAATTCATATTTAACATGTTCCGAGAAATTTACGCTATCTAAATTGCTATATTTTCAAAAATACTTAAAAAAAAAAAAAAAAAAAACCTTCTTAATTTCAAACGAAACCGGAACTCAAATTTTGACATTTACCACAGTTTTTGCTTACTTTGGTAAAACTTTCCTAAAATTCAAAGCCAGTACGAAAAGGCACATTTATACCAAAGTAAAAATCCAAAAAAGAAAAAACATAAAACGATTCTGATTGCAAATCAAAAGGAGATTATTTATAAATAAATAAAAAAGAATAAACGGAAAATTTTGAAATACGCAACAATCAATATTATCGAACACAGACCCGTACGTAAATATAGAGTAAAAAAAATAGCAGATCTGAACTGAATTTTTTTTTAAAATAAATAAATAAATAAACCAAGAGCAGAAGCAGAAGCATTTCAATTTGTAAACAATTAAGGAAACTAATACAAAAAAAAATAATTGAAACATAAAAAAGAAGACAAAACCTCTATTCCGCGTTTGGTTTGCCGATAAAATGATAGAAAATGGGAAGAGAATTTTCAAAAAATGAGAATTCCAGATCTCTCACTATTCAAATGCCAGCAAACACCAACATTAAAATTAAGCAAACATCGTTTTCCTTCCATTACCTAGACTTTCTCGGCAACCAAACAGATGGCAACGATGGCCAGTAATTACAAATGCCACGCGCGGATCAGACAAACACACACTGACACACCCAATAAAAAAAAAAAAAAACAACAACAGCGAGAAAAAACGAAAGCAAAATTCAAAATCTCTCCACGTCCGTACCTTTCAACAGCGACGAAACTTAAAGGAAATGAAAGATTTTGGAATCAGTGGAAACAAGAAACAATGAGAAGAAGCGGAGGGAGGGCTATTGTGTCATTTCGGATCCGCAAACACTTTTCTTTTCTAGACACTTCTCTCTAGGGTTTGCGATCTCAATATTTTAAATTATAAAATATCTATGCGCTTTGTTTCTTCTTCTAAAAATTTGAGTTTTGGCTTTGGCTTTGGCTTTGGCTTTGGCTTTGGTTTCCCTTTCCAAAATAGCAAAAGAAAAAAAAATTGGAGAGAGACAGAAATGAGAAGCGTGGGATTTTAGGGCCAGCGGTTGTTTGGGTGGTAGGGAAATGGCGTCCAAAGCATTAGTAGGAGTTTAATTATATATAGTATCCACCTGTCCCTCCCGCCTCTCTCCTTCAAAGCCCACTTTCCCCAACACTTCTCTCCTCTTTTCCCTTTTTCACCTTTTTGCCCTTCCTCCCTTCTACGTATTTCTTCTTTGCCTTATCTTTCTCTTTCTTTTTCTTTTGTTACTTTTCCCAATTTTGGGTTGGGATTTACTCATCTAAAAGTTTGGGTAAATAGTTTATCACTTTGCAGTAGTTAGAGCACTCACAGCAGTGGTGATATATTAGTATATTGGTATTTTTTAACTCTTCAAACACCACAAAACATGCTCTAACAATGGAGCTAAATCTATTTTTTTTTTTAGCTCTAATAAACAGTACACATCTATAAATAGATGTGCACTGTTCATGAGAGCTAAATAAAAAAATATATTATTTTATTGTAGTTGGTGCTATGAATGTTTTTTGAGTTGTGGGATATATTATTTTATTGTAGAAAATATATTATTTTATTGTGATGTTTATCTATACTACTATTTGAGGAGTTTCCCCTGTTTGGATTCCTATTTTTTAATTCAAAAATGCCCCTACAATTCTATGTTTAAATAGAGACAAAACTAAAGGACAATCCGGTAAAAACTCATTTTTTTAGTTCAAAGATGCCCCTACAGTCTTATGTTTAAGTAGAGACAAAACTAAAGGGCAATCCGGTAAAAATGCAACTCCAACTCCCACTAAAATATTGCCTAAAAAATAGGACCACTCTCCTATTAATTTTTAAATTGATTTATTCACTTATAAATTATATTTTTAAAATAAAAATCATATATATATAATAATTAAATGCAGTTTTTTTTTCTATAAAATAGGACCACTAAAAAAGAAAAGTCTCATCGCACGCGTGAAGCGCGTGTGATGAGACTAGTATTATTTTATTGTGTTGAAAGCTAAAATAGATCCACTGCTGTAGCATGTGTGTAGATATGTATAGGTAAAATAGATAAAGTAACTTTTGGTGGAGCTAAAAGCTAATTTTTTAACTCCACTGCTGTGGATGCCCTTAACGAGGCTTTGGGTTTAAAATTTATTATTATTATTATTATTGGCTCATGGTAATGGGTACTTCTAGAATAATTGCTAATAATCTCTCTCTCTCTCTCTCTCTCTCTCTCTCTTTTTAAGAGAACAATCCTTTACTTTTTTTTTTTTTTAATATAATACAAGATAGAAATTCTACCATAACCTAATTTAAGTGTATATATGTGTGAAGTTCATTTTTGAAAGCTTAAATCCTGACTCTTGCACCCCACACCCTACAAACACTTAGGTTATATTTGGTAATCGTTTTTGTTTTCTGTTTTCAAAAACTTGTTTTGGAGAATATAAAGAAAATACTAAAATATGTTGTTATTAGGATTTGAACTTTAATACTAACTCATTAAATGAGACAGATTCATTAAATTAAATGCGTATTTTCATTAAGTTTTGAAAATTAGAAACTGAAAAGTGTGATGGTCACTCCACATGTATAAGTGCTTGTGAAGTGTGGGAGGGCAAGGGTCGGGGTTCAAGTCTCCAAGAGGGAGCTTCACACACATATACATTTAGATTAGGCAAGAGTAGAATTCTATCTTGTAAGAAAATTAGAAACTGAAAACAGCCTTTTGCATGTTTTCAGTTTATTTCACAAATTGAGTTTTGAGAATAGTTTTTGTTTTCTATCTATTTTAGGTTGCCAAACAAGTTTTTTTAGTTTCAAAAATAGAAAATTATTTTTAAAAGCAGAAAATAAGGAAAAAAAAACAATTACCAAATATACTCTTAATACTTGTGGAGTGAGTCATATACTGTATGAGTCAAGCCATGCATGTCTTTTTCAAAAATATGAAGAGGTAAGTTGACAAAGAGTAATACTTACATAGTCTAAGAGCATTACTGCTTCGGGAGTTGCGACTATGTAAGTATTTTCTCTTGGCAAGTTGAGTGTTCTAATGCATGAGTTAACATAGTATATTCTAATATATGGGTCAATAACCCGAACACACTACATTTATTAAGCGGGTTAATACAACACGACTCACATAATAAACCGAGCACAATCCATTCCAACCCATCTAAAATTGTAAGGACATAAATTAGAATAATTAAAAACAAGTTTTTTTTTTTTTTTGTTCTCAATTCTAAACAAATTCTAAAATCAATTAAATTACTATTATCATACAAGAAATAATCCTCTCTTATTGAATCCTCTAATTTCTAGCTAGACGTGAGACACGTGACATTTATTTGATTTTTAAATGCCATATGTCCTACATGTAAATCAAAATTGGAGGGAATTGGAGGAATTAACAAGAGAAGATTTTATCCCAAGTTATTATTTCAACCTAATTAAGTTCCACCGAAATTTGCAATCACCGTTTAGGTCAATGGCACCTCATGATGTTTTCAATAAAAAAATATCTAGGATTGAATCTCCACTCCCTTACTTGAAATGTGTCAAAAACTTTCACCCAAATTTAGAAATACACAATTTGAGAAATATATTATAAAATGAGTTTTTTTTTTTAAATTTGTTTTGGGTAAATGGATTAACTACTTTAAGTTTCCAATGAAGAATATAGCAATATAACCATTAAAGTTATTTTAATTAATAATTTTTATATTTAAATTCAAATTCATGTTGATTAAAAATGTCATTTATTTATATGAGTCAACAAATTCATGTCAAAATGGGTTAAGCCATCTTGAGTCTTGACACTAACAGTGATTCAAATCAATTTGGATCGATTGCATGTTAAGCATGTCAACACAAAATTAATCCAATTAATAATGATGTCAAATTGGGTTGACTCACTTTTTCACAACTCCATTTACACTAAACATTAACCCACCCAAAAAAAAAATTGTCATGTTCCCCCGTATTAAATATTGTCACTTGAAATCTATTCTATCACTTAAAGAGAATATGGTGTAATAAGATTTTAATGGAATATATAAATATAGTTATATAAGGAAAATATGGTGCAATAGCCTTGTAATTCAATGGTGTTGCTTTTGCCTAGTTCTCCCATGAAAGAGAACCTATTCAAATCCCTCCTCTCCCACTCATTATAAGAAAAAAAAATTATGTGAGTTAAAAGAAGTAGACATAAAGTCAATTTTTTTATTTTTTATTTTTTTACATTTTAGCAATCACGTTCTTGTAAAAGTTCAACAAAAATATTTATATATGATATTTTTTAAATTAATAAGTATTTATAAATAAATTCAAATTAGAGAATGTTTGAATAAATAAATAAATAAACTTGCCTAAATAATTGTATTTTGTTTAGAAAATATGAAACCTAATCCAATGAGATTTTTTTTGTAAAGTTCTGGTTTGCTTTATGCAAAAAGATGGTGAGTTGTAGTTAGTTTGAATTAATATAGTTTGACACTATTTGTAACTCTTGAAGGCAAACATATATGTGTGTGTATTACAATAATGTCATGAAAAAATGTGATATTTTGCAAACTTATATGGCACCGTTAGAAGAAAATCAACAAATTGAGAGCCATTGAGAGCTTGATGTTATTTCTCGTCTTCATATGATCTTATAATTATTAAAGTTGACTATTTCAAAAAATGTCTTAAGAATACTCGTTAACGAAACCCACTTGAAAATACTATCTAATTTGATTCATACAATCTTAAATCTCCACTTTTCCTTTAATATTTCCTTACTTCTTATTTTTAGATTTGCAAAATTTCTAACTCTTAAAAAAATTAAAATATATATTATAATAATAATGTTGAAAATGGTTTTCAACTGTCCATATCTTCCTTCTCAAAAAAAAAAAAAAAAAAACTAAGTCCATATCTCTTTGTACTAGTGATAAATAAACTCATTGAATAAATTGAAGATGAAGTCATTGGTGCACACTTTTTGTGAATGATATAATTTTTGTGGATGAAATAGACGATGATTTAATGTTAAGATAGAAATTTGGAGAGATGCTTTATAATTAAAAGGTTTCGACTAAGAATGACTAACTCAATTAAATATAAAGTAGGTTTAGTAAAAGTAGAAACACAAATGAATGGGTTGTAAAGACTTGATAGTTAAAAGATGCCAAAGAGTGAGAACTTTCAATATTTTTTTATCAATAATTCATAAAGACATAGATATTAAAGTGTAATAATATGATAAGAGTATAATGGATGGAGTGGAGAAGCACATAAGAAAAAAGAAGAAGAAGCAAGTGTTAATTAAGAAGTA
This sequence comes from Castanea sativa, assembly GCF_040712315.1. NCBI lineage: Eukaryota > Viridiplantae > Streptophyta > Magnoliopsida > Fagales > Fagaceae > Castanea > Castanea sativa. The sequence continues at coordinate 75,187,689 of NC_134013.1, read as the reverse complement.
ACACGTCTATAAAACAGGTGTAGCTGAAATGAGGATGTTAAGATGGACAGTTGAAACACAAAAGAAGATAAGATTCGAGATGATACTTAAAGTTAGGAGTGATCCCTATTGATAAAAAAAAAAAAAAAGTGAGGAAAGTTGGTTTGGTCATGTAGAAGGGAGCTATTAATGTGCTAGTGAGAAAATTAAGTTGATTTAAGTATAGGAAACCAAAAAAAAAAAAAAAAGTATATGAAAACCTATTATTACACTAGTTGAAGTAGTATGAAAGGACATGCTAATTAAAGATATTATAAAAGTATGACTTTAAATATAATTGAATTGTAAAAAAAAAAAAAATACATGTAGCCAACTTTGACAAGTTTGTCAAAGATATAGCTGGTCCCAAATTTTTAGAACCAATGCTTAGTTGTTGTTATTGTTGTTACATATGTGTTAAATTGACAAAGATATAGCGTTGGTTCCAAATTTTTAGAACCAATGCTTAGTTGTTGTTATTGTTGTTACATATGTGTTAAAGGAATTTTGACTAACGCTCCGTTTGTTTCGATAAAAAACTTTGTGTAAAGATAGTTTTCCATGTTTTCTAGTGTTAGTAGCATAAAAAAAGATGAGTCAAAGGAAAACTATCTTTGGTCAACATAAAAAGTATGGCTTATTTTTAGAGATTGTTTTCCATTAAATTTTTTTGGAAAGCAACTATATCTCACAGCAAGCTAAATAAGGGAAGTTAGAAGGTTATTTTTCAACTCATTTAAAGTTGCTACCAAACATTAGAAAATGAGATAGTTTTATAGAAAATACTTTTTGAAAAATAACTTGTTTTCTAGAAAACGTCATGGCTGAAACAAACAGAGCGTTAGTGTGTGTTTGGGATGAGTTGAATTTTTCAGCTTATTTTTCCTACTATTTATGGGTCCCATTGTATTTTTTGATATTATTCATGGGTCTTACTGTACTATTCAACTTATTTTTTAATTTTTTACTATGTTTTCAACAAAAAAATTTCATTTTAAGTTAAATAAGCTGTTCCAAATGGACACTTAAAAATAATATATATTTTTTGGAAAAAGTAATAATAATAATAGTAATAATAATAATTGATTGCATATGGGTCATCGGTACCAGCATGATGCATGTAGCTTCACACGCATTGTCATGTCTTCCCTTAAAAAGAAATTGATTCGAAACTCTTACTTATTGTATAAAAAAAAATGTCAACATGAAATTTTTATGGCATTGAATAATTTCATTTGTTCAAAAAGGCCAAGTTTAGTTGGGAGAATAAAAATATGAGTATGGTAATTATGAATTAGAAGTAATTTAATGAGTAAAAATTCTCCATATATTTTCACACAACTTTAAAATAACATAATAATATATATTTTGACCAAATATGGTTTTCATCCCTAAAGTTTGCAAGAATTTCATTTTTCATCCCTAAACTTTACAAGTTTTTTTTTTGTTCCAAAATTATTGGAAATATTATACTTTTTGTCACTAAACTTAAAACAAATATCCATAACATATTGAAAAAAAATTGTAAAAAGTGTATGGACGAAAATGAAAATTTTAAAGTTTATAATTATGGATAAAAATAAAAATCATACAAATTTTAGTCACAGTAATAATATTTTAGCCTATATTTTTTTATAGTGAAAAAACTGTGTTCTATGATTGAACTGATGGATAAACTCCCAAACTTTTTCCATCAACTCTCAATATCTTTTGGGCTAGCATAGCATTTGAGATTATATAAACAATTTTTTTCTTCTTCTTCTTCTTCTTCTTTTTAATATGAATCGACTCTTCAGTTGTAATACCAAATTGAGAGAAGTTTTGTACTCATCTATAATTTGTAATATATAATATCTATAAGAGAATTGCCCTTCTTAAGGTGAACTTTTTTTAAGGTAAAAAATACCCTCATCCAGTATCTAATAACTTCTCTTACAAATATTTTAGAAATAGGGTCAATAACGTCACAAGATTCCCTATAAAATTATCTTTTTTGAACTAAACTTTTATGTGGTTCAAAAAGTACCCTTATTAATAAACAATGACTTCTCTTAAAAATGGGAACAACAATGTTAAATAACAAATTTAAAACACTTGTTTTCTACAACGCCAACAACTATTATTATTTTGAATTAAAAAAGAGAACTCTTACACTTTACTCTTTCTTTTTTCCCTTTACGTTCATTTCTTTTCTCTAAAATTTAACCATTTTTCATCTGAATAAAAACACATCTAGTTTTTTTTTTTTTAAAAAAACCCTAAGAGGACTCCTAAAATTTAGGCTTCTTTCTCCCTCACGTTCAACTTATTTTTCCTAAAATTTAGTTATTTTTCATCTAAATAAAACACCTCCAGTTAAAAAAAAATTTTATTTTTTTCCTTCACTTTGACATTTTCCCCCTAAGATTTAGCCCTTTTTTTTTAATAAAGCACCACTGATTTAAAAAAAAAAACATATGCTACCTTTTTCTTTTCCTTCACATTGATTTTTTCCCCCCCTAAAATTTAGCAATTTTTCCCCCTTTTTCATCTGAATAAAATACCTCCAGTTAAAAAAAATTCAAATCCTTTCAAATATTAAAAAAAAAAAATTCCTATTTGAATTTAAATACTCTTAATTACTCCATATATATATATATATATATATATATATATATATATATATATATCAGTTACATTTCTTTAAAGAAAAGAAAAAATAAATGAAAAAAAGAAAAAGAAAAAGAAAAAGAAAAACTATTCTATCAAAATCAAGCACTTTTTTCTTTTATTTATTTTATAATCTCAAACAAATGGATAAACTTCAAAATCCTTGGTCATACGTTTTTAAATTTAAAACAAGTTGATAAACTTCCAAATCCTTGTGGGTTCCAGTTAACAAAAGACTAGAAATTCGTAGGAGAGATGCTTAACATAGCATTTGCAAATCAATTGAAGGAATGTTGGTCTTCAACACTCAAAGAAAAAATACAAAGAACAAACATTCTCTCTTTTTCTCACTTAAATTTTCTAGCTAACCAAACACAAACAAGTTTGTTTATATATTGCTATTGTTTGAGTCTCTATGAATATTTGCTTCAATTTGTTTAGGATGGCCTAGATGTCCATCCTAAATTGCTAATTTTTCACCTTTGGAAATTCTTTGATTGGTGAGCCTCTAAAATTTATGACATTAGAGGAGATGAATGAATAGAAAGTTATTACAGTAAACTCAAAAAAAGAAAAAAAAAAAAAAAAACCTCATCGTATGGGCAAAGTGCATAGTGCATGTAATGAGGCTAATTTTTGTATATAGATTTCCCTTTCAACCAATACTCTGGAAGCTAAACTCTTTTGAAATTGAAGAAATAGTTTCTACATGTTTGGTATTCGTAATTTTCCCTTTCTTCAGTCATAGCTACCATAGCTCTTCCACCCAATCTAACACAATAATCTTAATTCCCACCTAAAGCTTGTCATTAGAGATTACACCATCCACATTTACTTTAATTTCACATTTTGAAGGAAGTTTTCAAATATTTAAGTGCTTTGCTTTGGCGTTCCCATCTCTTAGACTAATATTGTTCAAAATATTCCCATCTCTTAGACTAATATTGTTCAAAATAACCATCGCACACTCTTGATACGATGGTCACTCCACAAGTATAAGTGCTTACGGGGTGTGAGGGGTAAAGGCCGAGGTTCAAGTCTTCAGGAAGAAGCTTTACACACATATACACTTAGATTAGGTTAGAGTAGAAATTCTATCTTATATTTTAAAAAAATATTGTTCAAAATAATTTAAATGTGATACATTCTCCCTTTATTCCCTGTTTTTAGTTTTTACCGAAACAAACCCAATTATATTTGTTGGATAGAATAATACAATTCAGCTTTGCCATCGGTGTGACAAATGGCAGAATAGGAACATGACCTTTGTAAAACAATTGGCATTAAGAAAATATGGGAAATGCAGATGTGGTAGTTATTTCCACAACATTTTCATTTTTATTTTAGGATAAATTGCAAATTACACCTCTAAAATTTGAAAGTATTTGAATTTTATACCTTGAAATTTCAGAATTGGGATTTTACTTCTTGAAGTTTGGGGTGTTTGAATTTTACACCCCGACGTTTCAGAATTTAGATTTTACCCTGTAAAGTTTGAAAGTGTTTGAATTTTACACCCCCAAATTCTAAAACTTTAGTGTGTAAAATCTAAACACTCCCAAACTTTAAGGAGTAATATCCAAACACCCCTAAAATTGTAGGGGGTAAAATCTAAATTTTGAAACGTTAGGGTGTAAAATCCAAACACTCCCAAACTTTATGGGGTAAAATTCAAATTCTGAAATTTCAAGATGTAAAATCCAAACTCCCCAAAAACTTTAGGGGTATAATTTTGCAATTTACTATTTATTTATTTATTTATTTATTTTCATACAAGATAGGGGTATATTTTTATTTATTTATTTGCAATAACTTTAGGGGTATATTTTTATTTCTAACATAATCCACACCCTACAAGCACTTATACTTGTGGAGTGACCATCGCACCAAAGATGTGCGGTGGTCTCTTTCTTTTATTTTTATTTTGGTATTAAGATGAAATAACGACAATTGATGTCAAAATAGTAATGGAAGTTACAAGCAATGCTTGGAAGAGTGACAAGTGGCGTCAAAGCCTAGGAATAGAAAGCCACATGAATAGAGCAACCGTCGATAACTATTAAGAGCCTCAAGTATAAATAGAAGTCTCATTTTCAAGGAGAATAACACAACTATCCATTGTCAAAACTGTTGATACATAGATTACTCTCTTGATATTGTATTTTCCTTCGTAGATTCCTCTTAGTTCATTTCATTTAGGAAGATGTTCATGCAGGTAGGTAGTTTACTTGTAACTCATTACCATGTTAGTCTTGAATCTCTTGATTATATTCAAGTTCCTTTCAATTTGATTCAAGTTTTTAGTTGTTAGCCATGTTAGTTCCTTATCATCGATCTTGATGTTTAAATTGTTTACATAAAAGTCACTTTTTAAAAACTTATAAGCTGAATTTAGTTCTAACCCAAATTATATACATTATGTTAGGATTTTTAGCGTTAGGCTAATTCCGTGTCATTGCTATTGCAAATTTTTTATATCGAATTTCATTTTAGTTGTATTTTCATTGGAGACAAAAGAGGACTAGGAGTTACAGTTGGAATTGTAGAAGGTGAAAGCTCACTAGTCTAATTACTGGTATTAATTAAGACTTCCAAATTTTAAATTATGGCTGGATTAGTTTTAATCTACTCTAAGCAATGCCGAATAAGAGAGATAAATAACTTAATCAACTAGGAATACTAACAAGTGCATGGATAAGCATAATAAGCAATTAAGTAAAAGCATAAGTAATAGCGAAGAAGAGAGCAAACACACAATAACACGAGATGTGTTATCGAAGAGAAAAACTGGAGAACTCGATAGAAAAACCTCTCCACAGTCCTACAAGATGAAATGATCCACTAGCAAATCAATTAGAATACATGAATACAAAGAGACTCTCCAAGTCTAATTTACCCATTGTACTTGAGTCTTCCAAGCTCCAACTACTAACGGACTTTTCCAAATCTTGTTTTTGTTAGCTTCCTAGATCCCACAATTATTACCAATTGCTCCTACCAAAGATTGGCATGAACCCAATGCTTCCCAAATGCTCCAAATCAATTCTCTACACTTAGAATGAGTGTGATTGTGTTTGGGCTAAGTTCCTCTCATAGGCTCTGGAAATTGAGAGAGAAAAGAGTGAAGAAAACTAAGAGAAATGTGTAGATGATTGATGGATGACAATCTCTAACTTTCCAATGGATTTTTAGGGTTTTATCTTTAAAACTCTCCTTACAATTTCGTGGGTAATGTAAGTTTTTATAGTGTGGGTAAAGAAAGAAATGTTTCACACATGAATTCCGGTTGTCAATGTGTTTCACTAGCTAGTTGTGAAGTACCTCTGATATAACAAATGTTTGGACTTTCATCATGTGCTCCTCACGAGGCCTTTTACAGGATGCAGCAGTCACAATCAAGTCATGAAATCCCCTGTCTTCATTGTTCTTCACCAAACAGAACACTTTACCCATTACTTTTAACCCTACAAACATATAGGTAGGGGTGTCCACGAGTCGGGTTTGTGCCCAACCCGGACCCGACCCGAATTATTCAAGTGGAGGAAAATATACCCCAAAACCAACGCGGATGATCTGGTCAGATTTTCCAATTCGGGTCTCGTCGGTTTCGGGTTGTATCGGTCGAGTTTCGGGTTTCATCGCCGGGAACGATTTTTAGCCAGATCCGGCGAGATCTGGCTGAAATCTGGCCGATCCGTCGAGATCTGGCCGGATTCGTTGAGATCGGACAGAAATATGACCAGATTCGTCGAGATCTAGCCTAAATATAGTCGGATAAAGGCGAGATCTCGCCGGATCTAGTTGAAAATTCTTAATACTTCGTTGGAGAGGATAAAGGTTCAGTTCGGGTCGGGTGTCACGGGTTTTGAAACGAGAAACCGACAACCAACCCGCGTGGGGTTGGGTTAGCTTCGTTGGAACCCACGTCCGATCGCCGGAGTCGTCAGATTGGGTGGCGGCAGGTCAAACGCGGGCAGGTTGGCCGGATTGAGCGGGTCTCCGGGTCTGATGGACAATCCTACATACAGGTAAATGATTAAATAAATACAATCAAATTTAACACAAAATTAAAGCCAACAAAATAGAATTGAAAATCACAAATTTACAAAAGAAATACTTGCGTGAAATCTCCATTTCAAGCAAGTTTTGAGCGAGATTGCTAGTTTTTAAAATTCCAATAGTCAAAAACTTTTACCTGTCTCTTGCCAATAACTTGCTTGAGCAAGTTGGTACACCCTTTTGTGTCTAATAAAACCACAAAATCACACCCTAATTGAAAGAAGAGAGAAGAAGAGCTACCCATTACCTTAGAGAGAAATCATAGTACTCTTTTCCTCCACCCTCTCCAAATTGTCATGCTTTATGTGAGGATATTAAACCAAACACTCTTAATTACACTTGTGAGTGATGGAATGAGTGATTGGTACTGGAAATTATAGAAATCATCCCAAAACCTTCAAGTGTCTTTATCGTATCCATTGGTTTGGATTTGTGGTTGGCGTCTCAATTTGCGGAATTGCTAGTTGCTAGCAGGAGCGGGAAGCTAGAATACAAGTAGATCTATATACTAGGAGGGTTTGGAAGTATATTGTATCACAACTATCTTCTTTGGAGCTTCATTTGCTGGGCTAGGTTGCCAAGAGTTTTTTTCCGTTGTGGGTTTTCTCTCCGTAGACACATCTTGTTTTTGTGTGTGAGTTTGAGAATTTTTGCTCTTTATGATTATCCATGCAATATGTAAATTTTTTTTTTGGAACTAGTTTAGAAATCCTAACACCTAATCCCACCCCAAACCCACCTCCCAGGGCTAGAACTAGCGAGCCCATGGAAAACACCCAAATCCTCATGGCAAGGGAGAGGTACCACTACACCAACATTGGCGATGGTAATACACTATGTGGTGGTAATGTACTATGTAATTGGCTAACCATTGAATTAAACTTTATTGATCGATCAAATAATATTTGGTAGAAAGCCCATTTAGATGTCAAATGTTAGTATTTTTCTTTTTAAATAAAAAAAATGAGATTATTCTCTTGGGTATGTGTAGTATCTTTATTTGGCATACATTAGGTTATGACAAGAAAATTTTTCTTGGGGGAGGATGCATGATGCTAGCCAGAGATTTCACACATAAGTTAAATATGTATTTGATAAACTTATTTATTTAAATACAGACTCATTACACGCACTTTACGTGTACAATAATGCTTTTTTTTTTGGTGTAGTGTTATAATGGTTAAAAATAATATATAAACTAGCCTCATCATATGCGCTTCGAGCGTGCAAAGATGCTTTTTTTAGCAACAAAAAAAAAAAAACTTTGTGTTTTTATTTTATATATAATTTTTATTTTGAGAATCTAATTTATAAGTGGATAAAGTAATTTGAAAATTAATAGGAGAGTTGTCCTATTTTTTAAGCAATGTTTTAATGAGAGTTAAAGTTAGTTTTTTATCAGATTATCCTTTAGTTTTATCTCTACTTAAACATAAGAGTATAAGAGCATTTTTGAACTAAAAAAATGAGGAATCCAAACAGGAAAACCCCTTAAATAATAATATAGATAACCGTGTGTATTTTTTTTAAAAGAAAGATGAAAGATAACGTGGAATAATGTTTAAAAATTAGATAGAGATAGTGTCCTAAGTTTTAGTTCAAATAGAGAAGATAAAGGAAAAAACCTAAGACTTATAAATAGTAAATTACTCTTTTAACTAGTTCGTATTTTTTAATTTAAAATTATTTAACTAAAAGATAAGGGTATTTTAGTGAGTAAAATGCTGAAAATCAAACAAAGAGTCTTATTATTTAAAAAAAAAGAAAAGGAATTCTATTATTAATAATATAGATAAGACAAAAAAGTTATTTTAAGTAAATAAATTGACAGTGAATTTCTAAAAAAGTTTGAGAGTAAATTTTTTTTTTAGTGTATGAGTCGTAAAATTATCTGTTAGCATCTTGGAAGGTACCAGTACCACAAGCCTAGAAGGAAATAGTCAAGGCGATGCCTTTTGCTTTTAGAACTATGCTTGCCAACTAATCCTTTTCCTTTTCTCCAGGAAATGGGGGACGCTTTTTGACGGAAATCAGTTTTTTTTTTCTTTGGAAAAAAATTATTACTATTATTTGGATAACTAGAAAGTTACAAATGGATAAAGAAGAGAAGATAATATCACTAAAATTTGAGACTCTTTTAACGTATTACTTTTAACAATAAATGTAATTTTTTTTTAAGATATTAAGTTTTTTTAACACATGAAAAAAAAAAAAAAAGTTCTAAAGAAACTGACAGTATATTTAAAAAAAACCTCACTTTTATATAATAAATATAAAAGTTATATCACAATTATTTAGAGTTATTTCATCAAAAAAAAAAAAAAAATTAGAGCTAATTTGCATGACTGTTTCTCGTACAAAGGAAAGCCGTTTTCAGATTAAATTCTTCCGTTGTAGATTTATACAGGTCGATTTATGGATGGAATAGGTTTGCAGTCGATTTTGACTAGAATATTGCTCCACAATATTCACAATTAGAGTAGCTCAACTATATTTGTGCTCTACGTTTTTTTCCAAAAAGAAAATAAATATTTTCATTTGACCTAATGTTCTTTAATATTTTCATTAACATTAATTTGGTTGCTTAAACTGCTTGACATGTTGTTGAAGCAAAAGTCTGTTACCGACAATAAAGTAATCTTATCTTTATGGAGATTTAAATTGACTTGTCTTGTGCCTTATGTACTTTAACATGAATTCATTTATCCACAATCTTCATCCAGAAGTCACCAAGACCAATTATAAAATTATAACTTGTATACATTATAAAGTTATAATAAATGCATAATAAATATGAAAAATTAGCAATTTGGGCTAGGATATTCCCAAGTGCACGTAACTTTTTTTTAATTTATTTTTTTTGGGTTTGAGAAATTTAATAGTAGTGCTTTTTTGAAGGATGGTTGGTAAGCTAAAACTTGTCATTGTGTGGCGTTTGAGTTTTGACCAATTTGTCTTTAATTTTCCTTCCATTTCCAGGAAGCATAGTTAAACAGAACTTCAATCTAGACATTTTTAGCAAGCGGCCAAGGGAATGGCAATCTCGTTGTTTTTGAAGTTTTCCAAGGACAACATTGTAAAATAGGAAACAGTTGGACTAAGAACCGTTAAGAAGGCTTTAAATACGTTAGTGACGCAACTCTTTTTTCTTTTTTTGGTGGTCCCTTGGATCGCTATCCTAGCCAGAACTAGTTCGGGGTTAGATGGTAGAGCTTTACTCTTTCAAATCTGCATGATATAAGAGCATTAAAGCATCAAAAATTTTTTTTTGTTAGAATTGTCTAAATATATATTATCAGTTTTTAAATAAAATTACTTGTATTTTCACATATTTTTTTATTAATATATATTTTTACACAAATTTTTAAACAACAAAATACATGTATTATACACCTCCTTAGTTTTTAGCAACTAAAAACACTACTTTATCTATTTTAACAACCCATTTTATAATACATCTTACAACAAAAGTTTTATACTAACATTTAACACATTAAAATAATATATCTAACACAATAACTAATAATCACAACCATCAATACATTAAAAATACTTTTTTAACACTTTATATTAAAATATTATTTTTTGTTTTAAGTTTTGAGCTATAGGGGCTGCAATAGATTGCAGCCCATTGTAGCTCAAAGTTAAATTTTTTTAACTTTAGCTGCTTTGCTGCAGCCAAAGTTTTGGAGAATTGGTTGCTAAATTGACTTTTTGTCAATTTAGCAATCTCATTGAGGATGCTCTAAGATGATATTTACCGCTTAATCATTGTCATGTATAGTACTAACAAACTATCAATTAAAATTAATATACAAAATCATTGTTTCTTAATATATTAAGATATAATCATTTACCAATAAAGACAAAAAAAATACAAAATAATATTGTTTTTTAAGAGCATCAACTGTTGTAAAAAAAAAAAAAAAAATTTCACAAACCAAAACATGCTTTTGTTACTTTAATATAGTATTTGAAATGTCTCATATAATAGGGTTTTTGGTATTTGGTGTTCTAAATAAATATTTACCACTTAGAACACCTAATACTAGCACTATAATACTGGGCTGATAGAGATTTTTTATTTTAAAAATTTGTTTTTGTTAAGTTTTTGAGTTAGGTAGTTGTTAGTTGGGCTAAGCTAATTAAAAGGAAGTCTAATTTTTTATTTTGAAGGGTGAGACACGACTCTAGAAATAAATAGAAAATATTATCATTAAAAAAAAATCTTTGGGCTAGGGGGCCCCAAACTTTTTTTTTCTTTGGGCAGCCCCTCATGTGGGTCTGCACCGATTTGATAACAAGACCAAAAGTCTTATAGCTAATTAGTTATTGATTATTTTAGTTTGCTAACAAATATTATGGGGCCACTCTTAAAAAACTATTTATAGTTTTTATTTAGTGTATGTGGGATGGTAAGACTATACACTTAGATAATCAATCATATACAAATCTAGGCACTCAAAATAAATAAATAATTAAATAAATCGATAATCAAGATAGGGAATAGAGTTACCAATTAGATTGGGATTTTATTATATGCTATGTTAAGAAATTATTTTTGAGATGTTTTGTGTAAGAGTGGTGTGAAAGATTTTGGGAGGACGATTTTGTAACGAAAAAAAAAATTATTAGAAGTGATATTAGTTTTATCTAGAATTAATCCTTTAAAAAAAATCAACTTCAAACTTGTTTGAATGTTTATGCAATCTGAATGAATTTAATTTTAAACTAATTTATACTTATTTTTAGTTGATGTGGATTGAAATTATTCTAAACATAGATATACATTTGACTCTCTCTCTCTCTCTCTCTCTCTCTCTCTCTCTCTCTCTCTCTCTCTCTCTCTCTCTCTCTCTCTCTCTCTCTCTCTCTCTCTCTCTCTCTCTCTCTCTCTCAGCAATGACGTGGATTACAAAGACATTGGAGGAGATAGACGAAGAGAATAATTATAAGATTAAGAATTATATATTTTGAAAATACAATATGGCTAGAAAATTTACAATTTTCAAATTAAAAAAAAAAGTAAATAGGGAAATGCATTAATATGATGATTATTTTTATTTTTTATAGATACAATAGAATTTTTATTTATGTTGTCCGTTCTATGATGATTGCTAACCACATATCTTTTATTTGACAATAAAATGTTTTACTAGTTAAACTAAGTCTCTCTTTGGATACCAATGAAAAATGAAAATTATTTCACTATTCAGCTTATTTTTAGTACTATTCATGAGTCTCACTGTACTATTTCAGCTAACTTTTACCTTTATCTATAGTACTTTCAGTAATAAATTTTCAATTTCAATAACATAAGTAGTGTCTAAGCAGACCCTAAACTAAATTTAGAGTATCATGAATTTAAAAACTTAAATAATTTGAAAGGAGGAGGGGAACTCTTTTTCAAGGGTTGGGTCCCGCCTCTACCTTGGTCCACTTGTGTGGCCAATATGTCTCATAATTCATTATTATTTGAATTTTGATTGGAATAAATCTAGAACTACAATAATTTTCACAATTTTAGCCACAACTTGCTTATGTGGTGAGTTGTAAGTGGTGGAAATAAAATGGTGGATCCATGTGGGTCCATGATTCCATTACTCATGGGTCACCATATGGCAAAGTTGTAAAATTAGTTGTGGTACCAGAATTACTCATTTATTGAGGTAATATGCTCTGCCATTTAGACTGTTCAGACTTAAAATATGAAGTTCAAGAAATCTACTAGCCTCTAAGGACGTGTAGAGGCTTTTCTAATTTTTCAGAAATATTAATAATTTTTATTTATTTTAACTTGGGGCTGCTAATTTTTTTTTTTTTGAAATACCTAAGGAGTGTGATGAGATGTAGTATAGAAACAATCACATCCACAAATGTAGAACTTGCATCACCCCTAGGTTTTTTCAAATAATGGAAAATGCAGCAACCCAAATTAAAATAAATATAAATTATTAATTTTTAAGAAAAATGAGAAGAGACAAATTAAACAAAGTTGCAGTTAGATAACACACCGGATGTGTAAGTCTCATAGCTTTTGAGATTAATTAATATGCTGTAAACATCAAATTCCAAAGAAGTTATAGAACAACGGCATTAAATAGAATTTGGTGACAGGTTCCAAAAAAAAAAAAAAAAAAACTTATATAACCCTTTAATTATCTAACATGAACAAAAATAAAATGATGAATAAATACCTTTTTGAGTGGCTTTCTCTAGCACATAATCGCCTATTACCAAAATACAAAAATATTTGTTCATCTTTTAGTTTAAAAAGAGGGGTGTTGAGGACGGAGATGGGAAGAGATTGAATAGAATTATATTTGCTTAATGATAGTGGAAAATTTAAAATTATTGGGTAGAAGTTTAGAGTTGTGTGTGTGACTAAAATGTGGGTGTATGGCATTTTTTTTTTCTTTTTTTTGCAATAACATGTGTTTTACAAAGAAATGTGTTTTTTTTTTAATTTTAATTTTTTTATAAGTAGATAAAACAATTTGAAAATCAAACAAGAGTTGTCATATTTTGTATGCAATGTTTTGGTGGGAGTTAAAAAATAAAGATATATTTTTACCAAGGTTTAGTTTTATCTCTACTTAAACCTAGGGGTGTAGGAGTATTTTTGAACCAACGAAATGTCAATCTCAAAGTAGGAGAAGCCCATTAAATAGTAGTATAGACTATACATAAGAGGATTCTGCTTCTTGATCTAGACTTTTTTTTTTCTTAAGGTAAAAAATACCTCCATCCAATATCCAATAACTTTTCTTACAATTTTTATAAGAATAGGATCAATAATGTCACACTAATACTATTTCTTAAACTAGACTTTTATGTGATTTAAAAAATATCCTCATCAATAAACAATGACTTCATTTAGAAAAAAGGTGAACAATGTCAAATACCATCTTCTCAAAAAAAAAAAAAATGAAAAAAAAGAAGAAGAAGTCAAATACCAAATTTAAAACACATTAAAAAAGAGAAGTCCTAAAATTTAGGTTTTTTTTTTTTTTTCATATTCATCTTTTTTTCCCCCTAAAATTTCTTTCACTCTCATCTTTTTTTTTTCTTTTTTTTTTTCATTTGAATAAAACACCTCCAATTAAAAAGAAAAAAAAAAACTCTTACCCACATTTTTATATGTTTTTAAAAAAAAATTAAAACAAACATGTTCTATTTGAATTCAAATTATAGCTCCTTTAAAAAAGAAATACTTATCTTTATCCCAATCTTTTCTCTATATCACTTTAATCATTATTGCAGAGACCCACTACACTACTTTCAAGTACAAGTTCAAAAATTAAATTACACCTTTATCATTTTTATTTGTTTGAAAAAAAAAATCACGCACCACTTTCAAATACACAAATAATTGTTCAAAATAAATTGCAGTTATTGTTTATCTGTTAAAAAAGAAATATATGCTTATCCTTTTTATGTTTGAAAAAAAAATCAGGTTCATCTTTTTTATTATTATTATTATTTTGAATATCTCACTTCACAAGAAGTCCTATCTAAAACTAGCCTCTACGCATGTGACTAGAGGCTCTTCTATTTTTTTTTTCTAAAGAAAAAAGTTTTTTTTTTCTTATATACTAATTTGGAGTTGACGGAGATGTAGCACGAAAAATTTATTTTATTCACAAACTCATAAATCACATCAAACTCGTAGGAATTTTGGTAATTGGATAATGCGTTAATCCCGAATTAGCATATAAGAAAAAATTTGTTCTTTAGAAAAAAAAAAAAAAAAACCTTTGAGCACGTGCACAGCAACTAGTACAACTATACCCACGTTTGGTTTGGTTAAAGATTTTATTAATTTTCAGGATTTTTTTTTTTGAGAATTTAATTTTCAGGAACTTTATATCTCCAGGCTTTGCTTATTTTTATGAATCCTATAAAAAATGTTTATTCTTTTCAATACAAATTACATACAAGTTAGTTATGCATTTCTAGATCTCCAATAGCTAATAGACCTTGATTAATTATTTAATTCCAAGAATATCGTGTGAAGCATTGTGGCACCTATCCAGCAATAGCCTTCTTCCTTGAGGATAAAACCAAATCAGATCAACATAACAAAACCTATAAACATATCAAAAACCATAACTAGCTAGCTCGTACAAAAAAATACACCCATACAAATTCATTGTCCATGACAAAAAAGCCCTATGATCTTCATTTTCCATATGCAAGCTGACTCCAGCAGCAGTAACTTTTCATGATTACAAAAGGGTAGCCAACGCTGCTTTACAAGAGGGAGAGTAGGAGACCCAAATCTAGCTAGCAAATCTCAGACTTTGAATCCCTTAATTTTATTCTTCTTTCTAATATTTTTTTTTTTGAGGGTTTCTTTCTAAGATTCTTTTAGCCAAAAAATTCAGTTTATTAATTTCACTTCTGAACATTTTCTTATGTCTCTAGTAGCACCATTAAAATGTTCCTGCAGATCCATATATAATTTCACTATTAGTAGCAACTTTACTATGATTGACATGCACCACCCAAAGTTTGCAGGGATGGACCCAAGTGACGGCCCAGGCTCCCTAGTCCAATTTTTATTTTTATTTTATAGTTATTATATATTTTATTTTTGTAGTTGGTTGCCCCTTATGCTTCCATTCTCTTCAATAAGTTTAACTAACATCACCCAATTAACAACTATATATCCAACTCAAAAACTTAATAAAAACAATAAAAACATTCATAATGATGATTGTATTTTATTTTAAAAAAAATTATTTTACCACTAAAGAACCAAAAAATCATATGTTATTAGAGAAGCTAAAGCTAAATTTTTTGCAACTATAGTAAACTAGTATAAATATCAGTTGGCTGCAGCAAGTTGTTAAAAATAAAATACAACATGTTATTAAGATTATATATATTCTTTCAATTAAAAAACTCAAATCCACTCGCTTCCTTTATTATTTTAATGAGTTGTTTATATTATTTTAAATAAAATGATAAAAAATAGAACATTTGATATTGAGAGTATTGTAAAGTGGGATGGTAAAATAGATAAAGTAGAATTTGGAGGTGCTAAAAGCTAAAATTTTTAGTGCCACCACTATGAATGTTCTAACTTCAAAAAAAAAAAAAAAAAAAAACCTAGCCAACCTAGTATTAAAAAAAAAAATTTTGCTTTTGTTTTTGTTTTTGTTTTTATTGGTAAATGATTGCATTTTAATGTATTTAAAAATAACGATTTTGAGTATTTATAATTTTTAATACTATATGGATGCATATTTGAAGTTTTTTTTTTCTTTATATTTCGGCTCCTGTTAGCTTAAAATCCTGGGTTCGTCCCTTACTCAAAGTTATGTTCCACACCTGTTAAACTCACTTTCCTCCACGCTTCATAGTTTAAATTTAGCTCATGGCATTACTTTGATATTCATCATAATGTTATTGTTTATGTAATTCCACTGTACCTGTTTATGTTACTATGCTATAAATATTTATGTTGCTGTGTTGATCTCACTTGCTTGACATTTCTGGACACTAATTCACTATGAGAAGGGTTTTTTTTTTTTTTTTTGGACATTTATACTTAACTTTGCTGAACTGTTTTACATTACTTTGCTAAATTTATTTAAAAGCATTGTCATTGCTGGACATATTTTTATTACATTATTGAACATATTTAATTAAATGAGTTTTGTTAAATATATTTCATCACCATTGCTAGATAGTTTTGCATTAACTTGATTAGAAACATCACTTTGACTTCACTAAACACATCATCCCAACTTAGTCTTAAAAATTTCGTTAATCATATTATTTTAAGTTTTTAATCTTGTCAAACATACTAGTATTTCAATCTCAATCTTGCTAAACACACGAATCTTCTAAGTAATCACCACTACAAATCTCGACATAACAACTATATATAATGGTATGAGATTATTTTATATTTTTTTAGGTGAAAATTTTACAATTAATTTTAGTGTTGCCACTGGATGCTTTATGTCATAGCTACACCACTTCTTATCTTTTCATTTATTAATTTCATTACCTTATTGTTTACGAAGAGTTCTGTACTCAACTATCCGATCACTACATATTAGGCAACAAAAAGCCTCCCTGAACATAAGGGAACGTTGATACCCACGATTTGAAAATTTAATCCATAGTTCTACGAAAGTAAGATTTTAGTGGGTATTTGGGTATCTCGATGCTCAAAAGCATCATAATTCCCTTAAAAAGTTATTTACAACTAAACATAAAAATCATTAAAAAAAAAAAAAAACTAAACATAAAAGTATCCCAAAATTCTTGAGGAATCCTAGAAGTTCTAAAAAATTAAGAGTCTGTTGGGACAGAGGGAAAAGGAGGGGGGAGTGGAGAGGAGTGAAGTGGAATATGTTAGAGTTGGTTAAAAATAGACTAATTTATGGTCAAATCTACCCTACTCTACCCCACTCCTCCTCAATCCAAACATAACCAAAACCAAACATCTTGTGACCTTGTCAATGCATATCACTAGCATGAAAGAGAGGGATATCACTCGACACTCGTACAAAAATATGGGGCAAAGGTAAATACGTGACACAATTGCATCAATGCTATGCATAAATAATGAACTTGCTAGTCTCAGTGCAATAATTTGTGTCTTTGTCTATGCTAAAATATCGAAACAACCCCCAACCCCTTCCAAAAAAAAATAATAAAAATTAAAAATTAAAACTTAGATGGTCTACATATATTTTATGCATAAGCGATTATAAATACTACAAATTTTACTATATAAGTCTTACAAATTGATGTCATTAATTATAACAAAGTAATTCAAATATTTATTTATTAAAGTATATCATTTACATCACATTTTTCCCATTTTGAACAAGAAAAATAAGATACAATTTTCTAAAAACTTTATTTAGAGGATATTAATACCCAAATAATAAATTCAAGTGTGAAATCCACCATTTTAGTTTGCAAAATAAAAAAATTATATTTAAATCATTTTACCAAATAGGCCCTAAGAATGCCTGCACGACAAAGCCTTATAACAAGCAAGCAAGACAAGTGAAGCTGCAGTGAGGCGTGTAACTGAAGAGATAGCAGGTTCTATGGGCGCTATCTGTTTTGTTAGAACTTAGAACTCCTTGTTGAGAGACTCGTGTTTTTACCTCGTTTGCGTAAATTCATCAAAATGGATATATATGCAAAGCCATTTGTCAAGACTCAAGATATGGTTTGACATCTTTCTGTTTAATTCTGTACACTTTATCCATGTGTTGATTGGGCTGAGTTGCTTAGGAGTTCGTACTTTAAAGCGAATTAGCAGCTGTCACAAAACTGGCATTTTCAACTTCGTATGAGTGTCAATATGTAATAATGTAATATGTTCAACAACACACCAAACAAAAAAAAGCTTAGAAAGAACAAGTTTGCGAAGCCAATTACTTTGTGGGAAAGAAAGATGGTAAAGTTAATTGGGAAATGGGAGCCCATTTCATTTGGCTTGAGATATGGAAGAACCTGATGTCATACATATTTTCTTTTTCTATTGAGATTGAGCCACGTAAGAGGACACCAAACACCAAATCCCATTGAAAATTTCAACACGCAATTAGGCTTCAATAGAGTTAACTAAGAAGCCATTCTTTTTGGGCTAACAAAGAAACTAATGGCAACAAAGAAACTAATGGCCGGCTTCTTTAGTGACATTAAAAAAAATAAATTGCCTTTGAGTCTATCTAAAAGGAGAAGAAATCTCACTTAGCACACTCGTGGAGCTCACATCTTGTGAGATATCCACCGCATAAATAAAACACATACACATCAATAATTAGAAACTTTTCATTTATGTTACATATTCAAATAGTTCAGACCTACCCTTTTTTCCTTTGCGCGGTGTTATCATATAAGCCTTACCATTTTGAGGTCCCAAAATACTCTGCGCGCTATTTGCACATAGGGGCTTACTGCTTTACTTACGTAGTCTCGCCGAAATGTTTGATGAGAGTGGTGTTTCGGCTTTTGAAGAGACAAGTGGCCAATAACAATAGGTTGTCCAACGACGATTGTTGTTTAAAAGTTTGATTTACACGTACTTTTGACATGCAAATTAAATAGTTTAAAATTATGAGGGAGCTAACTTCTAAAACTAGGTTTGACCCATGTTATCTCGACTTCTCTACTCAAACATGCATGTAATTGAATGCTGCTGACCTTGTAGCAATATATATATAGACAAAAAAGAACCCAACTAAGTTGATGAATTTTTTCAACCAAACAAATATGAAAGGGGAAAATCACTGTAAAAGCAGCCAATTATGATTTTATGTCTCTCTTAATTTATTGTGAAGTGGACAGAAATCCTTTTATGGTTTAAGAAGTATGCAGTTACATGTTTAAAATTAATTGAAGAGCCCAAAATACAATTTCTAATAAATTGTACCTAAATTTTATCTAAATCTAATAGTCTAGATGATTCATATTATCCATGTATAATTCATTAAATAAAAATTATAATTTAAAATTGTTTAAATGATATGGGACTACATCTAGCTTTAGATTTGTCAAAATTAATATTTGCCATGGAATCATGTTATCATGTTGTTAATTCAAAAGAATGAAGATGGTAGCATGTAACCTTGAAACTTGGAAGTTGGGACAAACTATTGCCGAGGCAATTGACAAATTATTGTTAATGGCAAAATAATTAAGATTTTGGAATTTGAAACTTGAAAGGTACAAATTATAGATGTGAGGAATCTTTGGTTTTTTTTTTTTTTTTTTAAATTTCCAAAAGTGAATATGGATGTTTACCTAAGAGAAATTATATGTCCACAACATTTTTACAACAAATCCTAAGTGGCAGGATGTTACTGGTTATTATTGTTGGGGCAAAAAAGTAATCTTAGTGTTAGGTTCAAATTTGAACCAATAACAACTAACCACCTATGATTTGTTGTAAAAATGTTGTGGACGTAGCACCTCTCTTTACCTAATTCCAACTTTTTAATTTTTGCCTTCTAAAATGAATTATATGTCAAACGTATGGATTTTTTTTTTCAATTTAAACATTTGAATTCCTCTCTCTCTCTCTCCAACTGGTTCTATCTCCCTCCATTTTTTTCCCTTTCTATTATTCGGTAACGCTATCTTTCTCCAAGTATTGGTGTTGTACTAATTTTGGTGGTGGCTCATTTCCTTTGGATATATTTAGACTCGTTAAAGTTGCATTATACAACAGAGTTTTCATGTGATTTGGGACTATCCAATATAAAATTGAGTTCTCTATCGTGGATATCTTGTGCGCACAACAAACGTGTTAGCCACTCAGTATGCGATTAGAAAGATACATTTGTATGAATGGAGGAGAGTCCTCTAATAACACTTTGTTCTCTTTCTTTTTTTACTTTTTTTTATTTTAAAAAAAGATAGAGAAATTTTATTCAAGTTGAGATACATTTAAGTCACGTATCCAACGTTAGTGTTATTGTTTTTCTTTTCTTTTTATTTTTTGAAAATTGATTTTTCATTTCTTACCTAATATTTTATAGTGATAGATTTTTGTTTTGAAATTTGCATCTAGAATTGCTTATATTGTTTTGAAATTCCTTCCTTCCATGAATTCCAAATTTCCAATGCAATTATGCGAACGAGAGAGAGATTTATTTATATTTGTTTATACTTTAAATAAATCACGCATCATATTATTATATATGTTTTATTATTATTATTATTGTCTTAAAAAGTTTTAAGAGTATATTTAAAAGTTATAAACAATTTGATATTGTGGGGGGCAAAAAGATCCTGATGAGAATGTGGGCCTTTTGGGCCGTGTTAAGGAAGGCCGACCTGCTACTGGGTTTAGAATTTGTTGGTACTATGGGTCGGCCCATACGCCGAGGGTCCGAGGATCCAGCCGAGGGTGAACTTATCCTCGGACGGACACCGAAGAACTCGGGGTTTCGTAATAAAGATTAGGGGATGACACGGTTAAGACCAATGGTAAAAAGGGGTAAACCCTAGAATGCCCCAGAAGCACTGGTGTTGAAGAAATGTCAAAGATAAAGGCTGCTACCTCCACATTAAAGACCCTGCACCTACCACCCTGGCCGCATTGATGGGGAAGTGACACCTGAACAGTGGAAGAGAAACTTCTGGTTACTATTCAAAGGCACTGGGAAAATAAATATCTAGGCTAAAGGGGAGGTAAAGCAACACGTGTAAAAAGTATTCAAGAGAGTAGTATTTAAAGAGGAATCTAAGACAGAAAGAGGGATCTCCCTCTTTGTAACCTAATAGAAAGAGAAAAAGAGAGAGAGAAATTATATAAGAACAGTTCTCGGCTTACGTCCGAGCAGATTGATTTATAGCATTCTTTGTTGTTTTTAAGTGTTTATAATCTTTAGCTTGCTATTTAATCCTCAAACACTTCTAACCTGGGTTTCAAGCCCACACTCTACAAATTACATTGTTTAAGGCTCGTTGGGCCTGAGCCCGTAACTGCATTCTCAGGTGTATGCAATTTGATATTATTTTATTTTATTTTTATAAATATGAATCATATGATTAGTTTTTTGATTCATAATTAATTATGACATCGACCCCTAGTCGAAATCTCAAACGTTAAACCTCTATATTTTTTTATTCTTTCAATAGTTCAATTTTAAAATATATTTATAATTACCTATAATTTTTTAATTAAAAAGAAAACTACATTTTGACCGTTTAGATGAAGTATATGTGAAATGTACTTTCGATAATAAAAAGTATATATTTATACTTTTCTGATAAATAAAAACCTTTAAATTATAACGTTGGAATAGATCAAGCAAAAAATTTATATAAAATTGTGAGGTAGATTGTCAACATCAAGTAGGTTAAAGTTGCACTGATTACTTAAGGTTTCTATATACAATTTTATGTTTTCATTAAAGAATATAAAGTCAAACATTGTTAGTAGTACCTTTCCAACGGGCACTTTTGTGGATTATGTAGAGTTCATAAACTCTAATAAAGGTCAGAGTTATACGTGTTGAGCAAAGGATAAATATTGTTACACACACTTTACGCACAATTAAAAAAGTAATTGAAATCATGATTTCAAGTCACAATTTTCAACTATGAAATTGTTTCATGATTTCAAATGCTTTTTTAGTTGCGTAAAAGTATGTGCAATAAAAACCACTGGCAAACTTGAGCAAAAGTTGCACTTTGATTGTTTTGGAGTGTCATGACCTAGTGACTTTGACTACAAAAGTTGCTAACATTACCAAAAACCAATCCAATTAGTGTCAAAATCGAAGTTGGTGACTCTGTCCAAAAGTACTTGTTCATTTAATTTAGTGAAGGAAAATGATTCCATTAGATCAAACTAATGAGCTGATTGGCATCTCAAATATTGTTTATTTGTTACCCGCAGGAGAGATAAGACTTAAGAGATCTAGCCCAAAACGGGGCATGATTATGAAAGTGAAATAAGATTAGGGTTGGGAAGAAAAAGACAAAAATGTGCCCAAAAAGAAGAAGAAGAATCCATTATACATAATTTTGTTAAGAAAATACCATTATCTAGTGTTGATCTCACATTTTGATGAAAGTGTTGATCTCACATAAGTGATAAACATCCACTCAAAAATATATAAGAGGATTTATCTCAAAACTACGGTTTTTTTCGAAAGAAGTCCAATTGAAATTTAACTCCTAATACAGTTTTTTTTTTTGGGGTTGAGAAAACTCCTAATACAGTTTGAAGATTGTATCCACTTATCATTTAAAATTGTTAATATATCTATTTCTACTTTTGAGAAAACATATGATTTTTTTTTGAAAAAATAAATTGCTCTAAATACAGAAAAAGAGTTCACACACATAGTGCTTGTTCTCAAAAAAAAATTTAACATAGTCGTGCAATAATTCACAATCACATCAAAGTAGATAACATGAATTTAAACAGCAGTTGTTTTTTCTGAAAGAAAATATATAATTCAAACAAACAAGTCATTGTCACCGCATGGATTGAAACACGCATTCCTAATTAATTGGACCAACTGAGCGGTGCATTAAATTAAAAGCAAAAAAGGAGTCTTATAAACATTGTTGGTGGGATGTAAGAGTAAGGGTTGAGGTTTAAGTCTCCAGAAAGGAGTTTTATACACATATACACTTAAATTAGGTTAAAGTAGAAATTCTATTTTATATTACAAAACGTTGCTTCTTTTAATTTGTGATGCCTTTCTTAAATATTTGACTTGACACTACTGTTTAGAACTCGTTATGGTTGCAATAATTCCCAATGGTTGAGAGATTTATAAGCCACGTGTTGCACACCCAATTTATATGGTTATGCCGCAGCTAACTTGGCTTCTCCTTGAGTCTTCTTTCGCTTTCATATTTGAGAGAGAAATCCCAAATGTGTCCATAAAATCCATGCTTTAGGTTAATGTAGTAGGTTAGAGTTTGTTGACCTACGTACAACCCAAAACCTTTTTTATAATTTCAATAGTTTTTTTTTTTTTTTGGTTATTAATAATTCAATAGTTACAATAGGAGAGAAAAATTTGAATCGTGAATGTATTTGTTGAAAATATTAGGAAATGCGAATTAGTTGAATTATAAAACTCTTAACTTGTGCTCAAAATATTAGTAGAGCATGAAATATGACAATTTTTAACTGCAACCATGATGGAGGGTTTTTATTTTTGGGTGGGATAATAGATAAGGTTTAAGCCTAAACAGTTAAAGAAGATGTAAGCATTCTCTAGGTGAGTTGGTTAAACTAACTTCAATAATCTCAATGAACTAATATTGCGGTTAGTAGGCATTTCATAAGTGAACTAATAATGGATAAGCTTTAAGCCTAACTTATCCGGAGAAAATGGGCTTTTGCCTTCTTCTTTTTTTGCATTTTTTAAACTTTCTAGCACTTTGCTTCATTTTTCAAACTATTTAGGGAAATATCTCTGTTTTGAAACTCGATTTTCTAAAAATCGAGTTCCATACAAAGAACTCGATTTCCTTGAATTTTTTTTTTTTGGAACTCGAGTTCCAAATTTTTTTTTCTAAGTCCACATTCGCTATAACTCGATTGTCCAAAAATCGAGTTTTACATTTGGAATTTGATTTTTAGAAAATCGAGTTTCAAAACAGGGGCATTTTCCTAAATAGTTTGAAAAATTGGGCAAAATGCTGGAAAGTTAAAAAAAAAAAAAAAAAGGGTAAAAGCCCATTTTGGCCTAACTTATCCATTATCCCACCCAAAAATAAAAACCCTAATTAGAATGGATAAGGTATAAACTGCAATATTGGTTCACTGAGATTATTGAAGTTAGGCTTATTTTTGGGTGGGATAATGGATAATGAACTAATAATGGATAAGGTTTAAGCCTAATATCAGATTTTCTATTAAGTTAGGCTTTTCATAAGTGAACTAATATTGCGGTTCAAAATCAGAATCTTAGCCCCTAGTTAACAAAATCATAAAAAATATATCGTCACGGACCACTCCCCTTGATGGTTTGACCATAATAGATTCACTATATGGAATTGAATGATAATGTGTGCTGTGTAAGCAAGGGCGGAGGCAAGTTATGTTCCCAACCCCCCCCCCAAATTTTTTAAAACCTCTATAATAGTAGGAAGAAATTCTCACACTTTCTCATTTAAGAGCTGGCCCCAATGAGAAAAGCTTGGCCCCTCCTCCAATACGTAGCCATAAAAACGCCCCGCCCCACCCCCAAATTCCTACTTTTCATCTTTTTGACTTTTCCTTTCTTTCTTTCTCAGCCATATTTCACATTTTTTTTTTTCTTGAGTGAGGCCATATCTTATAGCTATTCAAAGACCTATCTTGTATTGGTGAGGGAATTATCATTAGGGAGTAGAGAGACTATGAGGGCACAGTATTAGACTATTAATAGGAATGAAATTGATTTTGAATTTATTTTTAACTATAGTAGTCTAATTTGGTTGAATTTAACTGCTATTTATTTTATGGCTTCTTATAGTGACTTTGTTATATTTAATTTCCACAAATATTATTTCTTGTAAATGTAGTCTAATTTTGGTTAGATTTAATGTTTTTTTTTTCTAAAACTAATGCAGGAAGACATGTATATATGTATATATGTCATACTTTGTATTTTTCTTAAATTGCAAATCAATATAATAACATTACCTCGCCCCCCAACTAAAAATTTCTAGCTACGCCTCTGCTATGTTAGTGTAACAATGATAGGTTAAAGAAGAAGCTATCCACGTTCCACGATTCCACACACAGCTTTTCAATTAATACCAGATTTGACCACAAATTTTTAATTCAAAAAAACCCTTAAAACACATTTACCTAACAAACTAACAATAATGCACGAGATTTGCAGTGTACAATAATTCGTATATCTCACTGCATGGATTCTAACCAGAAAAATCTTTTTCTCTATTACTTTGAGAAAAGAATTGTTGTTTTAATCTACAAATTACAAAATTTGTATTTTCTTCATTTTTTACGTTTAATGGAGTGTCAATTTCACAATCAAT
Organism: Castanea sativa; assembly: GCF_040712315.1. Lineage (NCBI taxonomy): Eukaryota > Viridiplantae > Streptophyta > Magnoliopsida > Fagales > Fagaceae > Castanea > Castanea sativa. Next base: position 75,162,462 of record NC_134013.1, on the reverse strand, counting down.
GTTTTAAATTTTTTTATTTATTTAATAGCCTACATTACAGCACATCAATTTTTGTGTGGATAGGATATCATATCAGGTACATATTTATAATTATAAAATTTAAATTGGACCATAAATGTAGCGTGTGTGTGTGTACACGTAGACATACAGAAGGAAAAATTGCATCACATGCACACACACACACAGCCTTTTGCTCTAAATACAACTAGATTCTCAAAAAAAAAAAAAAAAAAAAAAAGTTGAATACAACTAAGATCTCTTGGCTAGGGTCCGACTAATATCAATCATTAGCCGTATATCTGTTCAGTGTCATCATCAGTGGCAACCTTAGCTAGTTCTTTTAAAGCACGCAAAAGAGAGAAGTTGGGCATACCTGGGCCAACCTGCATTGGTGCAATTGAGTTATTTGATGTGCTTAAATATTCTCTAATAAGTACCTTTTTTGTACGTGTTCTGCTATTGTCCATACGAAGAGAATTTTTGTAAAATCGGTTTTGCTTCCTTTGAATTTATTTCGTTCAAGTTGCAGTTTGGTTTTCATATATATATATATATATATATATATATATATATATATATATATATATATGTATTTATTTATTATAATATAATCTAATCTAAGTGTATATATATGTGTGAGTCTCTCTCCTTGAGACTTAAACCCTGACTTTTCTGCCCCATATCCTATATGTTGAAATGGCTTTAATTCGGTATTCATTCCATTACTGTAGTTGTCAATTGCCATATGTAAGTTAGTATGTGAAAATCTAAGTAAATGAACTCTTTTGTATTAATTTGTTACTAAAATAATTGTAATAATGATGATGATGATGATGATGTGTATTTTTTAAATAGTCAAAAAGTTTTGAAGAATCATGAGTTATCGATTATTATTTCAAGTATAATTGGTATGATTTTTTTTTTTTAAATGTTCTAATTGATTGTTCACTTTCAATAAATTTTCATTATAATCAATTTTTTATAATTTATCTGAAAAATGGCAAATTACAATTTACCCACCTGTGGTTTGGTCGAAATTTAAGTTGCCTACCTGTAGTTTAATATTTGACATTTTATCCATATGAGGTTAGCTTAGTTAAAGTTATGTAACCCACATATGTTAAAAATATCGCTAAAAATGTAATTTTGCTCTTCTTTTATGTCTTTTTCATCCATAAACATAAAAATACAAGATCAAAAAGAGTCCAACAAAACACTTGCATCATGAGATTTCAAACCACAAGTAGGTAACTTAAATTTTGGTCAAACCATAGATGGATAAAGTGTCAAATTTCAAATCATAAGTAGGTAACTTAAATTTTGGTCAAACTACAATTGGTAAGTTGTAATTAACCCAATGACGGACCCAAGTGGGGGCCTGGGCCCCCTTGAGTCCATTTTTTTTTTATAGTTATTATATATTTTATTTTGTAGTTTGTAGTGGGCCTTTTTGAGATTATGGGCTGGGCTTCCTCCTGCCACACTACAGCTTAAAGGTTCTAGATAAGAGAGTCGAGACCGATCTAATTGCAACTCACCTCAAATTGGCTTGTGCGCAAACTAGAGCCCCTTTGTTAATACCTTGGTCACATGCCCATGGCAGATGAGACTATTACAAGAAAGTTATGGCGGACAAGTATAATATAACAACAATAAAGGAAAAGTACTTACTGTTAGCCAGGACAAGTAAATAATTCCCAATTAAAATAAAGAAAAGAGCAATATGACAATAAAGATGCAATACAAATAAAATGACAATAATGAAGATGAGATAACACAAATATTTAATCGATAAGAAAACAAAGAAGAAATGGTTAGTCTACCGCGCTTGGTTGCCTTACAGAGTCAAGACCAAGGAGGGAACCACTTCTTCAATGTGAGTAACCTCATAGGAAGGTCTTGCCACAGAAATTATCCACTTTGAGAGAATGGGCCTGAGTGGCTTATGTTAAAAAAAAATCTTTAATCCTCAATAGAGGGTAGGCTTTTAAAGGGAGAGAAGGGATTAGCCTATTGATGCATGCCTGCCATCTCACTCTTGCCTACTCTCCCTGTTTTTCTTTCTCTCTTTCTTTTCTAAGTTTTGCTTCTCTGTTTATCACACCCTTCTTTCTTTTACTTCCGTGTTCTTGTTCTTTTCATGATTCTAGTTGTGTTGTTCTACTATGCACGAGTGGAAGCTCCTTTTATACTGCCTGCTGTGATTGAATTTTTACCATTTTACCCCTTAACCACTTTTGTTTGGGTGTAGGTGTCATTCCAGACCACCCACTAATTTGTCAGCTGTTCAACCACCACCACTTACCTGTGCTGGCCGTGCCACGTCCCATTACCAGACAAAGAGTCTTATTTTGTTTGCTTGTTCATCGTGGCATTCCTATCCGGATAAAGGTGGGCATTCTCTTTCACTATCCCTCATGGCATGGACCTAGTGATTCTAACTCATCTTTCCCTCTTTTGGGTAGTATGTTATCCCAGCAGGACATTTCTCTAAAAGAGTTTGAGTGGGAACCCCATAATAGGCTCCCCCCTTCTCCCCACCGCCAGACCATATCCTCTCTTACTTCTAGCCTATGGCCCATCACTCCTGTATTGGCTGGGTATAAGTTGGTGGTGTCTGAACCTTGTGACTCCACTTCCGTGTGTGTCCAATGCTTGTTTGCTGCTCATGTGTTTGCCATGACCTGAAGGCTTGTCTATGCATTCTACTACTCATTCTTGGCTTCTTGTGGCGTGAATGGATTTCTGAGCCTTTGTTCTTTATAGCTTGCTTCCTTCCTGGACTGGGCCTTACTTAATTGTGGCTTTTCTTTTTCTAATTCATTCTTTATTCCTTTGGCGAGCCTGTTAATACTTCTGCCACACCATTCTGTCGTTCTTGCTGTATCATTGTTTGCCCCGTGCTTGCTAGACCTCTTTTGGGCTTGCTGTATGCTTTTCCTTTGCTTAATTCCAGTGGCCCAGTATTATTATTGGGCTAGTATTCATGCTGTTTCGGGCTTCCTTGTCCCATCCCATTGCTTCCAATCTTCCTTGGCCCATTTCATCCTTTTGGGCGCCCTCGGCCCATCTCTTTCTCTTGGGCATCCTCGGCCCATTCCAATTCTTCACTCCTATGGGCCTTTGCTAAGTCTTTTGGGATTTCTCAGCCCAAATTTCCATATCCTTTTCCTTTGGGGTTTGTGGGCTTCCCATCAACCCCTTACTCACTTAATTCATTACTTTGGGCCTTTTTGGCCCATTCTTGCTTGCTTTCTATTTCTCATAATGCCCATGGGTTTATTACTTCTCTCTCTAAGCTCCCTTAGGCCCGCTTACTTTCTTTGAGATGCATTTGCTCTTTTCTAGGCCTTTGATCCATCGTTCCTGCCATTCAGGTTTGATGGTTTTCTAACTCAGTATACTAACTCTTTTCCTCCCATATTGTTGGGCTTATTCCTGCTATTGGGCCTCCTTGCTAAAATGAGTATCAACATTCAACCCCCTGAGCATATGAAGTGCTCTTGCGGTTCATATGCGAACAAAAGGACTCTTCTTCTTCTTTATCTTTTCTTCTTCTTTTCTTTGCGGACTTTTTTGAATAGTGGGCCCTGCCTGTTTTTTTCTTGCCATGAATAGTGTTGACTCTTCGAATTTCCCAGTTTAACAGTTATTCAGAAACACAACTTCCGCCTCATTAATTTCGTGTCTTATCCAATGGGTGACCCATCGCATCCCTTTGTGTCAGCATTAATGACACTAGTATTTAAGAAGATTCCCTTCACGTCACTGACACAAAACACTCTTTCCCTTTTCCCTTTTCTTCACTGTGTCTTCCCCTCAAACACTCTCACCTATCTACTCTGATCAATCATGACGCCTTCGATCCCTGATCTTGTCATCCGTCAAGGTATTTCACTCCTTGTGCCCATTCTCTTCGAATTTGGGTTGGGTACCACTTTGGGTTAGAAAGAATAGGTAGACACCAAGTTGTCCGACAAGGGTTTTATGGCGGCATTATAGCGGGCCAATGTGTTGAAGGCTATTGTCTTATCGCGTTGCTTGTCCAACTATAGGGACTTGTTCAATCTTTGCCATTTAGTCCGCCGGTGATGCACTGCTACTCATACCTTCTTTCTTTCCTGTGGTGAGATCACCGTGACCTTGGAAGATGTGGCAAACCAATTGCTTTTGCCTTTTCTTGGTGACATTGACCTCGGTGCCTTGGAGCTTTCTGTGGAGGAGCAAGCCGTGGAGGCCGAGTTGAAGAAAAGGATGAGTGGCAATGTGAAGTTGTCACAATGGGTCGAATCTTTCTCTAAGGCTTCCATTGTTGCTCATTGTGCGGCCTTCGTCGCATTCTGACTTTGTAAGTTCATCTTTGGCTCTCATCCTCATTATGCTATGAAGCCTTTATATTTTCGTTTAGCCATCAAGATTTCTGCTGGGGTGAGTTTGCCATTGGCACCCATGTTTCTAGGTCATCTGTATGTTCAGTTAGACATCTTGCAGAGAGATGAGAAGCAGGTGGGTTCCTGCCACATAGTTACTTCTTCTGTTTACAGCACCATTTTGCAGCATCTGTTGTGGGAGCGTTGTGCTAGGCACTTGGCAAAGTATAGGCCTGTTCGCTTTGCCAAAGAGAGCTATCAGTCGTGTCCAAGTGTTATTAATAATTTCTGTGGTCAGTTTGCATTTGATTTTCCATTGGCTTTTCGTTAGGTTGGATTGAAGCCATTTGGACATCTTACCGTTGAGTTTTTTGACAAGGGAATTGGGTTTTGTTGGAGAGCGTATAGGAGTCTGGGTATAGGTTTTACATGTGCTGTTTTTGTCATGGGTCTTTTTGTTGATACCACTGGGACTACTACCCCATTGATAACTTCTCTGAGACTTGTTCAGATATTGTGCCTTTTGAGGGTGGCCTTCCTCCTATAGGTAACATAGTCTTGGAGAGTTCTCATCTTGCTGCTGCTCGTACCCGTTCCAACAGGCGCCCTACTGTAGGCAAGTCCAGGCCTATTGCTCTGTGGCCATTTGCTAATGCTCCTTCTTCTGCAGGACCCGAGGCAGCAAGAGGAAGACATTTCCCCCTCCTAAATCTGCCATTACCGAGAGGAGAGTATGTTATTTCTAATTTTACTTCTTTAATTTTTTATAGGGCTTTTCTGTGGCTAACCCCATATACTTGTTGACTTATTTCCTTCCTTTTGTCTTTTCTTTTTTGCAGTCTAAGCACAAGGAGGACACATCTACCACCCGCCCCATATTGCTTGATGAGCCCGAGTTGGAGGTATGTCTTTCTCTTTTCCTTTTTTTTTTGGTGCTCCTATTGCCATGTGTTATTGTGTGCCTCGTTTCTCTCTCTCCTCTTTTTTTCATATATACATATACATACGCATCGCCACTTATCATGTGTTCTTCTCTTCTTTATTATTATTATTTTTGCTTCGTGTTCTTCAGGCCGAGCTTGAGCCTATCTCCATCTATCACCCCACAATAGGAGGTTTCTGCTACCATGGGCACACCCATGGAGGGTTTCTTCGATAGGGCTGATGTGGTGGCTAAGGTAGCTTCTGCTGCTCCTACTACTGCATGGGGGGGGGGGGTTCCTACTGAGACTCCTATCCCTTCTATCGAGCCTGTGCCTGTAGATAAGGGTGCCCAGATCGAGAGGGTCAATGAGCATGCTCTGATTCTTGCCGAGGCTCCTACTCCCCAAAAGGAAGTTACTTCTCCGCTTGCTTCCCAGCCTGAGATTGCCTCCCCTGCTACACCTCTTGTCATCTCGACAAGCGATCCTTTTGCGGCTTTGTCTCAGGCCGTGAAGGATGGCTCCTCTCTGGTGGTTACTCCCTCGCCTATCCTTAGCTTTGCCACTTGTAGGCCTGATGCAGACTTGTCTTCTAATGAGGGATCTAAGATGGTTCTTGAGGATCCTGATGATGAGCCTACCATGAAGAAGAGGATCTCTGATTCTGACAAGGAGGAGGATGATGAGCATGAGGCTGAGGCTATGGGTACATATTCCCTTGTACTTGTTTTTTTTTTCACCCTTTATTGTTGCCATCTTTATATATATATATATATATATATATATATATATATATATATATATATATATATATATATATATACACATGACTTCCTGATGCAATCTCCATTTATTTCTGCATATTCATTCTTCTAATTCATAGAGATTCCCGAGGAGCCTAAGATTGCAGCAGACATAGCGTTGCCTACAGCCCCTTCTCTTGCCACACCCACACTTGTTTTCGCAGTATCTACAGCACTAGTTTCTGCCGTACCTTCAGCACCTGTTTCTGTGATACCTACAGTACTTGTTTCTTCCACTCCCACAGCCCCCATTCCTATGGGTCCTGGTTTGTTTTCTTTCTTCCATCCTCTTCCTGATTTTCGTTATAAATTCGTTCTCTTCACTTCATGGATTTCTTATACCGCATTTCATTTCTTCTTTCAGGTCTGATTCTTTCTGCCATTCTCAGTTTGAGGTGGGTAGCAATTCTGCCATGGTTCCAAACCCCGTGAGCGAGGCTGCGGCCTTCTTTACTCGCTTTGACTAGCCCAAGGTTAATGATCTTGATCCTGCGGACTTCTGGGATGCTAGGCCTTCTTATGTTGACTTCCATGGCTTTAGAGTTCTTGGGGAGTGTGCTTCTCACTTGGAGGCAATTTATAGGAGCCGTGGGGACTTCATGCGGGGATTTCTTCTTGGCTGTTCTGCGAGAGAGCATTTCTTGAAGTTGCTGGGGAGTGTGATGAATGACATTGAGCATAACTTCATCAATATTGTTTTCGCCGAGAGGATCTTGCAGTGGAGGGCTGCGGTACAAGAGTTGATCAGAGTGGGCTTTGCTGTAGAGTTCATATTGGACCACCTGCGTGAGATTGCCCGAGCCTTCTTCATAAAGAAGGTTCAGCCTGTTGTGGATGCCATTGATACACGCATTGAGGCTTTGAGGAAGGAGGTGGCAGACTTGGAGGAACGTCGTGAGTGCCTTCTTTCTAGTGTTGGTGGATCCAATCGCTTTGGAGACCAGACTCTTATTTCCGGACTTCATTGATTATGTAGTTTCCCTTTTTGTTTCCATTCCCTTATTTCCCTATCTAGTACGCTTTATATATTCTACAGTACTTATTTGGCAAGTCTTGCATGACTGCTATAGTTTAGGTTTGTAAACTATGATATTACACTTGCTACTGCTTTTGTTATCACTATGACTATGATACAATGTGCTTTCTAATACTTCATGGTTTTTTCATTACATTATGAATAAAAGCATGCTATAATACTGTCTTGTGACATAGTCACTTGGAGGAAAGGAAACATGGAACTAACTAAACAACAGGGATAACTACATGATTTTTTTAAAGCATAATATCGTTTTAACCACTTGCCATTGATGGGGTCCATTAGATCTTTGCCGTTCATCTGGGCTAAACGATAATACCCACTTGTATGTGCCTTTCTTATCACAAGGGGTCCATTCCATTTTGGTGAGAACTTAGATGGTCTTGCCATACCTCGCCTGAAGTGATTTGCTGCCTTTAGTACAAGTTGTCCTTCCACAAACACTCTTTCTTTAGTCATCCAGCCATAAGCTTCAGCCATCTTTTGTTTGTATCTGCAATTGCGTTCTTGAGTCTCTTCCCTTTTCTCTTCCAGCCCTTCTAGGTTTTCACACCTTTCTGTTGCAAAAACTTACTTCTCCTTTTCTTTCTTTGGCATTTGCATGACTTTCAGAGAGGGAGTCATTACTCTTGCAGGGCTCATCACCTCTATTCCATAGACTAAAGAGAATGGTGAAAACCTTATGGCTGACTTTGGTGAGTTTTGGTAAGCCCAAAGGGCGTTTGGCAGGTGCGTTGCCCATCCTCTAGTATATTCCTGGCTCATCTTGCTGATAATCTTTATGAGGGTTTTATTTGTCACCTCTGCCTTCCTGTTCCCTTGAAGGTAATAGGGTGATGACCGGTGGTATTTGATCTGGTAGAATTCTAACATCTTTCTCAATTCATTGTTGACAAAGGCCGTGCCATTGTCATTGATGATCCTGTGGGGTACTCTGAACCTAACAATTATGTTTTCCATGATAAAATTTGCCACTCCCCTCCTGTGGCCTTACAGAGTGGCATTGCTTCTGCCCACTTGGTATAATACTTCGTAGCCACCAGGATCCATATGTACCCACATGATGATGGATTAACTAGTCCCACCAAATCAAGCCCCCAAGTGTGGAAGGGCCATGAGATGACCATGCTGTGTAAGTTCTGTGGGTGAGTGTGGATCAAGTTGACTTATACTTGGCAACTGTGGCATTTCTTCACAAATTTTTCCATGTCCCTCTTCATGGTGGGCTAATAATAACCCATCTGTAGCAAGCATCTGTACAACTTTTTCTTCCCTTGGTGCTCCTCACACTCTCTTGCGTGTACTTTCTTTATCATCTCACTTGCTTCCTCAGGACCCAAACATCGCAATGGGTCTCCATTATACCCTTTCTTGAAAAGGACTCCGTCATGCAAAAAGTAAGGTGTTTCCAATCTCTTAAGCTTATATCTTTCACTGTGCTTCTGTGGCAGGATACCTTCTGTCAGGTACTGTATAAACGGGTTCCTCCAGTCTTTGGTGATAAAGACAACATAACTTTTCTCTCTGTTTGCCATAATTTGACAGGCCTCGCATTGGGACTAGACTTGGTCCGCGTCTTTACCCATGATTGGCCAATAGAAATTCGCCCTTTGGAGTTTGCGGTAAAGGTTGACTTCTCCGCAGAACCCGCAGGTTCTGTCGTGTACTTCTTTCAACTTTCTTTGGGCCTCTTCTTGCTTTACACATCTCGACAGGACCCCTGCTGGCATCCTGCGATATAATTCTCCTTTTACCAAGGCTTAGTCTTTCAACGCCTTCAATTCTGCCATGTCTCCTTCTCTCATCAAAGCTTCTTTTATGGGAATCCACCAATCTTTTTCACATTTTTCTTCTTGGAACCTTTCCTTCAGTACTTCAATAATGGAATCCTTCCGTTTGCTGACTTCTATCTTGGTGCTGCTTCCTTCAAAAACTATTTGTGACCCTAACGCGGCCCACGCATCTACATACCGATTTTCGCTCCTTAGAGCATGCTTTATCCCAAATATTGAGAACTTTTCCTCCAATCTTCTTCACATTTTTCTTCTTGGAACCTCTCCTTCCTTCAATAATGGAATCCTTTTATTTGCTGACTTCTATCCTGGTGCTGCTTCCTTCAAAAACTATTTGTGACCCTAACGCAGCCAGAGCATCTGCATACTAATTTTCGCTCCTTAGAGCATGCTCTATCTCAAATGTTGAGAATTTTTCCTCCATCTTCTGGGCTATCGTTCTCTATGGGGCTAAGCTGGGTTCCTTAAAAGAGAGGCTCCCTTTGGTCTGGCAGACCACTAGGTTTGAATCGCCCATCACTTTTAAATGCTTGACCCCCATTTCAAAGGCCGTAGCTAGCCCTGTGAGATAAGCCTCATATTCTGCGATATTGTTTGAGCAAGGGAATTCCAATTTGAATGAAAGCGCCACAGCCTCGTCCTCCTTATGATACAGTACTATTCCTACGCCTCCTGAGTGGGTAGTTGAGGATCTATCAAACTTCATTACCCACTGCTCTCTGACTTCTGCAATGACTACCTCCCTTGGAACCTCATCGTCCAGCGGGAATTCCTCTTCTCCTGGGAATTGTGCCAACAAGTTTGCTATGGCTTGGCTCTTCACTGCTTTGGGCGTTCTAGCCTTCAGATCATACTGGGACAACTGTAGTAGCCTCTAGGATATCCTTCCAGAGAGAATTGGCTACTGCAACAAAGCTTTGATTGCGTGAGACTTAGTCATCAACCATACCTCATAAGCCAGGAAGTAATGGCATAATCTCTGTGAAGGATATACTACATGCTCTTTAAGGCACGACTGATGTAGTAAACCGGTTGCTCCACGCCACTTCCATCCTCTTAGGCAATCAAAGTGCCTATGGCATGTGAGTTAGTGGCTAAGTAGAGCAATAATGGCCTTTTGCGAATTGAGACTTGTATCGTAGGAAGGTTCATCATAATCTGCTGTAAACTTTTAAAGGCTGTCTTATGTGTTTCTCCCCACTCAAAGTTTTGCCCATTCTTGAGTAATCTGGTGAAGGTCGAAGTGATTGATGCTAAACTAGGGATAAATCTCCAAATGTATGAGACTTTCACCAAGAAACTCTTCAACTCTTTCACCGTGGTAGGTGGCTTCATGGTTGCTATAGCCGTGGCCTTGGTTAGGTCTACATCTATTCTTCTACTGCGAACCAAGAAACCCAGAAATTTCCCAAAAGATACTCTGAATGCACTCTTAAGGGGATTCATTCTCAATTTGAAAGCCCTACACCTTTCAAACACTTTCCTTAATATTTGGCCACAATCTTCTCACCTTTTTGACTTCACAACTATGTCATCCACATAGTCTTCAAACTTATGGTGCATCATGTCGTGGAATATGGCCGTCGTGGTACATTGGTAAGTTGCGCTTGCATTTTTCAACCCAAAAGGCATCACAGTATATTAAAAGTTGCCTATGGGTATTCTGAAAGAAGTTTTCTCCGTATACTTTGGCGCCATTCTAATCTGATTGTATCTGCTGAACCCGTCCATGAATGAAAACATGGCGTTCCCTGCTGTAGAGTTTATCAACAAATCCATGTTTGGCAGTGGGAATTCATCTTTTGGGCAAGCTCTATTGAGACTTCTGAAATCTACACAACACCTTATCTGCCCATACTTCTTCTTTACTGGCACGATATTGGACAACCAACGTGGATGCTGGATGGGGATTAATGAAACCCGCAGCCAGTAACTCTTGCACCTTCTTTACTATTTGCTCCTTTACTTTAGTGTGGAATACCGTAGCAGGCTGAGCCACTAGCTTGGCCTCAGGATCCACATTCAACGTATGCATCACCAGCTCGGGATCCAACCCAGGCATTTCGCTATAATCCCATGCGAAAACATCCTTAAACTCTTTCAGCAACAATATCAATTCTGACTTTTCTTCCTCTGATAGTTTTAATTGAGATGGGTCTTGGTTCTTGTGGATTAGATCCCAAGTCAATTTCTTCCAATCTTTCTTCTGCTGTAACTTGTACATCTTTTTTTGCTGTAACTCCCTCCTTTTTCTCCGTATCACTTTCTTCCTCCAAACGTTCTTGAGCCACGTAGCACACCAAACTTTTATGCTACACTTCTTGCCTAGGTCCCGCTTGGAAATCGCATGTAGGCCCTGCGCACCTTCATAATTTGTAGACGATTTTGCCATCAGGGGCTTGAACCCTGGCACATTGTGGTGCATCGTTTGATTCCAAAGTGGGCGCTTCTTTCCATTTCTTCTTCTGCATCAATAGCCTCCTTTAGATCGGGCTCTGGGTCATCTTGGATATCTTCCCACCTAGGCACAAAGGTGCCCTGTGGTTTTGATATCGAGCTCTCCCCAGTTGGTGCCCACTTATCATAGAACATAGTTTCTACCAGATGGGCCTCTGCTTATTCGAAGGGAGACGTGTTTTCCGCTATTCGTATCATTCTGCCATTAAACATTCCTTTCACGCACTAATGATAAATGGATGGGACCAGTCGATGATTATGCAACCATGGTCTCCCTAATAACATGTGGCATGAGATCTCTGTTTTCACCACATGGAAGCGAGTCAAAGAGGCTATTGGTCCCACTTTCAACCACAGCTGAATGTGGCCTGTGGTGTATTCACCTCTTCCCACAAATCCTGTTACTTCCATTAGACATCCCTGAATCTTTCTTTCTGAAATTCTTGCTGCTTGTATGGTGCTCAATGGGATGAGATTCACAGAAGCACCTGTATCTATCAAAGCTCTCTTGATGGAGATTTGATTTATGGATGCTGCTAAGTAAAGGGGTCTCCTATGATCTGAGTACCCTATTTCCATATCTTCATCAATGAAAGTTGTTAGGATACATATGGACTTTGTTATGAACATGTCATTTAGAATTGACTAATTTTTTGACAAAACACACTTTACTTGTAATTGGGTAGATTTAGGATGGTTTAAGTCTTCAAGCAACATTGTGTTCAAGTCAAGAGTTAAAGTCATGCAAGTCTGTTCAAGAAACAAGTGAAGAATTGCTGTATTTTAAAGCTTGACAGATAGTTCTACAAATTTTATCTATCGAGGTTTAAAAGGAGCTTTTAGCCCGAAGCTCAACAACAGCTTGACAGATAGCTTATTTATCGAGGTTTACGAAAATTAAATTTCCAGATTTGTTTTTCACACATATTCAAGCTATTTGTGTAGGGTTTCTTTTCTCACAAACCTGGACATATATAAGGATTATTTTAAGGGTTGTCTTGGGGTTGTTGCACTTGTTGTTACACGCATATTGTGACCGGAGACAATTTGCCCTAGTTCATCTTTCTATTGAAGAAGTTGCTACGTTTGTATGTTATAGGGTTTTGTAAGTAAGGAGCTTCTTAATCTTCATCGTATGGATGAACTGAAGAACTTTGCAGCCAACATCTTTCTCAAGTTGGTGAGTAAACCGCATACTAGGATTCGCGCATTGATTGGTTAGTCACGTACTAGGAGCCGTGCATTGAAAATGAGAGATTGTCATTACATTGTAAGTCCAATTGTGTGTTGGGGTAAGGGTTCAACTGTAGGTTGATATAAGGTACTGGGATCCCTTTACTTGTAACTGCTTGTTTTGATAATAGTGGATTCTCGGGAGTAATGACCCCAAATTCACCCAATGGAGTTTTGCCTCAATGGTTTTTCCCATTCATAAACAAATCAACCGTGTCAAATTTAATTTCCGTTGCATTTAGTTACTTGCTAATTTGTTTGTGCTACCAAACATATTGCACGTTAAATTGACTTAATTAATTTACTTGGCTAATTAATTGGTTAATTTACCTAAGGGGTCAATACATTCTTGGCTTATCAAAAGTGATCTCACTTACCCCTTGTAAGAGAGCTATGTCATCTATGACTTTTGTTGCTAAGGATTCTATTCCTACCCCAGAGGCAATGCTCACCAAGGCCTCCGTGGCCATCCTTCGCTCATTCTTTGTGAGCCCCAATTGATCAAACAAGTTCTTGAACTTAGAACTTTTTTGCAAGGTGGTAATTGCTACGGCAGGAAGGGTTGGACTTTCCTTCCCCTTGTGGTTTGGGAATGGGTTTCTTTGAACTTCCGACTGGGACAGCTTTAGAGTCCCTTATTTAATTCTCTGGTGTACCAATCTGTGGAGCGCCCAGCATTCTACGGTGGGGTGTTGCACATAATTGTGCAAGCGATAGAAATGTGGATCTCTCTGCTTCTCTTCGGTGGGCTCTCTAGAAACTTGGTTAGGCTTAAAGACTACATCTGCTATCCATTTATCTAGGAGCACGTCTAGCTCATTTGGGGTACATGGCAGTGGTGGAGGGGTATCATATTCCATCAGACTTCTTTTTTCTGTCACTAGTGGACACCGCCATAGCTTGTGGAGTGTTTCTTTTGTCAGAATTTGGCTTCACCGATTGAGCAGTCTTTCTGGCTTTCTACAATAATTGTGCAAACTGGGAGATTTCCAGATTCTCCAGGACAGCTTTGTATTCCCTGATCATGTTTGCCATACATATTTCTACCCATGTCTTTTCTTCATAATGATCATAGCAATTAAGTGCTATGTCTCTGAACCTTTTGATATATTCCATTAAATCTTCACCGCTTCTTTACTTAGTCGCTTGTAAAGTTGCAAGCGTTATTGTTTCTTCTCCATGGAAGTACTTAGTATAAAATACTTCCACCATGTCATCCCATGTTAGGATTAACCCTAGTTTCAGACCGATGTACCAGGTGTACGCATGGTCACACAGTGATTTAGAAAATTTTCGAAGACACAAGTGTATCTATGAACTTGCTCACATGCTCAACGACACTTCTCTTTCTACCATCGCACTGTGCAAAAACTTGTGGTTCATACCTCTCGGGGTATGGCTTGTTGAGTATTCTCAGTGGGTAAGGAGGCCTTCTTGCGTAAACCTTTCCTTAGACACTTTGGCCCTTTCTTACTCTAGGAGCATTGCAACTTTGGCCATAGTAATAAAGCGTTATTCTGTGGAGCACCTTCGACTAGGGTCTCCTCTTTGTCTGCTGCATGCTCTGGGTTATGCTGGCTTCCTTTTTCCTTCGTCTTGTTCGCTTTCATTTGAAGGATTTCCTCCATCATCTGCTGTTGCAAATGTTGGGCTGGTGTTAGTGGGGCATTGTTGGCCTTGACTCTGCCTGTGAGGGCATAGTACTCATGTTTCGTGTTGTTTTTTATTTAGGGGGCATAGCTTGCGAGGGATTTTGTCTACTTTCCCTGTCTTTTCCCAACTCCTCAATGAAGTCGCCAATTTAAATGTGGTGGCCCTTTTTAAAATTGTGGGCTGGGCTTCCTCCTGCCACACTACGGCCCAAAGGTTTTGGGTTGGAGAGTCAGGACCGGTCTGATTGCAACTCACCTCAAACCGGCTTGTGCGCAAACTAAAGCCTCTTTGTTAATGCCTTGGTCACATGCCCATGGCAGATGAGACTATTACAAGAAAGTTATGGCGGGCAAGTATAATATAGCAACAATAAAGGAAAAGCACTTACTATTAATCAGGACAAGCAAAGAATTCCCAACTAAAATAAAGAAAAGGGCAATATGACAATAAAGACGCAATATAAATAAAATGACAATAATGAAGATGAGATAACACCAATATTTAATCGATAAGAAAACAAAGAAGAAATAGTTAGTTTGCCGCACTTGGTTGCCTTACAGAGTTAAGACCAAGGAGGGAACCACTTCTTTAATGTGAGAAACTTCACAGGAAGGTCCCGCCATAGAAATTATCCACTTTGAGAGAATGGGCCTGAATGGCTTATGCTAAAAAACAAAAATCTTTAATCCTCAATAGAGGGTAGGCTTTTAGAGGGAAAGAAGAGATTAGCCTATTGGTGCATACCTATCGTCTCACTCTTGCCTACTCTCCTTGTTTTTCTTTCTCTCTTTCTTTTCTAAGTTTTGCTTCTCTGTTTATCACACCCTTCTTTCTTTTACTTCCGTGTTCTTGTTCTTTTGGTAATTCTAGTTGTGTTGTTCTACTGTGCACAGCGGAGGCTCCTTTTATACTGCCTGCCGTGACTGGGTTTTACCATTTCATCTCTTAACCACTTTTGTCTGGGTGTGGGTGTTCTTCCAAACCACCCACTAGTTTGTCAGCTGCCCAACCACCACCACTTACCTGTATTGGCCGTGCCATATTTCATTACCAGACAAAGAGTCTTATTTTTTTTACTTGTTCACCATGGTATGCCCATCTGGATAAGGGTGGGCATTCTCTCTCACTATTCCTCATGGCATGCACCTAATGATTCCAACTCATCTTTCCCTCTTTTGGGTAGTATGTCATCCCAGCAAGACATTTCCCCCAAAAGAATTTGAGCGGGAACCCCAGAATAGGCTCCCCCCCTTCTCGCCACTGCCAGACCATACCCTCTCTTACCTTTGGCCCATGGCCCACCACTCCTGTATTGGCTAGGTACAAATTGGTCGTGCCTGAACCTTGTGCGTGCTCCACTTCCGTGTGTGTCCATTGCTTGTCTGCTGCTCATGTGTTTGCCATGACCTGAAAGCTCGTCTGTGCATTCTGCTACTCATTCTTGGCTTTTTGTGGCGTGAATGGATTTTTGAGCCTTTGTTCTTCATAGCTCGCTTCCTTCCTGGACTGGGCCTTGCTTGATTGTGAGCTTTTCTTTCTCTAGTTCATTCTTTATTCCTTTGGCAAGCCTATTGGTACTTCTGCTACACCATTCTGTCATTCCTCATTGTTTGCCCCGTGCTTGCTGAACCTTTTTTGGGCTTGCTGTATGTTTTTTCCTTTGCTTAATTCTAGTGGCCCAATATTATTATTAGGCTAGTATTCATGCTGTTTTGGGCTTCCTGGGCCCATCCCATTGCTTCCGAGTTTCCTTAGCCCATTTCATCCTTTTGGGCATCCTTGGCCCATCTCCTTCTCTTAGGCATCCTCGACCCATTCTAATTCTTCACTCCCATGGGCCTTTGCTAAGTCTTTTGGGCTTTCTCGGCCCAAATTTTCATATCCTTTTCTTTTGGGGTTTATGGGCTTCCCATCAACCCCTTACTCACTTAATTCATTACCTCGGGCCTCTTTGGCCCATTCTTGCTTGTTTTCTATTTCTCATAATGCCCATGAGTTTATTACTTCTCTCTCTAGGCTCCCTTAGGCCGGCTTGCTTTCTTTGAGGCCTATTTGCTATTTTCTAGGCCCTTGATCCATTGTTCCTGTCATTTGGGTTTGATGGTTTTCTAATTCAATTTAGTAACTCTTTTCCACCTATATTTTTGGGTTTCTTCCTACTATTGGGCCTCTTTGCCAAAATGAGCATCAACATAGTTAAGCCCTTTTACAAAACCTTAGGCCCCTTTTCTCTTCAATAAGCTTAGCTAACCTCACCCAAATAGCAACTATCAAACCTAAAGAACTTAACAAAAACAATAAAGACATTCACAATGGTGATTGTATTTTAGCAACAAAAAAAAAAAACTATTTTACCACCAAAAAACAAAAAAAATCAAGTGTTATTGGAGAAGCTATAGCTAAATTTTTTGCAACTACAATAAACTAGTATTTACTATAGCAAGTTATTAAAAATATAATTCAATATTTTATTAAGATTATATCTCTTCCTTCAATTAAAAAACTCAAATTCTCTCTCTTTCTTTATTATTTTAATTAGTGTGTAACTCCATGCATATGCACGGATACATTTAAAAATAATCACAATTATATATATATATAATTTAAAATCTAATTAGATCTAGACACTTCTGTTTTTGCATTCAATAATTTACTTGCCACAAAAATAAATAAAAAATAGATGGAACACATGCGCAAAATTGAACTCCAATTAAAATTCAATTTAGAATTTAATTGAATTTAAACTCTTTAATTTTTGCACCTAATAATTCACTTGACACACAAATTTAAAAATTAGATGAGACACATGGTGTAAAATTAGACTCCAGTTTATAATTTAATTAGATTTTCTCTTAGTTTTGGCTATTAATTAATATATATATATATATATATATATATATATATATAAATATGACTTATAAACTTGAATTTTTTTTAGTTATACAAAAAAGGCTCATAAATACAAAATC
This sequence comes from Castanea sativa, assembly GCF_040712315.1. NCBI lineage: Eukaryota > Viridiplantae > Streptophyta > Magnoliopsida > Fagales > Fagaceae > Castanea > Castanea sativa. The sequence goes on along the minus strand of NC_134013.1, from coordinate 75,145,225 downwards.
ATTCAAAAATGATATTTTTTATGGTTTACTTATATTGGACTTCTTGTTTTGTATACTAAATTAACTCATTTGACACAAAAATTAAATAAACTTAGATTATATGGGACACATGGCATAAAATTAAACTATAATTGAAATCCAATTTTTACATTGAATTAACACACTTGGCACAAAAATTTAAAAACTTAGATTAGATGGGACACATGGCGTTAAATTAGATTCTAATTTAATTTCAATTTGAAATCTAATTGGATTTTCTCTTAGCTTTACCTATTATTATATATATATAGATGAGTTATTTTAATTATTTTATATGAAGTGATAAAAAGAATAGAACATTTGGTATTAGTTGTATTGTAAAGTGAGGTAGTTGTCGAGAGTTCTTTTTACGTTTCTTGTACATTAGACACGTGTCTTGATGTTATTGGACAATGCTTAATCTAGACTTTTTATAAGAAGGAAGTTGGGCCTGGCGCTCCGCGGAATGGGCTCCAAAGCACCATTCTACTGCTGCCAGTTTGTGCGCAAACATTAAGTCCAAAGTCCAAGGAAAGACACTGCAAAGTGGGCTTATCCTCTATTTCTGTTGCAGAAGAAACTTTTCTCCAATTTTTGCCACAAGTCTGACTTTTTTGCTATGCAGCAAAACTTTGTGCAGTAAAACCATCTGCTGTGCAATAAAACTTTTTGTTGTATAGTAAAACTTTCTGCTGTGCATTAAAGCCTTCTACTGTGTAGTAAAGCCTTATGCTATGCAATAAGTAAAGCCTTCTACAATGTGAATGACTACTCTTCATTTTTTACTGCAGAAATACTTTTCTACTTCTTGCACATAAACAAATCTAAAACCCAAAGAAAATACCAATCAAGCAAATGTTAGCTTACATGAGTTGGCATATTCTCAAATATATACATAAACATATTCGTAAATATACTTATGCGTATTCACATATACATCTATAAAATACATTTTGCAAAATATGAGAAATAAGATATATGTATATATATATACTTATGGTAGGATAATGATTAGTTTGTGTTAAAAGTAAAACACATAATAACAAAGAAATAAGAAAGCTTCAGCAGAAAATGTTTAGCTAGTATAATAGCTAACACGGTAAACATAATAAAAAGGTGTTACAACAAAATAACTAGTACAACAATTAAAGATGCCACATCAGGACAACTGGTGCAGCAAACGTGATAAAAACGTGCTATAGCAGAATGACTAAATACAGTAGATATAAGTTATAATGAGAGAAATCAAATATATTTGCAATCGAAATCAAGTATTGAATCTTCCTATAGAATAAGTAAACCAAGAAGGAACCCAAACCCCAACTTGAACAACCTTGTCATAGGTTTTTGCCATCAAAATTGTGCATTTTGGAGAATAGGCCTAAATGGTTACTAGCTATTACTTTTGGAGACTTCAAAGAGTGGGTTTGCTAAGAGGAAAGGAAAAAATGGTCTACTGATGCATGCCCCTATCCTTGCCGTGTTTTCTCTTTTCTTTTTACCACTTTCTTTCTTTCTTTCCATTCTTTTTTTACTCTTAGTTTCTAACTACCGTCTTGCCATAGGTTGTTTTTCTCACTTGGGTCTTTTTCCTTATGGATCCCCCTCTCCTTGGGTGCCTCCCTTAGGTGCTTACTGTTTTCTTACCATGGGTTCCCCCTTTAGGTGCTCCCCCATTCGATCTCCCCCCTTTCATTCATGGCTACCTCCTCCTTTTATAGTAAGCTAATTCAATGAGATTTCCCCATTTTACCCCTAAGGTTTCACTAACTGTTTTTGGTTTGTTGTGAGCATCCCTTTAGGACTACCCACCAACCCATTGGTTGCCTCAACTATTGTCATTGCTCAGTACATGTTTGTGCACCACTAATCATTTCATGACAAAATTTCCTTTTGTTTCTTCTTGTTGTATACCTATACCTCTAGGTTCAAATGGATAAGGATTGGGCTACCTCACTACCTAGTTCTATGGCATGCATCAGATGGTCTCAACCATTTATTACTTATTTTGGGTAAGATATCATCCCAGCAAGGTATATTCCCAAAAGAAGTCATGGCAGGAAACCAAATATAGACCCTCTTTTAGCCCTTCTGTGCTTGCTCCACTATCTTCTGTTTTTGTCTTCTTTCGTTCCCACGTTGTTTCTGCCACAACAGATTAGTTCTATTTCGTTCTGTTACTTGTTTTTTGTCTTATTTCTTACTGCGTTTGTCATTTCCTTTGGTTTGGCTTTTCTTTCTTTCACATGATTCCTGCTGCTGACACTTTCTGCTGTTCCTTACTTCTTTTCATCGTACTTCTTCATATCAGTTTTCACGCCTATCTTTTTTTTATACAAAAAGATTTGGGCCTTTGTGGGCCAAATAATGTTAACTGGATCAAAAGGATCTTGGGCCCAATTTATCTTCATCTGCCGAAGCCATTCTGCTGAACAGTTGTAATTTGGGGCAGATCTGTATTCTGCTGTAGATTTGTAATCTGCTGCAGATCTGCATTTTGCTGTAGATCGCTTTCCCTTGCACTTCTTTCTTTGGACCTTTCTTGCTCTTAAGTCTTCTTGGTGGGTCTTTGGGCCTTGCTTTTCATTGGACTTTCCTCCGTATGGGCTTTTGGGTACGGATTCAAAAAATGGGCATCAATAGTGGTAAAATAGAGAAAGTAGTTTTTTAAGGTGTTAAAAGCTAAAATTTTTAATAATACCACTGTGAATGCTTTAACTTCAAAAAAAAAAAAAAAATCTTAGCCAGCCCAGTATTAAAAAAATATATTTTGTTTTTGTTTTTGTTTTTGTCTTTATTGGTAAATGATTGCATCTTAATGTATTTAGAAATAACGATTTTGTGTATTTATAATTTTTTAATACTACATGGACACCTATTTGGAGTTTTTTTTTCTTTATACTCCAGTCTTCGCTAACTTAAAATCCTGGGTCCATCCCTGAATTTACCCTTTGAAAAACGTATACATTGAATTTTTTTTGTACTACAATAACTAAAATAATATTAAGAAAAAAAAAAAGCTCATCGTAAATGTTAGAGATATATTTGACATATAGCTAATGTAATAGACTCAAACCCACCTATTTTGTGTGCAAGGAAAGTCTCCTACTTGTACTAGAAGTTTAGAGTTCATTCTACTATATATACATATGTTATTGTTTATTGTAACACAGGTTATGTACTACATTCTTACATAATAAAGATGTAGCTCTTAAAGGTTTCCTCTGTAGACATAGGCCGACAAGGCTGAATCACATAATTCTTATGTTCTTGTGTTCCTATTCTATGCTATCTCTTCCACTCTATTCTAGGATATACAGTACATGTAGAGCCAAACTTTTTTCTTGGCATTAAGCAAAACATCTCTACAAGCAAAGAAGATTCCCACATGTTGTGAACAAATCTACCTCCATCACAACCGCTTGCCTTGCTACCTCCTAGAGTTGGACTTCAGAGCATCACGTGGCTACCGTTGCTCGTTGTTGTGTCAAGGATTCATAGACACATTCAAGCCATGTATGTTCAATCTTACATTTGTGCAATTCAAGCATTTGACAGATAAAACCAGTCACACAGCCTTGCTCTCGGGCATCATATGAGAAAAACTCTAAAATTTGGTCTCCATCGACAGTTGCCAGCATCGCCACACGCAATCACTAGATCTGGCAAATCTTCCATGAAATTTTTCGGATTATTGACTCCTAGATCATCATTTTGTGCATACACACTGCTATGTAGGCCTTGTCGTCCACCGATCTACAAAACCCATGAATTTGGTCCTCATATGACATCACACGTGCTCTCATGCACCTTCTTGGATTTTCCATGCGTTCCACGCGCTGGTAAGCAACGCACGCATTGAAAAACTCTATTGACATCATCCTATCCACATTAGCGGCCATGCAAGCATGCCATGAAAGCCTTAGACGACATCACTACCATGTTATAATCTAGTCATCACCATGTCAGCATCAAGATGCCATGTTAGCGTCACCGCGGGTTACTCGACCCGATTTCTTGGATTGGAAACTGATTAGTGACGTCAACATGACATATGACCCATTGGCCTTTGGAGATTTGACTTGCCCCGTTAATTTTGACCAATAGTTTACTGTTGACTTTTGTGTTGAATTTGACCAAAAGTCAAAATTTTAGAAAAGGCCTATCTTGCTCAATTTTTCATGTAAATTCCGATTTTGGACTTCGTTTCTTTATTTGAAGCTTTGAAATCTCTCAATTTGCCAATTTATCATTTTGGTTTCTTAAAGACTTTCTTCAAGGCATCTTCTCAAGTTTATCCAATCTCAATCCTTCATCAAGCTTCCACAGTTTGAGGAGGAGTGTTAGAGATATATTAGACATATTAGCCCAATGTAATAGGTCCAAACCCATCTACTTTGTGTGCAAGACTTTGTGTGCAAGACAAGTCTCCTACTTGTACTAGAAGACTAGGGTTTAGTCTACTATATATACACATGTTATAGTTCATTGTAATACAGGTTATGTACTACACTTCTACATAATAAAGATGTAGCCCTTAAGGGTTTCCTCCGTAGATGTAGGCTGAAAAGGCTGAACCACCTAACTCGTGTTCCTGTGATCTTATTCTACGCTATCTCTTCTACATCTACTCTAGCATATATAATAAGGTATAACTCAATGCTAATATTTAACAGTTAATAAGCTGATAAATTACCTTCTTCTTCTTTTTTTCTTTTTTTTTTTAAGGAAAAATGCAAAAAATATCGCATAAACTTTAGGTCAAAATCAAACTAGCCAATGTGTTTCCATTTTTATAATATAGTTCAAAAAATAGGAGGAAAAAATTGAAAAGATGCGTAAACATTGATTATAAAAGTAAATTAGTCACAAAATCTTTGGTATGTTTAGAGAGTGGGGAAAGATAAAAAATTTTATTGGTCATTTAGTCATAGATTAGCATATTTTATTGGTGATGAAGCAAGATTTCATCTCGTCAGTATGTTCCTTGTCAGTACGATAGACGACCTGGAAATCCTATGCAAGAGAAAACACTAAGTGGACAATGGCATCGGTTTGGGGCCTGCCAAGGACCTTCTAATGCCTCAATTAACTTAAACTCTTTAGAGATAAGTAATCTGTAGAGCAATCTATGTGTGTGTTTTTCATGAATCATTTACCTGTCTTTCTTGGCTTTATATAGCCTCTATGTGGATAAATGCTTAGTGTAATGTTGTACCACAGCTGGAGGAGTTATGGCTCAATGATGACCACTTAATCCTAGCCTTTTACCGTCCGTAACGGCCATTTGAATACACATTATTGGATGGTAGTAACGGTTTTGCACTCATTTATCACTCAATCATTGAATGTTGTCTGGAATTAATACACTTACGCTCGTCCATACTCTTACTCGTCATTACTATGAATGGTTTGTAAGTATAGATGACCATTTATATGCTAGTCGTCAATTGGGTAAGAACTTATGGGAAGTAACCAAGCATCTCACCAGCCATATATTACTCGATGGGGTCATCCTCATTATGTTATTTGTAATACATAAGATTAGTAGGGGAAGAAAAAAGTGGACAATGAAATGGTTAAGAGTGTTTGTAGCTTAATAAGTATCGGTTTTTCAATGAAAGGGAAATAGGGTTCAAAATCTCCATTAATTTCCCCACTTGGCATTGTCAAAGGTAGCTTATATAGAATCTTGCATCAAATAAAATTCTGATGAGAAGAGAAGACAGTGTGGCAAATTTGGTAAGAAGTTAAAAGGGAAAAGTTAACGAATGCTATAAGGGCATTGATTTAGAAAAAGAATATTTTAATATTTTATGGGAAAAGAATAAATAAATAAATTTTTTTTATGGCTTTTAATTTTTTCAATAAAAATTGTGTCAAATTTTTTTTTTAAATGGTTCATTAACAATTATCCTAAGAGCACACGTAAAAATAACCCATAAGTTAATAACAGTCCTCGTCTAATGTTACATGAGGAAGTTGATGCCTGATGAGATTTTGACAATTATAATGCACCTAACGTTTACCAATTGAACAAGGCTCAAAAATTTTCTTAGGGAGAGATGTGACAGGTGTTTGTTTTGGTGATTTATAACTAGGAGATGGTTAGGGACCATTTGAAAATGAAGTTTAAGCAACCGTTTTAAATGTTTAAATACCAAAAACTATGGGGAAAAAATGCATTTGATAAGAGTGTTTAATAAAAGTGTTTGAATCACTGTTCTCAGTTTAACATGTTCAAATAATGTGTTATGAGAACACTTCAAGGGTATTTTTAGTTTTAAGTCGTAATTTTGTGTAATTACTTTGAAAACTGTGAGACTCATATGATGTTGACATCACATAAACACATTTTCTTAAAAATATATACTCATATCAAACACTCAATTGTGTTTTTTCACTTTCAAAAAAAATGCTATTAGAAACATGGTATCAAACACTTTTTTTTTTTCACATTATAAGTAGGGGTGTTTGCAGTGCGGTTTTATGTCATTTTGATCACCGCACTTTGCAGTGCAGTTTAGCCAAAACCATAATTGCACTGCACCTCATTTTTACGGTCATATGTGCGGTGCAGTATATAGTTTAGTGAAAACCATAACCGCACCATGTCTCATTTTTGTGGTCATATGTGTGGTGCGGTGCAGCGTATAAAAAATCACCTGCAATATAAAAATTCAACATATATATCACCATACAATTCAACATTTATCAATAATATTACTATCTCAGATTCTCAGGTATACATCAAACATGTAATGAAGTCAAGTACTTTGAAATCCCAATAACATGTAGTAAATATCTAAACCCAGATTCATACCAAACAAAGACAAAGAAAACCCACAAAAATTAAACTGGAATATCTAACATAGCTACTGAGTACTAAGTCCTGACCCATCACTTACAAGTGCCAATATACCAACGACAACAATCAATAAAAAAAATAATATAATTAACAAGTTTGTCATATACAAGCTACCAATAGAATTAACTTTAACAAAGAAAAACTTGAATTGAATACATATAGAAAGATAAATACTGCAATAGTAGAAGCAATTGGTGCAACGGCAATGAGTAGTCTATTGGCAATTCAAGTGGAAGTGTGGCAGCTAAGGTCTGACTTTTGACTGCTGGGAGAGTGATAAGATTTTTTTTTTTTTACTAACAGAATGGTGAGATACAGCTAGGGTATTAAATTATTAACATGTTGATATTTTTTTCCTTATTATATATATAATATAAAATAAATTAATAAATTAATATATATAGAGGGTGCGGTGCGATGCGATTTTCATATTATAAAACTGCAAACCACACTGCATCATGCGATGCAGTGCACTGTTTCATGCGGTGCGGTGCGGTGCGGTGTTGTTATGCCATTTTGCGGGCGTTTTTGGTGTTGTTTTTGCAGTTTGTGTGGTTTGTATGGTTTGGTGAACACCTCTAATTATAAGTATTTTAAACACATGTTTTCATAAAACTTTTTAAATCACATTTTTCACATAATTTTAAAAACCAATACCTAAACTCTCTCAGAGAGCGTTTGGTTCGTTGTGATGTGTCATTGATGTGATGCATATTACGATGATGTGACATTAGAGTTTTTTATTTATTTTATTTTTTCTAACGTTACCATGATCTAAAATTACAAATTATATCTTATCACCTTCCTAAACAATGTAATGTTGTATTTTTGTATTGAGATTACATTAATGTAAGATTACAATAATATAATATTACGATGTATTATAATATCACAGTAAACCAAACACCCATTAGTCTTATAATGCAGCCCTAATTGTATCTCACTACTACTTATTAGAGCCCAATGCCCATCATTAGTGGTAATGGAAATAGGCACCCAAACGGGACTCGTTGTTTTTGCAGCTTAAAACGTTTTGGGCCAGAGTATGGAGGTCAATAGGTTGGGCCATATAATATGGGCCGTGCCCTTTTGGCCTGTTTTATTATTATGAGTTTTTGACATTTTTAAGACTCTCATTTGATGATAGCACACGACTCACGCCATCTTTTCCCAGATCATAGGGCCCTATGCTTTTTTTTTCTTTTCTTTTCTTTGATAATTCAATAATTGAGGTGGAGGGATTTGCATCTTGAATATCGCTGTTGGAAGTTCCAATTGAGTTACAAGGTTCTTGTCTTTCTCCTGTGCACTTGATGGGTGGGGCGTTCTTAGCATTTACTTCAAATTGTGTTTCTCGCTCTCATTTCCCTCTTTTTGTTGACTGTTTCGTTCTAGGCTTTTCAGGCTCGTTTGATTGGATTAGACTGCCTAACCGTTCTCCTTTGTGGTGCGTGTGATGTGAATGTGATACTCGCTAGTTTAATACTACACATGATAAAGCTAACACTTCCCAATAGTTAATGGCATTGTTCAAGCCCAAGCCATGGTTAAGCCAATATTCAATGCAATATATGGATAAGGGAGAGGTTAATAGCTAAATTTATTTGCAGGGATGCCTTGAGAAATGGAATTCCATTTTCCAAAGAGTTCAAGTTAAATTTCTCAAGCTTGCCAATCCCAAGGGAATTCCCATAACTTATTTCTAATGCACCACCAGTAATTGTTACTGCTGCAGTGTAGGGTAAGAAAATTCTATCTAGGGGACTAAATTTTGAGAGGGCCGTTCTGATATAACTGAAGCTTTGATACCACATAAGAGCATTCACAGCAGTGGAGCTAAAAATTTAGCAATTTAGCTCCACCAAAAATTACTTTATTTATTTTACCTACACACATGTTGCAGCAGTGGATCTATTTTAGCTTTCAACACAATAAAATAATATAAACATCACAATAAAATAATATATCTACCACAATAAAATAATACATCTCACTACAATAAAAACACCACAATAAAAAAGTAATGTGAACACAAAATAAAAAATTAATTTTTTTTTTAGCTCTCATGAATAGTGCACATCTATCTATAGATGTGCACTGTAGCAATGAGCTAAAAAAATATAGATTTAGCTCTACTGCTACATGCTTCTTTTTGGTGTTTTGGTGGAGCTAAAATAGCTATATAGCTATTTAGGTCCACTGCTGCAAGTGCTCTAATGGAGCCTTTCCACTACGATTTCTGAAGCCAATCAAGTAAATGTTTGGGAAGCAACCATTTGAGATCAGGTACGTGGAACAAAGCAACCAGTTGAGGATTTGTCCCTTAAAAACATTTTAAGCTCAATCCAGATGTTGGCCTAGACTATCATGTTGAAAAAGAGAGGCAACTCTGCACTCCCATGACACAAATTCTCCTAACCCACTGTAGTTTTGACATCAAAACTTAGCTTCTGGCAAATGATAATCTTAACCTGCTACGCACATTATATATATATTATGGTGCATTCTTCCATGAATTTGAATAGAATCCTATTACTCATCCAAAGCAGAAGAATTCATATTTCTCCATTCTACTTTCATGTAGATTGCTAGAAGCACGCAACATTCTCTCTTTCCAATTTTAATTATTTGTAACCACTCTTAAACGTCTCAATGGGTAAAAATATGAAATGGGGCATAATATTGATTTAAGTAGAAAAAAAATTTAAAGAAAATTTGCATTTATAAATTTCACACAAAATCCCCTCTCATCTATATATAACAAATTGGGCAGTAAACCAACTCAATATACAGAAGGTATCAGGTCCTCTTTACACGGGAAAACAAATGGAATACCCCTTCCACTTTTCACTTAGAAAATTGCAAACACTGCCTCTGATTATCTACCCTGAGAAAGATTAGTAGGCCAAAAACAAAAAAAAGATTAAACTGTACAGTGTGCTATACAATGAGTAAATTGTGAGGTTCAATATGTTTCATGATCATGGCTGTCTGTCATCAGTTTTTTGTACTATGATAGGTGATCCTGATTCCCATTTGAGTCGTATGGTGTTGAAGCAGGAGGTCTTGATGGAGCGGACTGTGATGGGGGAGCTGGAAGGGCATAAGTGAGCCTTGATGATGAGTTCTCAATTAGACCAGCCACTCCTGCAGCAGCAGATTGGGCATTTGAAGGTAGGAAAAGATCATGTTTCTGATCTTTATAAGCACTCCAAACCTGCAAAATTGGCAGCATGACCATCACATGAATTACAATCTATTTATCAAATTTGCAAACTAACCACTCTTCCAATCAGTCATTCCTAAAGCTTCTGTAGAGATTAAATTATATATAATGCAAAATACTGCTATGGGTTTTGATATGAGTTAAACAAACAAATTCCCAGTTATTAACTACTATATTATTAATTCACTCTTTTTGTTTGTAATGATTAGAGCTTGTAATTTTTAGGAATACTCTGTGCACATATCCTGTGTGCATAAGGCATCTCCTCTTTCTCAATAAATTTAAATTCCTTATTTTTCCAAAAAAAAGCTTCTTCTAGTAACCCAGCATTAGCGGGCAAGTACAACAACAGAAAAGGCCGATTATTTGTCCTACGAGGACAACCTTGAGGCCTGAGGTAGTCAGGTTTGTCTAAACACTCTTTTAAGGTTTATACAGTTGAAATAAAATGCAATAGAATCTCATCACAAAATATGTTTGTTTTCTGTTAATAAGCAAGAGAAAGTGTAAGATATCAGGGTATCAGAGAACAGTTCAGGAGGAACAATTCAAGAACTTTCTCCAGAAAATCAAGTTTATGGGTTGCCCAATATAGTTAAAAGATACTAACCCGCAAACAAATTACACCACAAGCATGAAGATTTGGAAAATGAAAAGGTGTGTAAAGGCTTACATCAGATGCATTCAATATGTCACGCACTTTGGTACAATGGGCCCCTTCTGTGGCAAATGCATGCAAAACCTGTATGAACACATTCAAACCAGATAGTTTTAAGCCACCAAAATAAATGGCACAAATTTAGCTTTGCAGGTGTAAACTATGCATCTTGAGCCAATTTCGCCCCCAGAGAGAAGAAAAAGAAGGGAAAAACAGAAACAAAAGGGTTTCCATGAGTCAGAAAGCATTTGAATAAATTCAAGAAAGTCTGAAAAACTCTCTTCCGGTTATGTGAACAATCCTCATGAAAAGATGAGAGAGATCCTTCAGGATACCTAAAGCTCTCTCTAATTCAGAGCAAATTAATAAAAAATGCCTCAAATGTTTCATCTTTACGAGCACATGATAAGATGGCAAATGCATAAAACATGCAAACAATTCCAAACTAGTAACCAATAAGCAAATATAGTTTAAAAAAACAAAGAATGTTCCAAAGACAATATAAGTTAATAATCCTTCTTAGGATGTTTCAGAAGAACAGGAAAATAAAATCAAATCCAAAGGTGTGTGAATTGTGAATAGCCAGCAATACTGTCTCACCAACTACTTGGTATGCAACTCAACTATTTTTTTATAGTGAGGATTGGTCAAAGCACGCTTATGCACAAAGTGCCATGGCCCCAGCACGTTTCACCTTTAAAGCAAGGCGGATTCAAAGAAGCCTTTCTAGAGCTTTTTCATATAAAAGCCAATGTATGGTATGCTATTATACACTTAAGCCTACTCCCCTCCCCTTTACAAATTCTAGAAGACCCCAGCTGGAGACCATAGTCACTCTACCCACAAGCACAGTGCACAACCCATGCCTCTTAATTTTTATCCCCCACTTCCCCTCTTGGATTTTCTGCTTGGTACCAAAACTGCTATATCCTGGAACTCCTAGTTCATTCATGCAAAAAAAAAAAAGTATGATATATATACATATTTTTTTTTGGTAATTGTTTAGTTACTTTACCAGTTGATGTTGAACATGGCACTTAGACTTATATTAATTAATTCATATAGACCTATACTCATTAAGTAAATAAATTAACGGTTGCACATATCTTGTAAGCATATGAGAATTATATAAAATTTTATATTTCAATTTATATAATTATTTGATAACTTTATTATTGAATTTCCCATTAATAATTATTTCCAAATTTTTTTTTTTTTTTTAAATGTGTCCTTCACTTAAATCAGGTGCACACTTGTGCTTTCTACCTTAGCTCTGGGGGGCCTTTGCCCTTTTAAGTGTGCCCCACACTTTTTACCAATGCTGGTAAGGATACAGCCTAATTTTAAATGCATATAACAGAAAAGTTTATCAAGTCTTAGGTATATCTAAAAGGCATAGATCAGTTACAGCCTTAAATGGATAAGAGGAACTAAAATGGGCAATGACACTAGAACAGAAGCAATGACATCATAATAACCTCTCTTTTTTTCTTGTCAAATAACAACATTAGATTGGAATACTAGGCAGAGAAGGCTATGAAGGTAACGTAGGCTATGAAGGCCTGTGGCATAGTAAAAATTTAAGCATGGTTTTACACTAGGTAGAGAGTTGTGCAAAACTTCATAGAATTGACAAAACGCAATTAAAAACAAAACTCAAAAAATATCTACAATGATAAAAATTCTAACCTCAACTGCAAGCACTCTGCCAATAGATGCTTCAGATTCATTCCACTTCATCTGAGAGCAAAGTCCATTCCTTCCTCCAGCCCTCCAATCAAGAAGGCCAAGAAGCACTTCGACAAGACCAACCCTGCATTATTCACACTTAGTTCCAATATCAGAAAGCACAGGAAGTGTGAATTTGATATAGGAAACACATCACAAACTCTTTCTATGTCCGTTCACACAGGGAACTAACCAAAAATATTTGATATTCACATGCAGACTGATTAAGCATCTGGAGCACCCATAAATGTACATATTACCACAAGAGATTGAAAACCCTTTGAGAAGGTTTGCCTCAAAAAGGCTAAATTAATGTATGATGAATATTACAACCAGAAAGATAAGTACAATTGCAGTAAGAATGTCCACTGCAGTTGGAAAAATTAGTCAAAGGGCAATGACATTATCTTTAAGTTGGCACAGATAAAGCCTGACCCAGTTACATTGGCATCACATTTATTTATATAACATTTGTACATGATATAATGACTTCAGATTCACCTAATTTTTAGTTTTAGTGAATGGAAGTCTCACAACCAATAATTATATCATACCAAACAGTTGGTCACCTACTCAGCTATCAAGAAATAAATTAGCATGTAAGCCTTATTAGTAAATAGTATAGTAAATTAGGGAAATTTTACTATTTCTCTTATTCATTCCTTGTTTCCTGGTAATATTTTACAAAAAAGGGGCAACTATGATCAGTGTCAGCCAATGTATTCTCATTCAACCATATCAACAACATATGCAATTTATGCATTTATTTATTATTAGATTAAAATAAATGAGTTCACAAATGGACTCTAGAATCATTAAAATTTTGAGAAGTTATATCAAGTTTAATAGTAAGATAAAATTTTGAAAAACACATAACGCCTTTTAGTAGAAAAAACAGAATTCATGACCACTCTCTATATGATTATAAATATAATTGATATGCTACCCATACACATGTAACTCTTCTAGCATGTGTGCGCATATTTTAGCATATCCTACAACAAATAACGATCTGCAAGGTACAGACCACACGACAATTGAAAACTGAAGCAAACCTATGGAGTATTTAAAGGAAACAGATGATGGAAGTTACTCACTTAAGACCTTGTGCAACGAGAGCATCCCTAGCTCTGTTTCCAGCAACGACAACACGTTTTAGTGTCTCAAGAGCTAGTATGCTTCCACCTTGCCATCCTATGGCTTTCATTAGAAGCGGAACAACCTGGGAACAACAAGATTAACAGGAGTAAACCAGGGATAAAGATTAAGGAACAAATGCAGAGTACAATACATAACCAACAATATCAAGTTTTAAACTAATCTAATAGAAGACCCTTTCACCACAATCCAGAAACTAATCAACTCATGAACAATAATCAGAATCAACAAGGTAGTCATACTATCTATAAAATGAAAAACAGATCATTTACTATCTAATAAAACTTTAAAATTTCCTAAAATTTGAAATTTCCCAATGCAATTAAAACCTAAACAAAATTCTATCTAAAGAAAAAGAAAAGAGATGGAAGAAAAAAATTCCAATGCTGTACAATTGACAAGATCAGGATGAGGATTTGCAGTTTAAAATCATTTTATTCTTAGAAAACAACATTCCAAATGCCTTTTTGCAGACTTGGTTAGATGTCCATCCCTTTAAACCAGAGCAGCTATGGTTGTCACAAAACCAAGTTAATAGAATCCACAAGACAACCATTTTAATCATAGAAAAACAGATAGATTGACAAGTACCTGGGGAGTTCCAACGCTAGTTGCTGCCATGGCTTCAGCACAAGTAGTACTAGCTGCAAGTTGATGTAGTACACGTAAACAACTAAGACGAACACGTTCTTGTGGAGTTTGTGAGGGCTGTGCTGACCCGTCATCAGATTCATATTTTTTATCTGTGTAGTTGCCATTATTCACCTCCTCCGATGCCATTGTTTCTCGTCTTCCCTCATAAGCCACAGCAGCTACAAGTTTGGGCACATATCCAAGATATCCAACATGATCTGCAAGTGCAGGGTGCACCCGCAACAATGAAACCAAAGCAGCCGAAAGAAGCAAAGGAAGCTCAGGGTCAAAAGGTTGAGTGTCATAATGTGTGGCAGCAATGGATGACAAATACTGATCTAGCAGTCCTTCCAAGAATCTTTTTGGATTTCTTAGGGGAAATTTGGGATCTTTTAAGAACAGCCTGACATAGATTCCACCAACCTGCATGAACATGGAACTTTTAGTTCATTCAAAAGTATGAAAACTATATGTCTAATCATAGCAAATATAAGGTGATACCTGTGGCTCATCTCTCATTTCCTGCTGCCCAGAAGCCTGCTCAGGTACATCCCAATCAACAACACGACCTTTAATCTGTTCACGGTAAAGGTCTGATGCCATAGTTGCAATTTGTGCAGACAAAGAAGCTGCCATTGCTGGTGTCCATACAAGTTCAGGTGTCTCTGTAGTCATTTCAAGGGCAGCTACAACAGCCTCACCTGGACCATCCCTAATAGCTGATACTAGACCATCTGGAAGGAATCTTGCCAATGTTATTGCAACTCTAGGCCCATGCATTGGCTGCCCAACAAGTTTCCCCAACAAAGAGGCTGCTGCTGCTCTTTGCTGTAAGGGAATCTCTTCTGCACATCATAGTTGTTCTTATTAATAATTTATAATCTTAATAGATTTAAGAGGGGGAAAAAAGGGCAAAGGAAAATTCATTACCCTGCAAGGGCAAAAGAAGTTCAAGAATATACACCACTCCACCATGCTTGGCAGCAGCCCAAGCAAGTTCTGGTGTGCTTGCCAAGGAATAAAGAACATGAAGAGCCCCTTCCCGACAGTTTGGCGCAGAGTGAAGCATTTGTAGTAAAAGAAGAAGACTAGATCCATCTGCAACCATAGCCTCCAAGCAGGGAGCGTATGCAGTCAAGAGTGACAGTACACTAAGGCAAAGTTGAGGAATGTTGCTTTCTGATGCAACGGGCACGGAAAAGCATTCAAAAAGAGGCAAGAGCTTGTCTTTAGTAGAAAATATTGACGCCAAACCAGGATTGTTTGTCAGTAAGTTCTGCAAGTACAAGAATGGATCAGACACACCACCTGAATAACAACTCAATATAGCAAACCACCTACGCAAGGGGCGTGACCCTGAGGTTAGCCTTAGTATGGGTAGGTCCTGAGTTCAAACCCTCAGAGGTGACAATGGATGTTGATTCAGATCAGGGACTATTGCTTCCCATTGCCTGAAACCACTGGATCCCTGAGTGGGGTTGAGGTTAGGCTATGGCTCATCCCACTTGAGGGGGCACCTGTGGATTACCTACTTGGATCCCCAGGCACTGTAGGAAGCAACCATTGGCCACACCTAGGTAAGGTTGCGGTGGCTGGTTCCCCCTTCCCCCTCCCCAATTTTATTTAGCCACCAAAAAAAAAAAAAAAACCTAAATTTAACAAGATATGCACCTTGAGTGAGATCAATCCAGATTGAAGGTTCTTAAACACATCAAATCTTTCCTTGTTTGCCACTTGTCCATCAGATACTTCCAAAGAATCATCAGAAATTTTCTGTTCATCAAGTGATGCAGCAGCCACTTCACTGTGGTTCTCAGATGTTTCATGCTTTTTATTAACTGATACATGAGCCGTCTCATTTGGATGTTCAAATGCTTCAGGGGATGAGCCACTGTCATTAACTTCATCTTGAGAATCAAAACTTGTAGCACACCTGTTATGCACTTGATGTGATATAAACTCAATCAAAGCAACACAAAATGCTTCTGGTTCACTGATCCCAAAGTCTGGCTGATCATTGTAGACCCTCAAGTAAACATTGCCAACAAAAAGTTCTTTGGATAGCGCTTCATACACAAAGACCTGTGAATCTTTTAGGTCATATGAACCATCAGGACCCTGGCTTTCTCGTTGCTGATCCACATATTTCAGTAGTTCTGCTCGGGTCAAAGAGTTCCAGATAATCTAAAACCACAAGCAGTTAATGTTGTGAACAATATAATCAAAACAAATTAAGAATCACACTAGCAACATAATGCCTAAGGAAGATAATAATTAATGATAAAAAAGCCATTAATTACATAACTCCACATGCAACTAGAGCCTATAAGCCTTTTGATCCCTTGATTTTCTATGAGCCTTCTGAACCCTTCATTTTCTATTCCACAAATATTAGACTGCAACTATTTGCAAGATCGTCTCATTGAAACCCACAATTAGTTACACAGTCTAAAGAGGACAGGCTTGAAGGCTCAAGAAAATAGTCAGGCCCCAAAAAAGGAATACAAGACCAAAAGGATATGCCTTTGACATTGCAACCTCTATGCAAGAGGTTTGCTGGTTCATCATCATCATTTTATTTTTATTTTTCAAAACCTGTCATCTGACCTCTTACTCTGGTTTCTCTATATTAAACTACTTACTAGGTGAAGGCATTTATTTACACTTTAATTACAAGTTTAGCATTTGTCTAAAATGCAGATGAATGTTTAGCCTGTCATTCATCAGCATCAAAAGCCCATGCTTAAACATTTGTTCTAATAAACAGGTGAAAACAGAAAAATTCAAAGAATTTACCTCTGGAGACTCCAAGTTTGCATTCAATCTAGACAGTAGGTCTTTTGGCAGTTGATCTTTTAACATACTGGAAAGTTTAGGAGTTAGCAAAGCTCTGAGGGCATCAGCTGCCCCCTGATTGTAAGGTGTTGAATTATCATCAGCACATAAACCACTAAGCCTTGATAGGGCTTGAGAAGCTCGCACAGCATGCAAATTTTTTGCAATCTGCACGCTAGCACCAACCCCATGTGACTCTGTCGCATCAGATTCCTCTGCAGTTGAATCATACTGAAGCAGAAGTGGCAAAAGGTACCTAATTTGACCAAATTATAAGTATTATGACAATTATATTTAAGTTTCAACAAGAAAAACTCATATAATGACCCCAAAAAATATATAGAAAATTAAATAATTTTTTTTAACACTTTATACCATTGATTATACCCACAGCCAAAAAAGGATGGAATGAACGGGATTCTAACAATTACAGTAAAAGCTTAAGCTAATAGGAAATTTTGAAACTGCTTAACCAGTATTCTCACACTCCTATGTGTGACCCAGACTCACTCTTAATATATGGGGACCAACATTTGAAATTTATAGTTTTTCAAATGAGAGGTAGAGTGGGGATAGGGTTTGAACTTAGGACCACATACTTTGATACAATGATAAATTACCACTAGTCCCAAAAGCTTAAGCTAATAGAAAATGATGTATTTAATGACTTAACCATCATTTCATCAATGCCAAAAACTATGTAAATTGTTTTTCTTTTCTTTTTTGCAAGTATATCTTAATTTTTTCCTTTCCCCATTAAGCAAGAAGACACCTTATCTAGATATGCCATAAAATTTAGAGCAAAGCAATAAAGCAGCCAACTCAAGGGTAGAATTTTTGATAAGAGAGTTTTGGCCCCAAGGGGAGAGGGAAGGGGAGATTCTAATTAGTGACTTCACTTCATGAAGGCAAGGTCCCAAGCTGATTGTGCTACCCCTTTGGATTAACAAAAAGGGTGGGATTAAGCAATATGGCTAATAGATATATTGAAAAATATTGTTATATGTAATATTATTAGTTGTAAGGGTAAATCAGTCGTGGTATCATTATTTTTTATTAGTAAAATAATTTATTAATGAAAAAGGTTACGATATACCCAAAAAGAGTGATTCTTTGAAATCTAGAAAAGAGGTACTATCTGTGAGACCCCACACACGAGACCAATCAAACAAAGATAGAAGTAGCAAGTCTTTGAGTTGGTTCTTTGAATTGACTTTTTTTTTTTGGATAAGTAAGATGAGAATATTATTAATAAGAGAAAAGCGAGAACAATACAAAGAGTTTACAGTAGTGAACAAAGGAAAAGGAAACAAAAAGACTTAAGCAACCCCTAATCTATTCTAATAGAAGAAAAAAAATCTGTAAGGGTAGAACAATCTGAGAAACCCCAGCATCGAGACCAATCGAAGAGGGTCCGCTGGCAAGACTCTAATAACTAAACCGCCATTTTCCCCTCATCCTCAAAAGACCGCCGATTTCGTTCAGTCAAATAGTCCACATTAAACAACCTGGGACCAAATTCCAAATATCAGAACTATGCTTCCCAAGCCAATGATACCAACTAAAAAAAAATTCCACAATTGAACCAGGCATGACCCAATCGATCCCAAACAACCGAATCATATACATCCACAAAGAATGAGCTATCGGACAAAAAAGTAACAGGTGGTTCACAAATTCCGCATTACAGCAGCACATACAACAACGATTCGCCAAATGACGACCACGAAGCATAAGGTTATCCAAGGTTAGAATCTGACCATGAGCTGCTGTCCACATGAAAAAAGTCACCATTTTAGGAACTTTAACTTTCCAAATGCCCTTCCAAGGAAAAGTGGAAGGAGCTACATTTCGAATCTTACGATAAAAAGACCGAGTATCAAACTTCCCACTTCCATTAAGATCCCAACTAAGCCTATCACACCCTCCACCCCTAGGAGTTCGGGTTTGGATGAAACGAAGAAGGGAGTAGGAAGCCGCTAACTCCCATTCATTGAATTCCCTATAAAATCTTAAACTCCACACTCTGTCATTATCATCCATAAGAGGGCTTAACACCTCCGAAATATAAGCCTCCTTATTGGCTAAACACAGAAATAGTTGAGGATAAAGAAATTTAAGAGGAACATCTCTAGTCCACTTATCATGCCACAAAAGGATACGAGAACCGTCCCCTATCACAAAAGAGGCATGCTTTGAGAAAGTTTCCCACCCTTCACTAATACTTCGCTATAACCCACAGCCATGAGCCCTACGACAAGCCCTAGTGCACCAACCCCCTTTTCCCTCCCCATATTTCATGGCAATAACCTTCGCCACAGATGAGTGGTTTCATGACCATACCTCCAAAGTCATTTCCCTAATAGGGCCAGATTAAAAGACACCAAATTCCGAATTCCCAAATCACCAAACTCACGCGGTAAACAAACCTTTTCCCAAGCCACCAAAGGATATTTGAAACTTTCAGCTGATGAACCCCACAAGAAGTTCCTCTGAATTCGATCCAATCTAGTCGCCACAGCTTTAGGGATAGTAAAAAGGGATAGGTAATAAGTTGGAAGGCTTGAAAGGGTACTTTTCAGCAAGGTGAGTCTACCACCCTTTGACAAATAAAGCCGCTTCCAACCTGAAAGCTTCTTTTCCATCCTCTCAAGGATCGGATTCCAAATAGATGTTGTTTTATACGAAGTTCCCAATGGCATACCCAAGTAAGTCATAGGCAAACTGCCCACCCTACATTGAAGAATATTAGCTAAAGATTGAATGTTACGCACCTCCCTAATAGGGACAATTTCACTTTTCCCCACATTCACCTTCAAACCAGTAAAAGCTTGAAAACAAATTAAAACCGGCCTAATAGTAAGAATCTGCTCTCTAGAGGCCTCACAGAAAAGAATGCTATCATCAGCAAATAAAAAGTGTGAAACACGAATACCGGTAGAATTAATAGGACCCGCTTGAAAGCCTTAAATGAAACCACCTTCCTCATTTTCTTCAGGATATGACTTAGAACCTCCATGATCAAAAGAAAGAGAAGGGGAGACAAAAGATTACCTCGTCTGAGACCTCTAGAGCTACCAAAGAAACCAACAGGAGATCCATAAACCAGAACTGAGAAGCGGGCGGTAGAGACACAAGTCTTTAACCATCTCCTCCATCTATCCCCAAAACCCATCCTTTCCAACAAATAAAACAAGGTGTCCCAATTTACATGATCATACGCTTTCTCAACGTCTAACTTACACACCACCCCTGGAGTACAACACTTCAGCCTACTGTCTAAACATTCATTAGCAATAAGTACTGAATCCAAAATCTGTCTGCCACCCACAAAAGCATTTTGTGACTCCGAGATAAGATTATCCAGCACCCGCCTCAATTTGTTTGTCAAAACCTTAGACAAAAGCTTATACACACTGCCCACTAAGCTGATAGGCCTAAAATCTTTGATATTCAAAGCATTATTTTTCTTGGGAATTAGGGATAAAAAAGTAGCATTCAGAGACCGTTCAAACTCTGTGCTCCTATGGAAATGATCAAAAAAGGTCATGACATCAATTTCCACTACACTCCAGCATTTTTGAAAAAATGACATAGTGAAACCATCAGGACCTGGGGCTTTATCCCCCTCCATCTCTTGAAGAACCTTCATCACTTCCTTCTTAGAAAAATCCCTCTCTAAATCAAGCCGCTCATCCTCCTCAATACTAGCAAACTCTAATCCATCCATAGAAGGGCGCCAAGTATCTGACTCAGTGTACAAATTCTGATAAAAATGGACCACCTTCGACCGTACCTCTTCCTCATCCTCATAAAGGACACCATCCACCTCTATACCCCTAATATGATTAGTTCTTCTATGGGAGTTTGCAACCCGATGAAAAAAGCGAGTATTATTGTCCCCCTCTTTCACAAATAACATCCGGGACTTTTGTCTCCAAGAAATCTCCTCCAAAGAGGCAAGATGTGCAATCTCACCTTCAATCTGAATACGACGAGTTTGGTCCTCCTGAGAAAGACCTAACAAGTCCTCCCTAGCATCCAAACCCAACAAATCAGATAAAAGACATTTCTTCCTAAAGGCCAAATCCCCAAATTCCTCCTTATTCCACTTTTTCAAGTCTTCTTTAAGAGCTTTTAATTTACAAGCCAGAATAAAGCTAGGAGAACCCGAAAAGCAATACCCATTCCACCATTGACGAACCCTCTCTACAAAACCCTCTTCTTTCAACCACATATTCTCAAACTTAAAGGCACTCCGACCTTTACTAACACTACCAGCCACCACCAAAAGTGGGCAATGATCTGAAACTACACGAGGGAGTACCCTTTGAGACACCTTTCCAAAATGATCTACCCAATCCACCGATGCCAAGGTTCTATAAATTCTTGACATACAATTTGTCCCCGAATCTCTAAACCAAGTAAAAGAAGCCCCTTCAAGAGGTAAGTCCACAAGGTAATTAGCCTCAATGAAGTCTGAAAAAGCAAACATAGCCAGACTAAAAGTCTCACAACCCAATCTCTCACTCGGAAAATGAATGATATTGAAGTCCCCAAAAACACACCAAGCCGTATTCCACCTGGAATGCATCCTTGTAAGCTCCTCCCATAGAGAGCACCCCTCTGATTATCATCATTGGGCTCATACACTCCCGAACCAGCCCACACAAAATCATCCACAACCCCCTTCAGTAAAACGTTAACAGAAAACCGACCAACAACACTATCAACTTTTTCAAGAACTCTCTTATCCCAAACCAATAACACCCCCCATGTAGTATTGACTGCGTCTAGAGCAACCCAATCAAGGAACGGACTAACCCAAAGACTTCGAACAACAGCAGAGTTCAAGGAAGACAGCTTCGTTTCTTGAAAGCAAACTATATCACACTTCCACTCCTTGAGAAGATTTTTGCATACCTCTTGCTTCTGAGGATTATTTAATCCCCTAACATTCCAAGATAACAGCCGTAAACTCATTTAAAACTGGTAATCGCCCCCCGTACCATCTAAGAAGTCTCTGTTCCTCCCCTTAGATGCTACCCCGTCATAATTAATAGAAGAAATTAAACCTTTGAGTTCTCTAAGCCCTTTCTGCTTTGAGTTCACAATTCCTCTAGCAGACCCAGCACTAACAACATCAACACAGTCTTGTTCAAGAAGACGAAACAGAGCCAGACATTGATCTTCGTGCTTAACAATAGGAAATCCCACAATCTTACAGAAGTCTTTCATCAGATTACATACCCATTTCGAATTTTTCACCTCTGACCCCCGAACCTCTCCCTCATCAACTTCCTGGATCACCTCCAACTCATGTTCATAAGGATCCCATTTAGATAGAGGTGAGCACTCCACAAATCCACTCTCTTCCTCTCCGTGAATTAACCCACTGGGATTAACTTCACCGTTCTTCCACTGAAGAAGAAGATGCTCAGACCCTACCTGGGTCAGTTCAACCCCTTCCAAGTGGTACGGCGACCCTGGCTTAGCAATAGAATTACTCCATTTTTCTTCCTTCTCACCTGAAACCACCGTGGAGTTGTCTCTTCCTTCAAAACAAGGACCCTTCTTGCTACCCAGGCCCGACAGAGGAGCAAAGGAGTTATGAGCAGCACCCTGATGTCGAAGATCAGAAGAAACCACAAACTCACATCCCATCGGCCTCGCTGGCGACCCTATCCTCAAAACACCAGCTATCGGGGAATGGGTCACGTCCCTCTTCCTTCAATAGGTCACAACCTCGCCGGAAAACCCAAGTTTGGGACCTTCCGTCGCCCTCGCCACTTCGTCGGGGTGGTCTTCCTCTGATTCCGGCACCGCTACAGTCACCGGCGACCCAGAGTTATCCCCCGATCTCCCTCTCGAGCTCTCACCTTCAACCCACAAAGACTGGGCATCAAATAATACATTTAACGAAATGGGCTTGACCAAAGTACCCTCATTTAGTGAAGGTGCTATGGCCACGGGCTGGGCTTTAACAAGCCCACCAGCATGTTTTGTAACTTCTAGCCCATCACTTGAAACCTTGGGCCATCTGAGCTCCTTAACACCCATACAGGTCACCTTACGTCTCCCGCCCTCAGACTTGAACACTCTCAAAGCCAGAGTAGCTGGGGTCAATTTAAAAGAAAAAGCCCGCATGGGTCTGCCATTAATGACTGAAACCTCGCCATATTTAACTGGACCATTTTCTTTAGGACCTCCAAGAATCCCGTTCTGCCCCAAATTTGTTCCAAAATTTTCAAAATTCCTTAACTTTTGCTGACTACCAAAAGCAGACAAAAATTTCCCACTCTGGTCACCACTAGCTGACTGACCACCTCCACCACCACCATTATTGGAGGAAGCTTCAGCCATAGAAGCTGGTTTAGCACCAGTGAAAAAAATCCTTAACTCTCTGAAACAAAGACCAACATGCACGATTGTAACTTGCTGGTATCATAATACAGCCTCTCCTAGACCCTCCAAAATATACCGTAATAACTACAAAAAGACCGGATTTGTTAGAACTCCCACGGAACTCTATTAGCTTCCCATTTTCCCTCAGTCTCTTACAGAGTACAGCTCTACCAGGCACCCAGTCATGTATATCAGCGAGACAAGTAAGAATCCACTCCAACCCCCTACGACCAACCCAAATAGAGCTCTTAACACCCCAAAGTGACTCGTGTATAGCATACGAATCAGCCCGCCCCCCGTCAAAAGAAAAAGAGAAAAGTTTGGCATCAATGCGAAACGACCTCTTACTGTCCATGTGGTTCAAGGATTGAGGTAAAGGAGGGATATTTTGTGAATTTTCTTTGGTGGGGGTAACTGGTATGGCTAAAGGTGCGGGTGCAAGTTTAGGCAGTTTCGACAAAACATGGTTAGACCCCTGAGGTGGTGGGGATGGGGGAGGCAAGGATGGAGGAGGGGGAAAGGGATAAGGGAAAATCCCAAACTGTGGAGGGAAGCAGGGGGGGGGGGGGGAGGAGGAAAAAGGAAGGGCGGCAAAAAAGGAAAAAAAGAAGGTGATGTTTGTGGGAGGGGGTGAAGGTGAGGTGGAGGAGGTTGGGTAGGATGAGGGAGGGATGGGGGAGGCGGGAGGGGAAGAGGAGGCATCACAGGGGGCTCCTTTTTGTTCCCTCAAAGACCTCATTATTGTGCTCCTTCCACAATAGCTACATCAGACATAACTGTGTAAAATTCTAAATTGCCAAATAGTGCTTCCCAAACCGATTTCTCCACCTAGATAAAAGATAAACCACCCTCTCTGGTAGCACCCAATGGATCCCAAACAATCTAACAACCAAACTCCATTTCACAAAAGCAACCTCACAATGGATCAACAAGTGATCTACTGTCTCCGCACTACACTAGCACATAAAGCACCACCCAACAAAGGTAAGACCCCGCTTGAAAATATTATCACATGTAAGGATCTTCCCCCAGGTAGCTATCCAAACAAAGAACAAGACCTTAGAACACCAAATGCTCTTCTAGGGGAAAGGGTTTGTTGATGCACCACAAATAACCTCATAATAAGAGCAGACAGAAAAGACGCCATTCCCTTGTAATTTCCATACCATCTGCTTAATATATATATATATATATATATATATATATATATATATATATAGTAGAGCTAATGATATTCATTCATTAACCCTAAGAGATATTTTTGGTCAATGGATTTACATGGTAGCATCAATTCATATGGGTCCAACCCAATGTTCCATGAGCAAACTTAACATATAGAGGTAAATTGTTATCTTGTCTGATAAAGAGTGTAGAGTGGTGTGATTACTACCCCATATATCTCTACACGGGCCCATGTTGCTGAGATGTTCACAAAAGCATTGTGGAAGGCTCAACTAGATTTGTTATGTAACAAGTTTCGGACCATATATATAATTATATACCAACTTGAGGGGGAGTTTTACAAGTAAAATTGTATTAGTTGAAAGGGTAAATTGGTCAAGCTATCATTATTCTCAAAACTGTAAATAAAATGTATATTAGGGCAAATGATATTATTAACCCTAAGAGTAATTTCTAGTCAATGGGTTTACAAACATAACGTACTGACTTACCATAAGACCCCAGCATTTAGTAAGGCATTCTGCAAATCAGAGGACACAGAAACATGGGCAATTGTCTGGAGGGCAGAATCAACAGCTGCAGGTACAAGCTCAAGTTCAGTGCCGTGAACAATGTCCTCAACTAGTCCAGAAAATCCAAGCATCTCAGCCCTGGCACTCTCAAATTGACTCAAAACAGAAAAGGTTCGCATAACGTTTGTAACAATAATGGCCGATGGTTCACTTGCAGGAGTAGATGGCTGAACTACACACATGCAACGGGAAAGAAGAACTGCAAGAAGTTGTATCCCACCATCCCTCACAAGTTCTTCACCATTCAATGAAGATGATGCACACCTAAACATGAGTAAATCATAAGTAATCAAACATGTGCATGTTGAAGTTCAATTATTATACTGAAACAATTAAATTGAATATTGGGCTTTACGTCAGCCAAATAAGCTCTGATGCGGCAACAAGGAGAGGTGCCCTATCAGATGAAAGAAAATTGTTATCATCTTGGTCCACGGTAACTGCATTGAGCAGCATGGGATAGCCAGCATATTTAAATGGCTCCAGTAGATATCCATATCGTCGGTATAATATGCACTGTCCTTTCAATAGAAGTAACAACCTCCAAGGTTGAGGACCTTGCAACCCTTGCATGGTGGCCTACAAACAGTCAAATTGAGTAAAGAATTAGCAAACTTAAAACAGTGAGATGAAGTTGAATATTGATGATTCAGATCTTTCAACATTGAGAAGACTTCAAAACGATATTAAGTAGAACTCTTGAACTTTGTTAGAAGATAAATTAAATTAAGGACTCAAGGTACCAGCTACAGGTATGTGTAGATTTATGTTGTCAGACCCATATTATGAAATAACAGGCCTCTTATATAACTTCCATTATCTAACAGTACCAATGGCCATGGGAATATCACTGAAATTTTATAGATAATCATGGGCATTTTCATGATTTCAATCATTTTAAGATTGATATTACTACATCTAGACCAAGTGTACCTGCAGGCGCTCATAAGCTTTCTGTACAGCGAGAAACTTCTCACGCCCTTCAGGATTTTTGTCTGGATGGTATTTCATTGCAAGTTTCCTATATTGTCTCTTGAGCTTTTCTTCATCAATGTTCTCAATCTGCTTGGATATGTTAGATATCTCCTCAACCCCCTCAAAAGAAGGCTTCTTATTGGCATCATCACTTGACACATCTTCCAGAGATATCTCTAAAATTTTGCAAGCTTCTTCTTCAGAAAGATCCATGGGCCTTCGTGTCAACTCTTCACGCCACATTGCCAGTAATGACTGAAGAAATTCAACATGTTCAACAATTGGCCAATCTCGAAACTGAATCTCATCACATAAATTCCGAAGGTAATAACGGTGACACCACATTTCGTCTCTTAGCTCTGGGTATGTCACTGGTGGCATAGGAGCATACTCATATAAAGAGTGGCAATGCTGTGACAACTTCTGAGGAAAATCACCAAGATGCTGCAAAACCTGGTAAAAAGGAATGAAACATAGATTCAGTTGTAGTTTATAGATAAAATTTCCTTAAGCAAATGAAACACATATTGCATGCGCCCCACTTGAAGGTTTGGAATACCTGGCGAATCAAATTTTCTGCTCGCATTTTGTGTGTCCATATAATCTCAGGAGTATCAGAATCAGAAACCATTGCAGCAGCAAAGGCAGCTGGACCACTACGCTCCAGGACATACAGCAAGGATTCAGGAAGAAGTCCACCCAATACACTACGTTTTGCCAGTGGCAATGATGAGGAAAGAGCAGCTTCTTCCCCCCCATGAAAGGCTTGATGGACATGGGTCACTGAGAAAAGTTGTGCAATTGAAAGGAGATTAGATCCAGGGTATGCCAGGGCAAAATAAAATGTGCCTGTGCTGTATAGACGTATCATAGCCTTGGGATTTCTGGTAACAACAGCTTTCAGCAAAGCAGCAGCACCCTCTACAATACTTGGTTCCCCAGAAAGCATAGCCTAAATTAATTTGGCAAACAGAATCGAGGATAATGAGTTCTATACAACCATCCAGGTTTCATAAGTAACTAAGAGGCAAGCACCTCCAAAAAAAACCCCTAATTATCCACACATATTCAATTAATAACTACAAATCAAGATTTTATAATGTAGACACACGTGAAGTAACGTATACACATGCTTGACATAAATAGAAAACTAGGAATCAAAGGTTTCACAATAAAGACACACTTGACATAAACACATAATTTTTCCAGGTCCAAAAAGAGCATCAGAATGCCACCTAGAACTCATTAAGTAATAACAATTAAAAAGAGACCATCACACACACACACACACTGACAATCATTCCAGGTCCAAAGGGATCATCATGCTACAACCTAGGACTCATTTAGCATTTATTTTTATTTTTTAAAAAGAATCAAAATTCACCAGTGTAATATCTGAAGGCAAAGTGGATTAGAGAAGATCCATTTTACTCTAGGAGTTGTGACTCTTTCCCTCTCTCACATACAGAATCGTTTCAAGTCCAAGGAGATAATCAGGCTGCCACCCAGGACTCATTTAGCATTACAAACTGAATTTTATACCTGTGCAATATGAGGAAGACAGCGTGGACTGGACAAGATCCGTTTTACCCTAGGAGTTGGGGTAACTATCTCTCCAGCATCATCTAGATCTGAATGAGCAGATACCATGCTATGTAATATGGACAATGCTGCCTCTCCTACCTGAAAACAAATTAAATCTATCAAAAGGTATCAAGAAAATGAAATAAGACAAGGAAAAAGTTACAGATGCAATCTCTAAGCTGGTACAAGAACCAGAAATACACTTGTATAGCTACCAATTGCAAATATTCTATATGAAAATCCACAACATATGAGTCTTTTGCACATTGAAAATAAAATTGGCCATCAGCCCATGTAAGAGCCTACGCAACTTCTGGGAGGAGATTAGATACAGTCCAAACTTCAGCATATTTACAAGAAGTGGCTGCTGTCAAGAATTTAACCCAAAGACTACAGTTGATAATTCAAGACTTTTACCATTGCACTCCGTTTGCTTAAATGTTAAAGCTTTATGGAAAATGAGTCATTTTCCAAAAAAGCATTTTCTGGAAAACTATCTTATTTACCTGTGTTTTGCAGCAACCTTGAAAATCAGCTTGATAACGTTTTTTGGTGAGATAAGAGTTGTTTTCTGAAAAAATTTCGTCGAAAACCACCTCTTAAAAATAAGTCATTTTTAATAAGGTTTTCTACTGACTAAAGATAGTTTTTCTTTGACCTATTTTTTTTATACGCTACCAAACACTAAAATATATGGAAAACTATCTTCACATAAGGCTTTCCAATGAAACAAACAGAGTGTAATGGCCCCTTTCCCACACTGAAAAATATTTTGAGACAGTACTGATTTCAAGAAAAATAAACTAGTAAAATCAATGACATGCAATTTCTCCAGCACCCCCTTCATACAGTACTTCAATTAGAAGATAAGAATGACACTTCAGCACTGCAGGCTTGATTCCATTAAAGGCAAAATGCTCTAGACAAGAGCAACACTGATTTACTTGCAGCACATTCAAAAATCGATAACAAAACAAATAATCAAGTAGAGTTTACAGGTTCCAATAGACTAAGGACAATCAATTGTACAAAGGATTGAAGAATACTGCAAAGTTGGACAGTATGAAAAAAATCAAATAACTTAACCAATAGATACAACATAACTAGTATTAAGCTAAAATCAATTAAATGAGGCAGAACTGCAAGTACAGTCAAACAACTTCTTATGATAGGATAATACCTGAGTAGGAGTGAGAACCGGAACCCTAATAGCTAGCGCCCAACGAAGTTCACGGATATCACGCAATCTCTTCCAGTCTAGCATCCCAGAAGCCCAGCACCTTGTTGTCCAATCAATCGCTTTCTTTGACCAGAACCTCCTAATAGCATCTTTCTCCACAGGTCCAACTTGTGCACCATCCTTGTCAAAAAACAACCACTCCTTAAGTGGCTCCATGAAAGCAGTAGCAGCAATCAAATTTGACTGCAATGGGATAGAAGTCCTTTCTGAAGCCTCATAAACCACTGTCAGAAGATCCACCGCTAAAACACACCCTCCAACCAAAACACAAGCCTCCACATTTGATAGAACCTTCATCAAAGCCTGCACATACATACAATAAGTAACTTTTACCTCATCATACTATGCTAAAATCATTATGACAAACGCAAACTTCAATTCATGCTTTGCCTAGATCTCAGGCCCTTTCCATGTACCAGGTTGGTTTCAGATAATCAAAATCAGAAAACACTGATTTCCTATTCAGAACATTCAGAGTTTCATCTCTGGCGATTAGCAAAATGGTAGAACAGGGTTAAAGCCAGCAAAAATAGGCCTCAACAATGTTGAAAGGACAATGAGAATGTCTCTAAGGGTTATCAGTTAACACTATAAAAATGTGTTCACTGTTGAAATCCTAGTAAATGGTGATCATTCCACTACAACACACATTAACAAGAGAGACAGAGAGAGCAATCAATCTGAAACATGATCAAGAAATTCAATTTGCACAAGCAAATCCTAGTCAACAAAAGGTTGTAATGCAAATTATAAAGGAACAGAGTCAAGAATAATTTCAGCAGAAAGAAACAAAGAAAACGTATATCACTCACACCAGTATGCCCAACAGAACACGGAAGCAAGTAGGCATCAAGTCAACTCACTCATGAAGAGAAAAAAATGAAAATATAAAATCACAGGAAAAAATCTGAAGATACCTTCAAAAGGAGAAGAAGACGGTGCCTCAAAGCTCTATCATCTGTTCTATCTAAGAGAACTGTGATGTGAGCAGTTCCCTCAAATGGGCCTATTGTTTTATAATGCTGCTCATACACAATTGCCATTGCCCTTGCACAAAGCTCTCTAACTGAAGAACCTCCTCCTCCTCCAAAACCATCTAATCTTCCCAAATCACACCAATCATCAGATGCACCCATTTCATCAGGAACAGTACCATCTACTGTAAGCCCTATGTCAGCATCACATAAGAACCGATGATAGAGTGCTCTAAAGAAAGCAACTGGATCACGCAGTGGAAAATCCTGAGCCCTGCCACTGCTTCCACTCTCAAGCAGCAAACGCAGATAATATTGACCCACGCAAACTTCCTTGGACAAGCTAGGATAACTAACTGAGAACTCAGAGTAGTTCCAGGATATTTGTGGCACGCTATCTTGCCCGGTCATAATCTCTACCGCGGTGCCTCCTGGAACAATATCTTCAGTGCGCTCCTTCTCAACATCTAGTTTATGAACCTCAGCCTGCAAAGCTTCTCGTAATTCTTGCCTGGTACGCTCATTCCAGATCAAATCTGCACGATTATGGTCGAGACTGAAAGCTCTCCAAAATTCAGGCCAATTACAAAGTAACCTTCCAGAGCCCACAGGTGTGTTCTCCACAACAACCTGAGCAGGAGCTGGAAGGCCCATGTTTTGTAAACCAGCTATACTGGGATCAGAATCAACCAAATTTGAACCATTTGGTTCTGATGCTTCGTTAAGACTCACTGATGGAGAATCAGCTGAACCAGCAACAGCTGATTGATCGTTTAGTGCAGCTCTGGGAAAGGGAGTTTCACCGGTCGAGTTATCATCAGAGGGAGCAATGGACGACTGATCAGTTGTAGTCTGTCCAAGATTTGAATCTAGAGTAGATTTTTGGTAGCCATCTGACCCTTTAAATGCACCAGCAACTGTCTGCCTCACCAAATCACCAACTTCAAAAGTATTGACAGAAGGTGAGGACTGTTCTTGAGGTGCAAGTCCTCTTCCTGTACGACCTTTCCTCTGCTGAAGTAAACGTCTCTTTCTTCCACTGGTTAATGATCCTTCTTGATTGATATCTTCAGTAGCAATTCCATCAGAACGTGTATGCAAATAAGCAACAAGCCCAGGGGGCAGAACTCTAGACAATAAATCTAGAGCTGGTTGGTAGGAATCTGCCCAGAGGGCAACAAGCTGTCGACTGACCTCACGCCTCTCACCAGCTGGAAGGAAAAATGCATGCAATAAATGCCTCAGCAATGCACCATCACGCAAAGCAGCATCACGCATGGACTCTGCAGCAATTGCATCTTCCTCTGCAATAGTACGCATAATCACAGCTACAGCTTCCCTAACACTTTCAGCGGGATGTCCAAACAGTGCAAACAAACGACGCTTCAATCCAGCTACTTGGCGTAATAGTTCAACAAAAACGGTGTATTGAGTAGTTTCACTATGTGGTTCACATATCATAGCTTCAAGAACTTCAACAACAGTCATTGACAATAAAGGTGATACAGACATAGGCTTCAGCCTGTTGACAAGAATAATAACATAACCATGATGAGCAAACAGCACCGACTTAGTGTGCATAATTGTAGCATGCTGCTCTCCTTTGGAATCTGTTAATATGTTTGAATCCCCAGGACCACCACCAATAAGTACTGCAACAAGGCCTGCAGCTTCAGCAGCTACACCCTCTGAACCGTTTCTGAGTAAACCCATTATTCTTCCAACAGCAGCAGGAAATGACATCACATGAGACGCTGCACTTCTTGATGCCAGCAATCTACGTAAACATCCAACAAAGCCAATTACTGTTGCAGCTGCTTTAGGTGAAGGGGGCGGTAAGGGAGGAGCCTCTGGAGGAAGATTTGGAGTGGCTGGGAGCATTGTAATTAAGGCCATCAAAGTCACTTCAGGTACTTCAATGTTAGGTGGAAGTCCACTATATGGTATACATGCATTGAACTCCCTTATTCTACGCCAAAGCTTAGCTCTTGATCCAGGAATAGAACCACCTTCAGCAACGGCATCTTTTGCAGTTGTTGCTAAGTGTTTCAAATGCATGGAAGCACTTTCCATATCAGTGCCTGGGCTTTGTTGTCCAAATTGTATATGAACTCTTCCGCAAGGCGGATCAATGCGATGACCAGGCATAGTCAGCCT
Source organism: Castanea sativa (assembly GCF_040712315.1). Lineage (NCBI taxonomy): Eukaryota > Viridiplantae > Streptophyta > Magnoliopsida > Fagales > Fagaceae > Castanea > Castanea sativa. The sequence continues at coordinate 75,113,012 of NC_134013.1, read as the reverse complement.
CGGTAATATGGGCACTGGGCACTGACCCTACACAATTTAGTTCAGGGGTCAACCACACCACATGAAATTTAGTAAGTTATCTATCACTAATAAAATTTTAGCTGCAATTATTCATAAGGGGAAAAAAAATCATCTAGTTGCAATTAATTAGAATCATGGTAAATTATAAGGATTTTTTTATATAATTTAATAGTTACTATGGGGTGGGGGATTTGAACCCTGGATGTCTCCATTGGAAATACCATCCAAGAGAGAACACATCTAAAATAAAATACAAGGATTTAAAGCTTCACATTACAAAATCTAAAATAAAATCATTGCACCATCCAAGAGAGAACACATCTACCTACTTCTGTTTGCAACACATCCCGAACTGCAGCAAGTAAGCTATCTCGAGACGTGCTTGCATAAACCTACAATTCATGCCATACACATCAGAAAATTACCCCCTAAGTGAAACAATAATTAAGAGTGAAGATAATAAATGCTCACATGGATCGGGCACCCATCATTAAATTCAATTGCAAACATCTGGGGCTCCTCAGCAAATCGAACTAGAGAGCTTACTGCAGATAAAGGACGAACGCTAACAGCCTGCACACATCTAGTGATGATTCTCAACATTTCATATTACTCCAATAAACACACACCAAACTACGTAAATATAACACTAAAAGAGTGTTAAATACATGAAAATTATTCGCATTTTTAAATGCATGTGATCATCTTCTACTTGCATGTACTTTTCTCTTAATCAGAATTATAAGATTTGTATAAAAATCAGCAATGATTTGCCATATGATGTGAGAACCTCATCAGGAAGGGCTACTCAATAGCAAGTTGATGTTGTATGTGCCGTTGTAGTGGGACCACCTCTTGATTCATTGTAGTGTGGCCTTTGAGTTGTGGAGTTTAATATTTTTAGGATGTTTGGGGCTCAGTGTGTATTACCAAAGTAGGTTCTTGATTTATTATGTGGGTGGCTGAGTAGGGGACCTAATTCAAATATCTAGAACCTTACTCCTTTATGTTTTGTGGATTATATGGAAGGAATAAAATCGTTGTACTTTTGCAGATGTGGAGCATACGTCAACTCAATTAAAACATCCTTCATTAGTTCTATTTATTTTCATTAGTCCTTCATTAATTCTCTTTATGAGTGGTCTTTTGTATCGGGTCTCACAAATATTAAGTTCACTCCTTCATAGAGTCGATCTATATGTAGATATTTTCCAATTATAATTCTTTAGGCTATTTCATGTCTAATTTCACGAGGTAGTCTTTTTTCAATAAAATTATTTTTACCTATAAAAAAAAATCAGATTTTTTTTCTTTTTTTATAAATAGGATATTAATTTTCTTCAACATGATCATGACAATTATTAAGAATTTAGGTGAGGTATTGTGTAGGAGACAAAACTTCATCTAGTGGAATGGAAGATCTTGTGTTCACCACTTCACATACAAGGCCTAGGTATCAGAGAGTTATGTAGTACTTTTATCAATTCGTTCTTGGGGAAATAGTTAAGGTTTAACTTAAGAGAACGATCATATGTGAAGACGTTTGGTGACAGTTATATATGGGATGCATTTTCTATATGGACTACATCTCTGGGAAAAAACTAAATAGTAGATGATTTTGTTAAATGAATGATGACCATTATGGAATGGTGTTGTATGTGTAAATGAAGTGGTGAGAACATGGATCATTTGCTACATTCCCCGATTGCTGCAGAGTTCTATACTTTTGTCTTTTTGTTGTTTGGGATTAGATGGGTGATGCCTAAATCACTGTATATGTTACTTCAATGTTGGACAAATTGACCTAATTCATTCAGATATGGAGCCTGCAATGTAGGGCTCTCATGTGTTATGTGGCTTGTGGCAATTATGGAAGGAAAGATATAGGATGACTCTTTTGATTGTTGGGATCCTCTCCATTTAAAATGGATTTATTTCATGGTTTAGATTAAATATTACAAATCTAAAGATGTATCCAATGCCACATCAATTAAATTTTTAAATGATGTTGCACCCTGTACAGTATCATATCCACAAAATAACGAACTCTCCATTTAAAGTGAAATGAAGATAATCTTGTTACAATTTTCGACGTGCGTGAGCTTTCAGTTGAGAGAATTAAGTGAATGTATGTTAGCTCCTTAATTTCACTAGATGTCATTCAATAAGTTTAGACCCAAACCTTAAGGGGTGAACTTTCAGTTAAGAGAATTAAGTGAATGCATGTTAGCTCCTTAATTTCACTAGATGTCATTCAATTAGTTTAGACCCAACCTTAAGGGGTAACGCAATCAATTGGAGACCATGCCTCATGAAACAGAGGTCAATAGGTCAAATCTCCCCTTTCCTCTACCCTTAGGGCCAAAACTTACAAAATAAAAAAGGGGAGATCAGTGCAAACCCTCTAATCTTATAGATTTTATGCATTCATTGTATGCTTGATTTCTTTGGGGGGGACAGTTGTGTATATAGCCGAGATAAGTACAGAATATAGCCTATATACTTAAGCTATTTCCTTTATCTATTGCATTTTTTTCAGCTTCTTCAATATTACAGTTATTAAAATAAAAATAAAAGAATTTAGACAAAACAATGTTAAAAATTCATTGATCAAAAAATAAAAATCTATAATAAGTACCACTTATTTATAAATGCATTGATTGAGCAATCATCATGAAGAGGGTAAAGAACTAACAGTTCATTCCCTTAATTTTGAAAATATGACCAAAAGTCTATGAAGTCAAGCCTAACACAAGGAGTAGTTACTCCAACTCTAACATCTACCAAAAGCCCAAAATATAAAATTCAAAAAACTAAAATTCGGTCAGCTTACTTCATAGTTCTCTGGCCGCCTCTCAACAAGTGAAACCTTTGTAAGAATAAGTTGACGAGATACAGCATCACCATGCTCCCCAAGTCCTCCCTTTGGTCCAACTCCCAAACTCAATCCAGGAACATTCAGAGTTCCATGCGCAGCAGACCGCAACCTTGTCACAGACCAACCTCCACAAGGGGTTTCTTCTGCTCCCACTGCCTCTTTTGCTGTATTTGACAAGTTTCCAAAAACTAAAGTATAAAAAGCTGAAACACAAAAGAAAATGACTATGGCTAAAAAGAGCAGGAACTAATGCACTACCCCTTCTCTTCAAATACTCTGCTGCACTGAGAGATTGAGAACTATCCACAGATAGTGACAAGCCAACCATCGATTTTGCAGTTTTAGTCTGCCAAAAAGGTACAACTATATAAGTCTTGATGCAAAATATTTCCCAGCGCATCAATGCAATCCAAAAGGGATAAACAAACATTCAAGTAAAGTCTGAGTTATTTGCATAGGGGGCACTTCAGAGCTAAAAGGAAACCCTGGGCAAAATTTCAGTAAATTACATATATATAACTGTTTTAGACGCCAGCCATACCAAATTTGAGATGATAGAAGAAGTCGTGGTCCCTGAAGCAGCCTGGAAAGCTTTAGATTTTCTTCCGTATAAAGGGCAAAGAACAAAACCTCCATATTCAACATTTTTCTTCCCATAAGCATCGGAGAGGAGAATGATGGCAGGGGAATTCATATCTCTAAAATCCAAGCACCAGCGAAGGTCTCCAGATTTTAAGTCGATAAGTTCAACACCAACATATGTAACTTTCAGTTTCTGTATAAGTCACCAGTTGTAAATACAAAAGTTTTAGTATTCTGAAAAGTAAAATTTAAGAATAGTGAGGTACATTGTACATATAGTCATACCAATTTCAATGAGCTTGGTTATTGTAACTAGTGTCCCTATGATTTAACAACCAATCATAAAAGTTTTTTAAAAAAAAAGTTAGAAGGAATCCAAGAATTCTGTGCTACATACATTCACTTTAGCAAAAGCCTAGATGTATCAAATTGGCTGCCAAGTCTAACCTATTTGTATCAACGGCCTTTGACCATGAATGTTGCAGAGATTTTATTGGGTCACAGCTAAATTGGAAGAAAAATAGTAATAAGCTCTTGTCAAGCAAACTATATCCTTTTCGTGAAGTTACTTTCATGTCTTTTTTTTTTTTTTTTCTTGTGGATAAGTTACTTTCATGTCTATTAGCACCGCAGTTTCTATCCTAACTAACAAGCTCTACTCACACTTGGTTACAAAAATTTTCATTTCTATGCTTATATCAAATTTGCTGTCTACTAAAGCAGCAAGACACACTTTTTTGTGCCTTCATACAGTCTCAACAACTCTTTAACATTTGATTCACACTACTAATGCCTCGTATAACCGAACCTTCACAATATCATAAAATCAAAAATAATCCTAAAACCACACTAAAATCCGAACAAACTTGAATTTTACAATCAACTTTAAACAGTTAACACAGCAAACAACCACATTGCACAATGCGTACACAATTAAAAGGGACAGAAGTAAAGCAGTAGCTTACAAAAGGGGCCCACTCCGAGGTCCGGCGCCGGAGATGTAGAACCGGAAACTCGGCCACGGCAGTCAACCTATTCCACCGAATTCTATGCAATTCGGTCAAAATACTAGCCCTATACCTTGACGAGAACTTCATCCCCTTGAATTTACCACGCCCGTCGGTCCTCACACTCAAATTAAACTCGTTCGAATTGTCATCACGGCCGATAATCGGCGTGGCGCCCTCGAAATCGGAAGCGACGTCGTAGGAGTTAGTGACGGAGAGAGTGGTGGGGTCCAAGGTGATTATAGAGAGGCTGGAAATGCACAGTATACGCTTGTAACGGCCGCGCCAGGAGTGTTTGATGACGAGGTAGCGGGCTAAGTACTCGAGCTCTTCGACGAGGGTAGGGGCAGAATGGGAACTGTGGACGGAGGAGTCCATGGTGGCGGCTTTTCGCCGCGGCGGCGGGGGTGGTGGTGGTTGGGGATGATTGGGTGCGGCGCGGCTCAGGGAATCGAGGTAGGCGAGGGAGTGGTGATGTGGCGCATGTTGAGAACGTAGAAAGAACCAGAGTCCCGCACCGGATGCCGACCCCGCCGGGCTTCGGTGAGGCCCAGACTGATTCGCCCCCAGTTCTGATCTTTATTTACGAATTTATCCAATCTTCGATTCGCTGAAACACAACCTAATCAGACCTAAAATTCTTCATCTAAATTATAAGAGGAAAAAGAAAAAAAAAAAAAAAGTGTGCTTTTGAAAAATGCTTTTTGAATCTGTGATTTTGATTAGGAAACTGATAAAAATAGATAAGATCGCGAAATGTGTACGAATTGAATCGGAGATAGAGAGAGAGAAAGAGAGATCGAATTGAGAATTGGCAATTTTGAGAGAGAGAGAGAACAGCTAGGAGGCTTCGCTGTGAGGTACCATACTGTCAAATGCTCAAAGCAATTTTCGGTTTGGCCAAAACAATTCTGTGAGGATATCATCACCTGCGGGTGGTTTATAACTGATGACGTGGCTACTTATAGGTTAAGCAAGATCTGAACCGTCTAAACTCTATAGTGTCGCTGGGTCGACCTTAAGAATAAAACGGAACGGGTCACACTGGGGCCCATGGACCAGGCACTACAGTCCGATCGCTTTCGCGCATGATACCAAACCACAGGAATGGACTTGATTCATACTATTTTCATTTTCGCGTCTCTACTCTCCCAAACCCAGCCCAAAATTAATTCTTGTTAGAAATTTTCATTCCCATGAATAAGGTATTCTTGGAGTAAAATATCTGATTCTCCAGATTAGTAATTATTTTTATGCCTTCAGATAAGTTATAGGAAAATTTCCATCTCAAATTTTTTAAAGAAAAGAATATATAACAATTTTTGTGAAGAATATTTCTTTTTCTTTTTTCTGTTCTTACTTATTAGCCAGAATTTTTATGCCTGTACCGTCCTTTTTTTTTTAGAGAGAAAATTTTAGTTGAGGAGATTTAACACTAAACATAACCGATTTGATTAAGGATGAGGAGATTTGACACTAAGCTAAACTCGCATGAAGGAATAAATGCCACTGAGCTATATTAAGCTACTGACGGGTGGTAATTATTCTTTGATTAAAAAAGTTTACCATTTAAACGTATAGATCACTTATCATGCTTCACATGATACATGCACACGATTAAAATCCCCCAACCCCATTTAAGTGCTGCAATTCATTACTTACTGGAAAATGATAAACACTGATTGATTGCATCAGGGAAGACTGCCGAAACTATTTCCACAATTTGCTAATAAGACAATAATATAGCTGGACCTAGGATTTATATTAATGATTGCGAATGTTCCATCTTTCTCACTTTCTTTTTTCTTACAATAAATGGGGATAGAGGAAATTACAAATGTTGAATCACATCATTAAGTTGACAAAAGAAAACAACGAAAATGAAGCTGGACCATCAGATAATCAAATTCGGTTATTAAGCATGTAGTCTAGATCATCAACGTAGTATAAATACGTGTCTATTTATAATGCCGTAATTTTTAATTCACAATAAATTTATTCGAACAGAACCACTTTAGGTCGAGAGCTGGCCTGCACACCATAATTTCTAAACTCTTTAACTCAGCAGATTTCGAACACAACCAAATTATTCTTATCTTTTTATCGTAAGACACATGGTAGCAGATTGGAATCATAAACCATAAGGGTGTATTTGTATATTTATGTCCCCAAAAAAAAATTGTTGGATGCACCCGTGTGAACAGAAATCTCACATGAAGAAAAGATAAACAACCTGAGAAATTTATTATAAAATAAATAGATTCAAACTATAGTCTCGAGATTTTGGTTGAATTAATTTCCCTCTATTTCTACTCAATGGAAATCAGCCGATGGCGGCATGCAGCAATAGGGCAAGGTTATCAAAGTCTCTTTCGCCAGCAATTAATATGTAAGAAGTATTTTTTTTTTTTTTTTGAGAATGGATATGTAACGAGTAAAACAAGGAAAATATGTAATATCCTTCTTTGCACTAAACAAAAAGTTGAGTTGTGACATAAAGGGATAACCAGTAAAGAAATCCAGGAAACAATATGGAATGCATATTTCTTATCTACAAATTGTGAATGTGATTATCTATCACGAAACAAAATCCATGTCTTAGAAGCCTGAATATGCAATCAATCTATTTCTTACTTTATGAAATCAATCTATTCCTTACTTTATCTACAACTGCGGAATAAGGCCCAGCCATTCTCCCTCTACAATCAATCTTATCTGTCTACGCAATTAGAAGCTTGAACCAGAAGGACCAGCAGAAGACCCACTGGCTTCCCCAGAGAAAATGATCTTCTGGTTCATAGAAGAACCTTCAGTGACTTTGCATTCTGACACATCACCAATGTCCAATCTACTAGGCAGATGTTCAGAAAAATCACTAGGAGATAACTGCAAATTTGAAACAATCCCAGAGCAGGAAAGATAAGAAATAAATGAGAAGAAAATTCTATGATCACATTTCAAAACAACAGAGAAAGCAAAAGCTTAGTCTTAGACACCACACAAAGATAACTGTTATTCAAACCTTGAATCACCGTTTTAATTGAGTTTTAATTGATTACTAATATAAACGATAGAATTACATAAAACAGAAAGGAGGAGAAACAAAACCAAAGTTGTTGCATATAAGCATATAATGGCAAAGTACTAAGCATATAAAGTAGCACCTCTACCCAATTGGATACACTTAATGTTACTATGTTGTAAAGATTGAAACTCATCTAACCATCTATCAAATATATTACTTTTGAAAGGGTGGGAATGGTGGACGGGAGTGTCCTCCCTGCACTTTATTGATGCAGTCGTTCAAGAAGCAAATTGGCATTGAAAACAACATCATATGTAATCACTGGTATGTTATAAATTGAAGTAAAGGCTTTCCACTGCATACAACTTTTACCTCTAGTTCATTCAGCATATCAATAGAGGTTTCCAGGTCACCCTCATTAACAGAATAAACATCAGCAAGGGACTGCTCTGACATATTGGGAAACATAATTGCCAGATAAGCCAGATCCATCTCAGGATCTTCATCAACACACTGTTTTTTTGTCAGCTCACTCGAATTCTGCACACCCTTCTTTGTGAAATCAGTGCTATTGAGAAGTTCATTTACGTCATGTAAGTCATAATCAGCACCAGCTTGGGGATAGCTTTGATTCATTCCAACAGGGCCATTAGGAGGACAATTGGACCAAGTATTCTTACCAACATTCTTCAAAGAATCTTCTGTTGTTAACCCAGAAACTTGGTTCTTATTGCGAAGTGGTATGTATAATGCTGCATTTGGATTTAAGGATGACATTCCTGGCTTCATCTTCTCAATTAAAAAAACTCAAAACTGTGAAAAGAACACAAGTAGAAGAATTTAGTACCGTTCACTAACAATAAAAACTCCAACCAAGAAAAATAACACATAACAATCTATGAAGTCCAGATGGTCTTCAATATATACAGATAACCCTGTATGAGATTGCATATTGAAAATATGTGAAAAAAACCAAAGACATTAACGATTCCATAAAATTATCTTAATAAATAGTAATGTTTAAAAACCCAGCACCTATATCTGGTAAGCATATAGGAAATAAATTATCAGCATTGCTGGGTGCCACTATCCTATAAATTATCAGCACCTATATCTGGTAAGCATATAAATTTGTATTTCAAGAACTATCATCATTTACTAAATGTTTAATAGATGGTGCATACAGAGATTCATTAACCTGTGTTTCTTTAGAAACCCACCCTAATTTGGTGGATATGGTACCTACCAATGAGTCAAGATCATATGGCACTTTCTCCTTCCATAAGAAATGTGGTCAAATATATATATGGCTCTATCTTCCGTTCAAACCACAGACATGGGGCACCACAAAAGATGCCAGGCTATCACTTTAACCACAAAATATGGATCTATTTCTATTGCAGGTAGAGCATAACACATATTTTTATATATAGCCGACCCCAAAATTTTGGGCTAAAAGACATTATTGTTGTGGTTGCAACCCTCCTCAACTAACCACGCAAGAATTAGTATATAACGCAAGGCACAGGTATTTTTATATATCTAAAAATTTGCAACTCAATATTCAAAGTTATATTGAATGCGCTCCAGGCTGATTATCAATGTAAAAATAATGAATAAACTAATATAGTTTTCAATTTTCAGTTTTTAATTTATATTCTTTTTTCTATTATATTTCCATCAATTCCCTCTGTATTCAAGCAAGCAATATAAAAACCCAAAAAGATAGCATGAAAAAGTAATATACCAGTCAAACGATTCCAAACTAAATATTTTATAATCTTCTAAAATTCACATCCAGAATTCAAAGTAACTATCATGAAGAATAAACTTTAAAATCTCACTTTCACAATTCCACAAATTTCATCCTTGCTTTCACACACGCACATACATATATAGAAAATCTTATAAATTTCTACGTTTTTTGAAGGTATAATTCTCACTATGATCATAGCCACCAATTTTCAAAGGTTTGTCTCTACCATGTCTTCCTGAATATAAATTAAAGAAATTAAATTAAAAGAAACTTAAAACTGAGTGATTAAAAGAAAAATCACAGAAACTAAAATCTTGTTTTCCATTTTCTCAGCAAGCAAACGGAGGATAATCAAATATTACCAAATAGGGGAAAGAAAAACAGATAATAAGCAAATGTGAAAAGTGCAACTCAGAAGAGAGTTTCTTCTATCTTCTTCGTAGCTGTCAAGAACTGTGAAGAAAAAGTAAATAAATAAAAGAAATTAAGTTCCTTACTTGCTATTCACTTTCACCTTTTCTTTTTTCTCAGCAAACAAACGGAGTAATAAGGATCGCAGCGCACGAAAACCGTTGCGTTTTTTGTCTAAGGATCGTAGCGTAAACCCTAGTTTGAGCCCCCTTGAGCTTTTTCGAACAGCGAAAAAGAGAGACAGAGACAGTGAGTGAGTCCGCAAGAATCGTCCGAGGCGCCGAGTGAGTCGAACGGTTGGACGAATGAGAGAGAGAGAAGGAAGAGAGAGTAACGTGTGAGAAAATTGAATTGGGACAATTGAATGGTGATTGGATTGGATTGGATTGGAGCGGAGAAAAGAAAAAAGTAAAAAGCTTGTAATGAACGAATAATGACGTGTATTTTTATAGGTGATGTTGAGTGGTGTCATGATTATCATCCCGAGGCTGATGGTGATGGATATATATAGTGTGGAGTCCAACACTATTCACCTACTGCCCATCTTCACGCGCGCTCCGCGTCTGTCTATCTAAAGATTTTTCTTTCTCTTTCCCTTTTTTTTTTTTTTTTTTAAGTCCCATATTATTTTACTATATTTTTACAAATTTTTAAATATAACTAATTCTTAGTGATTCTCGTTGAAGACAACCATCAAACTGTTCACCATGTCAATAGATTTGTAAATAATGTTATAAAATAATTTACATATCTGTTTATTTATTTTACATTGTTAACAATTTTGGAAAAAGTTTAAGACAATTATTAGTAGACAATTTTACTAAATATAAGAGATTTTGAAATGTATATTTACTTGTGGAATTATAGACAACATTAAAATTTTCAATTCTTTTTTATGTTGCTCCTTTTATTTTGAGTAGACATGTGTAAGATAGACCTGCCAAATAGGACATGTTGGGTCAAGTTATGGATGAGATTAGTTTTGGATCATCAAAAATAAGTTGTGAGTCAGTTGGATCAATCGGGTTAGTCAAATTAATCAGGTTATGGGTTGACCCATATTCTTTTACATGCAATAAGATAGATAATAACAACAGTTGTATTGTCTTTGTATTTGTCTTCCTTTCAATACAAATAAGAAAACAAATAAAAAAATACTTAAAAATAAATTCTAAATAATATATAAATTCTTAAATTTACACAAGGTGTAATTAACTAATGATATCAACAGCATAATCGAGCAAAAAAAAAATACTAAAGATCTTGCACCACAATTTTTTTAGGGTACGGTATCTTATTACTATAAATAATAAATGTCATGAACCAATGCTGAAAGAAAAAACATCTAACTTTGCATATCATCTTCGAAATTTAGAAAACAAAAGGCAAAAGGTTTTTTCTTTTTAAAAAAAATTACCTTCTTTAAAAAACAGGTTGGTGCAGGGTGACCTGTTCTTATAGGCAGGGTTCAAGTCAGGTTAATAAGTTTGGGTCTGTTTTGCCAAGTCTACATTTGGGTAAGTATGATATAATAAGTATTTAATGAAGGACACAAGTTTGCAATAGTTTTTTATTTTTATTTAAAGACTTAAAATCTTGACTCTTTCACCCTACACTCCAAGTATTTATATTTATAAAGTGATCATCGCACCAAAAAATGCGATGATAATTAATACCACTCACAAGTGCACTTTGAGTTGGATGAAAATTTTGAAGTTAGGATCATAGGCCAGTTGACTAAGCACAGTGTGGTCAAAGATAAAATGGTAATGAGAGTCACGCCATTGTTTGTGAGAGGAAAAAAAAGGGTCCCTACAGCGGATTTGAACAGGTGAGCTATTGCATCACGCCACTGCCAGAGGAAAAAGTTGAGAAGGTAAAATGCTAAAAAAAAAGTATTAAGTTTAAAGTTTTGACTCAAGGGTTGAAATTAAAAGAAATTTTTTTTAATTTTTTATTTTTGTGTCTATTTGGCATGATTAATTTTATTAATTTATTTTACTATTTAATTTATTTTTGCTATTATTTATGGGTCTTACTGCACTTCTTGATACTATTTATAGGTCTATTTATGAGTCATACTGTACTATTTCAGTTAATTTTTACTTTAATCTACAGTATTTTCAGCTAAAAGTTTTCAGTTACAAAATAAGCGGATCCCAAACAAATACTTAATCATCAAAAGTGTTATTGCATGGTACAATAGCTAAAAGAATTTATCTTGATTGGGAAGAATGGGGGAAGAATGGAAAAATGAACACACATGGAATTATTTTGATTTGAACAAGAGGATGGCATTAGCTTTCATACTAAGGTTTTGTTTGGAATCCGCTTATTTTGCTGAAATTGAAAACTTTTTTCTAAAAGTACTATAGATAAAAGTAAAAATTAGCTAAAATAGAATAGTAAGATCTATAAATAGTACTAAAAAGTGCAATGAGGCCCATAAATAGTAACAAAATTAAATTGGATAGTAAAATAAACTGACTTTTTAATTTGGAGTTAAACGCATATTAAGTACAAACCCCTCTCATTCTAGCATTTATTGTTGACAAGTACCACAATTGTATTTAATGTTATTTGATTGGTAATTTGCTTTTAGATAAAATTTGGGTACAATTTACAATATCTTAGTTTCCTTTAATTAGATTGACCGATGGAACATATAATTGAATTTAATTATCGTTGAAGAAGCTAACATTATTTATACTGTATTTTTTTAATACTAAATATTTTTAACATACACACACGAGGAGAGGGTCATATAATTGAATTTAATTATCCTTGAAAAAGCTAACACTATTTATTAATACTAAAAGAATACTAAATATTTTTAACACACACACGAGGAGAGGGGAGAATGTTTTAAAGAAACTTACAGTGAGATATATCTAAAAGGACCCAACTCTTTAATATACAACACAAGTTTTAAACTTCTTTAACTCACACTAATTTTCCAATGTGGGATTAACCCACTAGTTATATTGTATTTATTTATTTTTATCTGCACACTACTATATTGTATTGACCAATACAATCATGTAGTTGTATTCAACTGGGAACTTAAGATATTGTACATAAAAAATTATACCTAAGCTTTGCCGTTTGTCTTGTGACCCAAAGGGACTAGAGGGTGTCGATTTTCACCCACTCCTCCAAGGACTCTCTAAGATACGTGGGATGTCTAACCTAATCTCTAAATTTAATGGAGAGGGAAATTTCTCATTGTGCTCTTAGGATTACCCTTATAAATACTCAAACCAAGTTATATCAAAGGTATGAGAAGTTCTAATCCATCACTCTTAAAATTTCCTTTTAAATACTTGTATCAAACTAGACCGTTGGAGCGCTTCTAAGTTCTGACCACCCATCTGACCATCCACAATGGTTAGAATTTGGTAAGTCTTGCTTCTAGTTAAAAACCTAACTATGGTGATCTTTTAAAGCTTTTTAGGACTAAAATTTTCTATATACCTACAAGTGTGACTGTGACTTCATATATATAAGACAGTGGTGTGGTGTCTTTGGCTAGACTATTCCACCTCCATCCATGAGATATTCCAAAAGCCCCATAAATCGACAGTGTGGTAAATTGAACTTAGAACCAATGGGTTTACGTCATGCTCTAGACTAATTAGCATACCACCAGAGTACAAGTTAGGGGCTTATAGACACTCATAAATCTCAAATCCTTAAAGAGAAGGGAGGGGGGAACTATGCAAAATGGTCTTTTACATCTATGCAACATACTGAAAAGTAAGCATATAAACATTTGTCTCATAAGATTCTTTGACAATCAAATGCTAATTGAAACATAGAACTTGAAGGTAGCTACGTCTTACCTTCCCAACTTCTGTTTGAAAGGAAATCTAAAACAGATGGGAAGGGAAGCAAGCACCAGGTAGTAAATGAAAATAAATTTTAGTCTCCAAGATGTTGCCATTAAAACGTCAAACCTTGTTGAGACAAACCGAACGAGTATTTATCATTATGAACTATATGCATCATGCTTTGATGCTTTATTTTCAATGCATCATTTTAATATAGTAACTTATTAGTATTTATAGATGACTTGCATTGCTTGAATCCATCATACACAAATACTCAGTAAATTTATCAATAGCGGCCTCTGGCAAGCAAATGCATACCACCACTGTCCCATTATGATCAGCCTTTCCTCCTGGGAGGATGACACAAACTTGTGGTGTGGGAGTCAGGTCTATAGGACCTGCATACACTGGCCTTCCCCATCCAAAATCTGCAGACTCGTAAATGGAAAATCTAGTCCATTGGGTAATTGTCAATTTCCCTCCAAATTCAAGCCTTTTTGGCCTGACTGCCTCAATGTAATCCACTGTAGACCTCAAATACTCCTCTGAAACATTGAGTCGAGCTTCACGAACTACACGGGTTGTGTCTGAAATCTGGCCATTCACAAGCTCTGAGACAGTACTTGTTGCACAAGCCACACACACCACATTGCCGTAAAACCCTTCTTTTAATGGTGGGTTATGCAGCTTTTGGCGAGCATTGACAGAAAATGTAAGCCTAAGCTCATAGTCTAGTGGTCTGACATCAAGTGCTTTCACCCATGATCTCCATATATGTGCAGCCATAGCATCAAAGGTAGTGCATACATCATCTGGTTGAGCCAGAGTTTTAAGATGAGACTGGAATTCCTGGCTAACCCGGTAACACTTCTGAACTGGCTTGGTTTGCCACAAAGTCATAGTCAGGCTTGAGCCATCTTCAATTCTCATAAATTCAACATGTGGAAATTTCACCAGTGGAGGGTTGCGAGGTAGAAAGATTTCCCTTTCCCAACATGGCTCAGGTTTTGCTATTATGGCACCTGCTTTTGCTGTGGCAGCCCATGCCCTAAACAATTGCATGGCACCAAGTCCATCACAAATACAATGGCAAAGTCTCAATCCTAGGCTAAAGCCACCACAGCTAAAAAGGGTTACCTGAGCTATGACTAATGGCATGTCAAGAACTTTGTATGGCTCCTCATCGGGGAACTTGAAGATCAAGGGTTCCCAACCAGGGTTTGGCACTGTGAGGTCTCCTAAATCTGCTAAGGCCATTTTAGAGTGTGCCTCAACCATGAGTACTCCTTGGTTTGGTCCAAAAAACACTTCTAACTTACCATTCTTGGTCTCTCTAAGCCTGCCTGATAAAGGATAATAAGGGACTAGTACTTCAGCAAGAGAATCACATAGTATTTTCATGACAGGTTTTTGGCTGGAATTCATGTCAGCTGCAGGCTCATAAAAATATATTGTAGGAGTGAAAACACGTGCTCCGATCATGTCATCGAGGTTAGAGAGGTAAAGGGTGTCACCTGGCTGAGCAGGAATAGGCCTTGAGGGCATGACAGAAAACATACGATCAATGGTTATAGCAATTTTCAGGTGAGTGAAATGGAGCTCTTGAACCCACGGAAGATCCATGAGAGAGTGCTGAGAGATCCCACACCAAGCGGTGGCATTTGTAGAAGAAAGTTATAGCTTTGACATACAAAGATGTTTGGGCTAAATTGATGGGGATTATAAAGTTATATTGGTGTAGAGCAGTTGGTGGTGATATCATTCATGAACTGAAAATATTCAATTTGATTAATCTGTCGAATTTCATTGATAATATATTTGCGTCTTTGTGTGATATTCACCTGCTTCTCTTTTTTATTGAATTGTTGTTATTTTGTTTGTTAAAACAAACCCATAATCCTTACCTTCTTGACAGACCTACTCGCACAACAATAATAAAGCTACACGAAGAAATGAGGTTTAGGAACTATGAAATTTTATAGTACTTCTGTATTATTTTAATCCGGTCACAATGGAACTAGAATAGTACATAAAGAGTCATTTGCTGAATCTCGATGTATTTGCAACTTCATCATGAAGATAACTCAATTTTTAATAATTAATCCTGTATGGCGATGAATTTCATAAATATTGTAAACAATTAACTTTAAAAATAAGATCATTCCAAATTATTATAATTTTATTGGCAAAATTTTCCAAATCATTAGAAATAAGTAATATTTTACTCGTTCTTTTTATTCTATCACCTGAATCTGCCGTTCCTTAAGGTGCATCATGTTCTCACTTAAATCATCTTTGCACGTTCACCAAATTATTACTCTAATATTGTCCATGAGTGCATGACTAAATTCCAAAATCCAAACTATTATGGTACTGGATGATCACAAATCCCAAAACTCGTGAGGGAATAACATGCCAACATGTAATAAGTAGAAGAAAAAAGGGCACACCCCCCCCCCCCCCCCACACACACACACACACACACACACACACACACACACACACACAAAACCCTCCAAAAAGGGCAAATTTTATAATGAAGACTACCATGTGCCAAACACATTAAAAAAGCAATAATTTGGAAGACTACCAAGTTGACAAGTAGTAACCGTAGTCAATATAAAATAATTAGCTATAAAATAATTTAAAAGATATGAAGTGACCTGCAGATATACCCATGATCAACAATAACAACTTTGCTTAGGAGAGAGGGAAAGGAATGAACTACACTGAACTGAAAGGAAAGTTACAGAATATTTTATCCATTCTCCCGTTGGGAAGTTTAATGGGAAAGAACGAAACGACTAGGAGGGAAGACAAATCCCATCCCAACCCTTCTGAATTCCTCCCAAAAGTGGGATAAACACATATTCGTTTAATGAAATTGATGTAAAAGATTAATTTTATTCCTATAACAAGAAAAAAGAAATAAAAGCTAAATGATAATAGTAAAATTATATATTTCTTTGCTTCCTAATTTTAGAGAAAATATATTTTATGAAATTCCAATTTCCAAACATAACCTAAGATGTAACTCTTTGAAGGACCTTATGTTAGCAACCAAATCATCCTATATTCCAATCTCTCAAATCTTTACTAGCTCAAATTTCAGCTGTGTGCACCTTGACATCTACATAGGAAACTGTCTGATCATGCCTATAAACACACAAACTAACACTTCGGATGTAGGCAACAGCTAAAGAAGACTACTACCAAGTACCAACTTGAAATCAATATGGAGCAACAATTATTCAAGATCAGGTGATACACATAAGCAACAACAATGATGACAAAACAACTGAAGATATATAAATAACCTTTTTTTTAACCCTTTGCCTGAAGTAAAATTAGAAGTATCTTCATGAAACTCAACTTCACAAAACCAGTTTCCAAAGTTTATTTTGCATTCACCAAATGAACCAAGAGTACATGTTCATATATGAGAAAAAGAAATTACAAAAACCAAGGATCTCGCCAGCTTACCGCACTGGCTGCTGATTGTAGTGATTCTTCTCCTTTTTCTTTGCTGCAGCAAGCTTTGCATTTCTAGCAGCAGCCTCACTTGCAGCAGCTCGGGCAGCAGCATCCATCTCCTTGCTTGATGTTTTTTTCTTCTTCATAGATGTTACTTTCTTTAGCCGCTCCTTAACATCAATAGAAGATGCATCTTCTGCCTTCTCACTTCCAGCAGCTTCTTCTGTTGCATTTCCAGCATCGGCGCCATCAGGCTGGTCCTGGGATTCTTTTGGCTCCTTTAAAGATTTATCCTTCTTTTTCTTCTTTTTTGCACTTTTGCTTTCCCCTGTAGCATTCTCCTTCTTATCTAACTCTCCATTTAGATTCTCTGCTTTCTTCTCTTGTGAAATACCTGCTAGGCCAAAATCATTTCATTTAGGAAAAACCACCAGGTAATCAGCCAAAAGAAAAATAAAAAATAAAATCAACAAAGCAAACCAATTAAATGTAATTAGGAGAGACATGCCAATAGAACAATCAAATTGATCAGTAGTACTTCTAGCAAAAGTTAATTATTAGCCAAAAGAAAGCATTTATGTTTGTTGCAAAAAACGGCCAGTGGATATCAAACTTCATATTTTGAAGGCCAAATAAATTACTGCTTCCTGACCTACTATAATTAAAGTGTTGAATATAATAACAAGAAGAAGCCAACAGGCTTTAGTCACGAAATAGACACGATTACTAACATTAAATAGATAACCCATTATCACATAAAAATTAATTCTACTTAAATAACAACTAAATTCTTATCATTCAGGATTTCTGAACTTCTTGACAACATGGGCATTTAAATTTTAGAAGATAATGCATCAATTTCATAATTTAAATTAAGTACATTGCTAATAAATAATCCTAAAGATCCTTGGTTAGCAGAAGAAAAAACCAAATGTTATGCCTACATATGACAGTAAATGCCACATTACCATGGGTATCATCTTGGCCACTGGTCTCTTTGTTGGTATATCCTAACTCAGCAAGAACAGCTTCAAGTTCTTCAAGCTCTTTTTTCTTGAGTTCCTTCTTTGAAAGCTGCCTTTCTGCATCTTTAGGAGCCAAAGAAGCCTCAGGAGGCTTTGTAATAACAGGCTCAGTTTCAAGTGGTGCCCCCGGCTCATTTTCGTGTTCTTCCTCAACATCATCATCAACTTCATCAAGACCTTCCTCACTTTCGGTTTCCTGATATCCAAATATTAGTAAATCTAAAAATTACTGAATGTAATTAGAGCAACATGCACTTTTCATGAAAAATAGGGCAGTCACAAATCAATTACTGCAATTACACATTTCACGGTCCACATCTCAGGAGGAAAAATGATAGCTCTAGTTGACAAATTAAAAAAAAAAAAAATACAGATGAAGAATGCAAGAATAATCTAGTTGTAATAAGCAACTCCTTAATTCCTCTAAACTTTGCTCTACATTAAGTGTTAAAGTGTGTCATCGATATCTTAACTCTGACCATAGTTATTGCCTTTATATAATTTTATTACTAACTACTTTGGCTAAGATTATTTTCATATATCGTTGGGTCAATTGATCGATCCCTATATTCGGTAAGCTACAAGTTCTTTCTATTGGTTTTCAACAATTTATGATGGATTTCAGTGCTACTAGTCATCTTCCTTCCATTATTGCTCCTTTTGTACTTCTAATTATGAGATCTTCTATTTACCATCAAGAGAGAGAGAGAGAGATCTTCAATTTAAATTAGATTTTTTTTCCTAATATAAAAAATTCAATTCAAGTTATATGAAGGAAAAATATATATATTGGCACCATAATCTGTATAACTGATTTGGGAAAAGTGGTTGCCAACGTGATATTTTATCCACACAAGCCAACCAATTCCAGATTATTTATTTATTTAATTTTTATATAAAAAAATTGGTCCGTTACACACGCAATTGATTATGAAAACAAGACCTGAATAAGTTTATTACAAACCAGTATGGCACTAAGATCAGGCACATAGAATAACTATTCCTGCACTGTATATTCAGATATGAAACCAAATACTGATCTCCTTGACATTATTAATTTCTA
Source organism: Castanea sativa (assembly GCF_040712315.1). Lineage (NCBI taxonomy): Eukaryota > Viridiplantae > Streptophyta > Magnoliopsida > Fagales > Fagaceae > Castanea > Castanea sativa. The sequence continues at coordinate 75,093,940 of NC_134013.1, read as the reverse complement.
ACATATTACTATCTCTAATAGATTTAGACTATTTTAGAAAAATTCTTGCTATAGAATTTATTTTATTTTATTGATAATTCCATACTTGAGGGTGGGAGGATTTGAATTTTGGATGTCTCGGTAAGAAATACCAAGATGTGCCAATCAGTTGAGCTACAAAACTCTCAAACTTATATCTAAGGCCAAGTTATGGTTGCTCGGTTCACCAAACACCCAGCGAACTAGCTGTTGCCAACTCTAGCAACCTGATTGGCTAGTTCAAAAGCCCCACCCACTTTGGTGGTCCACAACCATTTTTTGGGCTATATGCCTATATATGAATGTACATTGGGTGTCATTAGTGTAAGGCCCTCATCTAAAATGCTTGAAAGGCTATTATTTAGGTTGCGTTTGGATAATTGAATTTGGATTTTAATTTTAAAGTGATGGATTTGATATGTCTTAATTCCAAATCCATAGATATTTAAGTATGTCATATGGATTTCTAAAATTCTATGGGTTTAGAAGTTATTTCGAATTCAAGGATTTTAACATTTAAAATCCTTGACAGATTTGTCTAATCCAAATCTTTGACCCTTTGTAATCCAAATCCATGTGCCCAAATTCTGCCATCCAAACACACCATTAAGGTCATCCAAATGTTTGGACTTTGGATAACAGAACATCATTCTAAATCTATATCCATAGCAATAAATTGCACAAGTTGAGAGATAACACAATTAAATCTTTAGATATACACTATAAAGGGAGCATTCTGTCATTTTGATCGATTCAGATGCAGTTGCTTGGTCGCCAACACCACAAAAGGAAAGATATGGATCAACTGACCATGTCCACCTTTTTAGTTGACACCATCAACAAGTGTTTAATTGACAAAAACTATGGATACTCCTTAGATATCGACAAACTACATTACATTTCCCATATCCATTATATATTATTAATCTAATTTTGACAAACTCAATGTGACGACAAAGAAAATACTATTATTGCGGAGGCAACAGAAGAGAAGCTACTGATCAACTGACAACATCCTCCATTATTAGCTGCTGCCACCAACAAATGATAAATTGACATAAAGTATGGATACCGACGAGCTACGGGACATCTTCCATGTCTGTCATTCATAATCATTGCATAGAAGCAATCTAATCCTAAAATTTTCAAGGTAAGGACAAATACAAAATTAAGAAGGCTACAATGAAGCTATTATTAACATGTTTGTGCAACCCTTTACCCAGGGGAGCAATACACGTGCACTTTGAAGGATCAAAGTTCCTTGTCGTGAAATTAAACGATCAAATGACTGACCAAATCACATGTAACGCTTGACCAATACACGTGCACTTCAAAGGATCAAAGTTCCTTATCGTGAAATTAAATGATCAAATGATAGACCAAAGCACATGTAACGATTGATCAATACACGTGCACTTTGAAGGATCAAAGCTCTTTGTCATGAAACTAAACATCAAATGATTGACCAAAGCACACGTAATCCTTGACCAATAAACGTGCACTTTGAAGGATCAAAGTTCTTTGTCGTGAAACTAAACAATCAAATGATGGACCATGCACACGTAGTGATACCGTATCCTGAGCTCACCAATCCAACCAAAATCCTTTCAATTACAAAATTCCAAAACAAAGATCACGATATAACATTTATTACTCCACATTCACAAAGTTAAGTCCGATTCTTTCTTAAAATGAAATCCGTGTATCTCATGAAAATAACGGTCATATTCAACAATAACCAACATTATCTGCTACCTTAATTCTTAATCCTAGGTTCCCATTAAGCTCAATAACAGTTCAATATTCCTAAATTCATCCATTGCACTTCTCAGTGGAAAAAAAGGAAGCAAAAATAAATTCTAAAACACACAAGATGTCCATCTCAGAACATAGCAAATTATATGATACCCACCATAATAATAACAACGTATTTTCAAGTGTTTTAGTCTCCACCATTCCTTCACGAGTATAAACAAAATGCCAATATTAAAACACTTGAAATTTTGATCATCGTGGGCACCATAGAAGAACCCCTCAAAATATACATAATCATCATATCAAACCGCACAAACATCAAATTTATCTAATCATTAAATCACAATTTTTTTTTAGAATATTTCTAAAAATAGTATAACACAAAAAAAAAAACCAGTCTATTTGCTAGATTACTCTCCTCGTCAAAATTCTACAAAACTTATCCATTATTGTCCATAATGCCCTTTCTGAAATTAGCAAAAAAAACATTAACAAATTCCGACATAGCATCGCCATTTTTAGCATCACCATCAAAACCATAACCAAATTTAGAAAAACAAAACAAACAAAAAAAAACACCAATTGAAGAAGAATCCAAACACACCAATTACTCACTCAGCACTCACCACATACCATTTCCAAAATCTACAACATGCACATACATATCAGAACCAAAACGGAAATAATAAAAAGAAAGAAAACGAATTGTGAAAAAGAAAACAAAACAAAACAAAAAGAAGGTTTTTAAGTACCTCATCAACAGGCTCAGCGTCGCTTTCTTTGACGGCAACGGCAGCGGCGGCGGCACCCCAGGGCGAGTCGAGAGGGGCGGCGGCGGAGGCGGAGGCGGGGGTGGCGTAGTAATCGTCCTCGTCGTCGTCGTCGACATCTGCCCAAGACTTGACGTTGAGCTTGGCTGGGGTCCAGATTAGCTCCTTCTCTTTCTTCTCCTCGTTCTTCTTGGCCTTGGACGAAGAACCTTGCTGGCTTTGATCTTTGTCTTTCTTCTTCTTCTTCAAGCTCCCGAGCGCCGCGAACACGTTCGTGCTGTTTATCACCACCGACTCATCTCTCCTGCTCCCACCTCCAACCATTCTGGTTTTCCCTGCTCTCTCTTATCCCGCTTCCGGTTTATTCTCAGTCCCGTTGCCAAACACTGTTGTTTGAATGTTAAAAAATGATAATGCTACCGACTCTTTGAGTTTGAGTTTGAGCGAGAAGGGGCAATATCGGAAATGAGCTCAAAATAATAAATTTAGAGATGCAGATTAGGGTTTTTCTTAAGAGGAATAAGGTTTTTTTTTTTTTTTTTTAAGAATCGGCGGAGAAGAGAAGGACGATCTGCAAAGAGATGGTGATAGTGGTGGAACTGTTGTAGTGTTTGGATAGATGAACCAAAACGAAGCGTTTTGGTCCCTGAGAAAAATATATAAGAGATTTTTTGATTCACTATATGTAATCTATTTAATCTCTGTGAAGCGCTCTCTCTCTCTCTCTCTCTCTCTCAGGCAAAGGGTCCTACAACGCTGTCTTAGTTGTTGTGTTGTGTCTCCTTTTATTTGCGAGACTATTGAGAGACTTGGGAGTTTGGGCTGGGCTTCGGCGAGTGAGTAAGCGTGCCACGTAGCCACGTAGGCTGAGGGTAAATTTGGAATAATGAGACATTTCAAATAATAACAAAATTTCACTTCAAACTTTTCATATTATTTTATTTCTTAAATGTCAATTTTAACAAAATTTAATAAATAGATAATTTCGTCCTAAATAAACTTAAATTATATAAAATCTAATAAAATAAATGTTGACAACAAAAAAAAATGCACGTAAAAAATACATAAAGTTTTATAATTTTCTTTTATGATTTTCTTATTTTGAAATTGTTACTTAATAGTCTCATTATCAATTATGCAAGATATATATCTCTCAAAGTTTTAATTAATAATTTTTTTCTTAAATTTTTCATTTTGTTTGTAAGAGCCTAATATATGGTTAAGGAGACGAAAGTTTAAGAACAAAGTTTGCCTACAAACTTAGACTACAACTTATTAAACAAATTAGCATGACTACATATTTTAAAAATTTAATCGTTGAATCATGCCAATCAGATGTTATTTACTATTCTATTCACAAACTTATTTTTATTTATAATTTTAGACTACAAAAACTCAAAATTTAAACATTTGCTTGATGATATTGCTAAAAAAATTTTATTTATAAAATGATGATATGACTATTAATATTTTATCTTCTTGAAACTTTGCAAGCAAGGAGGGTATAAGAAAAAAAATGTAATCCCGTGGTGGATTTATCAAAATTCACATCCAATCAAAAAATATTAAGTGGACTTGTAGCCTAAGTTTACAACCAAGTTTTTTTTTTTTTTTTTGAGAAAATGATACAACCAAGTTTGTTGCCCAAATTTTAATTATGTTGGGTCTAAAAAAAATTTATGGTGGTCACAAATTTTTTTTAAGGGTCAAAAAATCATAAAATTTTTTAAATTAATATATAATAATTATTTTTTCCCAAATCAGGGAGTCACCCTAGTAGGAAAAATTATTTTTGCACAACTTTATATTGGATGATGTAGGAGGTTTTTGGGATTGGGTAAAATGTGGAACTTTTTCTTATTATATTTTCTATTCTTGAAATTTTTCAAGAAAATTAAAGATCAATTAACTATTTTATCAATTAAATGTTTAAATTTCAAATTTTTGTAGTTTTAAATGATGATAAAACATAATAAGTTTATTAGTTGAATAGTAAATAACATCTAATTTGAATGAAATTTAACATGCATATTGTGGGGGGTAAAAATGTTCAAACAAACGTTTGGGCTTTGGGTCTAATTGGTTAATACAAGTCTGTTTGGTCAGGGTTCATAGGCCCACAGGTCAATCCGCACTATAGTGGTCCGAGGAGTTGTCCGAGGAGGAGTATATCCTCGGACAGGCCCAGCAATGGCCTTGGGACTTGCTAAACGGATTGGAGGCAGAATTCTGGAAGAACTGGTGGGTAAAAATGTGATCCAAGCACCCTTTAGAAGCATGAACGTGTGAGAAATATCTGAGGAAAAAACTGCTACCACCACATTAAAGGCCCTGCATCTACCTCCCTAGCTGCAGTAATGGGAAAATGACCTATGAACAGTAGAATTCAGCATTCCTGCTATTATTTGAAGACTTCAAGAAGGTGGTAGATGGGACAAGTATCTAAGGGGAAGGTTTGTATGACACGTGAATGAAAAAAGGGAAGAAGAAGAAGTATATAAGAAGACGAGAGGGGAAATAAGGGGGGACCTGCTTCTGAGCTAAAAAAAGAACTAAGAATTGTAATTTTTGGCACAGAAAGAGAAGTACTATACAACTCGTCATCGGCTTACGTCCGATGAGATTTCTTTGTTATATTTACTTATCATTTGCATAGATTGTGGCACTTTAGCCTGTTAACCAACTTCCAACATCCCAATCTCAGGTTTCAAACTCATACTCTACAAATTTCATTGTATAAAGCTTATTGGGCTTGAGCCCATCACTTGTTTTTGGGTCTGGGTACAATTGTGCACTTACATATATTAAGAACATAGAAAACATAAAATCCAATTAATTATAATTTCAAAATATATAACTATGTTAATTTATTAGTCCAATTTTAAAAAATGTTTATTTTTAGTAAGAGGATTTCTTTCCAAACGCTTTATACGCAAAACGCCTGCGATGAGGTTTTTTTTTTTGTACTGGTCCTATTTTGTAGGGGAAAAAAAACTATGTTTTTTTTTAAATTTTATATATATAATTTTAATTTTGAAAATCTAATTTATAAGTAGATAAAGTAATTTGAAAATTAACAGAACATGAAATTTTTTTTAGTGATCCTATTTTGTAGAAAAAAACTGTGTTTTTTTATTTTGAAAATCTAATATATAAGTGGATAAAGTAATTTGAAAATTAATAGGAAAGTGATCATATTTTTTAGGTAATGTTTTAGTATGAGTTAGAGTTGTATTTTTACCAAATTGTCTTGTAGTTTTATCTCTACTTAAATATAGGGGTATAAAGGCATTTTTGAACTAAAAAAATGAGGAATTCAAATAGAGGAAGCCCTTTAAATAATAATATTGGCTAGTCTTATCACACATGCTTCACGCATGTGTTGAGGCTTTTTTTTGTGGTTGTAGCAACAAAAAAAAAAGTTGTGTTATTTTTTATTTTGAGAATCTAATTTATAAGTGGATAAATAAATTTGAAAATCAACAGGAGAGTAGACCTATTTTTTAGGCAATATTTTAGTGAAAATTAGGGTTATATTTTTACTGGATTGTCCTTTAATTTTATCTTTACTTAAATATAAGAATGTAGGGGTATTTTAGAACAAAAAAAATCCGGTCCAAACAAGAAAAACTCATTAAATAGTAGTATAGAAGATAATGGATTAATCTCAAAATAGTAGTATAAAAGATAATGGATTAATCTCTAAACATTGGTTTAATAGTTTTTAAGGTCTCATAATATTCATGAGATTTTAGGTTCTAGCCAATATCTTAGAGCTACACCTATGAGATTCCATCGTGTATTAACTTGCGTGTGAAACGGGATGACCATATCCACTCAAGGAAAGTGAAGAGTCCTCGTTTGTTAAAAAAGAAAAGAATAGAAAAGAAAAGAAAAAGATAATGGGTTGGGTTTAGAATCTGAGATGGATCAGGATTCAAATGGGACGGAAAGGAGTGAGTATTTACTATTTATGAGTGAGGGAAGGTGAGCCGTTAGATTTGTTGGGAGCGTTACGATGGGGGGTTGGTTTGGTGTGTGGGTCCCATTAAGCTTGGTGGCAAGGCATTTTTATCGTGGTGGTGGCGGAGGTTATGTATGTGTACAAAGAAAGTTGAATGAAAGTAAGGATTATTTGCAGGATGGGAGGACAATTGGCTGGCATGCCAAGCTTTTGGACCCACCCTGACCCTATGTTATGAAACGCATAGTAACTGACTCTTTCTTTCCATTTATGATTTATTGGCCACGTTGCGAAGTGGGCAAATTTCCTGAAACACTTTTCATCATTTTCCACGATATACAAACTAATACAAACTAACTTATTTATTGAGACACTTTAATACATAATAAATAAATAATAACTAGCCTCGTTATATACACTTCGTTACGTTTCAATGAGACTTTTTTTTTATAAATTTTTTGTAGTGTCATAATTTTTCATTCATTTCAATTTGAGGATTACACGTTTTTTCATTAATATTACACATTTGAAACTACTAATATAACCAGTAATGTCATGAGGCTAGCTTCAAAAAAAGAACAAATATTACACGTTTATTTTGTAGTAAAAAAAAAAAACTTGTGTTTTTATTTTAAAAGTCTAATTTATAAATAGATAAAGCAATTTGAAAATCAATAAGAGGGTGGTCCTATTTTTTAGACAATATTTTAGTGGAGTTAGAATTGTATTTTTACCGGATTATCCTTTAGTTTTGTTTTTACTTAAACATAGGGGTATAAAGGCATTTTTGTTTAGATTTTTATAATCTAAAGTTTCAGAATTTGAGTTTTACCTTCTGAATTTTTATTCTGGTTGCATATGCAACTCCTCCGTCCATATTTTTTGTTAAGTGTCTCGTAAACTTGTCACTCGTGTTTTGTTTGTCCAATAAGACGATGCCACATCATTTTCGTAGCCTAAAAAATTATAAAAATTAAAAATGACATGATATAATAAAAATAATGTGACATCATTTTATTGGATGAACTAAATACACGTGGCAATCTTATTTGGTACTTAACAAAAAATAGAGATGGAGGAAATGCTGATGCAAATGCTAGAACTTCAAGGGGTAAGATTTAAATTCTGAAATTTCAAAATGTAAAATTCAAGCAGCCTCAAACTTTAGAGGTGTAGTTTTCAATTTAGCCCAAAAAAAAATCTCTTCTTGAGCAAGGAAGACAATGAAGCGAGACCGGTCGAATCATGAGTGTCCTATCTCATGTCATCTACTCCTTTTAACATAAAGAAAAATAACAAAATTAGCGGCATAATAATTTCACAACAAAGCTTAGGAGGAAAATTGCTAATGGTAGATAAAAAAGTGAATGTCAATAATAAACTCAAATGAAAACCAGTAACCGCTTACTACCTAAACTTTTTTTCTTTTTAGAAACAAACACACACACACACACACACACAAGGAATAGGGAAAGGGGTTCTAAACTTTATTGTGAAAATGTTATCCCAATAACTCTACTCTTAAATAAAAATGTACAGATTGGGAACAATCAAATCGAGGTGGTATGGCCAAGTTTAAAATTTTGTTAATTAAGGTTGAAATGGTAGGCAAATTTTGCATACTTAACCAATATAGATCACTCTCATATTCGACTTCATCCTAAATTTCAAATTTTTTTCAGTCCATTCAGCTAAATTGTGACCTAGGCACGAACAAAATATTAACTTTTTTTCCCTGGTCCTTACTCCTTATTTAAAATGTCCATCTTCCTTATATGAAATGTGATTTTTTCATTTGATATTATTGTCATGAGAATTTTTGAACAATTGATTTGATTCATCATAATTTTTTCTTCTTGATTTGATATATGAAAATTTTCCTATTTTGGCTAAGCTATTGATTCATCTTAAATTAATGTGCCCCTTGTTATGTAATGAGATATTATAAACCTTAGTGTGTATGTAATGATAATGAGTATTATTGGATTTTGAATTGATAATTTGATAAAACTATGCCATGAAGACTTAGGTATATTTATTTTGTGTTATATATACTAACTTGTAACCTCATGTATATGTATAGATACACTTAAAGATACACAATAAGATGCATATTATAATTCATATATCTATTGAAGAGGGTATATTTAGGGTAGACGGTCAGAATTTGCAAAGACATACGATAGGTAGCATTATTAGGGTGACAGACAAAAACATGAGATGACGAGGCTCCTTAAGTATGGACGGATGATCTAAGGTGAACGGATCACCTTCAATAGATGGACAGTCTAAGCTGGATGGATTGTCCATCAGTGGACGGATGACCTTCAGTAAACGGATAGTGCTCAGGACGGGTATTGATGACGACGGTGTCAAGATAGGCCACGTGGCAGTGACACGGCTTACTTGGCCTCCAAGGGAATTTCAAATAGCAGCAACTTGAGCTCCACGATTAACCAATCCCTTATATGGAAAGGATCCCTTAAATCACGTGCATTTATGAAGATCTTCTCTATAAGAAAATATTCCTCTTCTCCAAGGAACCAAGGTTGGTTCCTTACCACTATAAAAAAGTCATAACCTACAGAAAACAGGTACACATAATTCACCCTAACTCTGGCACTCTAAAGTAATAACAATCTCTGACTTAACTTTCGGAGGGTATTAGGCCGGTACCACACTGGTACTCTCTTAAGGTCTTTTTCTTTTTGGTGCTGTGCAAGCGTTGCTCCGGGCATGTGAGGACCGTGTACCTTACTGATGATTTTTAGCATCATCATCTATACTACTATTTAAGGGGTTTTCCTTATTTGGACTGGACATTTTTTTGGTTCCAAAATATCCCTACACCTGAAAAAAAATTGGAAGACAATCGAATAAAATTACATTTCTAACTTCACATCTACTAAACCACTACTAAAATTCATATTTGCTACAATCACTCATATTGAAATACGGCAACCAACTCTCCTCTTCTTCTTTTTTCTTCTATATATATATATATATAACCAACTCTCCTCTTCTTCTTTTTTCTTCTATATATATATATATATATATATATATATATATATATATATATATATATATATATATATCTTTGGTAAGATTTCCTTTTTTTTACTCTCTCCTTCACGTTAAGTTGGTTTTTTTAAAAAAAAAAAAAAACCCTTACTTTTTTTATGGGAGAAAACCTTACCCTTATCCCTCTTTATTTATTTATTATTATTTTTTTTTGGAATTATTATCTTTATCCCATCATAAACATTTTTTTTTTAAATCTCTTTTGCAAGATATCCTTTTTCCACCCACTCTTTCACATTAAGTTGGCTTCTTTTTTTCTTTTTTTAAAAACCCCTACTTTTTATTTATGAGAAAAAACCCTTATCCTTATCCCATCATCTCATGTAATTTTTATTTTTTATTTTAATGAGATTATCCAATGTAGTTAAAAGAATATTCAATTATCCACCAACATTTTTCACTTTTCTATGTAAAAAATTAAATTAAATTAAATCAAATCTCATGTTCACCCCAACGGTGGCTCGGTCCGATGGAATGAAGGTTACGGGCTGTACTCCCCAATTTACTTGTATTATAGGTCAAGAATATCTAACAACGAGAGGCCCCAAAGATGGCGATGCAATTTTTATAGGAGACAGACGAATGTTTTCCTTTATCTCGCCTCCTTTCTCAAATCCCTATATTTCCCGAGAGCATCACAATATATTTGCCCCCCTTTATGAAATCCGAACTGGACCTCTTTCTCCTCGATAAGTATTTTTCCTCTCTACTCTCATGTTTCTCTTCCCTAATTTTTCCAAACCCCTCTCTCTCACCCACTGGTCTTTATTTATAGGTTTCTCTTAGTGAGATTGTCACGATGAGAGAGATGTTTCCCATGTTGGTGGGTCCTATTGAGCCATATTTCTAACCAGATGGGGCTCGTTGTTTGTGACTAACATGACTCTCTTGAAATTTGTATCAAGCGCCAATTGGTGCTCGGCTAGCGGATTCCCCCAAGGTATTATTTCTTAATCTCGGAATAATAGGAGATGCTCAGTCAAGCTGTGAGCTTGGGCCAAGCCCATCTAGGGGACAAGCTAGGTGCTCAGTTAGCAAGCAGGGTGGAAAGGGCCTATTTAAAAAACGTGTCCTAGGCTCGGTACAGACCAATAGTTGTGACTTGTACAACCCTATCTCCCTAAAATTTAGCATACCTCTTCAAAACTTAAAATACTCACAACTTTTAAAATCTTTTCTTTTTACAATTTGTTTAGCAGATGATACTAATAACCCATCCACAACTTCTCTTAAACTCTAATTACAGTTTTTATTTTTTCTTTTAAAAAAACCCATGTATAAATAATAGCCCACTAGCCACTTCTCCTAAATTCACTGTCTCTAATTTATATATTATAAGTGCACAATTTGTACTCGGTCCAATCACTAGATGGACTCAGGCCCAAAGAGCTTTATACAATAAAATTTGTAGAGCGTGGGCTTGAAACCTAGGTTTTATGGATATTGGACAATTGGTAGGTGGGCTAGATTGCCACTATCTTCGCAATCAATGGATGAAAATAACGGAAATTCTCCTCGGACGTAAGCCGAGGATCACTTGTATTGTCTTTCTTTCTTTAAACAAAAGATTAAAACTGAAGATAATGTGTACAGTGCTTTCGCTATCTCTCTCCCTTTTTCTTTTCTTTTTTTTCTGATCCCCCCTCCCTAATGCCTCTCTTTTTTTCTCTTATATCAATCTTCTTCTCCCTTTCATCTTCCACGTGTAGCACAGATCACCCAATTAGATACTTGTCCCATCCACCACCTTCTTGAAGTCTTCAAACAATAGCTGGAAGGATGAACATTACTGTTCAGAGGTCATTTCCTCATAAATGCAGCCAGAGAGGTAGGTGCAAGGTCTTTAATGCGGTGGTAACAGCCTTTTCCCTTGATATTTCTCATACGTTCTTCCTCTCTATAACTGTGTGGAATATACATTTACCCACCAAGCCATCCAGAATCCTCTCCCCAAACATCATGACGTATCATATGATCTTCACTTGACTTAGCCGAGGAGATGCTTCTCCTCAAAAAACCTCATCAACCTTTCTAGCAAGAGCTGGCTTGTGGGCCTCAAAGGCTTTGCTCGGACAAGTTCACACCACCAAATCAGGCCCAAGGCCCAAATGCATGTTTTGACCATTTTACCCCCCCCCCCCCACACACACACACACACACACACACACACACACACACATATATATATATATATATATATATATATCTCACACTATTTTTAAAAATAAAAATATATCTCGTACACGTTTGACACATCTTTTTCCTAAAAATTAGCCTACACTATATCTATTTAAAAATATCTCACACGTTAGTTTCTTTGCATAGTTTTTTATATTATCTCTCCATTTGTTCTCATCCTCATTTCTCTCTGTTGCCAAAACTGTGTGCTACAAAAGAAATCAAATTCTCTCTTTGTTTGTTTGTTTTTTCTTTTCTTTTCTTTTGTGAAATTTACAATAGTGATTGTTGTATTTAATTATGGGTCTTTTTCCTTCCTTTTTTAATTTAATTTTTATGAACAGGTTGTGAGTGGGATTGCGTTGCCATTAAAGTCTAATACAACACACAATCATCAAAATCCAAGAAGAAGAAACTCTATTTACAAAAGCAAAAGACTTCTTTATCACAGCTATTGGTAGTTTGTCTTTTGATGAGGATTTCGCAATTCACAGATAGTTTTTGTTGAATATTGGTACGTTACTTTTACAAAAGCATTCACATCATGTTATCAAGTTTTGATATTTATCTATACTATGACTGTTTAGACTAGACATTTTTTTGGTTCCAAAATATACCTACAACCTAAATTTAAGTAGAGATAAAGCTTGAGGACGACATAGTAAAAAAACATCTTTAACTCCCATGTGTAACCTTGCCTACAAAATAAGCAATCTTTCACTTTTCTTTCTTCTTCTTCTTCTTCTTTTATTTATTTATTTTTTTTCCTTTATCAAGACTTGGCTTCTTTTTTTTTTAATACCTGGTTTCCCTTGCTCCTTAATCTCATCTCACATTTGGTGTTTCCCCCCTCAAATCTCTTTGTTTTGATTTTGAAGAAAAAATATACTAAAAAGTAGAGATAAAACTTAAGGATAACATGCTAAAAATAATTTATAACTCCCATGTAAAACACTACCTACAAAATAGGACAACCGTCATATTAGTTACTCAACTTCTTCAATTTATTTCTTCCTCAATTCCTCTCAGTTCTATGTTCTCTTTCTTTACACTATTATCGTCATCTTTTCTAAATTCAAAATCCAAAAAAGAGAAACCCTTACTTAAAAAAACAAAAGTGCAGTTCTAATTGTTCCAGTTCAACAGGTATGTCAATTTACATTGCTCTTTATAAAAAAATCAACAGTCTTCTAAATATTTGGACTTTGGGTCTTCTTCATTTCTTTAATTTCTTATGACTAACCTTTTTTTTTTTCAAAATGCGTTTGTGGGTTAAAGCTTATTCATTGCCTTTCTGTGATCACAATAGTACGGTGCTTTTCTTTGATTACTATTACAGTAAAACATAGACTAAATTTAGAACACAAATTGTGCAATTTGGATAAGTATCAAATTGTGTAAAAGAAAAAAAAAACATTTGTCCAAAATTGTAGTAATTCCAAATTATAATTGTTGCAAATTATTAAACATTTTCCTAAAAAAAATAGAAGAGTCTCTGTGCATGTGCGTGCTCAGAGGTTAGTATATAATTTAAATACTTTTGATAGCAATTTTTATATTTTGTTAATTCTTTAAAAAGTATTGTAAGAATATTATTAAGTGTAAAATATAAAATGTATATGTTTTTATTTATTTTTTATTTTTTATTACTTCTTAGTTTTTGTTATTGTGAAGCACTTTTTTTATTTATTTTTTATTTTTACGATTCATTTATTCTAGACTCTTTGGTGGATCAAAAAGTAAATCACATCCAACACACTAACCCAACCCAATTTGACGTCTTAGGTTCGTTTCATGGGTTGATGGGTTGTGTTGAGTTAGAATTCTTATAAAACCTTGGGCTGGGTCAAGTTCGAGTTGATATGTTTTTCAAATCATTTGACCCAACTTCACCCAACATATATAACTATATTTTTATTATCATTATTTAAAATAAAATAAAAAAGATTGATTGGATTAATTTTGAAAGTAATTTAGGCACATTATGAGAATTTTAAATTTTTTGAAAAAATGGATTAAATAGATAATAAAAGCATTTTTCTGACAAGATATAAAACGTGTAAGCCTAACTCTTAGACCTTATCTAATCCATATGAGTTTGGTTGGTCAAAAAATTCTTAATCCAACAAGACCAATCAAGTTGGATTCACACACACACTCAAATCCAACAAGACCGAATTAGATTCTCACCGAGTAGTTGGACTCTCTCTCTCTCTCTCTCTCTCTCATGCGGCACTACGTTAGGACTAGAGGGACCATGGCCCTCTAGCCCCCAACAAATTCAAATAATCTTTAATGATTTATAAATATATAAATACAAAAAATTAAGAGTTTGGTCTATAAGTATATATAAATTCTCGCCTAAAAAAAAATTCTTTTAAGGAACTTAAAAGAAAAAAAGTTAAAAAAATATTAATTGTAGATTGTAATAAAAAATAATGTTACAAATTAAGCTCACTATAATATTTTATTTTTGTGAAAAATAATTCATTATAATTTTATAGTTATTCTAATATGTTATATTTATGGGATGTTGTTATAGAAAATTATTTTTTAAAACTCTTTGAAAGAGTTTTAGGTTTTATCAACCCAGTTCTAACAATGCACTTTTCAAATTATGTGTTAAATATGCTTAGTTTTTGTACTTTTTTTTAATACTTAATTTTTTTTTCCTTTCCAGAGCATTATATTGAAATTTTGGACATGAAAGAGTGCAAAATTATGTGAGATGTCAATATTGAAATGAAATCAAGTTTTTTTAAAATTGACTGGAATGATAATTTCCTAAAATGATCCTTGATGGGTGTATTACTTTGATATTTATGGGTCAAATAATTGTTATATATGCTAGGAATCTAGTATAATTTACAAGTTTTGTTGGTATTTCCATATTTGTAAGTGGTAAATAAGATTTTTTTTTTTGCTTTTTAGAAAATCAAAATTCAAATGTTTAAGAGGGTAAAAGTTTCAAAAAAACAAAAATAAGCTCATAACATGTGAATAAGACTAAAATAAATACTTGTCAATGCCAGCGCCACCTGGAGTCACTGGCTCTAATTAGCTCAATTAGTAAAATTTCTGATGGTTGAATAAGAGATCTGAGATTCAATCCCTGCCTAGCACCTACACCAAAAAGACAAAAACTGATTAGTGCCTTAGTTTAATGATAAAGTGCACAATTATTAGAAGCGGATGTCATAGGTTAAAATTCTATATATATAAAGAAATGACTAACGCTCTGTTTATTTCGCCAGAAAACTATCTATATAGATAGTTTTCCACATTTTCTAGTATTTGGTAGCACAAAAAAAAATTAGTCAACGGAAAACTATCTTTAGTCAATAGAAAACCCGAATAAAAATAAGGTTTATTTTCTATGGGATATTTTCCTTTTTTTTTTTTTGGGCAGGGGATAGTTTGAGTTGAAAATTTGTATGAGAACAAGTAGACTACATTTTAGGTGTTTTATATGGTTTTTGATGTTTGTGTCTGATGATTTCGATAGTCGAGCATGTGGGCATGCTCAAACATCCATAATTCTAATTAATAAACTCAATAGATATTTTTTTTAACATTAAGAAGAAAGTTTGCTATTGAAGATTGTGCCAGATTTTGGGTTTGAATTTATGTACAATCTTACACACTTATGGGCAAGCTTTTGCTTTGATCTAGTGATTATTGTTATTTACTTGGTACAGTTCAAAGTAGATACGTTTTTCTGCACACCAAATTCGTGATTGGTTTACAGCTTATTATTTGTAATAAAAATTTATAGAGAATTTTTATTGTGCATTCTGTTTTCCATGATACAATTTGTTGTTCTGTCTACTCTATTCACAATTTAGTCTCCTAAGATTTGCATGGCTGGTTCTTGTTCGTGTGTGTTTCAGTATACTTGATTTTATTTCTTCTCAGTTTGATGGATTCTTGTTTGGACTACTGTAGAATTTTGAGCTTGCTTTTATTTTTTATCACTGTGAATTATGTAGATTGAGTAGTGCTCTATTAGTAATATTAGAATCGTCTCTCAATGTTTAGGGAATTAAAATTATTAAAGAGTTGTTTTTGTTGTTGTTGTTGTTGTCGTCCTTCTTGTATTGAGAAAGTTCCTCATTTGGCAATTGGAAATTGAGGAGTGAACTGACTCGAGAATGTCAAATTAAGGTAATACTTGTTTAGTATCTCAGGTAGAACATCACTAGCAGAATTATTTTGCTAGATAAAGCTATATCTGAAATAGCATAGTCAAAGGCAAATGGCTAAGTTAAGGTGCCAAGTCTTTGTATCACAAGAGGCATGAGGTATCAAAAAGGTGCTCGCCCAAGTGAAGCAAGGTGCCAAACTCTATATAATGAACTCAAATCATATGTATCTAATACTCATTAGGCACCATTTGAATTTTTCTAACTGGTAGGAGGCTCTACTAATTAATCTATGTAAGGATATTTGGGCTTGGGGATGTTTTTCCAAGGGAGTTAGTGATATAGGTGTAGAAGTGTTAGATGATTCACCTCCGCTTGTTGATGCTGATGTTGATGACGTATCCAAAAAGAAGCAGGTTGATCCCTTACATGTGGCCTCAAATGAAACAAGGTCTCACACGAAACGAAGTCATGCTACTATGATTGAAGATGCTGTTTACCAAGATTTGTCTATACAACTTGGTAAGGTTGAAATCAGCTAAATTTTGGTAGTCTTTATGAAGAAGTTATGAAGATGGATGAGTTTGAAGAAAATATGATTGCGTCTGCATTTAACCATTTGAAAATGACAAGCTCCGTAGACAATAGTTGCAGAACTTCTTTGACAACTATTTAAGCCAATTTTGATTATGTAGGTGCATTTTTGTTAGAATTTAGGCTTTTCTATTTGGACAATTTGGCATTTTGGTATTTATCAGACTATTTGGACAATTAGGCTAAGAAAAATTGATGCTTAGAGTTCCAGAGCCACAAAAATTGCAATGGTATAGCTGCAATGCAATAATTTTCTAAAAAAATGAGATAGTTTTCTAAATTTTTTTTGTATATATCAAACACTAGAAAACATTTTTAAGCCAATTTTCAAGGTTGTTACCAAACTTTGAAAAATGAGATAGTTTTCCAAAAAATGTTCTTTGGAAAATGACCAATTTTCCAAAAAACATTAATGCTAAAACAAACAGAGCATATCATCGATACTATATAAATGCTTAAATTTCATTTAAATTTGTATACAAAACTTATAGATATTTCAATTACTTAATAATACATGGCTTATTATATTATATTAAACATAATATTTAAAAAAATATACGATGTCAACAAATCTAAAATAGAATTGAATTGAGAATTTCACTATAATTTTAGTTTAGAACAAAATGTGATTTTTTCACTAACATTTTAAGGAAAATAGCAAACACATATATAATTGTTCAAAGAGTGTGTGTGTGAGTGTGACTTGAGTTTCATACAATTTCATTATGGTCCTAAAGATCTCTTATCTCCTTTATGTGTGTGTGCATGCATGTGTCTCAAAAAAAGGTCCCCTCGAAGAAAAAATTATAGATCCATCGATATTGCTATTAAGCTCCTTAAAACACATTTTTTTAGAGGGAGAAAAGGGGGAAAAAAAAGCATAGCTATTGAAATAAAAATCATAGCCTACTTTCCTTGTGCTAAGTGAAGAAGTCATATTACTTCATCAACCAAATGCGTGATTCAGTTCTTGAAACCACAAAGATTGTTCTACCAATTTGTTTACTGTAGATTAAATCTTTAAGGAGGTGCCTTGGAGTTGACTAAAAGGTTTTGGTTTGTTGAAGTGGAAGTGTCGTTCGTGTGAAATCAATATATAGGAAGTTTGAATTTCTGAACATGTTTTGGTGACATCAATGAGTTATCTACTCATCCTAGAGTCTAGGCACGAAGGTTTTGGGTCTATTCAATAAAACTCATTCTTTTATAATGGATTGCCTTGGTTGGGATATGTTACCCTATAGTTGTGTTTAGATGTTCGCTATCAGTTTTCCACTTCATCACCAAATCATGTGTTTTATCTTGTTTTATGATTTGGTGAATTCCTGATTTTGGTCAATAATAATAATATTTTTATTACATAATTGAGGTAATTTGATAATTGAATAATAATTTTGCTGAATCCTTGACCAAGTAATGTAAAAGAAATTAATTTATTGCAGCAAAGTCATTACAGTATGGATACTTTTTGTTTTTGTTTGCGGCTGCTGAGCTAGGAAGGAGTGACACAGAGAGCATGAATGTAGCTTTGTTATTGTTCTCCTTAATTCCTAGACGTCTCTTTCTTCTTCTTTTCTTCTTTCTTTTTTTTCTTCTTCCTTGTCGTTCTCTGGTTTGTTTCATTTGGTTGTTGCTAAAATTTTATTTGCTTGCAATTATTTTCTTTGAGACAGAAAAAAAAAAGAAAAAGGTTCTCACCAATTTTTTATACCCCTTGTATATATTTCTTTTCTGCAATAAAAACTGTCACATTTTTTTTAATATAAAAAAAACTCTATATTTCTCTATTTAATTAGTATTGCGCTCGCACTACATTGACCTTTAGAATTATATTTTCAATCATTTTTGGTTTCATTGGCTAAAGTAAGGACAATAATTTTTGTCAAAAAAAAAAGGACAATAATAATTATTTTTTATTTATGAAAAGGACAATAATAGTTGTAGTTTAACCTGTTCGTCAGATGGATTGATGACTAGAAACTTAGTCATTTTGTGGATAAAAAAAGACAAAAGAACATAAGATATAATCAAAGAAAGGTAAAAATATAGGTGCACCTTAAAAAGGAATAAGGTTGTCCCTCCTTTTTTTAATGTGTAGGTTAGGAAGGGACTGAAATAGTAGTATCATATCACGTAAACATTTTTTTAGTATGTGATTGAGCATATCCTTTTAGAGCCATAGGCACTAAAAAGAAATAATAATACAAAAACCTAATTCCAATTGTTGGCATGACTAGCATTAGATAATTATTAAATCACATCAGCCAGAGAAAAGCAATGCTAAGATATATAGGTTGAATGACTCTTCCTCTTCGACTTCAGTTTAGGCACATAAGAATGTATAAACCTTAATTTGATTCAAATACTTGTATTAATTATTTTTAAAGACACCTATGAATTCCAATCACAAAGGTAATACTTAAGTATGCTATGAATTTTGGTATGTACTTAAGTGTGTTTTTAGACTTACTCAACACAAGAAAAGTCTAGGCACAAAAAATTTGATAAAATTTTTGACACCTACAAATATAACAGATTTTAGTATAAGTAAAAAAATACAGATTGTTAATATAAGTAAAAAAATAGTGTTAATGATTAACCCAAATGAAAACTCAGTACAATCTTGCCGTCTCAGTAAAAAATGTCAATTTTTGTGTGTAGTATCATTGTTCAATAGACACCAACAGGTTTCTTCTGGGCCTGACATGGGCCGGCACGTGAAGAATTCTCAGCCTACCTTAGTTATGTCCTGTTATAGGCCCCTCATTCTTATCCTCGTGATTTGCGGGTCAATTTTGACCATAGAAGTGATACTCAATTACGCATGCCAAGGGTCCTCACCTCACTCATGGCATAAGCTCCCTAGAGAGGATTTGTGGTAAGAAGTGGGAAACACACCGTCAAATTTGTATGGCTGTCAGGGCCCAATTCAGAGCAACAAGTTTGAACTTTCACCCATAGTGGCTCTTACACCAGGAATTTAGAATGTCTCAATTGAGGAATTCCAACTACCAAGTCAATTTCGAGTCTTCCTATAGGCACATCTATTTTGTACATGTCTTTCTCAAATCCACCAGAAAAAAGCAATGCTAAGGGATAGGTTGAGTGACTCTTCGACTTCAATTTAGGCACCAAAGAATGTATAAACCTTACTTTAATTTGAACCATCGTATTAATCCTTTTTTAAGGCACCTATGAATTCCAATTACAAGGTATCACTTAAAGTCTTAAACATGTTATGAATTTAGGTAAAATTTTGGAGTGTTTCTAGACTTACTTGACATGAGAAAGTCAATTGACACAATTTTTTTTTTTTTTTGACATCTACTAATATAGTAAAAAAATAGATGATATCAGTGGTGGATATAGATGAGAATCAGTACAAGTTTTGCCAACTCGATCTACCTAGTCTCGAGCGGGTTTTTCCTACCTTGCAAAAGTGGAGGGCGGGAATACAGATAGCCATTTAGTCTTTTTATCCCCATCCTACCTCGCTCCATCCCGCCCCACCTACATCCCCACCTGAACTATAATTGTAAATTTAGTAAACTCTATATATCACTAATATTTAGAGTAGAACACAAGACGTGGGACAAATTTTTTTTTTTTTATTCCAATACCCACTAATGCTCTCTCTTCCCTTCTTTGTTCGTTTTTTCTTTTTCTTTTTTTCAAAGTTTCAAATAATGGTTCTGCCATAAGCCAATTAGCCATAGACTCCTCCACTCCAACGTTGCTTTTAGGTTCATCTCATCACTATCTTCCTTTTTGTTAATTAGTTTATTCAACTGAAATTTTGGTTTTTCTTTCTATCTAAAATTGGGATTATTTTTTTTAGCTATTGAAGAATCGTGGTTGGAAAGAAAGAAGGTACCGGTCTCTTGGTGCTTCCAGTAGGTTTGTTTCTTCATATTCCGAATGTTTCAATTTTTTTGCACATTGTTTTCCGTTTTTCAATCACATGACTATATATTTATTTAAAGCCATAATCGTTTCTCTTGGAAGTTTTTGATATATTTAGCCCCAAACTGGGATTTCATTATGTTTACTTGTATCTTTCTATTCAACTTTTTTTTTTCTTTATTATGTGATAGAGTTACAATTTTTAAATTATTTGATTGATAATCATCATAAATTTTATCTTTGTTAATGTGGTTATATGTGTGAAAGTATCACAGTTATTCAAGTAGGAGGCACAGATTAATTTACTTTAATTTATTTCATAAGTGATATATGTTTTTCTTTTTCATTGTTCTATTTTGTCTTTGTTGGAAATAATTTGTCTCTTAGGGAGAGTTGAGTATTGCGTATCTTATCTTCGTAAGAAGAAACCAACATGACGAAGTGTCATAAAAAGGGGTACAACCCAGTCCTTACCTCATTTCATGGCATAAGCTCCCTAGAGAGGATTTGAGGTAAAAAGTGGGAACAAAAAGGATGTTTCATCAAATTTGTATGGCTGTCAGAGCCCAAAGCAGACCAACAAGTTTGAAACTCTGAACTTTCACCAATATGGCTCATACACCAGGAATCTAGAATGTCTCAATTGAGGCACCTGCAAAGCAGAATGTCTCAATTTCAAGTCTTCCTATAGGCACCTCTAATACTAATCTTTTTTGGCGATCATACCTCCATTTTGTACTTACGTAAGGGAATGGAACAAAAGGTACTGTACCATGGTGTATGGCCCTACAAACAAGATGAAATGACGAATAGCCACAATACCATTCTCTCTTCTGAGACTACAAAAGGCAACAATTATCTTCAGTTTCAAATGGGCAATGATTTGTTTTATCCCTTACTCCTAAAGTGACATTTAAGCTGATATCATTATTCCAAAGCTATAGTTTATCCTATAAAGTTGAAATGATTTCCAAATTCTATTCGCACTATAATCTTCCTTTATTTCCCCCTCTTACAAGGGAAGAGTGGAGATAAGAAGTAAGAACCCAAATTTTGCTTAGGAAGAGAATCAGGTAATACCACAATACTATTGAAGTAAACATACTATACAATCTTCATTTGCAAGGAAGCAAATATATTTTCGATAAAAGTCCAGATTTTGGAACCTGCTGAAAGCACTTTACAATGAATCAAATCATAATTTTTCCATGGAAAAAAAATATCTAAAGCAATTTAATTTAAGAAGCATGTCTTGCTCATATAAACTTTAAACAAAAGATACACAAGAACTAACTTAATCAAAGAAAAAAAAGAGAATATCAAGATGAAGCAATGGGCAAGGAGTTATCAATCAAACGTAGTTCCAACATGTTGGATGACAAACCCATAGATCTTTCGTTTCAACCGCTCAACCTTTTCTGTCATTAGCTCATCCCCTTTTGAAATCACAAGGTCCAACCAATCATTGACTCTCTTCAACTGTGATAACACTACTGCAATGGAGCCACCATCAAGAGAGATTGTTTTACTCCCATCAGTAGCACTCTCTCTGAACACTCTAAAACCTGCTTCAAGTGACTCCTCGACAAATCTTAGAAACCAAATTTGCATTTCAGACAGCAACTTATTTGCAAGTTCAACTGTGTCTTTCATTCCATGTCCCCTTGTCCACACCTCATGACTAGGATTAGATTGTGGACATGATGAAGTTTTTAGATGGTTCTTGGTAGGTGCATTGTGAGATTGTCTTTTTGACAAACTTTTCTGCAGATTTGATGGAGGTTCAGGATCTTGGCTGGTAAGAAGAGAGACAATCTGAAGGTCCGTGGCCAAGGCAGCTTCAACCCAGAGAGAAATAGATTTTGATTTCTCTGGGGGAATAATATCATTAGCTGTATCAGCATTGTGGCTACTAGCTACTGATTCAGCAATCACAGTGAATTTCACAACATTGTTATAGATTGTGAAGAACCGATCAATGGTTGGCAGAGGATTTCCAGCCTTGGATTCAGAAGAGAGTTCTGAGAACATGCTGCAGAGGATAGGAGGAAAGTTATGCTCCATTCAACAATGATTAGAGAGTAAAAGCTATGAACTTGAGACACAACATAACGTTATATACAACCTCAGTACTAAAGCATAAATGCTTTATATTACAAGGATGAGGATTATATTACAACCACAGAACTTAGTTTGAGGAGACAAAAAAAAAAAAAAAACTCATTAGACTATAGCTTCAAGCTGTATCTCACATGCTATAATTTGTTAAATGGTGCCACTGCCACCCTCCTCCTAACTTATAAACTAAATGTTGTGTCATGTCATGTCTATGATGCAAATGCACCTGCACTTAAAGAGAAAACAAAAGAGGGGAAGGGATGGAAAACTACCTTAAACTCCTCACAATAGACTCAGTAGCAAGGGCTTCCTCCAATGCTTCAGCTGCAGCTGCAGAAGCAAGAACTCTCCTTTGCATGGCCTCCTGCATTTAGTTGAAGTGCAAAAAGTCAAACTTCTGTCTCCAATCTTTAACCAAAATTTAAGTGTTCTATTAGTATGTTGAGTAGATATGAAATCATCCTTGCTAAGCTCACTCAATTTAGTTCTGTTTCAGTGCACAACTGATCAATTTCTAGTTCCTAATCTTGATGCATACCTTTCCAAGCCTAGCAAGATCTGAAGACACTGCATCCAATGGAACGCTACCATCTGTCCATTTCTTTTCATGAACAGCGATGCCAAGTGCTTCAAAGTTAGGTTTCTCCACATTCAGATGACTGTCAGGAGAACTAGGTTTTGTTTTCTCATCAGTTGGAGAATCATCTGTATTATGTCTTCGACCATTTACATCACTTATACGTCTAGAAATTGCAGCCTGAAAAGCAGCATAAGCATGGAAAAAAGAAGCTTAGTATAGTTTATCATTGCAAACTCTTCAGTTCATGCAATTGAACCAGAATAAATCTTAAAAAGAATACTATCAACAAAGGAAAAGCGTAAGTGTGGACTATCAATCACTGATGAACTTTTCACTGAACATTGGACTTCCCAACTAAAGGACACTCTTGAACAGCATATCCGTGTTATTGGAATACTGATTGACGGAAATTCAGTGGGTTTAATCCAGAGGGGTTTTGTGTCTAACAGCAAGAGTTGGTTTTGCTGAATTATATGATCTCCATCTTTCATTTTATCATGTCATAACAATCGCCATTGCCAATCTTTGTTGAATCAAATATTAACAGGAAGGCTGATCAATGTGAAGCTATTCGTCCAAATTTTGTTTGCTTTTCCTTTTCTCCAAAACTCAGTTCACCAAATGCCTAAATCAAATTTTTGAATTTAACATATCTGTTCAAAATAATGTATCATAACCAAAAAGGTGGGCACATCTCTAATGAAAAGTATTAAAGGTTTCATCAATTTTACCATAACAAATTTACATATTGATATGACAATGAATATGATTGGGGCCACATTAACAATATAATATAAATTTCTTAATTACTTTTTCAATTTTGTGTTTAGAATTTGACACATCAGTTGGCAAAACTTATGTAAAAAAATTTATAGCATCTTTAACATCACTCCTAAGAGATACTACAATTTTTACTATAAAGCTCTTATGAATTGATTTGTTACCAATCATGAAAAAATAATTTAAAAATTCATTTATTATATTGTTTAATTGACATCAATTATATTCTAGTCACGTAATTATAAGTTCTTGTAGTAAAATTTGTAATAGCTTTAACATTTTCCCTTTGGTCCATAGTCCATACCGAAAACATATGCTGATTGGTTTCTTCCCTAACTTAACGCATAATGAATTGGAAGCAAAATGAGATCGAGACAACACAACATGGATGATGGAACACATGAACAAGTTAGATTAGTATAGTATAGGTATCGAATTTACCTGAGTCCGCAAAATTGCTTGCGGATCCGGTTTCTTCTTCGATACAGCCTTCTCTTTTGGCTCCACAGGGGCTGGCGCTGCTGCTGCTGCGTCTGCCGCTGGGGGCGGCGGCTCATCCCAGCTCTTCCTATTTGTCTTTGCAGAGCCAACAAGTGCTTCTGAGACTTTCGAAATTCCGGCCACAATACTCGCCATCTTCTTCTTACTGCTCGAATCCGCAGCGCCCACCATTGGCGAAAGCTTCACACCGGATAATCTCCTCCCCGGAGAAAGCGAAGTCCTGCGTGAATTAGGTGAAGCTTGTCTCCGCCCCGCCGGAGACGCTTGCCGGTACCTCGACGGCACGACAATCGCCGGCTCCTTCGACGTTTTCCGATTCTCTTCGCGAGCCGCAATTAAGCTCGGAACCACGCATTTGGACGGCACCGGAGACGCCGATCTCTTTCCTTTTCCGGCCGGCGATGGATCTCTCTCCGCCGCAACACCGACATTCTTCTTCCCGACCGATACCGATCTTTTTGACGCCGCAGGGGATGAGAACCTCTGAGGTCGATCGGAAACTTTTGGTTCATCGGAATCTCCTCCTACATTTCCAATAGGCGCTAAAGCCCGCCTTGAACTTGACCTTCTTCCCTTTTCAGCTTTCGATTCGCTTTTCATCGACTCCTTCCTTTCGCTTTCGCTATCGCTTCGAGACTCCTCTGATTTCCTGCTCGACAAGTAAACCGCAATCGGATCCGCCGACCGATCCGAATCGGCCGTCACGGGTTGAATCACGAACTCGCGCTTCGAGGCCGAAATACGCGCGACGAGAGGCTCGGGAGTTCCGACGAAGGCGTGGCGGCCGGCGATAGGGCGAATGCCGCACACGCGCGGGACAGGCGAGTCGAAGTCGAAGCGGTCGACGTAGACGAACTGGCCGAGCTGCAATCGGTTGGTTAAGATGAGTTCGTTGTCGCGTTCAGAGAGAGAAACGTAAGAAGAGTTGAGAGAATCGGAGAGCTGAACGTAGAAGCCGTGGTTGGGCCAGAGGTCAGAGCCGGCGAGTGCGGGGACTATGCCAATGACTTGGAGGAGGGCGGAGCGGTGGTCGCCGGTGACGCGAGACGTGGAGTTCATTGATTGGAGGAGCTTGAGGAGGATTCCTGGTGTGAGAGAAGCCATCGTGTGTGTGAGAGTGAGAGAGAGAAGGAGGTGGTGGAGTGGAGTTGAAGTGGAAGAGAGAGTGGTACTGAAATCGAGTAAAAGGAGAGGACAATGTTGGATTTGTCCGTTACATGATTCAAATTCAAAATCCCGCTATTTTCTAATCTTTTGTTATGTTTGAATTCTTGGGTATAACGGTGGGGTGTGGAGGGAGGGGCTACGTTACCGTTACGTTATAAAGGAATGGAACAGGAAAAGAAAAGATAACATTAACACCGCGTCCACGTGCCAGGGATTAATCGTTTCACGCGAGGGTTGTTGAGAAAATATCCTATATATATATAATATACCAACCTTTGAGCACATAATACTCATCGCACCCTTAAGTTTTTTTTGTAATTAAAAAATGTAATAATTTCAAATTATAATAGATGCAAATTATTAACTTTTTTTCAAAAAAATAGAAGAGCATATGGGCACGCGCGTGAGGCTAGTATTTTTTTTAACAAAATATCACAAATAACTTAACATGAATTTATGAAATTAGTCAAAATTAATGCTACTAAAACTCCTAACAGCCAACCACTTTATTTGAAAACTCCTATGCGTGACCATAATCAAAGGAAAATACAAATTCAATGGAAAAATATTGTGTGATTCAAAAAGAGCCTATTCTTATGTGTGTACAATGAGCTTTTTTTTTTTTTTTTTTTTTTTAGTGTCATAATTTTTTATTCATCCCAATTTTAGGTTTATGCATTTGTCCAATAATATTACGCATTGCAAACTACTGATACAACCATAAGTGTCATCAGGCAAGCTCCAAAAAACGAACACAAAATTTGGTAATTGATTAATTTTTGAAACATTATTATAATTAGAGTTAGAATTAAAATTTGTAGGACATAAGTCAAATTGAATGGTTCTACATTATGGGTGTGGTCAATCTTCTATTTTTATTGGTTAAAGTTCTGGTTACTTTTTTTTAGTCACATTTGAAACTTATATTTTTTTCAATGTCCTGACCACAATATATAAGGATCTCATAAAGTAAACAATGTCTGGATAATAAAAATGTTTTCTAAAAACTTCATCCATAGACCATATATATATATGATAGTGTATGACAAAGAAGATTATGATTCAACATCTTTTATTAAGCCTTCCAAATGTTTTACAACAACATTTGCAGTTATCCTGTTATGTTTAAAGACTTTTCTATTTTTTGTTAATTATTTGTTTATTTTTTGCTAATAAATTTTGTAAGGTTATATGTAATGAATAAATAAGAAAAGAGGAAAATTATCTTATGAGAGATTCTCATAAAACCTCTCTCCTACAATATGTGTGGGTTTCTTATATTGTCGTTACATATCTCCCACAAACCCATCTAAAATGTTTTTCCTTTTGATATTGATGATGCAAAGAAGATCAGTAGGCTGGATGCTTCGGACTTGAAAGGACCACTTGCTCTCTCTGCGGCCTGAAGAAAAAAGAAAAGCGAATCAAAGGTGACCGGGGGTGCCGGCCAAAAACCCTCCGATGGCAAAGTTAGTTTTTCTCTCTATATTTTTGGAGTTCCAACTTTTTTGGAGTCAAATTCACATCCCTTTGCCTTGTCTGAATCAGTCTTTATATAGTGTCTTCATAGACGGTTATCGAAATTGGAACCTCCCTTGGATTCAAGGAGGCTTAAACGTAACTGCCATAACCGTTTAGGAGTTACACTTCTATTTCACAACGGATACATGACAGTTATGCGTGGGATAAGGGATTGTTACATTATATTCGGAGATTCTCCTAAGTATGATACCCTCGTCCTGGAATTCCTTCGTCGAGTGTGCCTGTTAATTCCAAGTGTAGCATCCTCGTCCACGAATCTTTATGTGGACGAGTCATCTCGGGGCAGGCTGTGCGCATCCCATGGACGAGGGATGTAGTTTCGCTATCACCCTCAGGACGGCTTTGTCCGTTACCCTCGTCCTGAGGATAACTCCTGGACGGCTGCCGAGGTGATGACCGTCCAGGGACGATCTAAGCGTTTTCATCCCACATCAGTTGCCCCTCGTCCAGGAGTTATGCAATGTATCAACAGATTTTAAAACGCACTACGTGTCGCACATCCATAGGGGGTTAGTCAACTGGTTTACTCCTCCGAGGCATGCGCCACGTGTCGCCTTCTAATTGGGTTCGTCGTTGTGGTTACCGAGACTTTTCTGCCTATAAATAGTGGTTTCTCTCTCATGCCCCTTTCACTTTTTCAAATTTTCTGCTTTGACACTCTCGTCCGTCGCTTCGTCTAAGAATATCCTCAGCGTCCTTAGTGTCCCTCGTCTAGAGCCAGGTAATCTTTCTACACTTATTCTAGCTTTCCTTTTTAAGTGTTAGGACGTTTTCGATGGCCTCCTGCTCGTCTAGCAACAGTAGTAGTAGTGGTCACACAACCGAGGAATACACATCTGGTGTTCCTGGAATCCCTGTAGAAGCCTTTCAAGAGAGTTTTAGGACGAGGACAGCCTCTGGGGCTGACACCTCGACAAGCTCCCTGCCGTCCTCCCCTTTGGACGAACGGGAAACCGTATATAGTTGTGCTCTAGAGGTTCCTTCTAGGACGGACGAGAGAAGGTTAGATGCCCTTAGGACTTGGTTTCAAATTCCTGATGATCTAAACCCTAGGTTAGCTGTCCGAGGTGAATGGTGTTGCCAGCCTCGTTTTGGAATAGGTATTTATGAAGCTTATTTGTTAGGGGGGCTTAGACTTCCTTTGAATGCCTTTGCTAGGGAATTACTCACTAGGCTGGGCTTGGGAGTGTGTCAGCTTAACCCCAACGCATGGAGACTAATTGTCTCCATGCAAGTCTTATGGATGGAGGTGTTTGACGGGGACCGTCCTATCACCGTGGACGAGTTCTTGTACTGCTATAAACCCTCCGAAATAAATCAATCTCGAGGCTTCCATCAGTTCACAGCCAGGGGCAATGACTGTAGACTGATTAAGTCTTTGCCCTCGTCTGACAGAAACTGGAAGACGAAATTTTTCTTCGTCTCTGGTTTCTGGGCGGGGCATCCCGTTGAGATTGGTAGAGACTCGTTTGCTCCTTATACTGGAGACATAGGGAACCTTCGTCCAGAAGGTATGTTATGCTCTTCTTTTTTATTTCTTTTTTATTATACTTTCTATTTGGACGATGGTCTAACCTTAACTTCCTTCTTGCCTTTCCAGCCGTTGGACGACCTTCTTTGAGCAAGCTCCACCGCGACCGCATCCACAGGGCCCGTCTACATTCTGAACGAGACTTTCACTCGTTAGTGACCCTTAAGCGTCTACACAAGTGGGGACTCGGCCCTGAACCGTCCGTCGAAGCTTTAGCACACGAGCTAACTACCCGTAGACGTGAGTGCTCCTCTCAAGATATGCATTTTTTCATTTTTGTTTTATTATTATTATCTATTATTATTATTATTATTATTATTTATTATTATTTATTTATTTATTTATTATTATTATTATTATTTTTTTAGGGATGGCAACCATGAAGGGAAACAAGGGGAAGGAAGTGGTCGACGAGGTAGCTAGACCTGAACCTCAGACCCAGCCTCGTCCTGCTTCAGGAGAAAAAAGGAAAAGCTTGTCCAAGCATGTGGACTTGGCTAGCTTGCCAAGTCGTCGGGGGAAGAAGGCTAAGTCTGGGCCGTCCAGGGCTGAAACTGCTAGGCCTGAACTTCCTCCCCAGCCGCCCATCCTGGTCGTTGACGTAGACTCGTCCACGCCCCTTAGTGTCACTCCGTCCAAGTCCCCTGCTCCTGACTCGTCCCAGCCTCCTCAAAGGATTTCTACTAATTTATTGGAGAACGAGGATCTGGCTTGGGAACGATTCCAAGAGGCTGTGAAGGGCGAAGACATAGCTGCGTGCTATGACATGTCCTTGAAGGAGTTCGAGCACTCCGGCGTCCACGATCTCTTCAAGGTGACCATTTTCACCTCGTCTTGGCTTATCCATATTTGCCCAATGTTATTTCTATCTTCTGAACTTTTTACTCTTCCATGTAGGCAATGTCAAAGTTCATAGCTGCGTCCAGGCAGGCCACAGAGATGGACAGGATGAGGATCCTTCTAGAGAAGAGAATAGAAGAGATCAAGAACGACTGCAGGACGTGGGCAGAGGTGGCGAACAAGGCCAAGGACGAGGCTGAGGAGCTGAAGACTTTGGTGGGGGAGCTGAAGTCCGACGCTGCCAAGAAGGACGACCGTCTTGAACTTCTTCAAAGGGAGAATGACGAGCTGAGTCTACTTCTTAAGAAAGCTAAAGACGAGGCAGTGGAGGAATTCAAAGCATCCAAAGAGTTCACTGACCTGATGGATACGAACTACGCAGCAGGGTTTGAGGATTTTAGGATGGACGCTATGGACAACTTTCCTGAAGTTGACTTTAGCACCATTAAACTCAACCTTGCTGCTGCTACAAGTTCTCTCGTCCATACAGGCTCAGACGATGTCAACATCGAGGACGACGCTTCTACTAAACCGGCTCAGGACGACCCCAACACTGATGCCCCTTCCTCTTGAAGAAAATGTTTCTTTTCAACCAATTGTTATTGTTGTTTAGCTTTCTTTTCTTTCTTTTTTATTTAAAATGTATTTAAGAATTTGAAATGTATTCAAGTACAATTACCTTGTCTAGAGTATTATGGACGAGTTCATGAACAATGCCTTTTAATGCTTATTTTATAAGGGTTTTTGGACGGTTGCCGTCTACCCTCTTTAGGCTATAGAATATCTTTTTTATTTGTTATCTATTGTATGGACGAGCTTATATGCCATCATTTATGCAATTGTCTTTCAAACAATGCTCTAACTGTTGAATGATCGTCTACACGATCTTTTTATGGACGACCCACTTAGGACGATGACGATGAGTGCATTACTTTTGCTTGTCCTTTAGGCCATTATTACTCGCCTTCTCGTAATAAGTTCATAATGTTTATGTTTTCTCGTCTTGACGAGTGCTCGTCTTTGGAATGTTATACCTTAATGCTTACTTTTCTTTCTTAGACGAGTGGGCCTTGACCTTTTTTCCTTTTGCTTTATACTCATTTGAAGGAAAATCTTAGACGAGTATTCCTAGGCTTCTTTCTCTTTACTTTATCCTTTTTAAAGGAAAGTTTTGGACGAGAAGGCCTTGACTTCTTTCTCTGTTTTATCCTTTTTAAAGGAAAGCTTTGGACGAGCAGGCCTTGACTTCTTTCTCTTTGCTTTATCCTTTTTAAAGGAAAGCTTTGCACGAGTGTTTCTGGGTCCGAAGTTTTCAATTCGTCTTAGGCTTTTGCCCCTTCTGTGGGTATTATGGAAACTAAATCTATGCATCAAATACATAAGAAATCCAAACCATATTATTACATGAACATTGTTCACAAACACGGCACATGCTTATAAGCTAGTGCCTTATTGAGATACTTAAGTACATAGTCTCGTCTTTCATAAGCTGGTCTGTAAGTAGTGCAAAAGTTTAAGAACTAGTGCACTTTTATTCATAACACACCATAATAGTAGTAAAAGCAAAAGTAAGTATAAGCAAACACGCAAATCATAGCTGTAATTTTGCCACTGACTTTCCTCGTCCCTGCTCACCACTGATAGTACCTTCTCAAGTGTTCCACATTCCAGGGATGCTCTAACTTCCGCCCGTCCAGGGCTTCCAGGTAGTAGGACCCCTGCCTCTTGCAGTTGATTACCCTGTAGGGTCCTTCCCAATTGGGTCCCAGTTTTCCATGAGCTGGGTTCCTGGTCGCCAAAGAGACCCTTTTGAGGACAAGGTCCCCCACACCGAACCGTCTGGGCTTTACCATGGCATCATGATGTCTGGCCATGAGATTTTTGTACCTCGCCGTCCTTTGCTCCGCATCCATTCTTACCTCGTCAATAAGATCGAGGTCAAGGCGAAGTTGTTCCCCGTTGTCTTTCTCCTGGTACTCCCTCACTCAATGACTTGCCATATGGACCTCCGCTGGTATGACAGCTTCACTCCCATAGGCTAGTTTAAAAGGGGTCTCTCCTGTCGGAGTTCGTGCAGTCGTCCTATAGGCCCAAAGAACACCTGGTAGCTGGTCTGGCCATATCCCTTTTGCCTTCTCGAGCCGAGTCTTGATGATTTTCAGCAGGGATCGGTTTGCTACTTCTGCTTGTCCATTTGCCTGTGGGTGGGAGGGTGAGGAATAGTGATTCTTGATCCCGAAATGATTGCAAAAGTCCCTGAAGGGTGCATTGTCAAATTGACGTCCGTTGTCAGATACTAATACCCTAGGTACTCCGAACCTACATAGGATATTCTTCCATACAAAATTTTTCACATTCTGCTGAGTGATTGCTGCAAGGGGCTCGGCTTCTACCTACTTGGTAAAGTAATCTATTCCTACCACCAAAAACTTCATCTGTCGGATTCCCATGGGGAAGGGGCCTAGGATGTCCAGTCCCCACTGTGCGAAGGGCCATGGGGCCATCATTGGGGTCTGGTATTTTGACGGCTGTCTAGGCACATTGCTGTAGCGCTGGCATTGGTCACATACCTTGACATAAGCTTTAGCATCTGCCTGCATTGTAGGCCAATAGTAGCCGGCACGGACGATTTTATGGACTAGCGACCTTGCTCCTGAATGATTTCCACACGATCCTTCGTGAACTTCCCTTAGAACATAGTTTGACTCGTTAGGAGCCAAGCATCTTAAGTAAGGTTGGGAAAAACCTCGCTTGTACAACACTTCATTTATGAGGACATACTTGGCCGACCTAACCCTTAACTTTCTCGCTTCATCCTTGTCTTCTGGAAACCTTCCATCTTTGAGGTAAATCATTATCGGACTCATCCAATCTTCTCCTCCTCCTATCTGCTGTATGTCTGGGATGTCTATGCTCGGCATATATTGGATGTTGTCGAACTCGTCTATGACCCCTGCCGAAGCGGCTTTCGCCAAGGCGTCTGTTTCCGCATTCTCCTCCCTGGGAAGTTGAATAAAACTTATGGCTGAAAATTTTCGTGCAAGGCGCTTCACTTTGTTGAGATATTTCTTCATTCGATCTTCCTTAACATCACACATCCCATTCACTTGGTTAATGAATGGAAGTCAAAAGAAGACACGTTGAGAGCAAAAACAAATACAATATTTTAAAGCAGCAATTGAATATAAGAAATAGAAAACTAAAAAAAAGGATAAGTAAAAGAAGAATATTTGCTTATATACTTATCCGGATAATCTTGGAAGTTTAGTAATCAAGTCTTTTGTTATTCCAGTGTAGTAATATTGTATTCGGGATTTTTTTTTTTCCCAGAAGAAGAAGAAGATGAAAAGGAAGGAGGATATAACATGAAACTTAAATAAAATAAAATAAAAACTGCATAAGCAAAAGAAGTTAAAGAGGAGTTAAATTTTTTAAATCTGATAGTAAAGCAGTTTCTTAGGAGTAAAACATGGGAGAGTGGAATTCAAGCAATTTGTTAGGAGTAAAATGTGGGAGTGGAATTCAAACGTGTTAAGGTTTTTTTTTTTTTTTTGAATTTAAAAAAAAAAAGGGTCAGTTGGGGTATTTTTTTTACAAAACGTAGGATTTTTTTTTTTTCAAAATAGAAACGTGGTAGATAATTTTTTTGATACAACATGGCTTTTTTTCATTAGGTTTTTTGTTTTCAATTTTTATCAATTTAAGATTTTAAACCATTTCTTATGATTTAGAGATAAAGATAAGTTTATTAAATTAAGGGTATTTCATTCGTTTTAAAAAAAAAAAAAAATTTAAGGGTATTTCATTAGTTTTTTTTTTTTTACTGAACGTGAGGTTTTTTCTAAGAGTAAAATATTATAAATTTTACTATTTAGTTGTGTTTTTTCTTTTACTCAACGTGAAGTTTTTTTAAGAATATAATATTAGAAACGTGTGTTAGAATAAGTGCGTTAGTAGGAGTGCTCCTATTTTGTAGGTAATGTTTTTTCAAATTTATCTAAAATTTAGGACTTTTTAAATTGACAATTTTACATGTCTAACCCTACTATTTAAGCTTTACAAACTGGAAAATTTGAGGATATTTTGGGCATCAAAATTGAGGAATCCAATCAAGGAAAGTTCCTTAAATAATAGTATAGATAGATATTTAAACAACCATCAAACCGTCCAAATAAAAGAAAAGAAAAATAAAATCCATCAAAATTGATTTCCTATAAAATCCATCAATGTTGGTTTCCTATTTTTTTGCAACTTCAAGCAAAAAAAAAAAAAAAAACTATCAACGTTGGTTTCCTTTTTTTTTTGGCAACTTCAAGCAAAAAAAGAAACCATCAACGTTGGTTTCCTTTTTTTTTTTTTTTTTTTGCAACTTCAAGCAAAAAAAAAAAAAACCATCAACGTTGGTTTAATTTTTTTTGTTTGCAACTTCAAGCCAAAAAAGAAGAAGAGAGAAGATAAGGTAAGATAATGATATAATAAAAGAAAAGAAAAATAAAAAAATATAAGAGAAGATAAGATAATGATATGAAAATGATAATGATAATGTTAACAAAGTGGAGTCCTTTTAGTATTTAAATCACGATAAAATAATATATTTTTGCTGGAGATAAAACAACCTTTTTTTTTTACAAATTAAACCATAATCCAAGACTTTAAAAAAAATAAAAATAAAAACGTTACTTACCTGAGGGAAACAACCTTCAACCCTCAGCGTTATGATGGCAAGGCATTAAGCTTGGTGGCAAAAAAAAACAAAAAAAAACCTGTGCAAAAAAAAAAAAAAATCAGACTTAAAAAATGAACATGAGGGAAACAAACTTCATGCATATAGAAATAAAACCTGTTTTTAGTTCGTGTAGTCATCATTAAAGAAAAAAAAGTGAGATCAGGGAGAGAGAGGGCTGAGATTTGATATAAGAAAAAGCTTACCTCAAATCTATGCTGTTGTTGTTGTCATTTGTATTGAAATCTGAAGCAAAGAGGTGGGTGAAAGGAGTTTGAAAACACAAAATTGAGAGAATTGCATAACTGAAAAAGAAGCAATTTGAGTTTGAAAACTAACGTAAGTGTACTGGAAGTGTGCTCCTATTTTGTAGATAGTGTTTTACATGGAAGTTAAAGAATCATTTTTACCAAGTTTTGCCCCTACTTAAACATAGGTTGTAGGGGTATTTTAGACAAAAAAAAAATCTTTTACCAAACTATCCTTTAGTTTTGTCTCTACTTAAACCTAAGGGTATAGGGGTATTTTGGAACAAAAAAAAATCCACTCCAAACAGGTGCAGCCGCTTAAATAGTAGTATAGACAATGATTCTTATTACTAGTCGCGGAACCTATCTATTTGTAAAGAAAACTAAAATAATTTTATAAAATCTTAAATTGATTAAGAAACTACACCATTACATAATTTGCTCTTATATGACTTCAATTTGTGTTACAATTTGATGAAGAAGCCATTGTTTGAACGTGCAATGGCTTACAAAAAATTTGTCAGACAATTTCAGATATTGCAAAAAAATAACTTTAAAAGTCAGATATTAAAACTTCTGAAAGACTAAAAAATATTAAAGATTCAAATGATTCACAGCTTAGAAATTATTGAAATAAAACAAAATATATATGACTAAAAAATAGAAAAATATAAGAAAAAGATTGTGTTACATTCAAAAGAATAATTCATGGCTATAAGTTTGCACCCTATCATAAAATATAACATTAGTGAAGTAGAAAGATAATAATAATAATAATAATAATAATAATAATAATAATATCAATGTTTAAGTTTGAGTTTAAGTTGGACTTGTTAGAGAGATAGAGTTTCATTCCTTGTTAAGTTCAGATTACACAAAAATAATTTTGTTTAAAAAAAATGATGAGATTGAGTTTAAGCTGGACTTGTTAGAGAGATAGAGTTTCACTCCTTGTTAATTTTGGACTAAAAAAATAATTTTATTTAAATAAAATGATAATTTTATTTAAATATTGTGCTTTGACGTGAAAAATTGTGAGAGTTTCAGAAGTTTTGGTTTTATATAGATATATAGATAACTTACAAATACGAAAGTAATACGTATAATTTTTTAAAAAGGCTTATAATATATATATATTAATATGAGATTAAATTCTATAAGGATGGGGTGTAAAACCTATGTTTTACACCATCCAATAAGTCAATACAACAAAATGTATTTTCAGTGACGAAAAAATTCGTCACTAAAAGTCCAGTTTTTCGTCACTAAGAACCTTTAGTGACGAAATCGGACTTTTAGTGACGAAATTCATTTCGTCACTGAAACCCCGTCACTAAAAGTCTTGATGACGAAAAATTTCGTCACTAAAACTTATTTTATGTTTTTACTTTTTTTCATGGCTTTGATATTAACCTGTAACCTGTTATTACATTACTAAAACCTCACATTTGAATAATACATTTATTTCAACAACACATTTATAAAAAAAGATCCATACATTCCATATCAGCATGGGTTCGAAATGGCGACGGTGGGAATCGCCGAGAATCGTCGACTGGGAATGGGATTCGTCGCGAATGCGAATCAGCGAGAAGCGTCGCGAATCGCCGAGATGCATTGCGAATGGAAATCGGCGATGGGATTCGTCGCGAATGGGAAGCTTTTGGGTTCGGCATTGGGAGGCTTTTGGGAGGCTTTTGTATGTATGTATAATGTTATAAAATGTAAGGGCACTAAAGAACCTGATACCAAAGTAAAAGGCATCAGGTTTTTAAGTTTTTAGTGACGAATGTCAGTTTCGTCACTAAAGAACCCAGTTTTATTAAGGTTTTTAGAGATGAAATTTATATTTTGTCACTAAAGCGTACTTTTAGTGACGAATTGTGATTTTTGTCACTAAAAACATTTAAGTGTAAAACTATTATTATTTTTAGTGACGAATATTTTTCGTCGCTAATTCTTTCTTATAGCGACGAAAGGATTTTCGTTACTAATATTATCCACAGCAATACCTACAGTGACGAAATATTTTGTCACAAAAAATTCAATTTTTAGTGACGAAATATTTCATCACTATAGATTAATTAAACTTGCGCCAAAATTTCCCTCCACTGGCGCCCATTTTTCAGATCACAATAGCGACGAAATTTATTTTTCGTCGCTAAATGTTATAATTTTTTTCATTATTAGTGATGAAATATGCATTTCGTCACTAAAGCTATATTTTTAGTGACGAAAAATATTTCCTCACTAATTTTTGTTACTAAAAATACATTTTGTTGTAGTGAGTGGTTGCCATATCAGCATCTTACTTAAAATTCAATACATCCTACCACACCTAATAACATCTCAATAAATTCCGAATTTGGTTGGATTTATATATGGGTATTAGAATTGATTGAGTGTGATTGTATTTATTCTTAAATATGTGATAAGATGATGTGGTATTTTGGGATTAGAGGAGTAAAACATGGGTTTTACACCACGTCCTTATAGAATTTAATCTATATATATATATCCAAAATTTTTGAAGTTTTTACCAAATTTTCACGTCAGCACAATATTTAAATAAAATTATCATTTATGCTCAAGACCAACTTTAAACTTAAAAAGGAGTGAAATTCTATTCTTTAACATGTCCAACTTTAACTTAAACTCAAATATTGATAATTTATCTCCAAATTTGCAAGATTAATCATAAATACTATAAAAGCAAAGCAAACTCCAATATTTTTTAAAAAAACTGAATAGAGGTATGAGCTCTTCTTATGTTATTTTCTTCTCCTTTACTTTGTTACAAAAAATTATTTTATAGTTTTTCATGTATTTTTTTAAAAGTAAATTTCATACATGAACCACCAAACTCTCTTTAACCGTTTTTTACAAGATAAAAAAACTTGCAATAATTGATATTATTCTTTTGAATGTAACCCATCTTTCGCTTATATTTCTTTATTGTTTAGTCATATTTTTTTTTT
Source organism: Castanea sativa (assembly GCF_040712315.1). Lineage (NCBI taxonomy): Eukaryota > Viridiplantae > Streptophyta > Magnoliopsida > Fagales > Fagaceae > Castanea > Castanea sativa. The sequence goes on along the minus strand of NC_134013.1, from coordinate 75,056,527 downwards.
CAATAATTTTTAAGCAGTGAATAATCTGATACTTTAATATTTTTTGGTTAATCAAAAGTTTTAATATCTGAATTTTTGAGTTATTTTTTTGTAGTATTTGAAACAGTCTGACAAATTTTTTAAGTCATTGTACGTTCAAGCAATAACTTCTTCATCAAATTGTAACACAAATTGAAGTCATATAAGAGCAAATTATGCAATGATGTAGTTTCTTAAATTTTTTATAAAATTATTCTAATCTACCTCACAAATAGGTAGGTTCCAAAAATCATTCTAATGCACCGGTTAGGGATTAGTACATTATATAATCCAAAAATATTATTTTATGTCCTTCATTTTCACAACAGAAAATAATGGATGACATTTACCAATTTACTAAATCTAATTTTTATTTACTTCTAACTTTTGTGTTTAAAGGGGTTTTTTTTTTAATAAAAAAATTGTATTTAAAAGTTAGCATGGTTTCGAAAAATTTGTATACTAAAATTTGTAGTGTTTTTAACATTGCTCATTAAAAATGTACGTTCTCTGTCATTTGGTGTACTCTTATCAACTTATCTTAGGTGTGACAAATGTTTAGGTGACATTATTTTTCTTCTTAAAAAAAATGATATTATTTAATATTATTTTATATGACATAAATGTGATAAATCACGCTCCTAGCTTTAAAAAAAAAAAACCCTTATGATACTGTAAGTGCACAATTGCACCTGGACCCAAGAATAGTTATGGGCTCAGACCCAATGAGCCTTAAACAATAAGAATTTGTAGAGTGTGGGCTTGAAACCCAGGTTAGAAGTGTATGGGGATGAAATGACAAACTAAAGATTCCAAGTACTTAGAGACAAAAAGGAGTAATGTAAATAGACCTCCTCGGACGTAAGTTCGAAAGATTTGTTATATTATATCTCTCTCTTTTTCCTTCTTCTTTTTAGGTTACAAAAAGTTCCGTCTTTTCGTTCGGTCCCTCCTTAAATACTCCTCTTTTTTATACTTTATTGACGTGTGGCACCCCAATTCCTCCCTTAGCATATATATTTCTTTTCTTAGTGCCTTTGAACGCAACTAGAAGTTTCCCTTCCACTGTTTAAGTGTCACTTCCTCATTAATGCGGCCGTGGTGGTAGGTGCGAGTGGTCTTTAATGTGGAGGTAGCAGCCTTTACCTTTGATATTCTTCCAACATCGGCGCTTTCTAGGACATTCAAGGGTTCTCTCCCTTTAACCGTTGGTCTCGACCGTATCATTCCCTAATCTTTACCATGAAGTCTCGTGTTCTTTGATGTCGATCCAGGGGAAAACCATCCTCGGCTGGATCCTAGGATCCTCGGCGTATAGGCCGACCCATAGCACCAACAATCTCTAACCCTGTGGTCAGGTCGGCCTTCTTTAACAAGGCCCAAAAGGCCCACATTCCCACCAGGATCCTTTTGCCCCACACAATAGCCCCTCGAAAACTCTAATTTTCGACATCCGAGGAGAAAAATAGGGTTTTGATCCGACGAGAACACACCTTTCTACACACTTTATAAGTGACGACACGTGTGGAAATCGTTTCGCGTCCGAGAAGATGACACTTGGCGGTTTCATTTTTCGAAAACGCGCGCATTTATTACCGTAAGTTACTCTTTGTCTCCCACGCTCAACGGTGAGATGGGCATCCAACGGTTCTCCTCACTCCACGAAATTTGGCGGGACGGACATAATTTTCGAGGCCGCCTTTTCGCACGTCGTGACGCTTCGGGAACCTCGCGCCTTCATTTAAGTCATCGAGATCAATCCCATCAAAACAACAACAATCATTCTTCACCACAGAAAAACGTGGAAACCCGTACCTTCAACCTTGTAAGTTCTTGCTCTCTCTAGTCTTGACCTTTTTCTCCTCGGATACGGTCCTCGGCTACCAATACAATCACTCTCCCTTTTAAAGTTTAGTCTATCGTCTCTCTGTAATGGGAAGATTCAAGTGTCTAGTTGATACCGCCGCCTTTGGGATGGAAGGCTTTAGAGCCAAATACCATATTCCCGGCGACGTAGGGTTAGAATGCCCGGCACCGTGGCTGGTTCTAGGAAAGAGGGAGAGGTTATCATTCCTATGATAGCCTTCATAGAGGGTGGGATGACCCTACCAATGAAACCCGTAATGAGGAGTATCTTCGCAACCACGGTTGTGCTCCGACCAATGCCTTCCAAATGTTTTTAGAGTTTTAGGTAGTGTAGATGCTCTAAACGGCAGATGAGTTTAAACCTCACATGGCACGATGTCGTGTTCCTATATGAGTCCCACAAACTCTCTAAGGTAGGCTATTATATGAAATCTCGGTCTAGCACCGTTAGGCTAATCTCTGTCCGCCCAAATCAAACAAAGGCATGAAGGACGACTACCCGATCGTGTCCGGAACTCGGCACGACGGCCTCCATCGCCCCCGGTGGGGGGGATCCGTGTGCGACACCATAGGATTAATCTCCCCACAACACAACTTCTCCTAACACACACGAAATGCGTATTTGTATTTACTTAAATTCGTTAAATATTTGTGTGAATCCGACCAGGAGTTTGTTTGTTTGATGTCTTTTTTGCAGATAAGCAACACGTGCGTCCTCGTCTAAGTCACCGTAACGTTGCCGATCTAAACCGAGTACTTCGCTCCGAGGTATTCGTTAGTGCGGACCTACAACTCCGGGCTGCTCATCTCATTCTAGGATACACCCCCTTTCCAAAGACTTTCGGGAGATAGAGGACGCCATTATTGCCGGCGACCGAAGACGGAAGAGGATAAACGTAGCTCGGCCCCATTTTTTGGACGACCGTGACCTCCCGGACGCTCCCCGACACTATTTTGTACAACCGGCCGATAGCAGCCCCCTCGCCATACACTCACAAACAAGCTCGTCATTCTGAAGAGGAGGTGTCTTCTTCGCACACTCTTGACGACGAGATAGACCAATTCCATCTTGAAGACAGAGAGACCTCGCGGAAACCGATTCGTGGTACTTTCCGACGAGGAGGAAGAAGCCACGAGGCCTCGGGAATCGCAGGGTTTGTAGTTGCCGCTCTTCCCCGAGGACGAATCCGTAGAAGGCATGGACGAATGGAGGGTCTTCTCACTACTGTGGCTGCCAAAGTTGCAGAAGAAGAAAACAGTGGACGTCCCAAGAGTTCCCCAGCCTTACCTCCTCCTCCTCCTCTAGCCGAGCCAAAACTACCACTCGAGGATCCCAAGAAGAAGAGGAAGGGAGATAATGAGGGGACGATTACTAAAGACCCCAAGAAACCACGCCAACAACTCCCACCGCCCAATGCAGCGGAGCCGGACAAAGGCAAGGGTAGAGCCCGTTCACCGAACTTGGGGAAATCGGGGACGAGGCCGTAGTGCACCGAGCGCCGCCACTTGGTCCCCCGATCTAAGGCCGGACGGCGCTCCTATCTCCCCGTCGATCCGGTATAGAGGGCGATTCAACAAAGCCACGCCCACCACCCGGCCGAGGTCCTAGAACGCCCTCTTCGCCGCCCAAGGACATGGAGACCTTGGAAAAGATGGGCCAACCACAACTATTCCTCTCTCTAAAAAGAGACTTAGCCTTGGTAAGTGTTTCTCCTTTTAACAATATTTATAAGTAAATTAGTTTTTTGTTATTCCTAACTCCATCATGCTTTTTTACAGCTATTCAGAGGTCTTTGTAGGCGAAAAGTTTATTGAAGACGCTCGGAAAGTAGCCGTGGCTGAGCTCGAAATTAGGGTGGAGACCGAAGTCCTTGGGCACGGCCACTAGCCGAGAACGAAGGCGGCCTCGGAGGTAGCGAGAGCCGAGGAGAGAGAAGAATGGGGTCGAGTCAAACTTGAAGACAATGAAGACCCGGATAGAAGGACAGGCGCAAGCTCCTTCATGCAAGAGATGAAGAGCTCTCCCAAGCTCAAAAGGAGGTGCTCGGATGCGGAAAAGCGATTGGCGCCGATGAAAGAAGAAGCGGTTCCTTCCAACTCTCGGCTGCCGAAGGCAAGTTTTGATGAAGGGGTAGCCACTACCGAGGAGCACTGACGGAGGGAGTTCGCGGCTTTATGCCGCGAATACGTCAAAAGTATGGGGGAAGCTTTAAACGTAGCGGGGAGAGTTCCCGATCTTCGGATTTCGAGGAAGTCCGAGAACGTTTGGCTTCCCCAGAATACGGGAGATTGAAGAGGCTCCCGCTGCTACTCCTACCCCCGAGCCAACTCTTCTGTCCTACCTCCGATGGTCCCACAAAGAATTCACGATCCTACAGAACCTTCTCGGTTCCAATAAAGAAAGGAAGGAGGGGTGGATGCAGAGAAGGGACTTGAAACCAGATAGTGGAACCCAACGTCCTTCCACCAAAGACAGCGGATAAAGGAAAGCGAGGTTATGACTCCTTTTGAGTGGAGTTGAGAAAGACCGAGTGGCACTAGTACTTCTCAGCAAGATCCTCCTCCAACAGCTTAGGATTTAGCTTTGGGCTTCTTTTTTTTCCATTTTTTTTTTTTTGTTTTTGAATTATATATTGTAATGTATATTCACCTTGATTAATGAAGAACAATTTCGTTTGCTTTTCACTTGGATTGTGTCTGCTTTTTCTTTATTCTTTATGTACTTATTACAAAAGTTTTCCCATTAAGTCATATCGAAGTTTCTCGCAGCATAAAAATCTAACTCCAAGGATTGCATAGTCATAACTTTCACATAATCATGCGTATATTATTAAAGATTTAATACAAGGTGACATGGTTAATTCCTTTGAATAATACCTCGATTAAAAAAGGAAAGAGGACTTCATATAACAATTAAGCCCTTATAATGCATAACACTGTTTTTAGTAGGTTGTAAGATCCGAGTTAATAAACAGTAAGGTATTAACATCCAGGCATAATCAGAAGTTAAGTTTAATCAAAGTCATAGTCAGAAGATAAATCTTAATCAATCTTTCGTTTAATTCTTCAAAATTGTAACTTTAAATGGTAAGACATCAATTTCCTCAAGGTTTGTGGTCCGAAGATTACACTTAACCAAGTTTCGTTTGATTTTCAAAAATTGTAACTTCAAATGTTAATTTTCCCAAAGTAGTGAGGTCCGAAGACCCGGCATAACTAAGGTTACGTTTTAACAAATGACAAGACATCAATTTCCACAAGGTTTGTGGTCCGAGGACTACACTTAACCAAGTTTCGTTTGATTCTCAAAAATTGTAACTTCAAATGTTAATTTTCCCAAAGTAGGAGGTCCGAAGACCCGCATAACTAAGGTCTCCGTTTAACAAATGACAAGACATCAATTTCCACAAGGTTTGTGGTCCGAGGACTACACTTAACCAAGTTTCGTTTGATTCTCAAAAATTGTAACTTCAAATGTTAATTTTCCCAAAGTAGGAGGTCCGAAGACCCGGCATAACTAAGGTTGTTTAACAAATGACAAGACATCAATTTCCACAAGGTTTGTGGTCCGAGGACTACACTTAACCAAGTTTCGTTTGATTCTCAAAAATTGTAACTTCAAATGTTAATTTTCCCAAAGTAGGAGGTCCGAAGAGGCATAACTAAGGTTCCGTTTAACAAATGACAAGACATCAATTTCCACAAGGTTTGTGGTCCGAGGACTACACTTAACCAAGTTTCGTTTTGATTCTCAAAAATTGTAACTTCAAAATGTTAATTTTCCCAAAGTAGGAGGTCCGAAGACCCGCATAACTAAGGTTACGTTTAACAAATGACAAGACATCAATTTCCACAAGGTTTGTGGTCCGAGGACTACACTTAACCAAGTTTCGTTTGATTCTCAAAAATTGTAACTTCAAATGTTAATTTTCCCAAAGTAGGAGGTCCGAAGACCGGCATAACTAAGGTTCGTTTAACAAATGACAAGACATCAATTTCCACAAGGTTTGTGGTCCGAGGACTACACTTAACCAAGTTTCGTTTGATTCTCAATAATTGTAACTCCAAATATAAGAGCTAGCCATAACTTTAAAATATTAATTGACAAAAGCTTATTTGATTAATAATAATACCTTCTAAGGTTATTTACATTCCATGGACGTGGTACAACTCGTTCATCTAGGTCACTAGCCTATACGACCCTATGCCTCGCTATTGAAACAATGCGATAGGGGCCTTCCCGCTAGGTCCTAGTTTACCCCATGCTGGGTTCTTAGAAGTGCCTACAACTTTCCTTAATACAAGATCACTGTGTGCAAGTGGCCTTAGCTTCACGTGGGCATCATATCCTCGTTTTTAGCTTTTGCGATAATAAGCCAATCGATTGGACCATAGCCGCCTCACGCCGTTCCTCGAAGTAAATCAAGATCTTTCTCCAAAAGTCCCCGGTTATTCTCGGGGCTAAAAGAACTTGTCTTTAGAGTAGGAAAACCAGATTCTAGTGGTATCACCGCCTCGGCTCCATAAGTCATAGAAAATGGTGTCTCTCCGGTGGACTCGCGTGGTGTGGTCCGATATGTCCACGAACATGAGGGAGCTCTTCCTACCCATCTGCCTTTCGCATCATCCAACCTCTTCTTGAGCCCATTGACTATGACTTTGTTAACGGCCTCGGCCCTCGCCCATTCCCTCGAGGATAAGGCGGGGTAGAATATCTATTTATGATACCCATGTCACCACAATATTGCCTAAAGGCGTTGCCGTCAAATTGAACGCCGTTGTCCGAGACAAGAGTGTGCGGTATACCAAATCTAGTAACAATGTTTTTCCATATAAATTTCTTGGAATCAACATCTCGGATATTGGCTAATGGCTCGGCTTCAACCCATTTAGTGAAATAGTCATTCCCACGAGCAACCATCTTTTGTTGCCGAAATTTCTCGGAAATGGCCCGACAATGTCCGAGGCCCCGTTGTGCGAAAGGCCAAGGGCTAGACGGAGGGTTAAGAACCCTCCAGTTGGTGGATATTAGGAGCGAACCTCTCGGCAGTGATCACACTTTACGGCATAGTCCCGAGCCTCCCTCTCGCATATTGGGCCACCAATAACCACAGTAAGGGCTCATGAGCTAAGGACCTTCCCCGCATGATTCCCACAAATTCCTTCATGCAATTCCTCCGGTAATGATTCTGTTGATTCAGGGTGTACACACAACAAATACGGTCCACGAAAAGGATCGTTTGTATAGCTTACGGTCCTCGGACAACCGAAACGCGGCGCCTTTCGACGTACCTTTTACGCTTCAACTTTGTCTTCGGGAAGGATGTCATTTTTTGAGAAAAGATATGATCGAATCCAACCAACTAGGACCAGGCCTTATTAGATGGACGCGAGGTGCGTTAGCAGCTATAAGAGAAGGTTCTACCAAATCCTCAACGAGAATAACCCTTGGTAGACCTTGAGCCGAGGATGTTGCCAACGTAGCCAAAGAATCCGCATGAGTATTTCCACTCCTAGAGACATGAACTAAGGCAAAGGAGTCGGTCGGCCTGGCCGACGCTTGACTGGCCAAATATTCCCGCACGTGGAATCTCTAGCCTCCATGGTCCCCATGACTTGGCCGACCACTAATTGAGAGTCCGAGAACACATGGATTTCCTTGCCACCCATCTTATGTACCATTCGCATGCCTACCAAGATCCGTCTATACTCGGCCTCATTGTGTAGCCGAGAAAGCCAATCTCGAAAGATTTTTCAAAGACAATTCCTTCGGGGACATTAGAACAAGTCCAACGCCGACTCCTTTATGATTAGCAGCCCCATCCACATAAACTTTCCAAGCCGAGGGCGATACGAGCCGTGATCACACCAACTCGATTTTTTCACCCATGTGCGCTACCTTTGAAGTTTCTTCTAACAATGGCTCAGCAAACTCTGCCACCAAATCGGCCGAGGACCCGACCTTTCACCGAGGTGCGAGGCTTGTACTTAACATCAAAGGCTCCCAAAATGGTTCCCCATTTTGCCACTCGCGAATAATCAGCACTACGCAACACGGCCTTTCGAGCGAATCGGGTCAAAACAACCACGAGTATGAGATTGGAAATAATGAGGAAGTTTGCGCGTGGCGTGGACTACAAACGAAGTGCTTTTCTAAGGGCAAATAGCGCACCTCGGCTTCATTCAAGGACTTACTAACATAGTAGATCGGCCTGCACTCCATCTTCATTCCTTATAAGGACTAGACTCACCGCATGAATAGCCACGGCAAGATAAGCGAATAAAACCTCGTCCACCTCGGGCGAGATAAAATGGGTGGCCGAGATAGATATTGCTTAAGCTCGTTGGAAAGCCGACTCACAATCCTCGGTCCACCGAAACCCTTTCCACTTGTTCAACAGCGAAAGAAAGGACGGCACCGATCACCGACCGAGAAATAAATCGTTCAACGCAAGCAATCATTCCGGTCAATTTCGAATCTCCTTTGGGTTCCGAGGCGGCAAATTTTGAATAGCCCTAACCTCGCACCGGGTTCACCTCTATGCCCCTATGAGTGATCATATATCCTAAGAACTTTCCGGATCCCACTCCAAAAGAACACTTGGAGGCGTTAAGGCGCAACTTATACTTCCTCGGCATTTGGAAGGTGTCGGCCAAATGCGTGATGTGCGAAGGTACCGTCTCTTACTCTTTACCACCATGTCATCCACGTATACTTCTATGGTTTTCCCCGCTTTGTCGTTCAAACATTCGGGTCATCATTCTTTGATAAGTAGCCCCGCATTTTTTAACCCAAATGGCATGACTTTATAATGATAGTTCCCCGTTGGAGTAATGAAGCAGTCTTTTCCCCGATCCTCTAATGCTGCGGGATTTGGTGGTAACCCCGAAAGGCGTCCAGAAACTCATCCGAGGATGTCCGACAACGGTAGCATCTACCGGTTGATCAATCCGTGGCATTGGGAATGAATCTTTAGGACAGGCCTTGTTCGGATCGCAAAGTCTACACATACTCTCCACTTGCCGTTCTTCTTCTTAACGACAACAAGGTATGAGCCAACCATTCGGGGTAGAAAACTTCTTTGATAGCCCCCGCCCTTTTGAGTTTAAGAACCTCTTCCTTCAGCGACCTCGAATGTTCTCGGGAAGATCGCCGAGGTGGCTGCCTCCTCGGAACAATGGCCGGATTGACGTTTAGATGATGACAAATAAAGTTCGGATCCACACTGAGCCTCATAGGGGTCCCATGCAAAGACATCTAGATTATCCTTCGAAATTTCAACAACTCCATCTTTTCTTGGTGTGGCAATCGTATGCCAACTTGAAAGAACCTCTGCGGATCGTTGGTTATTACAAACTTCTCTAACTCCTCGCAAACGGCCTCATCTTCGTCATCGCTCCGAGTGCCTCCGAGCTGTTAATTGCTATGACTCTGGATGGGCAAGGTTGATAACTCGACTTCGGCGACGAAGTACCGGCGGAGATGCATTGCTCGTGCCACCACTCGATGCCGAGGATTTCCTCGGTATGTTCCCGAGGGGAATTTAACCCTTAACGTGCAAGGTAGAGGAAACGGCTCCCGGGCGTGCAGCCATGGCCCGGCGAGGATGGCTGTATATGGAGAGTACGCGTCAACCACAATGAAATCTACTTCAACCGTTTCGTGCCGGATTGAACGGGTAAACGGATCCGTCATCCTTTTGGCACAACGGCTCTCCCTTCAAAGCTAATAAGAGGTGAGTCATAAGGAGTTAAATCTTCCAACTCCAACCTTAACCCCTTAAATAGATCGGGGTACATGATATCTCGCACCGCCGCCCCGATCTATCATTACCCTCTTCACGTCATAATTACCTATTCGAGGGTAACCACGAAGAGCATCGTCACGGGGCTGGATAGTCCCTACTTTATCCTCCCTGGAGAAACCCAAGACAGGTAAAGTGCTCTTTAATCTCTTCGGCCTCGCTACCCACATCCTCGGCTGCGAATGGGAAACCGCCATAACCCTAGTAGGACCCGAGCCCGTCCTGCAAAGTGCGGCGAAGATAACATTAATTGTCCCCAATGCCGGCCGAGATGAACTATTCCGCCGGTTGTTTGAACCAACTTTGGATCGACTTGCCCAGCTGGCCGACACAAGTGCCGCTTTAACTTTCCCTCACCGACGAGCCGCTCTAGATGGTTCCACGGTGGTTCGACGATTCTCGCAGTGTGGCCCACATCCCGATGGTAACGACGAAAAGGTTTTGATTTCTTCGCGAGGTCACCCGCCATTTTGCCGGAGCCACCTGAAGAAGGGCTCTTTACGAACTTTTTCTAATAATGATGCAACGGTTCTCGAATACGTATTCTGACTGGGTGCTGCCGAGCGGATTGTCCGAAGTAATCCCTCCTCGGCTTGTTGTTGTGATATACATCCGTCCGACCCGAAATCCCTTCTCTCCGCGGATAACCTTCTCCTTTCCTTTTCCCCGTTGCCGGTCTTCCTCTACCCTTTTATATTCATCAATACGATCCATAAGACGACGTACGCCGCGGACGGGCTTTTCGTCAAAGACTTTCTTAGGTCGTGATCGGTAGGGAGGCCTACCTTAAAGGTATTTAGCGCCACCTCATCAAAGTCGCCGTCTATTTCATTAAACATCTCCCAATATACCGTTGGAGTATGCTTTCGTGTCTCCCCTTCCTTCATGACGCCATGGATAGCAATGAGTCCGGTTGGCCGAGGGACTCGCTACAAGTAATGAACCGAGAAGCAAACGCCCTAGTTAGTTCCCCAAACGAGCCTACAGACCCCGAGGCTTGAGACCGTTGAACCATCTCATAGCCACAGTCCTGCCGGAGGGGAAGACTTTACATCAAAGTCTCGTTATGAGGTACCGCCATCCTTTGGTCAAGTGACTCACGTGCTCCATAGGATCGTCCGGCCATTATAGATGGTAAACGTGGGCCGGGTGAACCTCTGGGAGCCTCCCCCTCTCAATCCTTCGTGAAAACGGAGATTTAGAGAGTTGGTGCAACGCCCCTACTCATGGTATCGTTGCCTAAACCCCTAGGACGAAGCTTCTTGCCCGCGGATTGGCCGGTCGTTCTCCTCGCCAGGATGTTGCCTTGGTGGGGAATATGACCTTGAACCGTAGCCATGTCCCCATCCTTCTCCCGAGGAAAGAACTAGATGAGGACGGGGAAACCTTACGTTTAGCACGGCGTAACTTCCCTCTTCAAACGATTGATTTCCTTTCGCATGGATTTAGAGCCCTCATCGTGGGTAGTGCTACCTCTCGTAGAGTATGGCTAGCCCTCAGATATTCGTATGGACGCTTCCCTCACGATCCCTACGTTGTTCAAGACGTTCGAAATGATCTTCGAGTTGTGACCCTTGTGACTCGCATGATGAGAGCCTAAGCCATAATATCCCTACTACTTCTAGACTAGATTCACGACACGGCGCCAATTGTAAGTGCACAATCACACTGGACCCAAGAATAGTTATGCGGGCTCAGACCCAGTGAGCCTTAAACAATAAGAATTTGTAGAGTGTGGGCTTGAAACCCTGAGTTAGAAGTGTATGGGGATGAAATGACAAACTAAAGATTCAAGTACTTAGAGACAAAAAGGAGTAATGTAAATAGACCTCCTCGGACGTAAGCCGAAAGCCGTTCTTATATTATATCTCTCTCTTTTCCTTCTTCTTTTAGGTTACAAAAAGTTCCGTCGTTTACATTCCCGGTCCCTCCTTAAATACTCCTCTTTTAATACTTTATCCACGTGTTGCCCCCCAATTCCTCCCTTAGCCTAGATATTTCTTTTCTTAGTGCCTTTGAACGGTAACTAGAAGTTTCCCTTCCATCGTTTAAGTGTCACTTCCTCATTAATGCGGCCGTGGTAGGTGCGGGGTCTTTAATGTGGAGGTAGCGACCTTTACCTTTGATATTCTTCCAACATCGGCGCTTCTAGGACATTCAAGGGTTCTCTCCCTTTAACCAGTTGGTCTTGACCGTATCATTCCCTAATCATTAACATGACGTCTCGTGTTCTTTTGATGCTCGATCCAGGGGAAAACCATCCTCCGATCCTGTGATCCTCGGCGTATAGGCCGGACCCATAGCACTAACAATCTCTAACCCCCGCAGGTCGCTTTTAACAAAAAGGCCCACATTCCCACCAGGATCCTTTTGCCCCACACAGATACTATCATATTAACTTATTTATTTATTTAAATCTAGTGCTCCACATCAAATTAAAAAGTACCAATTAGCCATTTTCGTTAAACACGTAGTACATAAATAGTTTGGGGCCTCTAAGCCGAAAAAGGAGAACTTTTAATAGTTTAACTGAATAAGAATCGAGGCTGAATTACATGCCTACTTTAAGGACAAAATTAATAGTTTTGCCAAAAGATAAAAGCATGTAACTTTATTCGAATTGCCATGATGAACTAGACGAGTATTCACTATTCAGAGCATTAGCATTCGAAATTGCAAAAAATTTTGTACTTTTACAATATACATATACAACTCATTCCTAATAAATGCATTCAATTAACATATGTCCAAAATATATTTTAAAAAATATATCTAATTAACACAATAAGAAACGAAATTACCAAATAGCCATCATGAAACATTAGTGAGTAGTGACTTACATTGCGCAAGCTTTGCTATCTTCTGCGACGATTGGTGGATCCCTTCCTTGAAATTTGATTGAATCGCCATTGTAGATCGTGGACCCTCACCATTCCCACCACTACTATTACCACTCAACAGAAGATAACGGCTTCTTTAGCCTCTCGATGATGTTCATTGCGTTCGATCCCAATACGACGATTGAGCTGATTTTGTGTACATTTTTTTTATGATTTCACAATTTTTTTGTAAATTTACAAGTACTATCAATTTCTAACTCTTATATAACAATCAGAAAAAAATAAAATAAATAAAGAATAACCCGATCTATATTATATACACATATATGTACATATTTGTGTTGTGGTAATTTAACTAATAATGGTGGGATCTGACTTCTGAGTACCTAGCCCTGCCCTAGGAATGGTCAGCTTGAGGGCATTGGGTGGTGATTTAGGAGCTCTGGTTTTTTTTTTTTTTTTTTAGATATACGACCTATCATTTTATGTATTTTTACCTTAACACGATTTATGGGTAGTCCCCATTTGGAATGTTCTCTTTGTTGTTGAGAAATAATTTTTTTTTAAGACACTATAGGATTTGAAATCTATAGCATTCATTTTATGATAATAGTTCCTACCATCAAGGTCAAATAACTAAAATGTTTCTTTTGTTTGCTTATTTTACATCTATTTAGAGATAGAGAAAATCAAAGCAATTGTTAATGTTAGGGAGCTTTTTGACACAAACTTAAAGTACAAGGACTATAATGAAACATTTCAAAGGATGATGACCATTTTGAAATATGAGACAAAAGTTGAGGGCTAAATGTGTAACTAATCCATAATTTGACAAATAACAATGCTCTTTGTTTGATTATGAAATTGATGGAATTCATTCCTCAGAAAAGGTTTAATTATCTTTATATTCAAATAGTACTTCTCTTACTTTTATAAAGTTATCTTTTTAATTAAAATTTCCACATTTTATGAATATTAAAACATCCGCAAGCATTATAATTATTAGGAATTTAGATGACTTTCTTCATCACGAAATATTTGAAATCAAAATATTTGGGTAGTGAAGGAACACAATACAATAGAAAGGAATAGGAGAGAATATTACTGCTTCTTTGTTACAGTATTGCAGAATTTGCATACTAGGACATAAGTAATGTAACTAAACTCAAAATATCATATATAAACTTTAGTGAGAGATTCCATAAATGAATGCACTACATGACATTACAAAGTGGAAATAAAATGAGAACATGCATATATATTGCGGCTACAAGTAATGTAAATGGCCTATCACTTATCAGTTTAGCAGAATAAAAAACAACACAAATCCCTCAATGATTCTTATGAATGTATCTGAAAGTCCACTATGCAGCAACAATGGAGAACCATAAGAAATCATCACTGGGAACTGGCAGTCCTCTTTAGACGGATCATCATCAGTCACAATAGCCAAACCAGAAAAATCACAAGAATAATCGTTCTGGTTATTGACTTGATAGTACATGTTGAAAGCATAAGAGGCATTCTCTTCCGCGCTTAGATGATTACAAGAAGATCCATAGCCCAAAGCAGTGCAATCTGATCGGCTACAAGCATAGTCAATACTGTCTGGCAGCAGGTCCACTATATCATTAGCCTGGCGATTCAAAACACACCACCTTTTGGGCATGTATTTCACATCTTCTGCTGGAACTAGACCTTTATCCTCTTCCAAACCCAACAAATCTAGTTCATACTTTGGCTTCCCATCAAACTCAAATATCCCCCAATGCCTTTCAAAGCCACCAGGAGCAGTGCTTTTAGCATTCTCATCAAGAAGGCTGAATAAATATATGTCAATTTTACCTTTCCGAGCTGGGGTTCCCTTTCCACTCAAAACATGTTGGAGCAATTTCTGGTTGAATCTCTTTGCATTTTGGACATTTGCATTTATATCACCATCAGTTGGCCACCCAATTTCTCCAACTATGATTGGCATCTCAGCATAACCAGCTCTAAATAAAGCCCAGACTAGAGTGTCGAAATTTGCATCAAAAGCATTGGTGTATTGTTTATCACCATCTGAAACAGGCTTGCTTGTTCCATCAAAGAATGCATAGTCGAAGGGGAAATATTTGTTGCCATAAAGACTGAGGAAGGGGTAGATGTTGACAGTGAAAGGCGCATTATTTCTGAATAGGTATTTGATTATTTCAATTGTGCGGTCTCGGAGTTGAGCCCTGAAGTCACCAGCAGATGGCTTAGGGTTTGAGTCTGGTGAGAAGTAGATGTCTGCATTGAAGGGGATTGTGGCTTTTACCTTGGACCCCAAACCAGCATGGTTGAGTGCTTCCTGAATATTTATGAGGGCTGGTAGTGTGCATTCTAGATAGGTTCCATTGTAATATTCAAGGAAAGGTTCATTGCCTACAGCAACATACCTGCAATGGTAATTTCATACCCACATATAGAGAACAGTAATTATCTTATTTATTGGATATAAATACCCTCCAATTCACAGAGTGTAAGTTTCGTTGTTGTATATACTATATAACTTTCAAACTGTGAGAACATATAGAACATCATATACATTTTTTTAGCATGCCTTTTGACATACAATAAAAACTTTATTAATGAATTATGTAAAATACCAAACTAGTATAAAAAAATGCAGGATAATGAAGATGATATTTTATAAGCCATATATAGATAATAAAAGAAAATATGTTGCTGACACCGACACTTCTGCCAGATGCCAAAACCAGGCATGAAGGCCCGGGTTATTGGATTTCCACCTATTAAAGTCAGATATGTGTTGGTGTAACATGGTCAGCTAAATATGTGATCCATCAAAAGTAGATTTGGGCCACTTTATATTAAAACTGAAGGATTTAGGCTCCAAATATCCAACAGACCAAAACCAAAAGGAAATAGAAAAAAAACCTGACTGAATATTCCATGAAAGAACATGGAAATGATTTATATACCTAGTTTCACAGAGAAGATCTAAAGAAGCTAGAAAAAGAACGTCGAGACAGGGAAATGACACAAAATCTGGAAAAACAAAACCCACAATAATATTTAGTTTCATTGAGGAAAACTAGAATAACATGAAGACCATTTCCAGAATTAAAAACCCATTCTTGGAAGGAAGAGAAAACTGAAAAGTGCGGTAACACTACTTCAGTTCAGATGACGATCACTGCTTAAAACAGCTGCTAAAAATGTAGACACTACCACCATCTTTGTTACCTATTACTAACAAGAACTAGACAATGACAGCAAGGTACAAGATTTTTAGTAAAAAATCATCAATCGATCACAGCAGGAATGACAACCAAAAGCATGGAGAAAAGTAAACAGAAACAAGAATTTTGGCAGCATGGGGAAAAAACCCAAACTTCATCATGGGTGTAAAATGATAGAAGACTTATCGATCATAAAAGCAAAACCATCTAAAAGAAAAAGAAATTAATTAAATGGGTTTTGTGTGTGAGTCAGCAATCTGATATGGACTCCACCAGTTGCATGGGAAAAAAAGGAACTCCAGTGTGTAAAGTAATAGAACACACTTCATCAAAACGTCAACAACCAAGTTTTAGTCCAAAAGTTTTGGAATTGGATAAAATAATAGAACCTTTATGAAACATAAAGCCATTATAAAAGGAAAGCAAAGGGAAGAAGAGACATTAAATGGGTTTGTGTATAACTCGACTTGACATGGACTACACCAATTGCATGAGAAAAAAAAAACACTCCAGGGTGTAAATTAAACAATAGAACACTTTACTATGGAACAAATATAAATGGGTTTTCAAAAGGGGAAGTAAATATACATTATAAAATGGTTTTTTTTTTTTTTTGATAAAAAAAAAAAAAAAAATCAAGAAAGTGTGTGACTCAACTTGATATGGACTCCACCAGTGTAGGAATAACTAGTGACATTGGCATCCACCCATGAAGCTGCAGCAGCAGGATCCTCACACATCATCTGCAACATGTTATTGGGTATTCCTAGCATTACTTCAATTTCAGTCCCTATTAGAGCCCCCAAAATCCTCTCATCTGCCTCAAAAAGCTTCAATTTTTTAAACCCATTATCCCTCAGCAGTTTCACCACCGTATCTGGTGGGAGTTGCTGTGTGGCCTGGGTTCCCCAGTTCACCCCAACACTCAAGCCACTATACAACATGGCCATGAAAACAAGAAAAAACAACATTATTGAACAATAACTACTAGACTCTACTAGCACTCTTGTTTGTGGCATTTTCTTTTTCTTGGATGAATCAGTGAAAAGAGAGCAGAAAATGAATGGGGTTTAAGAATTTAAAGGACGCTAGAGAGTCGGAGAGTGTAAGGGAATTGCTAGGTTGGAAGGTTGATGTATTTATAGAGAAACAATTGTACTGTTTGGCTTTTGAGAGAAAGCTTCATGGGGAAGAATGAATCTAGTGGGGTGGTTTTTGTATAAATTTTAATAGAGAGGTTTAAAAGGGGAAAGATTCGTTCCTTAATTCAGTTATTCAGTTATGGTGCATTGGTGCTAGCCCATGCTCACACGCGTCTCCACAATTGTTAGATAAAGGCTTTTTTTTTTTTTTTTTTTTTTTTTTTTTTTTTTTTGTAGTGGTAGTAGCCAAAAAAAAAAAAAAAACCTATGTTTTTTTATTATGTATATAATTTTTATTTTGATATTCTAATTTATAAGTGAATAAATAAATTTGAAAATTAATAGGAAAGTAATCCTATTTTTTAGTGGAAATTAGGATTGTATTTTTACCTGATTGTCATTTAATTTTGTCTTTACTTAAATATATGGATGTAGGAATATTTTAGAACAAAAAAAAATCGAAACCCCTTAAATAGAAGTATAGATATTTCAATTATCCATGCCATAAAAAAAATGAAATGGGAGTGTTTGTTACACAGTGGTAATACATCCAATTTTTTGAACTCAAATAATGTTTCCGGCTAACAAACAATATAAAATATTTTTTGGAATATTGTATTCTTGAAAATATATCAAAAATATTTTCAAATATTTGGTTGCATTTTTGGAAATATTATGGAAAGTATGTTTTTTACTATTTTCTCACATTTTCTTATCTCTGAAGCACATATAATGACAAAAAATGAAAATTTTAATTAAAAAATAAAAGTGATCAGGGACAAGTGGTAGGGGTGGCCAGTGACAACGATAGTTTGGCCATTGGAGAATAGGGACATTAGTAGGGGGTGGTGGTCGCAGGTGGCAAATAGTGCTGAAAGGGGTGGAAATTTGATTGATAAGTTTTTGGTAAGGTGGAAAATGATTTACGGAAAATGAAAGTGCAAACCAATTTCTGTCATAAGTGTTTTTATTTTATGATTAATCGAAAAACAGTTTCCAGTTGATCAACATTTTCTATCACACTAAACACCTGTAAATACAGGAAATTTTTTCCAAAAACCAATTTTCTTCAAACCAAATACAACTCACGATTTCAATTCAAAAAATCTGTATATAATATGGTGTGTGTGACAATTTTTATCCAAAATGAAAATCCTGCTAGTTTAGTCTCAAAAAGAAATAATAATAAGTGGCTATTCACTTTTTCTTTTTTCCTTTTTGGAGAGAGGGAGATTCCCCTCTCCACCATTTTTTTTTTTTTTTGAGGGACCTCCCCGACAAGTTATTAAATGTTAAACTTATGTATAATTTTTTTAGTATTATGCCTTAAATTCTTTAATTAAATTCAAATATATTGCATTATTGATAATACAACAGTATCATCACTATCATCTTTCTCAAGTTCAAAAAAAAAAAAAAAAAAAAATCGACCAATATTTGAATCTAATTAGAAACATTATGATACAACACCTAAAAAAGTAGAGCTTAACAAGGGGGTGTTCTTTTATTTTTTATTTTTTATTTTTGGCATCAAGCACAAGCGGCATTTGTTTGTGTGTGTGTGTATATATATATATATATATTTTGGAATCCAACTCTGGAGGCCTATGGACATAGAATTGAGTACAAACATACAATGCAAACTATAAAAACCTTTTGGGCTAAACTTTTCCGTCCTTTTCTTCTACCAACTTTTCTTTCCTTCCTTCCTTCTTTCCTTCCTTCCTTCTTTCTTTCTTATAGAAACTTTTCTCACAAGAAGTAAGAAAACCAATTTTTTATGGGAAAAGTGAGTAATATTAGTATGGGAAAAACTTAGGTAAGTTGTCTAATTAAATTCTAAGATAGAGCTGTATTGATAGCATAATATAAACTTTGTTAAGGATAATATATGAAATTCAATTTCAGTCAGTATTTGAATATAATTTAAGAACATAAGATACAACACTTAAGAAACTATACCTATATTTTATTTTATTACTACACCATGAGGACTTAACATGGAAGAGTGAGAAAATTACAACTTCACAAGGCCTTGGCTTATTTTTAGAGTAAGACTATAGAGATAGATCCCAACATGCCAACGCAGTTGGCAACCAGTGATATGCACCATTAGTGAATCAAACATCATCATCTAATGATAAATATTAAAGTACATCAATAATCTCACTCTTTACCAAAAAAAAAACTCTCACTTGATTATTAAAGCAAAAAAGAAAAAAGGAGAAAAGAATCACGTAGTTATTAAAAAAATGAGGAAACTATCACTTAATTGCAAAGATTAGTGGTAAGGACCAAGGAGTACTAAAAGGACAAATGAAATAACTGGTAGGAAATGGAAACGCAAGACTTGCTATCGTTGCTCAAGTCAAGTTGAAACACCATTGACCACTGCATGACGAGAATTAAAGACAATCCTCCAAAAAATTGCATTGACAACACATCAAAGCCTATTGATTTTGTGAGAGTATAAAATTTTGATTTGGTTTTCAATCCGTTGTTAATTGATGTTGTAAATAAATTAAAGGTCAATAAGAAGAAATTTAATGCTACAATATCTCAAGGATATAAGTTTCAAAGTTGGATCAAGTTATTGAAATATTCAAAATATCTTTTTAATTGGAGTGGAAGATTTCAGTTCCCAACAAAAGCTCGAGGTTGAGTTTCATTCAAGTGGAGGGGTGTAATGTGGACAATATATAGGATTTAATTTTTATGTTTGTTAATTTTTGAATTTTTAGGTAATGTTCATTATTTTAGTATTTAAGATTTGTTTGAGGCTTCCATATATATAGTCAAATTATAGTTTTACTATGGTATATCAATTATGATAATTTTTTACTTGCAAAATAAGTTTCCTGGAGCCTTTGATAGATAGCCCTTCAATCTGTAGAACAAACATTCATAATTCAGAGTTTTAGACTTCAGAATATAAATAATATTTTCTAAAGAGGTTTTTTTTCCTGGTGGATTCCAAATTTTTCTTGTGGATTCAAGAAAAGCTTATAGATTTAAGGGTTTTGTAAAGCTAGAATAAGATATAGTCCCTTATTGTGTTTCTGTTATGCATCAATAATACAATATAAACATCATATCATTATCTTTCTCAAGTACAATTGAATTATATTGAATCAATATTTCAATTTAGTTAGAAAACTTATGATATATCATCTAAAGACATGTAGGTTAATTTATCTTATAACTAAACAACACCTAGCTAAGAAATATATACGGCTAACTCTGACTAATCTGTTGAATATTCACAGTCAACAACAACAAAAATTCATTCTAAAAAAAAAACAACAAAAAAAATTGGAACTAAATTTTACGTTGTTTTGTTATTGCTGCACTTGTACCAAACCACAACACCTTAGCTTATTTAGGAGAGGGAAAACACAACTTTAGCTTATTTTAGAGTGGGATACTAGCGGTGTTTTGGCAACCCGTGATAATCTCACTCTTTCAAAGACAGAGAAGTCTAGATTATTAAAATAAAAAAGGTAATACGGCTAGTTCAGTTTGTGTAATCAATACGTGGTTGTTAATTTTTTTTTTTTTTTGGCTTGTTGGCATCAAGCACAAGCAGCATACAATGAAACAAAGAATTGAGCACAAACATACAGTGTAAAGTAGTTTACACTGTATGTTTGTGCTCAATTCTTTGTTTCATTGTAAAGTACTATACAAACTTTTTGGGCTAGACTCTTTCGTCTTTTTCTTCTACTAATTTTGTCTCTCTTCTTTCCTTCTTCCTTCTAACTTTCTTAGAGAAGTAAGAAAACCAAATTCTCCATTATGGGAAAATTGAGTAATATTATAATTAGTATGCCAAAACTTAGGTATAATTGTCTAGATATTGTATCATAAGTTTTTCAATTAAATTTAATAATATAGTTGCATTGATAGTACAACACAAACCGTGTTATCTTTTTTAAGAACGATTAAATTCAAATTCAGTTGATATTTAAATATAATTTAAGAACATAAAATACAACACTTAAGAAACTGAACCTATATTTTATCTTATCACTGCACCACAATGCCTTAACTTAGAAGAGTGGGAGAATTACAAGTTTACGAGGCCTCAGCTTTTTTTTCAGAGTGAGACTATAGAGATAGATCCCAACATGCCAACGTAGTTGCAACCAGTGATATGCACCATTAGTGGATTAAACATCAATACATCATCTTCTAATGATGAAAATTAAAGTACTTCAATAATCTCACTCTTTACAAAGAAAGAAAAACTCTATCACTTAATTATTAAAAAAAAAGGAGAAAAGTATCACGTAGTCATTAAAAGAAATGGAGAAACTGTCTCTTAATTGCAAAGATTAGTGGCAAGGATTATGAAGTTGCTATCGTTGCTCAACTCAAGTTGAAACACCATTGACCACTGCATGACGAGCATTAAAGACAATCCTTCAGAGCCCAACTTTCCAACCCCAAATCCTCGTGTCTCATTCTTATTTGCCCTTTTAAGTTAGCTCACTTCTTTTCTTTTTGAACAAAGTGAGCTTACTACTTTCATTATCTTCACAAAGAATAGGCAGCTCAGCTGTAGTGCAATGCAAAGAAAAAGGATATATACTGGATAAGCTCTAAATTAAAGGAAATGCTATATACACAGTTTGCATTAATTTCGTGCTTCCCAAGTTTCTATCTGTGCATAGATGCCACATAATAAGACAAAATAAATTTTTTTTTGCTGAATAGACAAAATAATTTAGTGCGTGCGGATTCTCAGTCTTTAATAATTACATGTATTTGAGGCATTGAGGGTTGAGATCTGATATCCATGATAGTTGCCTCTTTTGATTGGTCAAAAATAAGATAGTGTACTTTGATAATCCACAAAACAAATTCGAATCGACTCCTAGTTATTAGGGAAGTGTCTTTCTCATTTCGTAGGAACCTGCAACGAACCAAAAGGAAAAGTGGGAAAAAGATGATATACATAATATTCTGCTGCATGATCCAAAAGTTAATTGGTTCTTTAAGATCAATATTATTGTTATTGCGTTCATACGACTGAGGCCACTTATAAAGCACAACCGTGTGTATCGCGTGGTCAAACAGTCAAACTATATATAGTTTGATAATCAATCACTGACCAATAATATGGATTATAGATCCCCACTTGATTTGGATAATTAACAGTTCAATTTTATCAACGCACACTCTTAATACAATGGTTTCTCTATAAATATAAGTGATTATAGGGTTTGGTGGATAAGGAGTAGAGTTCAAGTTTTCAGAAATGAGCTTCACACACATATATATTTAATATATGTTTGGATTTAGCTGATTGCGTCTGCGCGTTTCACGTTTGGTGTTTGGTGTTTTCCCTTTTTTTTTTTGCACACGTTTTAGGAGATATAGAACACTGTTCAGTGGGTCCCGTGCACAATTCACGGGACCCACAAGTACTTTATTTAGTTAAAAAACATTGAAAATGGGTCCCACGATACTATTCACACATTTAAAAATTATTTTACTACAGTATTTTCAGTTTTCACAAAAATAAGCGATATCCAAACGTACCCTTAGATTAAATAGAGTAAAATTTAATCTCCGCCTACACTAAAAACTGATTGGTGTCTTGGTCTGATGATAATTAGGAGCGGACATCATAGGTTGAAACTCTCTCTCTCAAAAAAAAATTAGAGTAAAATTTCTATCTTGTAAAAAAAAAATAACAGTTCAATTTTAGCTTCGCAGACAAAACAAATGGCCTTTAACTAAGGACTATTTCGAAGAAGAAAAAGGGCTGTACAAGTTAAAGACTCTTCTAGGTCATATTGATGTTTTTATAAACCATTTTTCATAACAAGTTGCATGTATATATGGAAATATTTTTTCTTTTCTTCTTACTTTTTCAATGTCTTGTGTGACACAACAATGTATTCTTAGCAATTTGGAAAAGCGGTTTCAAACCAAACCTTTTTTAAAAAATATATCTTATAATTTTTTTAAAGTGCAATTCTTTTTCAGAAAGCTCATTTTCAAAAAGTTAAAAAAAAATAAGTGGTAAACATATACTTAATTGTCGATCACCATAGAACAAACGCCATGTATTCAAAATTAACAATCATAAAAAATAATTACTTATTATTAATTTATTACCAACTACACCTTTTAGCGGATATTTTATCGTCTTCCTTTAAAGGGGAAAATGATCTAGTGTTTTTTTAAAGGGAAAAAAGGATCCCGTGTTTTCACTACATGCAATAGGTCACTCACAACATGGGGTGTCTCTACTCTCTAAGATACCCACTCCTTTATAGGATTGGAATTGAAAGACAAGGTTCTTGCTATCATTTACACCATAATTACTTCAAAGACTCCCTGCACATTGGATCTATTCATTTTTATATTTTTCTATTTTGGCAAACATAATTTTTGGTCCTTGAAGCTTGTTTCATTTTTCGATTTGATCATAGAACTGTTGAGTAACAATCAAATCATGTTTGTTAAATAATCCAATTTGATCATTAAAAGTATCTTATTCCCAAATTTGTTACCCTAGAATTTCAAAATTTTATAAAATGATCACCCCATTTCTGTTCTTTTTATATTCTTATGTTTTCCCAACTTTTTCTCATCAATAAAGTGAATAAACATAGAATATAGAAAAATACAACAAATTCTTTTCTATGTTTTCTTGAAGAATAAGGCAAAGCAAATAGCTTTATTTTACAACATTATTGCCTCCCTTTTAAGTTTTAACTTGGTGAGCAATGCATGGGGAAGTTTCCTTGGGCCACACTACATGCTCCATTAGCTCAGCCTTTTGGGTAAGCATTCTTTTATTTTATTTTATTTTTTTTGCAGGGGCAAGCCTACAAGCTCCTACTTTTCAGCCTTTTCAGCAAAGTCTACTCGCTGCTTGATTAGAAAGCAACAAGGGGGTACATAAATCAAGTCCGTACAAAAAAACCCCATTACTTCGGAAGTACTCGACTAAGTACATGGCCATATTTAGGGGAATGAAATTTCTCCCAACTCTATGGCTGAGACCAGTGCAGGCCACGTGAATATCTTCAACAGTTTTAATTGCTAATTTGAAACTAAGGACCACCAGTAATGTTTCCATTCTTTTTTTCCTATAATGGATCCATTCATCCCAATAACAAAATAAACTTTTTAAGATATAGACTACATAATCCTGCTTTAAGGCTAGAGAACAACAAGCTACTTTGCCCCAAAGAATGAAAAGATTAATTGGATTTAATGGTCAACCTAGGTTTGAACTTGGCCATTCTTTGCCCACCCGATTGCATATCCCATAAGACCTAATTTTTACAATGAAAAACATGAATTTTAATCTATCATCCAAGTGCATCATACTTCTTCTCAAAAAAAAAAAAAAAAAAGCATCATACTGCTTCAAACTTTGGACTCGGGAACGCTGCATATCTCAGATCATGCTTGGCATTCCTTGCTGGTCAATTTTTCCTCTAATTCTTCCTTTGTATGTTAGGTTAGAGCTCTAAATCATGCCCCATTAAAGCTGGTGGACAAATACATGGTATAATGACTCTAATCCAGCCAAGAAGCCTCCGCATTATATGAGAGCTTATCACTCTCCAGCAGCAGAATGAATGATAGTATCAGTGTCATCTTCATTGAAGCACGCTTCTGGCAGCCTAAAACTTAAGCATATCATTGCCTGCATGGTAAAGCAATGTACATAAGAAAATAAAAATAGAGAGGAAAAAAGGGGCATAAAGACATGATTGTGTCAATGGAGTAAAAAAAAAGTTGATATAAAAAGAGTATAAAACATAAGTACTATTCCTTAGCTGTTATACCTCAGGTTTCCCAATCAAATTTAATCATGTGATCGCTTTGACAAATACAGTTCAAACAGTGTCATCTTCTCTCAAGGACAATAAAATTCAAGAATGTGGCTAATTGTCAAAACAACAACATAGTTGAATTTAATTTAGGAACCTAGGCTACAATGCCTAAGAAGCTGTACCTAATTTTAGTCCTAAAAAATATTGATACCTTGTTTGGAGCCACATCCCTAACCCTATGAAATATTGGATCTTGTATACTGGCATTCAAGGCAGATTCTGCCTCCTGCAAAATAGTTGTATAAAATCATTTAAATCACAATACAAAAGTGGTAAAAAAATAACGAGAACTTAAACTGAACTGGAAATGTTCAGTGGAATCTAGATAAAAATAGCGGATTGGGAGAGGCAAATGTGATAAGAGCAGTGCCCCTAGGGCCCCATTCCAACCACATCATGGAATACCGTATGTCTAACAATCAGAAAAGGTCCGAGAACTTGATATTACCAAGCGAAAAGATTTAACAGGAATTAAAAGTAGTCAATCCAGAATAAACTTACTGAAACTATCAATTCTTGGGATTCATTTGCCCGCATGAAGCAATAGCAGTGAATCCAAGGAAGAGGCCCTCTCCAAAATTTCCTCTTGATTATGCCACTAAATACATCTAAAGGAAAATCCAAAATCAGTTACTAAGTCTTACTAGCTGTGAAATTCAAGAGAATGAATACAAAGAAATATATAACAAAGTTCTAACAGTAGAAATGACAAAAATAAAGCTGTATCTAGCATTTGATAGCATTTATACTCTGGTCTTCTAAATTCTAAGAATGATGACAACAAAATGATATGCCAACAAATACACCAATCAAACCAAAAAAGGATATTTACCCAATAGAACAAACGGTCAAATGATCCATTATAGAGATGATTGGTGCAAGGGAATCTTACCTAGAAATTGGAGAGCAGAAGCAGGTAGGTTCATAATCACATGATCAATATGCTCCCAAGGCTTGGCATTTGACATCTCAGAGCCCCTCATCCTCTTATTTGTGCTTCCTTTTCTTCGACCAGCTCCAGAGGTACCAGTTCCATCAGCACTCCCATTCACTGTGGAAGAAAATACGAAGTAAAAACATAGCTATTAAATATATAGATTGCTGACATATTAATTAAGGCCTTTTCATTTTTTTGGCTAGGCAACAGGTAAATTGCATATGCATCTAGCTCCAGCACTGAAGATACATGAAACAATGAGAGACACCACAATGCATCAAATTTAGTAATGACCCAAAGCCATGGAGTATATGATATCTTCTTGACTATTACTTGATGGTCTTTTTACTGCAGATACAGATGTATCTGCTTTCCTACTTGAACCTTGTGCACACTCCAGATTACTTGTAACATTATCTGGTGCTTCCTTTGCCTCAACTGCAGGAAGTAGAAGATATGAGTAAAACCATATAGTAACACGCCACACCTACAGGGAGATCGAAAATATATTTTACACAAACATCACCAGTCTGCTGCCCATTTTCTGACTTTGATTCTTCGTTCACCCGTATCTCATATTCCTCACAAGTTCTCCCCTGGGGAACATCGAGTTCCGTTTTAAACTCGCTATCTGGCACTGCCATCATTTGTGAAATAAAATTTCTTGCATCCATATTGTATGCACGAACAAGATCATCAACTTTGTTGATTTCTGCATTGATCTTCAGATAACAAACACTATCTGGATTTAAGTCATTTGCAAACACTACACATCCTTTCTGTGCTGCTGGAATAGCAAAGGGGCCAACACCAGCAAACATGTCACAAATTGCCTCCCCTGCTCGGAACTGAGAAACCAGCCTCATGTGTTCATGTTCCAACCTTGAATTCCAATAGACCAATCCATAGTCAAGCTTAAAAGTTGCCCCATATTGCTTCACTTCAGTAACCATATCATTTTGTCCCGCAAGAATTTCAAACTTTGGCACACGGAACTCATTTGTAATTGTACCAACTTTATTGACAACAGTTTTGATTCTTGGATAATTCTTCTGCAGATATATATCAAAGATTAAAATATAAAAAATATAGACAAAAAGTCTCATGTGAAAACTACAAATAGGGGAAAAAAAAATGCTGAAAATTTTCACAACTACGATGTCATATAAAAAAAATGGTTGCCCAATGAGAGACAACAAGAATAAACAAAGAAAAAAAAAAAAAAAGCCAACATTAAAATGCAGAAGCATTTCAAAGGGACAAAGTTTCCTCTAAAATAAAGAAAATGTCATATCCATTGTATGGATTCAACAGCAGTCCATGAATAAGGAACAAATGCAAAGTCTATTCGAAGTCCAGAAGTGAAAACATACATCATAGATAACCCTTGCAATAACATCCTTGTAAGGAAGTAATTCCTCATGTATATTCAGATGAGCAATGTGACCTGTATAAGTATGAAGAGATTAAGTTCATCTTCAGTGATCAGAAAAGGAGGTTTTTGGTGTTGTAAACAGGAAATATATAATTAGCAAGACAAACCAAGCAGTGTGTTGAATGCAGTAAGGTAACAGTAAGCAACATCAACAACCACATATAATGACTAGCAAAAAAATAAATTATGACATAAACTGAATACTTACCTATCGTTTCAAACGACGAAGGCACCTCCACTCCGGGAGGTAGAATCTGCTTTAATACATGATCTGCAAGCAAAAGAACAAATCAGAAAGTTGTTCATTAGTCAACACACTGTATAAAATTGGAATGGAAAAAAAAAATCAATATTATGAAGATCTCCTCGTAGTTTAATACATAATCCTCAGTGCCTAAGCCTACACAGAGACGGGGTTTCTGACCTATTAAAAACATAAATAAAGATATAGTGTATCAAACACAGTTTCCCTTGGCCAAATTCTGGACATATGGTTCATGAGAATTTATCAGATTTGAAATATTCATCAGAACGTACATTTGATTTTGCACACACATGAGAAAGACCCATGGACAGTTAAAAGAAAAAAAGAAGGGGCAATGTAACCACTCCTGAACACATTGTAAATATTGATTTACCAGATATTGCTTTATTTAAAAATATTTAAAAAAAAAAATTGAAATATAGTCCTTTTGACGCTTGCATTTGCAAATTGCAAACAATATTTGCAGTAGTAAAGCAAGATTAATTTAATTTTAGAGTCACCAGCCAATCTCTCAAGGTTTAAGTACCAAAATCGATCAAAAAAGAGATTAATAACAAAGAAGAAGAAGAAAAAAAACAATATTTCCATACATTTTGCACAAATTCACACACCTGCACTCCAATAGGAATACCCAAGTGTCAGCGAATAGGGAACTACTTCAATCTTGCACGAACCTTTCAGTTCATCAAGTTTACTGTCTGGAATATCGGATAAATCTGCCCCATAGGAGAAAATATTCTATCATTAACAGATAAGCAAGTCCAGTTAAACACTACACATTACATAGTCTACTAACATAAGTGACTAAATACCAAAGGACCACAAGTCCATTACTAAATTCAGGCTCATCTTCATAAAGTCAAGCAAAAAAAAAACCAAGAAACAATAACTGGAGGGATACACTTCAAGAACATGAAGGCCAAAACACACATATGTGATTGTAAAAGGCAGTACACTTGGCTACTAAGTGAAAGCAAAATCAAGGCATCTTCGTATATTGAGGCTCGACTAAACTCCTTTACCATAAAGGGTCTACCATATTATATAGGTAAACCACCAAAGCAACCAAGCGAAGCTCGGTAGCCACCACCATAAACACATTTGATATACAAGAATACTAGGCAAGCATATAAAATTTCAACATCCTAGTCTTCATAACTTCACAACAGAACACTATTATCATTTGCTCTAATGTAAAAGTACGAATTGTTCTATCAATCTTCACAAAAATAAAAACACTCAAAATCGAGACCAATTCATTAAATTTCACCGTTTCTTAAAGATTCTTACCAGGATTCTGAACCTTCTCAGACAATATGAGGTAACGGTTTTTGTCACAATTTGGGTCTTCCGTAATAGGTTTAATTCGAGCCTTGTCAAGCAAATACCTGCCATAACAACATTGTCTTACAAATCCCCAACCAAAACAAAAATGGTAACATATAGTAGTAGGAGTAGAGAAGGCATACCCGTTTAGAATTCGAGTGGCCACTTTGCAAAGCTCACGAGGGATTCGAAGTGCCCATAGATTCAGGTGCACATCAAACTTGCTTTCATCCAACATTTGCTTTGCGTTATAAGATCGAATAAAAAATGAAAGTGTATATAAAACCCTGCTAAAACCCTAAACCCTAAATTAAAAAGCAACAATAAATCCTAGTGCGGAACTTGATAAGAGGAGCGAGAGGATACGAGTATTAGCAACTATTGCAGCAGCTAGAGATTTTGCAAATGGAGAGGATCCGTTATTCCTCTATAACGTGGTGTGCGGCTTTTCTAGTTAACAGTTTAAACATTAAACACACAACTTCTGCATTTTTTGTGTGCAGAAAATTAGAGAATGAATTGTGCTAAATTACTAATCTAAGCCCAATAATTCAATTTCAAGCCCATTTAATAGTGGTGGGTTACTTCTGCTTCTTCAAGCTTGGGTTAAAAGCCCAATTTTGTTGTAAGGGAATGAATTTGAAAATGTCGCAATTCTAACCTAAATTATAGTCCTCTTTAAAAAGTCTACTTTATAATACAGATTAAAATATATTAAAATAAAATAAATTGTATGTGACGCCACTCACTATTAATTGTGTTTTTTATTTGCATTTTCCTAGTTAAGATAAGTTTTTTAGGACTTTTATAAGTAGGACAGTAAATGAACCATACCGTTCATAAAACAACTTGAGTATAACTAAATATATAGCTTGTTTATATATATATTTTTTTAATAAAAAAAACCCCAAACTTGAACCTTAAACAAACCAAGCTTAAATAGCTTGGTTTATATAATAAACGAGACAAGCCCAAAAAAAAATCATGAACAAGCTCATTCACAATAGGGCTCGATAAAAACAAACCAAGTCTATACTCGTTTATGTTTGTTTGTTTAAGGCTTATGTAAGGACCTGAGAATTCACAAACTTGATTAACTACCCCCTCTTTGATTCTTGATCAAAGATCCTTATACAATATATTCGGTAGAGAGGGTCCAACAACAAAAGTCCCCTCTCCGTAGTGTCCTGACTCTTATTTATATCGTTTGTTCCTTTCATCTTGGCCTTACACCTCACCATCTACTATGCTTTTCCCTCTGACACCTGTTTGTCGGTAATGGAGCAGAGTTCTAACTCTGCATTCAGCACTGTTCAGGTCATGTCCACATTAATGCAATGGATTGAGTTGGTATCCTCCAATTAATGCGGCCAGAATGGTTGTTGCCGGGCATTTAATGCAACACTCTAAATTAGCCTGCCACCTTCGGATATTTGTAACCCTTATGTCAGCAGTGCCCATGCCACATCATCTTCGGGTATCCCCAGGTAACTTCCCTTACTCCTTCACTTCCTCTTGTTTATGCATGTCGGCCTTCTTTTCCTCGAGTCTTCGGGTTATTGGGTCCTCGGGACCTCACAGCTTAGTTTTAGGCTTATTTAATAAATAAGCCAAGTCAAAACCTTAGTTTTAGGTTTATTTAATAAACAAGCCAAGTCCAAGCAGAAAAAAAAAAAAAAAAAAATTGTTCATGAACAAACTTGTGAATAATAGAACTTGATTAAATAAATAAATAAATAAATAAACCGAATCTAGACTTATTTGTGTTTGTTTGTTTAAAAACAAATCAAGCTTTGACCTTAATTCTAAGCTTATTTAATATACAAGCTAGGCCCAAGGGGGAAAAAAAGTTCATGAAGAAACTCTTGAACAATAAAGCTCGATAAAAAACAAACCGAATCTAGACTTGTTTAAGCTTGATAGTGAGATTGAGTTTAGTTTAACTAATGAATCAAACCGAGTTAAGTTGAATTCAAACTTTTGAACTTTTTGACAAGTTTAGCTCAGACATTATTTGTAGCATTTGTTTGAGCTTGAGTCAAGTTTTGAATATTCAATACTTAACAAAGCTTGACTCGTTTACGACTCTAAATTTACAAGTATCAAAAGAACTATTACATCATGTAGGAGTCATTACTTTGTATTTGAAAGCACATTTTTTAAATTTAAAATACCTTTTTAAAATTGACAAATGAAAGCAAAAATTAATCAGTCATAAAACAATATTCCAGAAGCTTAGAGAACTAATGAATATCTTTTTTTTTATTCATTAGTATTATCATAATGAACATCTAATCAAAAAAGTGTATATCCACCTATTGGGATTAGGATTCTATATAGTTATATACACATACGTATGCCTATAAAATGAGGGTTTTATTTTTTTGATAAGGAGATGGTTGAGGCTTGAAGATGGAGGGATTTGACTCAAATATTTCTGTTGGCAACACTAGAATGTGCTAATTGAGTTACAAGACTCTTAATAAATGACAATTTTTTTATTTTCTAGATATACATTTAACTTTTTTTTTTTTTAGTGATAACATAATCATAATACCAGAAATTTTACATTAGTGATAGATTTTTTTTTTTGATAGGAAGACTAAAAGAAAACTATAGTAAAAACGATATATTATGGTTAAGAGCATGCTCTATAAAACAAAGAGTCTTTTCCATCCATGCAATAAAATCATAGCAAGTGGGCTAGTCTATTACCTTGCCTTATGTGAAAAAGCAACATTGTAAAAATTCTCGCACATCATTGTCATACCCGATACAACAGCTGCCTACTCCACCGCAAAGTTTGCTTTAAATTTCAATGGTTCTTGTTTTTTTAATAAGGAGAATCTTCCACCAGCCATTTTGGCCATCTGTAAGGTTGATTCTCCATGTTGTTCCTTTTTTTAGTTTTTTAATGAATTGCAGTTTATCAAAAAAAAAAAAGAAAAAGGAAGGAGGTGATGTGTTTCCACACAGAGCGTTGTACACTAACAAAGAATCCCGTTCAATAATGAAATCCTGAATTCCGACATCCCTTGCAAACTGAATTCCCGCTTCAAAAGCCTTTGCCTCAATTTCCAAGGGCCCCAACGCTACATTAGTGATAGATTAAGTTTCAATCTTCCTTATCAAAAAAAGTTTCAGATCTTCATCTTAGAAAAAAGAAACATCCATAAAATATATATAGATTATGGAGTCATCAGCATTTTCCTTGGGGATAGCTATCGATCTATTGGGTATCCAAGGTGTCTCATGATAGGGATTGAATAGTTAAGATACCCACAGCCACCAACAAAAAAAAAATCGAAGTATTGCGTTCTAGTTTCCACAGTTAGTTCTTTTTATTTATGCTAGAATAATGATTAGTAGACATAAGCCTTACAGAAACTATTGCTAAAATGTGATCACAATTCATAAACTCCAATTGAAGAGTAAAGAATAGCTTCAATCGGCTTAAATAAAAGCATGATGCTCTAGAATGTTGACGGACCTGTGTTAACTATTTTTCTACTAATTTTTTGATGGAAAATTGTATTGATTAGAATTTAGAATGCGTATTATATGTGATAGAAGCTGGTTTTCTAGTACGCTTAAGAGCTTCTTATATTAATTAGCACCTTAAAAGTTAAAACCGTCTACATTGCTGCCGTACCTAGCTAATTTTTATGGGATGCCAAATTTCCATTTCTACCTATATGTGCTACATTCTATTAGCTGAACACACTTTCGAGCACCACTTCCTAATACCCAATTATCCTTAACTAATTTACCCAGCAATTTGTAAGAAATTTGTAAATTAGTTTGTGAATCTAGCATTACTCATTATCCTTTAATCTACTAGCTCATGCTATCGCAATCGCATCAATTTTCGTTCCATCATTACTATCAGTTCTCTTCAAATTAATGCTACTATTAGATTACCCTTGTCATCTTTAATGATAATTGATAACCCCCACTCCCATGTGTAATCAGTGCACCACCTGCAGCCCTCTTGTATTTTACAGAAGAATGTCGCATTCGTATATGAGACCCACATTTTATTTATTTATGAAAAGAAAGTGTAGTATATCCGATTTACTAATAATTTCACTATTTTTTTAATCCTAATGTATTTAAAATTTTAAAAATAGCATCATCAATATTGATCCAATAGCATCTTCAAAGATGGTGAAATTATTTAGTGCGCCAAGTGGACTACACCTTCGTCTTGCATAAAGGTATTCCCACATGTGAGTCCCACACAGGAAACCTACATTTCTTGTAAACTTGATTAGGTCTTAACTATTTATTTACCCCATTAGCATTGTTTTTTATTTTTATTTTTGCTAACTACCCATTAATACTATTAAAGTATATAATTAATTTTGTCATAAAATGATTAAGTGGAGTACCGTGGAATACTTTGGGCCATTGTACGTTTATTGTGTTGCCTTTTTTTTTCTTAATCAAAATAATGATAGTTATAGAAACAAAATGATGATAGTTATAGAAAGAGCAAAACTTAGGTCCAGACTGTCCATTAACTTAAGAATCACTGTATTATTCCTTAGGTTATCCGATTTTTCATGTGAGGAAGTAAACAAGGTGGAGTTTCCAACTTTCCTCCAACAAAATCAATGTGTCCCTAGAGTCTAAACGTTCTAGCTGCATTAGCCAAGACTTTAACAAGCTTTGTAGTCTACTTAGAACAACATGCTAAACTTATTATACTGGAACAATCTGCTAAGACTTTTCACTTTCATATTGTGTACTGGTGTATGATATCACCAGCTCCCATGTTAAGGTATTCCTCGATCTGCAATTTGCATTGCTGTGAGAAATATGGTGATGTATTCGGAGATCCTCATATTTATGAGGTGCAACTGGGTTGAACTATTCACCAAGTCAAGCCCAGCCTGGTCAAGATAGTCAGGTCAAGGAAACTGAGGAGAACCACTCATCCGAGGAACAGATACTTCTTGGGAGACTAGAGTTAAACCACATGCTAAACTTATTATACTGGAACAATCTGCTAAGACTTTTCACTTTTATATTGTGTACTGGTGTATGATATGACCAGCTCTCATGTTAAGGTATTCCTCAGTCTGCAATTTGCATTGCTGTGAGAAATATGGTGATGTATTCGGAGATCCTCATATTTCTGAGGTGCAACTGGGTTGAACTATTCACCAAGTTAAGCCCAGCCTGGTCAAGATAGTTAGGTCAAGGAAACTGAGGAGAACCACTCATCCGAGGAACAAATACTTCTCGGGAGACTAGAGTTAAACTACCAAGGCCATAAGCTTGGAGGCCGAAGAGGATAATAGTGACGTGCAAGTAAAGGCAAGAGGAAACTTCCAAACAAAGCTTCCATCACCTCCACATTCAATGCACTCTACCAGCTTAGTCTGCCGCATTAATGGCAGAAAGAAAGTAACTATTGTAAAACTAAGAAGCGTTTTCCTAAAGAACACTTGTTCCTCGGCCGGCCCGAGGAAGGAAATAAATTAGAATCTCTTTTTTCTTGCCATAGATCTT
Source organism: Castanea sativa (assembly GCF_040712315.1). Taxonomy (NCBI): domain Eukaryota; kingdom Viridiplantae; phylum Streptophyta; class Magnoliopsida; order Fagales; family Fagaceae; genus Castanea; species Castanea sativa. Next base: position 75,022,287 of record NC_134013.1, on the reverse strand, counting down.
CTCATGTATTGTTGTTTTTATTAATTAACTTTCTTTAACTACCCCTACATAGATACCAGAGATCAAAGTGTTGACCTTGACCACCAAACTCTACAAATTAGTTGTATGGGGCCTCCATCCTAGGCCAGCCTCGACTGGGTTGGGCTAGTTACAAAACTTTACCCCCTACAGTATTGATTAGAATGCGTATTACATGTGATAGAAGCTGGTTTTCTAGTTAGCTTAAGAGCTTCTTATGTCCGTACCTTCAAAGTTAAAACCATCTACACTACTTGGCGTACCTAGCTAATTTTTATGGGATGCCAAATTTCCATTTTTACCTATATGTGCTACATTCTACTTCCCGATCATTTCGAGTACCACTTCCTGATACCCAATTATACTTGAGTGATTTACTCAGCAGTTTGTAAATTAGTCTGTGGCCCTAGAATAGCATTACTCATTATCCTCTAATCTACTAGCTCATGCTATTGCAATTACGTCAACTTTCTCTCCATTATTACTATTAGTTCTCTTCAACTTAATGCTACTATTAGATTACTCTTGTCAACCTTAATGATAACCCCCACTCCTATGTGATTAGTGCACCACTTGTAGCCTCTAGTATTACATAAGAGTGTCGCATTCGCATATAGAGATGGCAATGGGGTGGGGCAGGGCCGAAGGATGTGGTCTTCGCCCCCCCCCCCCCCGCGCGCGTGCATGGTTTGGTCTTGTCCCATCTCTGCCCTGCATGACGGGAAAAGTTTTCTTACCCCATCCTTGCCCCTTGGGGCCTCGCAAAGCTCCACCTCATTCCATAAAACTCTACTTGTTAATTTGCTCACAGCTATTACATTTTTTTTTTTTAATAAAACTTGTTTCATTAATAAAAATATACTTGAAATTACAAATTAATTTATCACATCAAATTAAACTAATTTTTAGTAAAAACTGAATAATATTATCAAAGAATTTAACAAGATATATCACAACAAAAACAAAAATCTCATAATACAAAATCAATAATCCAATAGTATATAAATTTGTTTCTAGTAAAGACAAAAGAAAATGTTAAAATTGGTACCTTATTTCCAATCTTGCTAGAAAGAAAAAAGAAGCAGAGGGCCACATTAAGTAGAATAAAATAAGTTGATAATATGTTTGTTTAAATAGTAGGGTTTTAGGATATGAAAAAATTACAATTTAACCATAATCAACATAGGGCAGGGCCGAGTAGGTCTCTAAAGTCTAAACACATCCTGACCTCGTCCCATCGTGCAAGGCTAAAATCTCACCTCATCCCTATCAGGAAAACCCGTGTGTGGAAAAGCAGGGAGAGGTGGACAAAATTGCCATCCCTATTCACATATGAGACCCACATTTTATTTATGATAAGAAAGTGTAGTATACCTGATATGTGGAATAATTCCACTATTTTTTAAACCTAATGTATTTAAAATAGCACCATCAATATTGATCCAATAGCAGCTTTCAAGATGGTGAAATTATTTAGCGCATCTAGTGGATTACACTCTACTCTTGCATAAAAGTAACCCACATGTGGGTCCCATACATGGAACCTACATTTCTTGTAAATCTAATTAAATCTTAACTATTTATTTACCCAGTTAATATTGTTTTTTTCTTTTTCTTTTTTGATAACTACTCCATTAATACTATTAAGTATATAATTAATTTTGTCATAAAATGATTAAGTGGAATACAATGGAATACTTTGTGCCATGGTACATTTATTTTATGGTGACTTTTTTTCTTAATCAAAATAATGATAGTTGTCCCCCTCTACCCATTTTTTTGTTATAAGAAAATAATAATGATAGTTATAGATAGGGCAAAACTTAGGTCCAGACCGTTGAGTAACTTAGGAATTATCCTAGGTGTTATTCCTTAAGATGTTCAATAATTTTTCATGTGAGGAAGTAAATAAGGTGGAGTTTCCAACTTTGCTGCAACAAAATCAATGTCTATAGAGTCTAGACGTTCTACTGCATTAGCCAAGACTTTAACAAGCTTTGTAGTCTCCTTAGAACACATGCAAAACTTATTATACTGGAACAATCTGCTAAGACTTTTCACTTTTATATTGTGTATTGGTGTATGATATGACCAGCTCCCATGTTAAGGTATTCCTCGGTCTGCAATTTGCATTACTGTGAGAATTATGGTGATGTATTCGAAGATCCTCGCATTTGGGATTTACAAAACTGAACCTGTGTTTAATGGAAAGATCAAAATGGTAGCGTTTCTCTTTTGTGTAATGAATGTATAGGTTTTACTCAAATCTTTGTTTATTAATACTCTTCAGGACAACGTTTTGATCTTTACCATTGGAATAGAATCATCTTCTTCAACACTGAGACTCCCTTCTACACTTGTGCTTTCAATTTGAATAAAAAAAAATTATTAAAATAAAATAACAGACTATAGACAAAAGTTTGCTAGTGACTTTTATATATAGTCTTTTGGACTTTGTGGCACTTATGCCAAACGTTTTGAGAGAGAGAGAGAGAGAGAGAGAGAGAGGGAGAGAGAGAGAGAGAGAGAGAGAGAGAGAGAGAGAGAGAGAGAGATAGAGAGGAAAGGAGAGTAGTGGAGAGGGGAATGGTTATTCTCCACCTTATTTGAATGTTTTTAAAATTAAGTAAGGGAGAGAGGCATAATTAGTCAGTTTATTTGTAATTTTGTTAATATGATAAGAGTAAATTTACTAATTTATTTGATCAAACATTTTTATGTTCCACTCTCCTTCTAAATCTTTCAAATTTGGGAAATTAAAAATGAGGGTTAGAAGTAGTTCTAACCCCTTCCCTCGTTCCTTTAAAAACATCCAAACATACGTTAGGTTTTGTCTTTAGTCAATGAAAAACATTGCTCTCTAGTAGTATCTACCATTCCACAACGGCTTTGAGCTTGAATTCACACCTTTATGAGGAATTGTAACAGCCGAGAAGTCCAATTTTTTTTTTTTTGATGAACAGCCGAGAAGTCCAAATTAGACTTTGCAGTTTACATCATTGGGCAGCCAGCCGGCCGACTGGCACTGCTTTATAGAAATAGCAATCGTCCATCACATCATGGGTTATATAAATATATATAGACTTTCATTGCCTAATTAGGGGGGTTGAATATATACTACATTATAGTATATACTAATTAATTTCAGTTTACCAAAAAAAATACTAATTAATTTCACATTCTATTTGATTAATTATGCAAATTACTCAGCATTTATATTGGCAATACCAAGTGTGACTGGTGTAAACGTTTTTGAGTTATATCGTTGCATTCTCATGTAAACCGGTTCAGTTACTAGCCAAAATTTCAATCAAAATATTCAAAACACATATGCTACTAAAACCTTTTCATTTCATTCCCTTCAATAAATTAGTAACGTGACCATACTACGCCAAAAAAAAAAAAAGACGAAGAAGAAGAAGTAACTTGACCATGCTCAATTACATTGCTCCTACTCCTACCATGAGATACATCTAGCTGCTAGCAATTGTTGTTTGATATAAAGACTTTTATCGTCAAATTCAATATCCGAAATTTGATTCGATTCTTATCTATATCAAAAATCAATTGATATTTTAATTTGATGATATACTAGAATCGAACACCATAAAATGGCCACTAATTGAAATAAAGGATATCCATCCATAACTCTGAGATGAAAATACACCAAAAAAATAAAGAAAAGAAAACCACAAATACAAAACCGGTGTTTTATTCATTTTCCCTCGATGAAAAGCCAGCCCCTCTACTCCATGGGTCCTTATGGCGGTTGGCCTTGTCCAGATTTTGTGCTATACAAATACAATTTCATTCTCCAATCTCACTGTAGCTCTTTGAGCCAATCTGGGATTTCTTGGAGGGTGCTGATTCTGCCATTTGGACCAATCAATTGGGGTTGCTGCAGCCAGCAGCATATGACACCATGAAATCAACGTTGAGCTAATCTTGAATTGCGTGGTCGTGCCAACACATGAGCATAGATATGCAACGTCCGAGGATGTAGAACCGGGTTTTCTGTTGCTTTGCCATTAGCACAAAACGCTTACGAAAACCTGTTTTCCTGCGATTTCTTCTGCGGCCTTGGAATTTTGTAGGCAAGTAAAGAATAGACATGGCGATCGGGACAATTTCAATTTTGGTGAGAAAAGGAAGCAAAGAAGCTTGAGTATGATTTTGCAGAAATGGTGGCTTATATAGGCTTCAACGACTTGGACACTTATGGCCCCTCTTTATTAAGATTGATGTCATCAATCTGAATACCCTTTTGTGTCAAATTGACATTATCAACCCTGTTATTTTTTAGGTCTTCGAATTCGGTTTTAAAAAAACAGGTGTAAAGATTTGGTAGTCATGCTTTTATTCTAAAATTATGTCAATTCAATATTGTCATATGCCAAATTTTCTTTTTAATTTTTTTTCCAAACTTAGCGTATAAGAAATTAGCACCTTTTTTTAAATAACATTCTTCTAAAAATAACTTGAAAATAAAATAAAATTCTTTAATGTTGTAATTCAAGAACCAAATGCTTTTTTTTTTTTCAATTTTGAAATGCATTCTTATATCAAGTACAAGTAGGAAAAACTCTGGCTTGAAAATGTTCAAACTGTGATGATATTTTTTTGAACTATAATTTTGGTGTAAACTGATGACATGATCAATAAAATTAATATTATCTTATACAAAATATTAATATTAAGAAGACACCTAAAAATAAATTAATTATAAGCTTCTTTGCTAAAAATATCAAAACTCTCAAAGCCTCAAGGTCATTTGGGTAAATTCACAAAAGAAGACACTATGTTGGTCAAAAAGGCTATGGGCATTTTGGAACATTGACATAGAACTGAGAACGAGGAAAAGCCGTGTTGTATGGGAATGCCAGTTGCCAATACATCCTCCACTAGCTCCCGTCCTTATCTATCCGATGTGGCTTTTTTGTTCTTACTCTTTTTTTTTTTTGTTGCTGAATATTCTTACTGCTTATTCCCACGTTTTTCGTTTTCGTCTTATCTACCTTCTAGGTGGCCGCCCACACTCGTTTTGTACTCTCGTCTCACACCTTCTCGCGAGTGTTTGAATAGGATTGTAAAATTTAGCTTAATGGAGTTGAGTCTAATATTAAAAATACTCATTATTGTTCGTTTAATTTTATTTCAAATACCAAATTAGATTAAATGTTTAAGTTGGTTCATTTTATTGTCCAATGAGTTTAAGCTTATTCGCGAGTCATTTAATTAATATTTTTTTTCTTATGTATTGTAAGGACCAAAAGCTCATAAAAACAATCTTTCACACGTTATTCTTGCTCTATTCACTTAAGAGTCCTCATACAATACATTTGGTAGAGAGGGTTCAACAACAAAAAGCCCTCTTCTCGTAATCTCTTGATTCCTATTTATACTATTCTTTGCTTTCATCGTAGCCTTACACCTTGCAATCTGCGGTCCTTTTCCCGTGACACTTGTCCGTCGGCAATGGAACAAGATTCCACTTTGCATCCCGTCTTGTTCGGGTCGTATCCACATTAATGCGACGGATAGAGGAGATGCTGGCAATTAATGCGGCCGTAATGGTTGTTGCCCGGCATTTAATGCAACCTTCCAAATCATTTATTACAATCGCATATTTGTAACATGCCCCTTGTTTAGTTATCGTCCACGCCACCTCATCTTCGGCACACAGGAGAGACCTCATCTTTCATTCTAAATTTTGGCCTTCCTTTCTTCGGGTCTAGTGCTTAGGTCCTCGGGTCCTCACAACGGCCCCCTTTAATACTTGAGTTATGAATCATGTATTCATAACTAAGTTTTAACTTCTTATACACGCTTCTTACCCATTTTATGCTTTCACACGTACATACGTCTCTTCACTGCCCCATGATCCGCATCTGGCGCCTCGTATCCCACGTTGAGGCATTTATGGCGCCTGACGCTTCTTTTTCCGCGCACGTTCTACGGTTGGATGAGAAATGTACGGTGTCGCATTCCCCGTTTTAATTATGAGCGGGAAAGTTACCGCTCTTATTATTATTTATTTTTTTTTTTTTACCCCATTACCTCCACTTCCCCCATCCCTATAAAAGCAACTTTTTACGCTGGATAAAGCTCATTTTGCCATTTCGAAGGATTGAAAGAAAAGTGAGCTCCCGAGGACCATCCTTAAGCGATCTTCTGAGGTGTGTTCATTTTCCTTTCCTTTTGTCTCTCCTTGCTTACTTTTCTCCTCTTGCAGTGGGGGTTAATGGGTAGATACGCTAAGTTAGTGAATACGGATGAGGCGAAGGCCGCTTTTAAGGACCGATATCGGATCCCCAATGACGTGGATATTACGTATTGTGAGATAGAAGATATTCCACTGGTGTCTCGGCCACCTGAATCCGTTTTGATTCCGATGATTGCATTTATTGAGGGGGGTATGGAAATTCCTATGGGTAGAGTAACTAGGGATTTTCTAATAAATTATAGACTTACCCCTTCGCAATGCTCCCCAAATGTCCTTAGAATTTTAGGATGCGCGGATGCCCTTAATCGAAAACTGGGAACCAACTTGACTTGGCAGGATGTAAATTGGGTATATAACTGCCAAAAAGGGGATAGGACTAAGTACTATATGAAGTGTAGAATCCCTTCTGTTAGGCTGATTTCCTGTTTACCCGATTCAAGCAAAGGGATGGATGAAGATTATCTCGTCATCTCGGGCAATTGGCATGACGGATTGCATTGCCCTACCCGAGAAGGGGTACCAGGTAGGGTTCCCGAGGACTAACCTAGCACTTAGGACTAACCATACTCTTTTCTGTGCTTTACACCACACTACGTACTTGTTTAAATGACTTCATTTTTATTGCAGACGATTACCATACTGCCCCGAATCTTTCTGCCGTGAACCGTGCTGACTTGAACAGGATTCTTCGATCAGAGATATTCATTCATAGGGACGAACAGCTCCGAGCAGCCCACCTCATCCTTGGATACAACCCCTCTACTAAACGCTTCCAAAGCCCGAAGAACGTGATAAGAGCAAGAGATTTAAGACTAGCTCAAATTGACGTTGCCGCCCCGGGATTTTTATTAGCCGTACCTCCCCCTGCAGGAATTCAGGACGCCCAACTCCCTGCTTCACTCGCCGTCCAACTGATCCATCCTCCTTCGGAACAAGCTGCTAATCCGGACGTTGAAGAAAAAGGCCGCCACGCCCGAGCTCCCTTCCCTCGAGGTGACAAGAAGACTTTGAGGTGTTCTATCGCCCGACGCTCCTTCCGGCTTCCCAACCGTCCACTACTCAAATGGGTTTCCGGGAGAAAGAGCCCGACCCGTTGGCCACTACTACGACACGCAGTGGCGGCTCCGCCGTGCGTGTCGGTTCCTCCTCGCCCGTTACCCCACTGTCACTCGGGCACCCCCTCGGAGGCAACGGATAAAAAACGCAAAAGGGGTCGAGTAGCAAACACGTTATAGATATCGAAGAGGGGAAAACCTTGACCCCTCCGTTAAAGATACCGGGGGCTACAAAAGTCCTTTCCAAGAAAGTCAGTTCCTGCGGTTCGTCTAAGGACCTCAGTAGTGAGCCTACAAAGAAGGCGTCAGCCTGGCGACCCAAATTCACTCTCAGTTCGGGCAGCCCTGTCATGGATGACGCGAACCTGAGGGACCCGAAGAAGGGAAGCTCGAGCCTGGTGGCCGAGTGTCTAGAGAAGGCTTCCGTGCCTTCCCGGGATATGGCAGTTACGATCCTTCCGTAAAGGGAGGTTTTCTTGTCTTTGAAGGTGACTTGGCCAAGGTATTTTTAAGCCTTTGCACAATTTATACATAAGTTTAATTCTTTATTATGGCTAACTCTTTTGTTTGTACTTGAATACATCATAGGCGGTCCAAGCTTCATTTATGGCTGAGGAATGGGTAGATCATTCACTGGATCTTGCCCGCAAAGCTGATCAGAATGCCGAGGCGGCATTGGGGGCTCAAAAAGAAGCCGAGTTGAATTTGAAGGAGACCTCGCTCACCGTCCGAGGTAGAAAAGGCTCACAAGAATGCTGAGTCAGCCACGAAAAGCTACGAATCTCAAGCAAACCTTGCTCGAGGCTCAAAAACAAGCCCAAAGTAGGCTCGCTCTAGCGTTGTTGAGCTTAAGCAAACGCAAGAGAAATTGGCCGCCAAGGAGCGGGAGCGGGCGCAGCGGAGCAAGCCGCGTACGATGCGGGAATAAAAAGGCTTCGGATAGCATCGCCCAACTCAAAGGGGTTGCTAGGGCGTTCGGCTTGGAGGTATGGGGTCAAGCCTTAGACGCCGCCGGGGGTAGCCGCCGGCCGAACTTCGAGCCGGACAATATTTACTACCCCACAGCACTTCGGATTGCTCCTGCTCCCCCCATGCCACCAAGTGAACCAGCTGAGCCTATTCCTGTTCCTGATTCTTCTGATGCTGCAGCCTCAATGGGCACTTCTCACACAGTACATCCCGTGGAAGAACCAATCATGGGTGATGTGGCCGAAGAGCCAAAAAAGAAAAAGAAAGACAAAGAAACGAGAGAAGAGGAAGGACAAGCAACCCGTCGCATAGTCAATCTATCATAGTTGTCTCCTTCTTTTTGTTGTTGCTTTTGTTGTTTTTTTTTTTTATACGGATGTAAGGGGCTGTATGATTGCCCCAATTTTGTAATGAGTACTTATTAAGGAATTAACATTTGGCTCTTCTCTTTTTGTTTCACATACGAGTCTTACTACAATATGCTACCATCCGATTGTCACTTTTCACGAATTCATAAGCTTACCTTAGAAATCATAATACCACTCTAAATTGTTCATCATACTTGTGATTTGAAGAAACACAAAAAAAAAAACTTAACCTGGATACCATAATTCCACTACTTAATCTTTTTTGACATTTGAAAGAGCAGGCATGATAATGAGCGACGAGGCTTTCTGATTCATTTGTGCTAACGCTTTAGATGCTTGGGATCCTTTAGCCCGAAAAAGAACAAAAAATCAGTTTAGCACTTATGCTCTCGTAAGCGTTTAATTCCTCTTAGACTCATAATCCGAGGAGCCTGACAGGCGCTAAGGTCAATTTTAACACTTATGCTTTTTGCAAGTGATTAATTTCCCTTAGACTTGTGGCCCGAGGAGCCGAACAAGAACTAAGGTCAGTTTAACACTTATGTTTTTTGCAAGTGATTAATTTCCCTTAGACTTGTGGCCCGAGGAGCCGAACAAGAACTAAGGTCAGTTTAACACTTATGTTTTTTGCAAGTGATTAATTTCCCTTAGACTTGTGGCCCGAGGAGCCGAACAAGAACTAAGGTCGGTTTAACACTTATGCTTTTTGCAAGTGATTAATTTCCCTTAGACTTGTGGCCGAGGAGCCGAACAAGAACTAAGGTCGGTTCTTAACACTTATGCTTTTGCAAGTGATTAATTTCCCTTAGACTTGTGGCCCGAGGAGCCGAACAAGAACTAAGGTCAGCTTTAACACTTATGTTTTTTGCAAGTGATTAATTTCCCTTAGACTTGTGGCCCGAGGAGCCGAACAAGAACTAAGGTCGGTTGCTAACACTTATGTTTTTTGCAAGTGATTAATTTCCCTTAGACTTGTGGCCCGAGGAGCCGAACAAGAACTAAGGTGAGTTTAACACTTATGTTTTTTGCAAGTGATTAATTTCCCTTAGACTTGTGGCCGTGAGCCGAACAAGAACTAAGGTCGGTTTAACACTTGTGTTTTTTGCAAGTGATTAATTTCCCTTAGACTTGTGGCCCAGGAGCCGAACAAGAACTAAGGTCAGCTTAACACTTATGCTTTTTGCAAGTGATTAATTTCCCTTAGACTTGTGGCCCGAGGAGCCGAACAAGAACTAAGTCGGTTAACACTTATGCTTGTTGCAGTACGAATTGAAACGAACGAAGCTTCATATAAAGGAAATTCTTCTCTTAATAATAATATCGTCGTAAGTTATTTACATTCCACGGACGAGGAATCACCCTCCCATCTAGATCCTCTAAACGATAAGCCTCTACACGCTTACCGAGGTAATTCTATATGGCCCCTCCCGGTTAGGACCCAACTTTCCCCGAGCGCAGGGTTCTTTGCTACCCCCACTACCTTTCTTAGTACCAAATCTCCCGGTACCAAGGGTCCGGTCTTAACTCCCTTGTCATACGTACCGCTTGAGCTTTTGTTGATAATTGCCCATCTTCACATTGGCTATTTCTCTACTCTCCTCAATTGTATTCAAACAATCATTCATCAGATAATGATAGTTCGCGTCGTCATACTGGTCGGACTTCAGGGTGGGAAAACCTGACTCTAATGGTATTATAGCTTCCATCCCATACGTCATCGAAAAGGGAGTCTCGCCTGTTGATCTTCGGGGTGTAGTGCGATAAGCCCATAGTACATGAGGTACTTCTTCTACCCAGGCCTTCCTTTAGCGTCATCCAATCGTTTCTTCAAACCTCGCCAAGATGACTTTATTTGTTGCTTCGGCTCGTCCATTTCCTTGGGGATAGTACGGTGTGGAATATCCATTTCTTATTCCCATTTACGCGATGCCGGAAAACTTTACTATCAAATTGAAGACCATTATCGATATCAAGGTGTGTGGGACCCCGAAGCGAGTTATGATATTTTTCCAGATGAATCTTTTTGCATCCACATCCCTAATGTTGGCTAATGCCTCGGCCTCCACCCATTTCGTGAAGTAATCCGTACCGACGATGAGCCATCTCCTATTACCTGTTGCCCGAGGAAACGGCCCGACGATATCTAAACCCCACTTAGCAAAGGGCCAGTAGTGGACAACGGATTTAAGTTACCTCTGGTTGATGTACATTGGGTGCAAACCTTTGACATTGATCACACTTCTTGGCATACTTCGAGAGGTTCTCTACATGCTTCGGCCACCAATACCAGGTCATGGCTCTATGAGCTAATGATCTTCCTCCGGTGTGGCTCCCACACACACCTCATGCAATTCTTCCAAGAAAGGTTCCACGGCCTCGGGATGTACGCAAAGGAGGTATGGACCGCATAGGAACGCCTATAGAGTTTTTTCTCCTCCGATAGCCGATGTAACGGGGTGCGCTTCTTCGTATCGACTCGGCCATCTTTCTATCCTCGGGTAGTATTCCGTGCCGTAAGAAAGCTATAATTGGGTCCATCCGGCTTGGGCCTACATGAATGCCGTGAACCGTACCGCCGGATGCTTGGTTGAGCTAGAAGACAACAAATCCTCCACCATAACCATACGCGGTAACTTCGATCCCAACGAAGTGGCTAACATTGCTAATGAATCGGCGTAGAGTTATGTCCCCTTGGGACTTGCCGTACCTTGAAACTTGTCAAACAAACCCAACACCCCTTGGACTCGTTTCAGATAGCTTTTCATCCGCTCATCTTTTGCCTCAAACTCTCCATTAACTTGCCCGACCACCAATCGGGAATCACAGAACAACCTCACTACTTTTCCTCCCAAATGTTTAACCATCTGGGAGCCCACTAAGAGAGCCTCGTACTCGGCCTCATTATTAGTTGCTGGGAATCCCAATCTCAATGACTTTTCAATGACTAGTTTCTCGGGGGATATTAACACAACTCCAACCCCGGCTCCCTTTCGATTTGATGCCCCATCCGTGTAGACTTCCCATGGAATGATGTTTTCCGTTCCAATGGACATTATTGACATCACGGCATCTTCGGGATAAGCCTGACCGTCCGTGAACTCGGCTACGAAGTCGGCAAGGATTTGCCCTTTGATAGCCGTCCGGGGCATATACTTGATATCATAAGCTCCCAGCTTGGTTCCCACTTTGCTACACGACCCGTATAATCCGATTTCCGTGTGATAGCTTGTAGAGGCAATCGAGTGAGTATCACCACGGTGTGAGCTTGGAAGTAATGAGGCAATTTCCTTGTTGCATGCACCACCGCCTAGAAGCGCTTTTCCGGCGGTAAGTATCGCTCGTTCAACTTCTTGCAAGGACTTGCTTGACATAATATATTGGTTTCGGACCCCATCATCATTCTCGTATTAAGACAAGACTTACGGAGTGATTTGTGACGGCTAGATAAGCATATAGCACTTCTTCCTTCTCGGGCGTTGATAGTATCGGCGGTCTAGATAGGTATTGCTTTAAATCTCAAAAGCCAAATTGCACTCGTTAGACCACCTGGAAATCTTTCCACCCGTGCAAAGGCGATAAAATGGGCGGCACCTATCCGCCGACCGCGAAATGAACTTTTGTTCAAGGCCGCAATCATGCCGGTAACCTTCGCACCTCTTTAGGGCTCCGAGGAGGATGCAACCCTAAGACCTTAATTTGGTCGGGGATTAACTTCAATTCCCCCGATGAGTAATCATGTACCCCAAAAAATTTTCCCGAGCCCACTCCGAAAGAACACTTTGATGCATTCAAACGTAATTTATACTTTCTTAACAGAGAAGGTCTCCTGCAACCGTCAAATGGTCTTCTCGTCTTCTTACTTTTGATTACCATATCATCGATATAAGCTTCCATGTTACGTCCTAAGCTGCGCATCGAACATTCTGGTCACCATTCGTTGATAAGTGGACCCCGCATTCTTTAGGCCAGAGGGCATTACTCGGTAATGGTAATTACCATTCGGGGCACGAAAAGTCGTCTTCTCCGATCATTCGGTGACAACGGGATTTGATGATACCCTTGAAATGCGTCCAAGAAGCTCATTCGGGGGTGTCCCACGTTGCATCCACCAATTGGTCAATTCTAGGAATAGGAAAGGGATCCTTGGGACATGCCCTATTTAGATCCCGTAAAGTCAATACAGACTCTCCATTTTCCATTCTTCTTTTTCACTACGACGTTGTTGGCCGGCCATTCGGGATAGAAGATCTCCTTGATCGCACCGGCTTGCTTTAGCTTACCAACCTCCTCTTTGTTGCCTCGGCGTGCTCGAGAGATGCTCGCCGAGGAGGCCGCCGTCTAGGCGTCGCATGAGGGTTAACATTCAAATGGTGGCGTATAACTTCGGATTAATTCCCGGCACATCATAAGTCGTCCATGCAAAAACATCAATGTTATCTCGCAAGAATTGAATCAACTCTTCTCTTTCCCGTATCGGCGACTTGGATCCGACCCGAAAATACTTCTCTTTATCTTCCCCAATAATTACCTTGGTTAGCTCCTCGGCGAGACCCTTCATCTTCAACCGGGCCGACTTCCCGAGCGGCCTCCTTTAATTGCTATGATGTCTCAGGGAACTTCCGCCTCCACCGAACCCCCGGCCGTGCGAATAGTGGCGGACATTAGACATTGCCTAGCCACCGTGCCCCGCCATGTAACACTCCCACGCTTCCCCCGTAGGGGTACTTCACCATCACATGTAAAGTTGATGAAACCGCCTCCATTGCATGCAACGGGAGTCTAGCCAAAATGGCCGTGTATGGAGAATATGCCATAACAACTATGAAGTTTACCCGTACCTCGGAACCCTCCACCTCGCACGGGCGGCCTAATCATTCCTCGTGGGATCACCCGGTTTCCATCAAAACCAACCAAGGATGATGGTCGTATTTTTCCAAGTCCTCATCTTTCAACTTTAACCCATTGAATAGGTCCTAGGATACATAATCTCGGCACCACTTCCATCATCCACCAATACACGTTTCACATCATATCCCCCAATACGAACCATGACCACCAAGGCATCATCATGGGGTTGAAATGTTCCCTCTTTATCCTTATCGAAAAACCCAAAGTAAGCGCCACCGAGGATGCGAGTCTTTTGTTTGTTTGATGATTCTCTTCCACGTCTTCATCCCACATTTGTTTTGAACGGTCATAACCCGAGGAAATTTCCCAAAGTCTCCTCTTGGCCGGGTCAAGATAACGTTAATAGTGCCTAAAGATGGTTGAGGGGCCCGACCCCAATATTTCCCGAGTATCTAGTTGTTCCCGATTCCCATTCGGCTTTGCCAACAAGTGATTGATCTTCCCGGCCCTAATCAATTGATTTAAATGGTCACGCAACGTCCGACATTTCTCCGTGGTGTGTCCCTTGTCCCGGTGGTAATGGCAAGGAGGTTTTGGTTCCTCGTAGATGCATCTCCACTCATTTTGTTTGGTGGCCTAAAATATGGCTCATGCCGAATTTTCTCCGGTATGTGATGCACGAGTTCCTTAAATAGTGAGTTAACTAGAGGAGCCTCGGCGGTCCTCGGATGGCTTGTAAAGTCGCGTTTGGGCCGAATACCTTGAAACCCTTCCACCCGAAGATCTTTCCTCTCTAGATACCCTTTCATTTTGCCTTTGCTTTGCATCGATCCTCTTCCACCCGCTTATATTTATCTATCCGATCCACAGCCGACGCATGTCTACCGCGGCCTTCATTGTCAAAGACTTCCTTAACCCATGTTCCGTGGGAAGACCCACCTTGAAAGTTCTCACAGCTACACCCTCCACATCCCCATCGATTTCATTATACGTTTCCCAGTATCGGTCAGAATAGGTTTTGAGTGTTTCACCTTCCCTCATAGACATAGACAAGTGAGCATCCAAAGGTTTTGGAATCCTAGTACAAGTTATGAACCTTGCTCCAAAATGCCCTAGTCAATTCCTCAAAGGACCTCAGGGAACCCTCTGCCAAAGCATCAAACCACCTCATAGCCACGGGCCCCAAACTGGAGGGAAAAACTCTACACATCAATGCCTCATTATTCGAATGAACGGCCATCTTCTGACAAAAATGACTAACGTGCTCTACGGGGTCACTCCTCCCGTTATAGACGCAAAAGGGGTTGGGAAAACCTACGAGGTAGCTTTGCTCGTTTATCCTTGTCACAAAAGGGGATTTGGCAATTTGTCTCGGGGCTTTACCCATTGCATCACTCCCGTCCTCGCGATATATTCCATCGCATCGGGCATCTTCGTCACTTTCGAGTGCTTTGCCCTAACACCCGAAGACACACTAGCATGGGTCATACTTCGAGTAGGCTCAAACATTGGGGGATGAATTCCTCCTGGGTTCGCTTCTGAATTATCACTGGAAGAGCTAGCATTATCCTTGCGTCTCCGCTTCTTACTATCCAAACGCTTGCGTAAGTACGCTATCTCAGATTGCATCTGCCGCAACACGTCGTCGCGAGACATATGCCCCTCAGTTAACGATCGTTGCTCAGCCCTATGATCGCCATCATATGCCTTCACCACCCCCGAAGTATGTCCTTTCCCTTTATCACGTTGGAGACTCGCAGCTACGTCCCTGCCTCGTGAACTTACTGATTCTTCCCCTTCCAAATACACCTCCGCCATACACTTCTAAATGGAATATGTTACGCTGTTGTTGTTCCCACAGACGGCGCCAATTGTAAGGACCAAAAGCTCATAAAAACAATCTTTCACACGTTATTCTTGCTCTATTCACTTAAGAGTCCTCATACAATACATTTGGTAGAGAGGGTTCAACAACAAAAAGCCCCCTTCTCGTAATCTCTTGATTCCTATTTATACTATTCTTTGCTTTCATCGTAGCCTTACACCTTGCAATCTGCGGTCCTTTTCCCGTGACACTTGTCCGTCGGCAATGGAACAAGATTCCACTTTGCATCCCGTACTGTTCAGGTCATGTCCACATTAATGCGACGGATAGAGGAGATGCTTGCTAATTAATGCGGCCAGAATGGTTGTTGCCCAGCATTTAATGCAACCTTCCAAATCAGCCTATTACAACCAGATATTTGTAACATGCCCCTTGTTTAGTTATCGTCCACGCCACCTCATCTTCGGGCACACCTGGAGAGACCTCATCTTTCATTCTAAATTTTGGCCTTCCTTTCTTCGGGTCTTCGGGTGCTTAGGTCCTCGGGTCCTCACATGTATAATGAACAATACTAATAATATAGATGATTATTAGTAAAACCCTGTTCACATATATCTGCAAATGGATGGAAACACATAATCATATATTTGTTAAGGCTGTGTTGACAAATGACACTCTGATGCTTAAGTCAGCAAAGGTTTACAAAAATACTTTAGTAATATTTTTATCATACCTGATCATGAAGATTGTATCTCCTTTTGATGCTTTTTGGGAAGTTGATTTCTTGGTGATATAGTGTCGGCTTTTGAATTTGAATTTCCTTTACCCTCAAATATGGGGAGTAAGTCCAGGAATCCAGGTGGGAGTAGGTGAATTTGAACGTATTTCCATGTGAACAATGGATTGACTTCATAGTTCTTCCTAGAAAAGCTAAGTAATCAAGGTTTTTCATACCTTTAACAATTTGTTAAATAAACAAGTTTTCTTTTGAATGGAGGCTAAACTATTTATAAACAACTCGGTTCATTTACAACCCTAGCAATAAATTAGTTTGGCTAAGTATTTGCACTTTTTTAAAATGAATTTAGGATAGGTTTGAATTTATATTTTTTAATTGAAACCCCTATTTCACCTTCTTCGTGATTGTTTTCATTTCCAATTGGTTTGACATCAACCGCAACCCCCAAATCCTCATCACTTTTTCTCTATTTCAAATATTCTTTTATTAATGTCATATAAATGCTACTTGCAATACTATTGTTTTTGGTCTACCCTGGTCTTTACTCTCTTTTTTGGCATATGGCAATTATGGTTAGCCCAAAACAAATTGATTTTTAGATAAGAGGTAAATTAAATATCTCAACTTGTTTATGACATAAAACAACATGCAATAGAACACTATTGTTTTTGGTCTACCCTGGTCTTTACTCTCTTTTTTGGCATATGGCAGTTATGGTTAGCCCAAAACAAGTTGCTTTTTAAATAAGAGGCAAATATCTTAACTTGTTTATGACATAAAACAACATGTAATAGAATACTATTGTTATGTTTTTAACAATATTGAATCTAGAAATAAAGTCATCCATTGGACATTTTGGTTCCCTCCAAAAAGGGTCATGTAAAGCTAAATACAAATGGTATTTTTCGTGGTAATCCAAGATAATCTGGTGCCGGTGGTCTCATTAGAAATCACTATGAAAACTGGATTGAATAAATTTGAGATTCTAGCAATTAATTTATACTTTCCAGGAACAAGATTAAGAAAATCAGACCAAAGGCAAACACATGATACTGAATTTTACAATTTACTAACACCCAATTCCCATATTACTTCTTTTTTAAATGTTTTAATTTCTGATTGTAAGAACTAAGAGTCTAAGAACATCCTCGCTAGAGGCTAGCATGTTTCTATCCAACAAATATATTGGAAGGCTAATAAATGTGTGCTGACTACTGACAATTTAGCTAACTTAAGAAATATGCCTTCTCTTTATTTATATTGGACATGCCCCCCCCCCCCCCCCCCCCTTCATCTTTGTATTTTATGTACTTAAGGGAATTCCAAAGTCAAAATCTCCTAGACTAGTTTAACTTGTACCTAGGTTTTTATCTTTCGTGCTCTGCTATGTACTCTTAATCTTTTCCTTCAATATTTTATCTATTGCAGGAAAAAATATAAAAATATAAGAAGTTCCTAGAAACCAAAATAATAATAATAATAATAACCAAAAGCGCACACAGTACTACAGAAAAGAGTATTTTGGGACAAGTCGGCCAGTGTTATTTCAAGGGCTGATATTATCGCGATATTTTGGGATTTTATTACTTCACGGCTGGCTCTGTGTGACTTGTACTCGTCTACTAATAAAGTAAAGATTATTTTATATTAATTCACACCGAAAGAATTCGTGTTTTTCATTGACTAGAGGAAAGAATACTAAAAGAACTTTTGTTCTGCATAGACTCATAGGCAAGATAAAGTGAACATCAAAGGATTTGAGGCCCCACCTAATCGTCATTATATAACGTTATCGTTGCTAATCATTTTGTTGATTTTGTTGTCACTAAAACAAATCTATTCATTTGGCTAACCGAGAAAAAAAATTATATAATTCATTTGGCTTCAATCAATCACCAACAAAGTAAAGCACGGGTGAAAGGACATACAAAGATTTATGACCTTTTATATGTTTAAACTGTGAAAAACTGCAACTCCTTTTGTTTTGGCAATTGGCATCACAGTCTTAAAGTATTAGATCAGATAAGATCTACCAATAATTTCAAAGATTCTGTCCCGGAAAAAGTCATTAAATTCTTGACCAATGGTCAAATCACTCATAGTAAACTGATTTTGTATCAAATAATGGACAGTAAAACTATAAATCTTCCTCAGAAAGAAATAAATTTTTGCAAATGGAAAAGTTAATTCCATATATTATGAACCGTTATATAGTTCTCCCTAGCATGAGAGAATAATTTATTCATGTATGAACACAATTCAGGCAAAATATACAACCCCTAATGGTTTAGTAACTAAAAAATACAACCCCTTATGTTTTCAAGTGGTAATATTTATCAAGGAGCTTCTCAGTATACTCTCCAAAAGTAAGAGCACCATTTGATGATATCAGCTGAAAGGGAAAAAATAAGAGGGGAAGAAATTAAATAAATGACCACAATATTAATAAGTCATCTTGAATCCAAATCGCATAAGAAACTAGTCCACCCAACTGATAATAGTGCTTTTATAGTAACTATAAAGTCATATAATCAAGGAAATGGCATCTGGACAAACAGGTAATTAGCTATCTCATGGTGGACTCAAATCAAAGCATGCCTCAAATCTTTTCATCATAGGTTAAGCAAAATCTAGGTAACCCCACCCAAAATTATACCAAGTTGACTGACACCCAAAGCTTGAGACTCTAGCAATTACTTTCTATGTTCCAGGAATCTGCTTTAGGAAATTTGAGATTCTAGCAATTAATTTCTAATTTCCAGGAACAGGATTTAGGAAATCAGACCAGAGGCAAACACATGATAATTTGATACTGAAGTATATCTATCAGGGTCAAAATTCAATCATGAGTTAAGATTAGGGTCAATTTGCAGTTATCCATATTCTAGTTAAATATTACTAGAATAGTCCATACAGAACCTTTTATGCTGCAGGAATGGTATCAAAAACCTAGTCAAAAAAATTTGATGGCTGAAGTAAAAGTTAGCCAAGTCCCTGAGATAATAATGAAAGTCTGAAACAATACTGAACAATGGGCACATCTTAAATTAATCACCAAATATATTTGATGCTGCACAAATTCTAAAAGGGTATTTGAGAATCAATCAACAAGAATACCGTAGGGACATTGGGCCCAGTAATTTATAAAGGGTGGCCCAAGAATATCTTTTGGGCTAAAAGCTCAATCCGAGGACATCAAGTGATCTAAGAGTGTGTGAATGTACCTCATAAAGAAAATACTAGGTAAAAAAGCGATAGTGTCTAAATAAATATGTCCGAGGAAGATTGTGTCCTCGGATAATGAAGCCGAGGTAATAGAAGGGAAGGTTTAATATCCCCAAGCTATGTTATAGAAATTCCTATGGTTTAGAGAAGACACGGTACACGTGGAGGATAATAGAAAGGGCGGTGGAATGTCTAAGATAAAGCTGCATTAATGGAGAAATGGGACCTGAGTATGAGGTTTGAAACTTGGCCCCTGTCTCCAGAAGACTTCAGGGAAAATGGATGGGACAAGTATCTAAGCCAGCGTTATAACCATGAGGTGGAAGATGAGAAGGGGAGAAGGAGGAAGTATAAATGAGAGAAGGGACCTTCGGAAAAAGGAGAGGCTTTCTTTGGAGAAAAAAGAAAGAATAGTACATGATAAATCTGACTGTCCACAATTGTAATCTATCTTGAGAAGCAGTATTATAAACTATCCTCGAATTGTGTCCGAGGAGGAATTTTCATTCATATTCATATGAACAACTCCCTATTTGTGCCATTGGGCCCAAAACTCACTTTTCTTTGTTGTTTAAACCACTTTTAGAATCTAGATTTCAAGCTCATTCTTTACAAATTTATTGTAAAAAGGCTTTTCAAGCCCTTTCCCTTCTGATTGTGGGTCAGGAGCTCGAATTGTGTCCTTACAAATACAATATATAGAAATCAGCACCAAGCATGGATAGACAACCTAGAAACCAGTATTTAGGATTGCCTGTAATTGGCATAAAGGCATCAGAAAATCCCAATAGAAATTTTATTTATCATAAACTTGACTTTTTTTTTTAATGAAGTAGTTTTTTTTAATACAATTTTTCTTACCTATCAAAAAAAAAAATTGTCCCCCTTGGAGCGCATTAGCACACTTATATTGAATACTCGGACATAACTCTAATCCTAACTGACTTTAGGCCAAAGCTCAATTATTGAATTACAGAAACAACATTAACACTAGGAAATTAAAAAAAATAAAAATTAATAACCTAATTAACTAAGAAAACCTAAAATAAAAATCCAAGGGATCATTAGTAAAAATACAATCGACTTCTAAAATTAAATAAAACTAATTAAAATAAAATGGTCTTTATGCTCCTTGCATTAATATCCTTATTATATACTATTTTCATCTATGTTTTTTCATGATATAAAACTTCAGGGCAAAACTAATTTCTATTAAATTCTTCAATTCCTTCCTAGATAATCATCAACTGGTAACTGCCAATAGACTTTTTTACACCCCCTGAAGTTTCAAACCCTACATGCCAATTATTAAGGGATTAGTATTGAAAATACATACCTCTTTATGAATATGCACCTCCTCAGGAAAATTAAGACTTTCATCCCTACAAAACAAGATTTAACATGATTCACATATTTTGGTCAGGGTTCAATAATTGTGGCATAAGTCAGGTCAGTCAAATTTTTTTGATCTTTTGATTTATTAATAAATATACCAGTCTGGTTGCATGAATAATGCAAATGTTGAACGGTCGATACCAGTAGCCTTCTGTCCTTTAGGTGCCTAAAAACAATCAGTGACAAGACATTTTTATTGGACAATTTGACAAAAGGAACTAAACAGAAACAATAAACAGGAAATTTTCCACAATATCAACATAATTGAGCATTGGTCTAAAAGAATGGTGCAGGATATTTGGTCCTCAAATCTAATGAACAAAACATGTAACTGAATTCAGCTCCACGCCATGCTAATCACCACCTATTATAGTAGCCTAACTCCTACACCTATGGTAGAAAATGGTTCTGCCATCATTTCAAGTAAACTGGAAACTTAGTTCAAGTTAAAGAAGCAACCATGCTCCACCAACAGTATGATAGGACCACCCTCCTTATATTGATGTGTACAATATCAACAGAAACCAGACACAAAGCAAGAGATCAGGGAATTACACAGACATACATACATCAATACATCACCATGATAACATTTTAATATCATATTTAGAGAAATGAGAGATCCTCAAAGTACAGGAAGGAAATAGAAAATTTTCATGATTTTCTTTCAAAAGTGATTCAACAAATCCCATTTTCATGTCTCAGATTCCACAAAAATAACACCGTTTTGCATATTTGGAGTTGTTACATTTAGACTTAATTTCTGAAGCTTAAAAGTTAGGAAAAATAAAGAAGCATACAGTAAGATATACACCAGCATGCGCATGTACATACTCATGTATATAGCTAAGTTACACCGAAATCTTTCCAACACATACAATAATGCAATGACAGAAAGTACCTGAACACAATGAGGTGTTGCACAAAGATAACCTCTTGAAAGTATTTCAGTAGTTTCTCCAATTTGGTATGCTATGTCATCTTCTCCAAATACAGCCTAATACATAAAAAGAACCCAAGTTACTATAAATAACTATATCCATATCCAGTCCTATAAAGCATAATAGTTGTAAGTTATTCAAGTTTCCACGCCACTTATTATGAAGCATTCATCATCTGGTGGTAATTCATATAAGGCAAAGTTAAAAATTTCAGATTCAAGCAGAGAAAGGTAAGGAAAAAGAAGTTTAATGAACCATCCTGAAAAGAAGTTCTCGCTGAATTTGATTACTCTCAAACTGCACAAAACTCACTATATGCTGTATGTTAGGCAGAATTCATGGTTGAATGAAGAGAATTGATCTCAATTTTGCCTTTGTGATTCATTATGGAGCATTTTCTCTATTTTCTGATGCATTTTGTCTTCTCCAATTTCATATGCTTTTAAAGTCAAGTCTCTTCATCCTTGCCTCAAGGTCAATGGAGGAGCAACATTTGAAAATGAAATATAACTTATGTTGATTGTGCACTCCAGCTCATGTTTTCATCACTTTTTTAACTCCTTAAGGTTATTTGTATTCCAAATCACTTCAGGTTTCTTGAGACCTAGGGAATTTCTGATGCAGGACATATAGGAGATTAAAGAGTAACAAAAGGATAACAAATTTAAGCTTCACCACCTAGAATCTGCTTGCAAACCTTAGGCATCACCACCTAAGGGTGTTTGTCTTCACCACCAAACAAAAGAGGAGGTCATTCTCTACTCATAAAATCCTTGTTCAAAATCATACTACTTCCACCATTGCAAGAGCCCTAGTTTTATAGGGTTCAGGGATTACATAAATAGGGACATGCTGAAGCAAAATTGCCACAGATCAAGCTTGCTTTGAAAAACAAGTCAACAATTTCAGCTAAGCATGCATGCACCATCCACGCATGCTTCCATATTAAAATCAACAATAAATACTCTTTTGACTTTGGTACTCCTTGCATCAATTTCACTCTGAAATGTCCAAACTATCCACATTATCTACCCAGAAATTTTCAAGTCGTACTAAGTGGCTTCACTGCCTATGTTTCATGTATTTGTTCAGAATGTATGTTTTCGTTATAGCACTCTATGACATTTTATGATGCACTGATACTTTATGAAAATTTTAACCAATTTACCCTAAATTTCTACATCTTTGAAAGATCAAGTGAAGATACATGCCATCCAGCGATATTGACCAGTATAATTTCAAATAAAAGGAAAGCTACAACTCCTAGAATAAATGTAATAGAAATTTGAAACAAGCAATGATAAATATTTGTCATCATTGGTTGTCTCTTGCATTACTGGAATTCATACTTTGACAATTTGGTCAGTTCGTGTTTTAATATAAAGTCCAGCAGCACTATCAGGGCAAGGTAATTCTACACCATCTTTCATAAACATTCCACAGGTCAGACCTACATATTAAATTGAAGCAGAAATTAGACATAATGAAAGAATGACTACTCTAGTATAGGTATTCTAAGAAAATAAAATCTTTTATGCCATCAATATAATGAAGAGATTTGATTATTATGTTCATGTTAAACAACATATTGGAAATAGGAGAGAAGTAGGACAAATGCACTACACAATTATATGCCTTGTGCAAATAACAAATTAATGAGCAGTGCAGCTCATAAGCCACAGTAAGAAAGAAATGATTTAAGTGGATGAACAGAAAATTAATCACCTGTCAGTGAACCATGGTCTGTATGCCACCCGCACCAGGATGAAATGGAGTCACCATCTTGGGTACAATTACTGCAAGTTGAAGCAAAAACCAACTATTCAACCTTAGAAACACATTTTAACAATTCCCACCATTTATAAGTAATTTTTTTTAACAGATATTATCAAGCACTATTTATTATATATTAAAAAAAAAAGCCATGCCTAGTGTATTATAATTTTTTTCAGTATAAGATTTATGTCCAAAAGGACCAAAACTAGAGCTGAAAGTCATCTTTGGGGTTATTTTATTTTTTATTATTTAAAAAAAAAAAAAAAAAACTATGGAACTAACCCTAATTCTGTCTCATCAACTCAACATTAAGCCCACAAAATAAATAAAAATAAAAATTAGTCTTACACTTGGAATTTCCCGAGTGAACAACAATTTAGAAGGAAAGCTTTCGCCAATTACATGACCAATTTCTTAGGCCAAATGTTAGCCTTTCACTGCCTTTGATGATCTTTCCCGTCAAGAAATTGACATTCACTTCAACATATGCGCAGTATGCACTATCACGTTATAGGTTTTCTTTTTTTTTCTTTTTTTTTGTATCTCAGTTTAAGAACTTCACAAAACTGAGATACCATATGCGGGCCCTGCTGTAGTATCTTGCTAGAGCTTCCACCAGAAAGAAGCGCATGCTAATTTCTAGAAGATGTGTACATTACACAGTTTATAAGATATTATGCAGCCAGGAGATAACTTAAGGAAGTTTGAGTATATGTATTTGCTAATTTCAATCATGTTAATTTCTTTATCCTTCTTGATGTAGCCACATAATTGATCAAAATTCTAACTAGCCTGACAGAAAATGGTGACTACAAAATTATAAGGATCTCTTTGGCCCATTAACCTGCTATGTTGGGGGGAGGGGGGAATAGATGAGAAAGATTAAATAAAATCACCTCTCTTGTGCTGGAAAATAATAAAGCAGACGCCCTTTATGGCACCGAGAACGAAGAAGTATCTTTTCAAGGCCTTCATCCTCATGCATATTCACCCCTTTAGATACTAATCAAGTATCATAAAAAATTGAACAGGTCACTATAGATCACACCACTTTATAAAGAACAACCACCACATATTATAGTTCAAAATAGTTTAACTGGGGAGGAAAAAAAAAAAAAAGGCAAGAGCAACAAGAAAGCTATAGTTGGCAATGTGCTTGGGTAGGACTGAATGATGGTTCAAGTCAGTGCCTAGCATGGCCAAAAATGATATAAAATATAATGAATTAACCTTGATAACTTTCTGTTAATGTGTAGAAAAGCATACCGTATCGGTCGCAGTGATATGCCAGAATCAACCCAACATCAAAGATCAGCTTTCCAAGAGCTTTGAAGGCTACAAACGAACATAGATGATTATCAATCATATAATCATGCAACATTCAGGGAAACTAGGAGTTCACAAAAACTATGCATCATGAATCACTACCTCAACCTATGATGATCTGCCAAAGGATCAATAAGTGCATAAAACACATTAACTTTCTAAAACAGAGAGAAGATATAAACAAGTAAAACAAGAAAGAAGAAAACATGCACGTGAAATAAAAAAGAGTTGCAAACTGTTTATTCATAAAGTTTAGCACAGATAAACATTAAAAACATGAATTTTTATGAGAAACCTTTTTAGAGTGACACCTTCAGGGACCAGTATCTTCTACAAACACCAGCTTTTACTTAGACAAATAAAAAAGTAGTACGGAACATGCATGAATATTAACACAAGGAAAACCATATATTACATTGATTTACTAACAAACATATGACTGAGGACAATATATGACAGTCTTTTGGTGCCAAAATGACTCAGATGGTTGTAGCATCATGATAAACATGATAATGCATATTGTATCATTAGCTGGATAAGTGCCTACTTGTGGCCAACATTAGCTCGCAACAACTGTAGTTCAGAGGATCCTCAGAAGTTTTACATTTACGTATCATATGAATTGTCAAACAACATCAGAAAATACAACGACCAGTCCACCATACATGCAGAATAATTTTGAAGAAAACTGAGGTGAGTGGTTTAATATGTGGCTTTCATGTGGGGCTCAATAACTCAGGAGTGAGTATTTCACAACTTCTTTTTGATGATGACACCGAATTATTTTGCAATGCTTTTAGGGAACAACTGTTTTACATTAGGATGGCTCTGAGATGTTTCCAAGCAATTACTGGATTGAAGGTTAATGTGGGGAAAAGTGAAATTGTTCCTATTGGGGAGGTGAGTAATTTGTATGATTTAGTTAGTATTCTTCCTTGCAGGGTGGGTCATTTTCCAATGAAATATTTGGGTTTGCCTTTGGGTGCTCCATTTAAGGAAGGTTCTATTTGGAATCCCATTTTGGAGAAGATGGAAGAGAGAGTTTTGGGTTGGAAGCGACTCCATTTATCAAAGGGAGGTAGACTCACTTTGTTGAAGATTACTTTGTCGAGCCTTCCAATCTATTTATTGTTGTTTACCATCCCTAAATCTGTGGTTGATAAATTGGAAAGAATTCAGAGGAATTTCTTGTGGGGGACTTCAGAGAAGGGTTTTAAATACCCCTTGGTGGCATGGGACAAGGTTTGTTCACCCATTGAGGTGGGTGGTTTGGGGGTTAGGAGGATTGTGTGTTTTAATCAAGCATTGCTAGCAAATGGTTATGGAGGTTTGGGCATGAAATTTTTCATTTACAGCGGAGGGTTATTGCCAACAAACATGGTGAGGACAGGGGGTGGAGTACTAAAGTCAGTAGAAAGGATCATGGGTGTGGCTTATGGTGTAGTATAAGAGCAGGTTGGAATAGATTTTCTTAACATTTGGCTTTTGGAGTTGGAGATGGTAACCTTGTTCATTTTTAGCATGAATGGTGATCTGGGAGTACCCTTCTTAAATTCCTTTACCCTGATCTTTTTGAGTGCTCAGGTGATAAGGAAGCTTTTATCTTTGATGTTTTGGGCCACCAAGTGGATGGGGATCATAGGAGTTGGAACCTGAGATTTCACAGAGATTTTCATCATTGGGAATTAGAGGCAGTATTCTCTGTTCTTGATAATTTTTATTCTCGGGTTCCAAGGGGTGAGGGGAGTGATAGGTTGCATTGGTGTTTGAAAGGAAGTGGCAAGTTTAATACTTGGCCTTTTTACTAGGAGATTTGGGGTGCCGCTAATTTCTCATTTCCTTGGAATGGTATTTGGACTGTTAAAGTTCCTAAAAGAGTTGTGTTCTTTATGTGGACAGCAGCTCTTGGCCAAATCCTTAGTTGGATAATCTTATGAGGGGATTGCCATTAGTGAATTGGTGTTATATGTGTCGAAGTAATGGGGAATTAGTGGATCATCTTTTACTTTATTGTGATGTTGTCCATGCTTTGTGGGTGGATGTGTTTTATATATCTGGGATTCATTGGGTCATGCCAAGTTCTACTGTGAATTTATTGGTTTATTGGAGGAATTGGTTTGGGAGGCATGGCTTGGATATTTGGAACATGGCACCGGGTTGTTTGATGTGGATTGTTTGGAAAGAAAGGAATCAGTGTTTGTTTCAGGACCCCAAAATCTCCTTGGATCAATTAAAATTGGGTGCCAGCACACTCTTTTTGATAGGTCAAGGTGTTGGGGGTTCTTCTAATTGTTTGTCCACTCTTGAGTTCCTAGTTTCTCTTAGACCAGTCACTTCATATTCTTGTATTGTGTTTTTCTTTGTTCCATTGTGTTCATCATCGTAAACTCAAAGTTTATATTTTTCTCTGATTAGTATAATTGCACTGCTTACCTATCAAAAAAAATTTAGCATCACAATTGCAAAGAAAAAAATATCATTGAGCACATACCCACTTCAAGTTCTGGCAATGCGCTATCAGGCCATATATTTGACCCACAGTATGATGGATACCTACAAGACAGATTGTGGGTGAAAATCTGGGCAGATAGATAACCATGTTTTTTATACTCAATGTCTAAGCATGCAAACAGATCTAGAATGGATTGAGTGTTTTATAGCAACTCTATAAAAAGTGTAACACATTTCACCAAGGATAGAAAGGGGGGGGGGGGGATGTCCAGGGATGGGAGCTCCAGTTTAAGTATAGGCCTAATGAGCTTCTACCTGTACAAAAAGGGGCGAGAGAGATAATATATAAAGTTGTATATGAATAGATATCAAGAACAATATTTCCATTTTAATCATCTACTTTGCCCAAAAATTAATTGTCTCTAACCCAGCATATAAATCCACAATGATGCCTTGAGCAATGAGTAAAAGACAGAAGTACAAATAATGAAACATAATCTTAGCTGCTTTTACCTTTGGATCAGAGATGCCTCCGTAGTAGGCCTATCTAATATTGGATTTGCGTAAAAAGAGCCTTTCAACAAATCTGCACAAAAAAAATATATACATATACATAAATTACACAAATAAAACTAACAATTAAAATGATCAAAAGGTCGGAGAAATGTGACACATAATTAGGGCATACATGCCATATACTGAACCTCATGTACATACTTCATTCACAGATAAATATAAACTTCTTATAGTGTTCTGTAATTTAAGACGTAGTAAGTTTACCAGGCTTCCCAGATTCAAGCTTCTCTTTCCCATGGCTCCATCCAAAGTTGTACCTACAAGTGGATGATGAGTTATAGGAGAAGGTATTTCATGCATCCTTCCTCACACAGCCATGTGGGGCCCACACTGTGAGCGAGAGGATGCATATATCAGACGCATACGATAATTATTAGAGTAAAAGGAATGAAACATGGTAACCAAAGTAACAAAATAAATTAGCTGTAGACGTAAAAAAATTCTTACTGTAATTCTTAATTCAAGAATAATACACATCTGCAGATAGTATCCCTAGGAAAAGTGTTTAATATTATAACAGTGTTACTTACAACTATCAGGACCTCAGTTGGGATGTTTGAAAAATGTATGTAACCATGATAAATTCTAGAATCAATAAAATCAATTAATGAGAATGAGAACAATCTTTATATTTGTAGAGTAGCCAGAAAATTTACATTTTAAAAGTAACAGGTTAAAATAACCTCTTTGTCTACGTGTAGAATTACCACAGAGTGACAGCTGCAACTATATTTACTTTCAAACCAATCAAATTTAAGCCGCTGAGCGGAAAGGATTTGATAGGAAACAAAGAGTAGAAGTGAAATTTTGGAGTTAGAAGACTTTAGAAGAAAAATATATTACCTGCTATGAGGATCTTCAAGTTCCTTCTTTACCCCTTCTGGCAGGCTGGCCAATCTGAGAAAAGATAAAGAAAAATCCTATCACCAATGCAGTAAAATATTGTTTCAAATGTATTTATAATCACTCATATTTAAGAGCACCCAAATGAACAGAATATCTTGAAGCTTATACCTAGGTGAAAGACGTAAAAGATTCCGACGCAATGAAGGAAACCCTGGAACCTACAGGGAAATAAAGGTTAAACTCAAACACACAAACAAAATAATACTAAAAACTATGCGGTCTTAAATTCTATATAGAATAATCTAGCACTAAATGCATAGGTTCAAGATACACAGTTTTAGGGGAACAAATAAGAGATCTAGCACAAGCTTAACACTATAATATAAATCATAATTTGAGCAACTTCTGATTGCTAAGACAAAGAGAATTGTAGCAACTGTGTAATTAAAAACATAAAACAACAGCCAGGCATTTTTCCGGATAGCTGAAAGCTTTCACCATAATCCATGGGTCAGATACTATAGATTTATATATTGTGGCCTAGTTCATAATGGCATTATAGTTGGAGTAGTAGAGTGTAAAATTTTCAACAACAAAAAAAGAAGAAGAAGAAAATAGGCCCATCCATGGTAATAATTAAGTCCAAACCTACTGTTCCAATGTAATTGTCCAAAGTCCAAGCTTAGACTTGCAGAAAAAGTTTAGTCATACAATGTAACTGTTCCAATGATCTAATAGTAATGTTCCAATGAAAAACCTTAGCTTAGACTTGCAGACCAAACCAACTGTTCCAATGTAACTGTTCCAATAAACTAATAGTAATGTAATTCCGAGAATAATAAAAAGTTTTTCATTGGATCACAAAGCCAAATATATTAGTCATACATTGCAATAGCAAATGACACAATGACGTAGAAGATCTCCAATTAATAAGGACAATCATACATGCTTTAATTTCTCATTTCATTGTTCATCACATTTTAATTAAGTCCAAAGAAGACACCCATCTTATGTTCTCCAACCTTTGTAATGAGACACGCACTTATGAAAACAGATGAACATCTCCATTTCAACAAAGCTATCTCAAAATCATGTATACAACTATAAGTAATTACACTTTATGTTGATCCCTTAAGTTAACTTTCAAACTAGCACACAACTAGCTAATTTTGAACCAAATTTCCAATCAAATTAGGATGTCAATTCCTATAAAGCAATGCACTATACAAAAAGTGTTTTCCACTACCTATGTGACCCCCCTCCCCCCCCCCCCCTTTTCCCCAAAAAAGAATTCCATTGCACGTAAAATAGACGATCAAACGAACATGTTTGTCCCTCCAAAACAACACACTATAATTGATTGTGTCTTGGAACATATCAAATGTGCTACTCACGAATACTAATTACTCGAACACCATGATAAAAAGTACACTATAACTGCATATAAAAAAGACAATAACAAGATAATAACATAACCAAAGCAACTTAAATGCGAAACCATTTATTTCTTACATCAGTAATCGATAGAATTCCTAGCCCGTTGGGGCCGAAACCTTCTTCAATCTTCAACGACAAGTCAGCCCTCTTGTCCTGTAAAAATAAAAATAAAATAAAAAAAAAACCAATCAATTCCAAAAGTTCTTTCAATTACACCATTTAAAACAAACACACATGTATATGCAGAAATGAAAGAGAACAATTTAAATCCCACTTTAAGAGTCTCGTTTGGCTAAATTAACATGAGAGTTTGATTACTATTATTATTATTTATTTTGAATACCGAAGAACAAGAGGTATTAAGTTAAGGCAAGAGCATTATTTTTGGCTGGTTTATAGTTTATATAGTGAGGGAGCCAAACAGTGGCCAAGAGAAAATACAGACATACCTTAAGCTCTGTGTATGATATGGTGACAGTTTTGAGAGTAGGGAAGGGGGTTTGGGAAGAGCACGACATTTCCCGACACGTAATCTGGCGGGAAAAGTGGCGATTGGAGGGTGACGGAGAATTCAAACCGGCGGGAACCAGGTGGTTCTTATAGAGGAGGGAGCTTGAGAGGTGGGAACTCATGTCATGTGCTTGATTGTCACCATTTTAAATAATAAAACACAAAAAGGTTTTTAATTATTTAAATAGCATTATTCACCTGCTCGTTTTGTAATATTTGTTGGTAACTAATACTAGTAATTTAGTATATTACTACTTATCGATATAATACGTAATTGGTCACATTTCAAGAAAAAAAAAATGTAATTGGTCATGGGTTCAGTTAGTTTAACTAGCTTATCATTAGGAGTTGATTCTCAAAAGAAAAATAAAATAAAATAACTAGCTTATCATTAAGAGTTGACATCATATATTAAAACTCTCTATAATATATATATATATATATATATAATAATTGGTTATAATTCTCAACTTATTATAATCAATAATCAGAATAAACCATATAGAATGTCCTAAAATCTTAATCTATGTTTCAGTGTTTAGCTTGTGTATTTAGCTACAAATTAAAAATGCAGCTTATTTTACTATTTAGCTTATTTTTGCTACTATTTATAGGCTTCACCGCATTTTTTTAGTACTATTTATGGGTCATACTGTATAATTTTAGCTAACTTTTATCTTTATTTATTTATAGTATTTTCAACAAAAAAATTTTAATTTCAACAAAATAAACGAATCCTAAAAACACATTTACCAAAAAAATGGTAAAAAAACTTTGTACATCCTCGTTAGGAAAAAAAAAATTTTGATACTTTCTCTGTGTTAATTAGTTGAAAATGAGATACGAGTGAAAGTATCGTATTAAAATATGATATTTTACTAATAAAAAATTTCATTTCGTAAATTTCTAATGCATTCTTGTAGAGTTTTTTTTTTGGTGCCGTAGTTGGTGGTAGTTTTTGACCTTTTCCTTTTAAAGAAAAAAAAAAATGAAGGACACGGCATCTAGTTCGTTGCGTTGTGTTGCGTCTCTACGAGGGAATCCCATTCCAGTAAAAAGTCTTTTTGTTTTTTGAGAAACAAGTAGAAAGTCATTGGAGAGAACTAAGAAGTCTTTTTGTTTTTAGAGAAACCAGTAGAAAGTCATTGGAGAGACGTATAGAGAACCACGTTTTTGTAGTTACGTGTAATGTTCCCTTATTCACTTTTTCACAAAATTTAACACAACTTATTAGTAAATTATCACACAAAGATAAGAATCTTTATTTCTTTTATTTTTTAAGTTCAATTGCCACTTAAATCACTTAGCTTTAACTTCTCCCGCATCATAAATTTGAAGGATTTGAAAAAAATGATAGAAGAGTCGTGACTTCACTGACTTGTGACTGTTGTGAGTTGTGACCCAAGGCAAAGAAACTGGTATTTATCCAGTTTCATAAGGGCATAAATAAATAATAATCTAGAATTTTTTTTTTTAGGCTAAAGTACAAAATTTACCCTCTAAGTTTTACCTTTAGTTATTTCAGTCCTCTAAATTTACCTATTGTCATTTCAGTTCTCTAAGTTTCAATTATACTCAATTCAGTCTTCTGTTTACTATCCGTCAAATTGCACCGTTAACTCCCACACACTTTTATTAATATATATTTTTTGAATAATTACAGTAAACTCACATGTGGTATGATCCGTTCTTAATTTGCCTACCCATGGTTCAATTATTTACACTTTAATCACCTAAACTTCAATCCGTTACCCACCTCTGTTTAAATCAAGGGTAAAAATGTATTTTATCTTCACTTTTATGTCTTTCTCCTCTAAAAACAAAAAAAAATAACAGAAAAAACTCAAACAAACAATATCAAAGAGGGGGGTTTTGTAGCTTGGGTTCAAGAACACACCTACTCTTAGTATGAACAGTCTTGAGCCAATCAATCAAAATAAAATTTTCATATTCGCACAAATCCTAAAAAACATTTACAAAAATCCTACACTTGAAAGTGCTCTATTCTGATTTCACAAAAATCCTTTCAGATGTTAGGATTAGTGCCCTTAAATCCTATTGTATGATGCTATGTATGATATTATGTATGACATTATGTAAGACATGATGTATGACTTAATATTGTGATTAATAAAGTCATTTTATTATTATCTAAAATAATGGTAACATGAATATGTGACATTATCATATAGTCCATGAGATGCATTGTATGTGATTTATGTGAAAAATCACAGAAGATGTAAATCACAAGTTCTTTGTAAACTCAGAATTTGTAGTTCGTAGTCGGTGATGAAATTGGGCATTTCATCTGCGAAGACTATAACGTGTCAACTAAGATGATTTGTCTTGATCATGGAAGTGGAAACTTCTAGTTGATATGTTGATATGTTTTAAGAGTTAAAACATATTGAACTGGACCGCTGTGAGATTTATTATTCTCCTAACGACTGTCAAATGAATAATAAATCTCACGACTTCTATTTGCATGAACTCTTAATCCTGAGAGAATAATGGACCTGATCATGAAGTGTAGGTTGCTTTGATATATCAGGAGTGAGATCTGAAATGACGGTCAAAACCTCAGTATGTTGGGCAGCCACATTTAGTGTTGATGGAACATATATTCTCAAGATGGAATTCATAGTCTCTTGATGGAGATATAAAATATTCCCTTGAGATAAGTTTAATGGTTCAGTTATTCAGAGAGTTAGGCCTAACCACTTTAGTAAGAAATTGCTAAAGTATATATTTATGAAATTGGATTTCATAAATATATAATGAATAACTTTAAAGAATTAAACCGGGTACTTAAGGATAAGATGTAGTAATTTACAAAGTGGCAGTCTACGTTTATGACTTTGTGTTACTACGAATATTTTATGAAGGGGTTACGTGTATAATAAAGTCTTGGGATATAATTTATTAATAAGGCCTAGAGTGCAATTATATTTATATAGTGGTATTAAATATAATTAATGGTAACTTTGGACTTGTCAAGAGTTGATGGAAAAGCCCAAGGCCCATTAGAGCTAGTGTCTTATTGGTCCCTTTTAGTCCCACTCCAAGCCACACACTAAAGCCCAATTGGAAAGGCCTAATAGGCCAGCCCAATTAGATAATCAGTTAGTTATAAAGGGAGAAACATACATAATTTTTATAAGAAGAGATTAGAAAAGAAAAAAAAACGGTGTGTGAGAGAGTGTGAGACACACTTTCATTCTCCCTTGAAAACTGATTGAGAGACCACACATCTTGGGCGTAAAGTGGAATTGGAGTGAAGATTAAAAGTGTTCCCAAGTGCTTCTAATCTTTGTTTTGAATTTCTCCACACCAAGGTACGCCATCTTGTTCTTAAATTCTGAAATTTACATTGTGCACGTTATCAATCATGAATGAAATAGACCCTAGTTCGTCGCTTCCGCTGTGGGTTTTGTATGAGATACAAAACCAGAATTTTTCCTTCATCAGACACTTTCAGTTATTCACAAAAATCATACAAGGCTTCATCTCAGCTCTCTCTCAAATCTCAAACCAAACCAAAGCAAACCCCTCTTCAAAACTTAGACCCACCACACTTAGCAACACAAACACAAACCCACTACACCCACAGCAAAGAAAATAAGATAGCAAAGAGAGAGAGGCGGATCGAAATCACAGTCGGAGCCAAACTCAACGTGAAGGAACCCATGGCCGTTCACTACCACCATTGCTCCGTTCACTGCTGCTACATTGGTCCGATTCATTCGTCTTCCTCAACTAACTGCTCATGCTCACCTAAGCTCTCTGTTTGGTCAGCCATCTTTGTTCCTTCTCGTCGACCCATCTCTATCCGAGTCACCCTTTCTTTTTCCCTCACTCTCTGTGCTTCTCTTTGAGCACGAAGCCCTTCAATGGAGGCGGAGGCGAAGGCTCCGCTTTAGCGCCATCGCAGTCGAAGGAGAAGCAGAAGGAGAAGGAGAAAGCGAGAGTGAACCGGACCTCTTCGATTCTTTGGCACGCACACCAAAACGACGCCGAAGCCGTCTAGAAGCATCTGGAGGAAAATCCGACGATAGTGCACGCTAGGGACTACGACAATCGCATGTTGCTCCACGTGGCGTCACTCCACAATTGGATCGAAGTTGCTAGTGCTTCTCCTGCATTTTTGCGCTATTTTTTGTTTTGGGAGGAGATAGACATAAAATTTGGCAAAAATACCTATTTACCCTTGATTTTAACAGAGGTGGATTACGGAAAATAAGCAGAACATACCTTAGGTGGGTAAAGTGACACTTCTTAAACCATGGATAGGCAAAGTGATTTCAGACCAAATCACAGGTGGGTTTAGTGTAATTACCCCTTAAAAAATTAGGGTAAATTTCACAAACCTATCTTGAGGTTTGTGATAATTTCAACTAGGTTCAAAACATTCTAAAACCCACCAGTTTGGTCCTCAAAAGACAAATTTGTCTCTAACTTTTGACTCTTCTTTCATTTTCTCTCTTTTGTGTCTGTTCCTCTCCCGCTCTCTTATACCCCCTTCTTTTTTCTCAGACCTCTCTCTCTAAACCCAAATTAGAAAATACCCATTTCAAAAGCCAATCTTCTTCGTCTTCTTCTTGCTTGCCGGAGATCACAATCGATTGTCGAGTGGCATTGAAGAGAGATGGTGGCAGGTTCAACAAGGTTGGGTCTAGGAAATCACGCCATGGTTAGAGCGTGGTGGTTAGGGATTCGGTGGTGGTTGACATTCTTGAGGACAAAACTATAAATTTACAAAATGAAGATGGTTTTGGTTTTACGAGCTTGCTCTTTGGATACTTCTATGGGGTTGTTTCAAGACTTAAGTTTCAAGGCTTGATCTTTGGGAGATGAAGAAGTCAACTTCTTCCGAGGTTCCTTCCGACTGTTTACCACCTTTATATAGTCAAATTTCTTTGCTTCCTTTGTCCTATTTGGTTTGTTAGTACTTATTAGACCAAACTGCAATTTATATCCTTTGAAAAGTTTTGGTTTAATCCTTTAGGTCTCGTTTGGGAGGAGGGAATAGAATGGAAATGGTAATGGAAATGGAAATGAATGAAAATAATAATTTTAGAATATTCTTTCATTTCCTTGTTTGGAAGTTTTAATGGAGGAAATTGAAAGTCCATTCCTTTTTTTGAGAGTTTAAGTGGAAGGAAATGGAATTAGTAGAAGGGAACACTCATTCCTCTCTAGTTTCTTAAAACCTCAAATTTTCATAACCCTCGAAATTGGGAGGAATGGGAGGGAATATAATTAAATTTAATGAATTTTTTACTAAAACTCCCAAAATATCTCTATATATTTAACCATTTATTTTAAAATAGGGGTCTAATAATAATATTTTTATAAAATGATTTCATTCCATTCCCTCCATCTTACTCCCAAACAAGATTACTTACATTCCATTCATTTTCATTTTTTTCCATTCCTCTATTTTAAAACATCCAATCAAGATTACTTAATTCCATTCCATTCAAATTTTTTTCATTTCTTTTCCTTACTTAAATACATTCCATTCCTTTCCATTTCCTTATGATCATTCCATTCCATTCCATTCCTTTATGAACTCCCAAACAGAGCCTTAAAGTTTGATGGGTTGTGGGTTGTAGGTTGTAGAGGTTAGAGAGAACTCAAAAAAGAGAGATTAAAAGAGGGGGAGAGGAATGGAGATAGAAGAGAGAAAGAGCAAGAAGATAATAAAAGGTAGAGAATAAAAGGTAGGGACAAAGTTGTCTTTTGAGGACTAAATTAGTAGGTTTTAGAACGTTTTAGACCTATATGATAATATCCCAAAAACAGGGTAAGTTTGTGAAATTTACAAAAAGGATAAAAAAATAAAAAATAAAACGGCGTCATTCGAAAGTCTAAACTCGAATCAATTGCCAGTGAAGTAGTTACATACATCCTCCTTCACTTGCGTGAAATGGCGTGCAGCACTTACAGTTATCTTCACCTCTCTCACAAATTCCGATACTCACTCGCTTCTTCCCTCTTTATCTCCAAACCTTCTCATGCTTTTCCCAGTACATTTACCACACCGTTTCCTTCTCCATCTCACACTCCAATCAAATTTAATAAATCAGTAAAATTCAGTACCCAGTCTGTTTCAGTTTCAGTTTCAGCCACCAATACATTCACCTGGGACGACGTCGTTCGGATTTCTCAACCGGATAGCGTTCCACATGATTCTTCGGACCTCTCAGGCTTCTTCCAGAAAGTCAAAATCTGCAATCGCGGATCGGTAATATTCTTTTTTTTCTGTGTATTTTAGCCTCAGTATTAGTATTAGTAATATTTAAGCTTGATGTTTGGTTGCTGAGATATTCTGATCAAAGAAAAGAATAGGAAACAGTTTTCAGTTGGACGGTTTGGTTCATTTCCTTTTGCTAAAGTAAGTTTTCAGTCTGAGTTGCCAAACGCCCACACAAAATGTCTGAATTTGTTGCAGGAAAAGCAATCTGAGTTTCTTCCATTTGTCATTGAAGACCAAATTGCTGGTTATATTCATAATGGGTAAGGCAGGCTTAAAAAAGAAGTTTCTATTTTCATTGATTTGTCTTGGCTAAATTCATGAAAATGTTTGACAAGCTATATGCTAAAATATTGGTTAAATGTTTGACTTCATCATTTCCTAATAGTTTAAGCATTTAGGATAACAGGTACTAGTTTATGGTGGTATTAGAACAATTGGTCCTGAGTTAAAAGTTAAAACAGTGTCTCCACTCTACCTCCAATTTAAAAAGGTTAAAGATCCCATTCGTTGGACCATAGAATTGAATTGCTCAGTCCCTTCTTTTTTTTTTTTGGGTGGGGGCGGTGTTGTATTACTGAATCCATTTTGAAGGAGTAGGTTGATCGTGTACTTTTGAAATTTGTGCAGTTTTGCTAACCATTTAAGGAGGTTCAAGGATGTGTTTATATTACCTCAAGATAATTCTTATGGAGGCCGCATTGGCAGCCATGTGACCTTACACCCAATGCTGAGGACACCCGATGATAGGACTAATGCAGTTGGAGATGTGGTCAAATGTTTGGGTGAAGAACTAATTCCAGGTATACGGAATGAGGTACTAGTTGTGATTTAGTGGTGCATTGATTCCCTCCTTTTTTTCTTTTATTATTATTATTTTTTGTGAAATGTGAATGTTTTTGTGTGTATGTATGTACATCTGATTGAAATTCTTTGGGTCCAAGTTGTAGTAAGATCTTTGTTCCCTTGGCTAACAATGTATTCCACTAATTTCAATCAGCTGTACCCTGTGACATCATCCTTTGGTGCACCAATCTTTTTTTCACTGGAACGTGCAGCAGCTCCTTACTTTGGGATAAAGGTGTGTTTTATGGAATTGTGGAATCTCTCTTCTTTTGGATATAATGTGACATAGTTGACATCAGTATCTGTAGTCCTAATTTTTTTAATTGCCTTTCAAATATTTTTAGGCACTTGTAATTTGATTTGGTTCTAAATTTTTTAATTTAAATTTTGTCCCTCTAAAAAGAAAAAAAAAAAGGGGTTGTTTTCTTTAGTTTTTATGTATTCAATTGAGTAGCAAACTCAATAGCGAATACTTGGTATCTTTCTGATGCCCTACTTGTAGTTTCCAGAAATAACTATTCCTTATTCAGTTATTTATTTATTATTGTTATTATTATTATTATTATTATTATTTTTAATCTTTGTGGACTAAAATGCCTTAGAATGGCCTCAAAAAAGGTGTTTCTGTCATAATTCCTACTTATTAACAAAAATAAAAAAATGGTGAATGTTTATTGTTCACCTTTGCTTATGAATTGTTTTCCCTATTCACCTCAGCTGAACTCAACCATATATTTTTTTTCCTCTTCGTTATCTGCTAACATGTAAATACTCCTCACCAGAAACTTAGTATTAAGAAAAAATGTCCTCAAGGAAATTATCAATGAGCTCTACATTTACTACTAATTAGTTGAATATTTAACCGAATATGTTTTTCTGTGAAGCTAGGTAATTTATTGTGAGTTTGCTTCACGTGGTTTTTTTAGTAAAGTAAACATGCTAGCGAATCAATCTTGTCAAAGAAGTCTGATGATAGTTTCAGCCAAGGGATTTTCAAAGATAAGTGACTATGAATTGAGTTTTTTGAAATAAAATTAGAGTGTGAAATTTATCTTATACATCTGGGTTTCTGCTAATCAAGCCAATCATCTTTAGGCCAAATGGCTTCTCTTTCCTCCATAAACATGGGGCTGGTTGTGAGGTCATGGTTTCAATTCCATGTGAGTGCACGTGAGTTGTATTTACCTATAAACATAAAATGGGTTTCTCCTAACTAAAAAATGCACGTACTTTTGAAGACAGTGAGCTCTTAGTGGTAAAGTTAAAATTCTTATTTTTACAGACCTTACATGAGGAGTGAGACCAAATTCAAGCTCAACTGCATCGACAGCTTTCATATATCTTATGGACCATCCGAATTTTAGGTGTTACTTATTTTTCTTTTCTACTTTGTTTTTTCTTGTACACTCATCCTTTGTATGTCTCCCATGCACTAAGGTTGCACCCCCTTTTTGTGATTTTTAGTCATTCATTTACTCATATATATAAAAAAGGAGCAATTCACTGCATGCTAAGTAGGTACAACATATGTGCTTTTCGACTTCTTGATTGCCTTTTGATTTATTATTAACTGTGGGAATGTTGTCAATTCTGGTACATTGGTAACTGGCTTTGAACTTCTTCCTTTATTTTGTTTTCGGCACTATAATCTTTGGTAAGCCTATGGACGTGACTATTACCATCTTATTTTGTCGCTGGTTGTGTGTATAACTGATTGATGGCTGAATGATAATCAATCTTTGAACATACCAAGCAATGCATCCCTTTTCTTTTCTTTTTGATTGATGAACCTGACTCTACGATCATGTTACTGTTGGATATAAGTTATGCATTCTTTTCTCTTATGCGTTCCTGCATACAGGCTTATGGGGTTCACATGAATGGCTATGTTGAGAAGGATGGGCAAAAACTTTTATGGATAGGGAAGAGAAGTCAAATGAAACCCACTTATCCAGGGATGCTTGATCATCTAGCTGCAGGAGGACTGGTTTGTAATGATTGAATTGTTGATTAAGAACCTGAGGCGAGTGGAAATCTGGGGATTTCTTCTTTGCTACAAATTTTTGGAAGTAATTTACTTTGTTTTGTAGAATCAATTTAATAGAGCTCAATAATTTATTCGCATTGAACAGGAATAACAAACCATAAAGCTAGTGTGAATAAGCGATTCTACAACATATTTTCTGGTTCATATTATGCTCATGACAGTTCTGTGCCCTCATATTTCCATGTTGGCAATGGCAGCCTTATGGGATTGCTTGTGGTGAGAATCTTGTGAAGGAATGTGAAGAGGAAGCAGGAATACCCAAATCCATTTCTAAAGAGTAAGTTTTCATTTGCCATTTCATTATCATTTCATGTTACCTTGCTGTGGCAGATGCCTTTGATTGAGAATGGATTCTCTCTCTCTCTCTCTCCCCCTCTCTAATGAGATAATAAATGCTTCTCTTACAGGGCTATACCAGCTGGCGTTGTTTCCTATATGGACATTGATGGTTACAGATATAAGAGAGATGTTCTATTTTGTTATGATTTGAAGCTGCCTGCAAGCTTTAGACCTGAGAATCAAGGTAGGCCAATCTCTGCCTTCTTCAGTTGCTCTCATCAGTTCCTAAGCTCAACTCTTGTCATTTGATCTCAGTAATGACTATTTGTTTTATTTGATTTACTGAGTTTTCCAATAGAGGATTTTATTCATTTGTAAATGTCTTGTTGAGTGACAGATGGAGAGGTGGATAGCTTCAAGTTGATTCCTGTGACACATGTAGCAAACGTCATACAGAGGACACAGTTTTTCAAGCCAAATTGCTCTCTTGTCATCATTGATTTCTTGTTTCGGCACGGGTATTTCTCTTAAGCTTATTTTCTTACTTTTTAGCAATTGGTTTAACAAAAAAAGTAACACTCATTCCTTTTCTATGCACTGACTGTACCATTACCTGACAACTGGAGCAATAATAATGATTTTTCTGCCAATAGCCATATACTAGTTATGGCAACAGACATGGTAACTACTTGCCATCTTGCCCAATATCCATCACTAACAAATTATCAAAATGAAATTTTCTCCTGATTTTTCACAACCAAGCTCACTTCATTTGTCCCCTCCACATTGATTTGTTACTTCATTTTCATTTGTTACAGCTACCTTGAAAAATGGGGCATTTGTTTAAAGCCCTTATATATGGGGAGAACTAAAAATTTAAGCTAATGCTGAATTTGACTAAAGCTTTCTTATATGCCCTAAATTGTCAGAACTTCACATATGAAGGTTGTTTGGGGAGAGTGTGAACCTTAGCAGATCTAATTCTTGACAAATTAAAAAGACCTAGGGAAATCTGAATATGATTGCAAGTGCATCCCCAGTGGCCTCTTCACATTTCCCATGTTCTGGTCATTGGGCCCTTAAAATGGTTCTTTGAGGGTTGATTGTTTCCTATGTACTTCCCTTGTGTGTCAAAAGCCATTTGGGAAGACTCAACAAAATTAATTTTTGGCTCAATACATTGATGTTAATAGTGGGAAAAAAAAAAAGGAAAACAAAGGCAGCCCACAGCCCCAGTGGTATCACTACCACAATGAGCAAAATCTCGTGTAATTGACTTTGAAAAATAATATGCGGCCTTGAGTTAATATATCTCTTCTAATTAATTGCCTGCTTATGTCAATCTGCAGGTGTATGAAATGGCTTTATAATAAACAGACCTATAGTATAGTTTCTTAATGAACTGCTATGAGTTGTACATCTATAGCATAATTTTAACCTTAAAATTTCAACTTTTATGTTCAAAATTTGCAGGTACATGAGTCCTGAACATATTGGATACTTAGATCTACTACAAAGTTTGAGGAGTGGGGATTGCTCCTAATCATACTGTTTAATTGTACTGTTTTCCTTTGTTTTTTTAATATTTATTTTAACTTTAGCTAATTATAGTCTTATGAAGGAAGAAAGGGATGGGTGTTGTAAGAATCAATTTTTTATTAGTAGCTTCCTGTATCTTTTGGGTAAAACTTGAAAGCCAAGACATTTTGTGAAAACGAAAAAAGTTCATGCCACCACAATTACTGAATGAGAGATATGACACTACAGTCGTTTGTTGGAAAGGTTCCTACAAAGGGTATTAACAATGTCGAAAGTGCTCTTTGCAAGAGGGTTTTCATAGGTTATGCATCATGGAAACGCCACATATCAACCCAGTCTCAAAAACCTGACATAGGAAAATAGAAAAAAATCTTCATAGTGCATTGCTTGCTTTGAACCGCGAAAAGATATACTTCCGAGTTGTATATTCATACGAGAGAAAACGAAATATAACACAATAAAAGAAAATGAAAGGGTAAGTATAACGTAATAAAATATATGGTACTATAGTAGATGCTATAGTAGTTTAATACACATAGAAATTATACGGGATACATAAAGATATTTATTTTTATCAATCTACCCAAAACCATCTCCACTTGCCTACACCCCAGCCCCGAACTGTAGCTAGCCACCAGCAAGCCTTTCCTTGAAAACCGTCTTCCCCACGACTCAAAAACCCAAAGCCTTTTCTTTTAGCCCCGAATTGAAACCCCTGTGATGCAGCCGCAATTGGCAAGGCAGCCATGAACTGATTGTGGTTGAGCGAGCTATTGAACTCTACAAGGAGGCTGTCTGAGACAGTGGCGTAGGGACTAGGGTGTTGTGAAGCCCCCCCCCCCCCCCCCCCCCCCCCCCCCCCACTTTAAACCACTGCAACGCCATCATTGCTGTTGGGTTAAATTAAA
The DNA here is from genome assembly GCF_040712315.1 of Castanea sativa. Taxonomy (NCBI): domain Eukaryota; kingdom Viridiplantae; phylum Streptophyta; class Magnoliopsida; order Fagales; family Fagaceae; genus Castanea; species Castanea sativa. The sequence continues at coordinate 74,979,884 of NC_134013.1, read as the reverse complement.
AAAAATGGGTTTCCAACAATTTGAAAAAAAAAAAAAAAAGTTTTCGGGTTGGGAGGGTAGCGAACTTAAAGGAGCTAAAAAATGGGTTTTAAGCAGTTTGAAAAATGGGAGTTTGTTGAGCTCATTAGAGCACTCACAACAGTGGTGGTATATTGGTATATTGATATTCTTTAACTCTTCAAACACCAAAAAGCATGCTCCAACAGTGGAGCTAAATCTATTTTTTTTTAGCTCTAATGAACAGTGCACATCTATAGATAGATGTGCACTGTTCATGAGAGCTAAACAAAAAAAATATTATTTTATTGTAGTTGGTGTTGTAAATTTTTTTGAGTTATGGGATATATTATTTTATTGTAGAAGATGTATTATTTTATTGTGATGTTTATATTATTTTATTGTGTTGAAAGCTAAAATAGATCCACTGCTGCAGCATGTGTGTAGATATGTATAGGTAAAATAGATAAAGTAACTTTTGGTGGAACTAAAAAGCTAATTTTTTAGCTCCACTGCTGTGGATGCTCTTATGAATGCTCTGACGAAAGATTTTTGTGTAAGATTTTTGTGTTAGCCTAAATGTCCATAAAATAAGAAATTCAGAACTATACAGCCTATATTGCTGATGCATATACATTACAAATCGTGCAAGCTTGAGTGTAGCCCCACTTTATCGTGCAAGCTTGAGTGCAAACTTTTTTTTTTTTTTTTTTTTTTTTTTTCTGAATATTACATTTGCACAAAATCATTACAACATTTTCAAATAGGTTAATTGTAGCCTGATTTTAAGAGGAAAACAGTACATGGATCAAGAAACATGCAGAGTCACTTGCAAGGCCTAATGTAAACATATATGAACTCTTGGGGCCCAAAATATTTTCCAACATCACAAATTCTATCATCAGTCACCAACATCATGAAGAATACCATACGCTAAGTTGGATAGCTTTTGCATACGTAAAATCAACTTATTTTTTGCAGCTTACAGGAGATTTCAATATTATCCACAATCTATCTTACTGATGCAACAAGGAAATACAATGGAGCTTGCCAATGACCTTAATTCAACTTATTTTTTGCAGCTTACAGGAGATTTCAATAGTATCCACAATCTATCTTACTGAAGCAATAAGGAAATGCTATGGAGGTCGCCAATGACCTCAAGGTCGATTGGCAAGTCCGGCTCACCCCTTGCATTCAAAATCCACTGGGGGCATAGCCCACCTTATGTAGCCCAAATAAAAAAGGAAATAAATATGAAAGTCATAACGCATCAGTCACACTCTCAACTCCTCAACTTCGGGGTTCAATGGTTTGAAGAGAGTTTCCACTTCACTGTGATTTACTTCCTCCAAACTTCCAGGATTCCACTTTGGGTTCTGCAAAGGCATGATCATGGAAAAATCTGAGCATAATACATCTAAGATGTTCTAAGTGATTACGTAAATGAGTACCCTTTTAAGGGCTCGAAGACAAAAAGGACCAATGCATCTATTAATGTTGCTAATAGAAAATCAGCACCATCAATAGAAGAAACTGAAATATGACACTCAAAGATCTAAAGAACATGGTCCTAGGCATGAGCATAAATTGCTTAGCCAGTCAGGGTGAATGCCCCAGGATTACCTGGCAACTGGTTCTAATGGTGGAGTTAGTTGCCAGTAGGTTTTACTGGCTAAAGGTGAGTCCAAAGGGCTCTTCCATAGAAAGATTCTCTATGTTATTTATATAAATAAATAAATAAATAAAAACTTGGATTCTGAAAAGATGTTTTGAAAGTATGAAACTAATATTTTCACATATTTCTACAGTATAGAGGAAGGGACTTCAGAGACTAATAAATGAACCTGATCCTTGTCCACCAAAACTGCCCGAACACCTTCAGCAAAATCATTTCGTAGAGAAGACCTTATGGCAATGCGATATTCGGTTTTCATCACACCACTTAGCTGGACGCAACCAAATGCAGGAGTACACATGTTACTTTACAAATTTTCCTGCAATACTAAATCCCCATCCCTCCCCTCCTCCCCTTTCCCCATTTTTCCCAAAGGGAAAAAAGAAGAAGAAGAAGAAGAAGACGAAGAAGAAAGAAAAAGGAACTCAAAACTCACCGTGGACAATTCGTTGCCAGTTTTTCCATGTGCGGAGGCAACTCTAGAGAAATAATTTTGTGTTAAGCAAAGTGAAAAAGGAGCACCTTTTCCAAGACCTTGAAGGGCTTCATTAGCCCACTCTACCACTGCATAAAGAGAAGAATGGAAATCAGCCAGCACCAAATGACAAACTTGAGGAAGCCAAAATTTTGAAAAACCCAATTGAAATCCACATGAATCAGTCTTTGGGAGCACCAAGAAAATGCATACACATTTCATTCAGACAAAGATAAAAAACCAATTGGTACTTAAACATACCAGCTGCTTCACCACTCAGCTGATGCTTTTTCAGTTCCTCAATTGTCTCTTTAACTGATTTATTTGCACCAAAGGATGAAAATATATGAGGTAAGAGCAATTTTAATTGGGACTCAGACTCAGGGTTACCACTGAATCTTGCCAAAAGTGCTTTGATGTCTTGATGTGGATCATCTGAACTGAAATAACAAATGGACAAGATTTTTCAGCAAGAAACCATGTACATATTGCTAAAAGAACATCTTCTGTGCAGAATGCCATTTTCATATACTTCAAGTCAACCATATGAGAGGAAATTATATCCTGAACAACAAGGTATATGCACTACAGACTTCATCACAAATAAACACTTGAATTACATAGATTAATGTTATCATGTGGCTCTAGCCCCACCTTAAATAAATTAAGTATCAAAAATTAAAAACTTCAGTACCCAAAGTCATGGAGTTCTCTCACCGAATTAGTTTGATAGAGCAATTTCAATTAAAGAAACAGAGTGTCTAATTTACAAGACGAGTACTGGCTAAACCAATTTAAAAGATCAAATTATAAGAGATTGAAAATTCCTAAATTATAATCTCTCTTTTTTCCTATTGGTAAGTTTCACACCCAATGGATCTTAAACCCATGACCTCACCATCCACCTGCTCTTACAGGGAGAGGAGATGCCATTTGATAAGTTAGAATGCAAATTTCTAAATTAGAAATTACAGAATAGCTAAATGGATTCCAATAAAATGAAAACTAGCAATCAAATATAGATCAATGACATACAATGTAATTCCCAAAAGGGCCTCCTTCAAGGAAACCAAGCTCCCTGATGGCACAAAATGTGTACCAAGACCTACGTATAGTGCATCAGAGGGCGTAGAAATCCTTTTTCCAGTCATTCCAAGATAAGCACCTGCAAAAAATATTTGAAGAAAAGAATCTTATAAACCTATAATTAAGGAAGCTACTTATAACAGTTCAATTGATATTGATGATTACGTCTCTGGACTTCCAAAATGTTTTCCTTAGTTTTAGTTATAACTACTTCCTATGCAGCCATGTCCTTCTCATGCTTTTTGTAAATTCCCATAACAAGATCAAGACTGAAAAAAAATATATAGTTCCATTACAAGAAGAAAAGGAAAATAAGTACTTTGTGTAGCAACAAAAAGCATACCAACTGATCCTCTTCCTGGACTTTGAGCTGCTATATATGAAAAACCAACATCTGGGAACAAGCCAATTCCATTTTCTGGCATAGCAAGAACAGTCCTCTGAAACACATAAACACAAGGAAAAAGGTAAAAAATTAGAATGACAATAAAATAAAATTGTACAACACTAAATGACCTTTGTATATCAAGGCAAGCATACCTCCGTTATGATCCGGTAACGACCATGACCAGATAGGCCTATTCCAAAGCCCATTGTTATGCCATCCATGAAGCATATATATGGCTTCTTATACTCAGAAATTTTGCATATTAGAGAATATTCAGCAGTGAATACCTGAGAAATGTGAAGCAATATGACACATATTAACTTCATGCAATAAAATTATAGGTCATGCGCAAAAACTTAAGAAGCAGACTACAGGGACAATACAAATGGAAGCTTATTTTAAGAAATTATATGCAGTCCAACTGACTCAAAAGGCATTATATAAATTACACAAGCATCAAAGTATACCACCCAAACTAATTAACCACTGTGAACTGGCCAAAAGAGGTCAGGTTTAGGTCCCAATACACAAACAATGCATGTGTTGAAATTTAAATATACAACCTTCAAAATGCACATGCAGTGAACAGAATATCAATCCATGTATGCCATTTAATTTATACTTGAAAATTATCAAAGCACCTAGAAACACTAGAAAGAACTCATATGTTGAAAGTTAAATTCAAATCATGATCATGATATCTTTCAAACGGTAGAAATAATAACATGTCAAATGGTTTATAAACTTTTATTGGAGAACCTAAAAGAGGTCCAGAAGCAAAATTCGGTTATCCCGCTCAGTTCTCAATCAGAATAAGTGAGAACTCCCATCTCATGATTATAACATGTAAACTGGTTGTTAAACTTTGCAGTGAGTGACAATAGATTTAATAAGAAGTGATTGAGGATGATCAAATACACATATAAAGAAGCTTTAACAAGAGCCCCACATTTCCTTTTTAAGGTTAAAAAAAATTAAGATGGTTGGAGAAATAAGGAGAAGACACTAGTTCAAACTATAGTCAAAAGTACTTATCGGTAATGGTGATATTTATTGATAATTTGATAGTTACAACATTGGGGGAGGGGGGGTGGGGTTTGGATCCTGGTTTTCCTCATAAAGGTAATACTTATCTAATAGAAAAAGAACTCAAATTGCTAAAAATATACTCCCTCCATAGAAAAATATATAAATTGCAAACTTGCCCTTACAAACTTTTAAGAATTTAAACCTAAACAAAATAAAGCACAGGGTTCTATTGGGAAGTCAGTTGATTAATCACCACGACCTTCAAGATTGTACAAGTATTTTAGGAGAGCCAAAACTAGAACACTCGACAAACAAATTGGGACGATGGCAGTAGCTGAAAATCATCTTGTAATAGTGTTATTTTTAACAAAGTTTACAACTTATTGATTTGGTGATACATAATTTTTTTTTCCTATTTTTATGAGAAGTAATGATGCATAAAAGGACAACAAGACCTCAATCATATCTGATACTTGGTTTTTGGTTGTGATCTGCTTCACATCACCACCTGCAGATAAACTAAGATATGTATTATCATCTAACTAATAGACAACTGCTAAGCAAGTTAACTTACTAAAGAAAATGGTGTACATAATACAACAAAGCAACATAAAAAGAAGAAGAAAAAAAAAACATATATATATATATATATATATATATATATATATATATATATATATGTAGAACATTGCAAGTAATGCAGATCAATAACCACAGTCAAATAAGCAACCATGCAAGAAACACTGATAGCATAAAAGAAGCCTTATAAAAGGAACCTTCTGCACAAGAGGTGTATTTTTGTCCTTTTGAATCTCAGCAACAACCCCTTTAATATCCATTCCTGCATTGTCCATCAATGGTTACCCTCAAAACCTTACCTAACACTTGGAAACCAAAAACAACTCCAAAAGAAAAATCCAAATATAAATGGAAAAGATATGAATGAGAAATCAAATTCAGAAAATAGTATGAAAAAGCCAATGAGCTCTAGCTTAATTGGCACCTCCTCCACTTATAAGTCCTAGGTGGAGGGTGAGGTCGTGGGTTCAAGACCCATTGGGTGCGTGCGTATTACTATCTTGCCAAAAAAGCGCACACAAAAAAAACAAAACAAAAAATGCATGAAGGACTCTAATTTTCATTGCGTTACCTGCACAAAACGCACGAGCTGAGCTACTATCAACCAGAACACATTTGACCCTTGGGTCCGATTCCCATTCATCGAGAAATTTTTTATATCTTATATCCATATCTGCATTATCAACAGGTTAATGTTAAATACATAGCCAAAAAAGAAAAAAAAACAATAGTATTCATATACATCAAAAACAACATTCAACATTGACTTTGAAATTAAAACACCACAAGTTTTTGCATTTCCCTTATCAGTTAATCAAATAATTCAACAAAACATTAACGCTTAAAATAAAGTCATATATCATATCTTGACAACAAATGCAATAGCTTTCACTTAGCATAAATGCATAATGTGATACAGCTTTAATTTCATGGGAAAATGACCACATTTCCAAAACTAATTACAAACAATGCCCCTTCCTTCGACGCATCAATTTTTCACATTTTTAGCACACAAAATCATCAGTTAAGAACAACGATTTCTAATCACAAAATCAAAAGTCCTCATTTTTTTTTTTCCATTCCACAATTTCAAGCTATAGAACTCAAATTCATCCAAAATTGCACGAATTTCAACGAATCGCTTTTAGCTCATACTTCAATAGAGGAAACAAGAAACAAAAGAGAGCGAGAAGTAACAAAAATTTGGATGAGGAAAGTGAAACCAACCTAGGTTCATTGCGTTGAGAGCCTTGGGGCGATCGAGCGTAATCACTGCGACGCCGTTTGCATTGATGCTTCCTTTTACGAATTCGTCCGTACCGGCCATGATCGCGAAGGTTCTTAGTCCTAGAGAGACAAAGGCTTTTGAGGTTTTGAAGAGAGGGAAGCTCAGTCGCTGAGTTTGAGAGTGAGAGCGAGCGGTTGAGTTCGCGAACAGTGACGATGATTTCGCGATGATTTGGGAAGCTCCTCCGAGTAAGCTTCTCATACCGGTTGAAATGAAAATTGGAAATGGACGAGTGATAGTGAGTGAGAGATATTTTACAACTTATTGACCGATTTACCCTTGCCGTTTTTGTTATAATTACGAACGCGTCGTTGTCGATAAAGCCCAAAATGAAATCCAGATTAGAAAACCATACGCTGCTGAAATGGGCAGCATCTATAATTTGGGCTATAAAATTTTCATGGGCTATTACAAGTTTTAAGCTTTGAAATTTTGTATGCCTAGGGAAGGTTATCGCTAAATACCCATTGTTGATTGTTTTAGGGGTTTTTTTTTTTTTTTTTTTAATTTTTTTATTACCTCATTTTCTTATTTGACGAACTTTTAAACTTTACTAGTTGAACTAATTAGTATTTCAGCAAGTGCCAATTCTTTCACAAGAAAATAAATAAATTTATATAATACAAAATTGAGATATTCTCACTATCGCTCGACATGTGTCTCTGCTTGCTTTGTTTATCTAATTAAAGCTTAACACATCTAAAATTACCTAATTAGAGTTCAACATATATTAAAAAACTGTTAGTAGTTCCATCTTTTTGTCTCAATTTTCGTTTTGTTAAAAAAAAATTCATTGGGATTGTGTTGGATTTCTAGGTTGGTTCGGAGGATTTTGGCAAATGAGATGGGTCTTGCCGTGGTGGTGGGTAGGAGTTGTTTTATATTATTTTAATGGATGATGTATTAAAAAAAAGGAGATAATGTAGTGTGTATTGTTAAATGCTATTCTAAAGCAGATAAAGTAATTTTTTTGGTGTGTTAAAATAATTTTTTTTTAGCATATTTAATGCTAGTACTTTTAAGGTAGTAAGAGATGATGAAAAAAGTTAATTGATGCCCCAAGTGTATTGATTATGTTTAAAAAAATTTTATGAAAAAAGAAAAAAGTAATTGATTTTTCTGACAATTTTTTTATAAATATTTTTTCATAAAATTGATATAAAAACTTTCTTAAAATTGTCTATTAATAAATGAGTAATGTTACCGCCACAAACTATTTTATTATAACATTTTTACAAAAAATGTTAATGTGACCAATCTCTTATTGATTTTCATTTAGGCCTATTATTAATATCACTTTTTTTATTTACTAATAATTACTCACCGTATCAATAGTTTATAAAATATTTTGTAAATAATTTGTATTTTTAGCATTATTCTTAACAAGTATCCTAAAAGTATCCATTACCTAGACCAATGGTATTAGGAGTAATTTCTTATTTTTATAGGAATCCACCAATGACACTGTTCTATTGTGCCAATTACAATATGACATGACAATTCACGTGTAATTAAAAATAAAATACCTACCTTTTACGTACAAGTTACTTTATATAATGACATTAATGGTGTAAAAGAAGCTACAGGTGCTAAACTTTTTTGTTTTTTTTTTTTGTAGTATCAAAAAAGGTAACAAATTATCTTTATTTATTTATTTTTTTTTGATAGGAACAAATCAACTTTTTCGCAGTTGGGTTATAGCCTCACTTTCAAGTTTCAAGGTGTTGATTCACTTGATTGTCACTAAGTTCAAGGACAGCTTGAGCTGATAAACTTTCGGTGAGTCACTTATGGCATAGAATGACTGTGCTAGAGCTGGGTCGCTTTCTGTTCCTTATTAATGTGGGTCAGTCATGGTGGGCTGAATCAACTTCAGCTGGGCCTGTGATAAATAGGTTTTGTTCTTTTCCTATATCTCTTTTTATTTTTCTTATTTTGCGCTTCAGGAACTTCAGTAAAATCCTTTGAACACGCATTATTCATGCTTCCTTCCTCATACGTGCGTCACACTTTCAACTACTTTGACTCTTTTTTTGGGCTAGAAAAAGGATGTCATAAATAGTCGGTTCGAAATTAATTAAAGTCCAACCTCATCAACTCTTCTAAAATTTTATGGAAGTTCCCCTCATAAATTTCATCAATTTGGAGAGGCCATAATATATTCATGGGTAAAATGCAAAATCGATTTTTTAAGTTTTTTCAGATTTTATTTCAATCTTCTAACTTAGTTTTTGTTTATTTCAGTTCTCTAACTTTCCAGTTTATTTAATTAAGGTTTTTTCATCAATTTTTGTTATGTGTTGTGGTTAATTTTTAAATTTTATAAATTTTTCTTCAAATTTTTTAAATTAAAAAAATTCAATTAATAATTGAAAAACATTTTCCATATTTTTTTTTTCAACAAATTTTAACAAAAGTTAACAGAAAGACCTTAATTGAATAAATTTGAAACTTAAAGGACTGAAGTGAACGAAAGTAAAGTTAGAATACTGAAATGAAATCTGAAGAAAGTTAAAGGGTCAGTTTTGCATTTTAGCCTATATTCAACAATGAATGAGTACTATGGTCACTTGGGATCTCTGAAATGAAATATTTGATTCAAATAATTGTAGTCCTGAACTTTGATACATATAGCATTGATCTCTTCCAATAGCATGCTGATATGTAAGAACCAAACAGACATGAAGCAATTTCATTCCGCCAATTTATTTACAAAATAATGAAAACTACTATGTTGAGTTTATTTTGACCCTAATTCAACTAATCAATTACCCAAGTTGATTAATTAATAAAATTATGCAAATGTCCAATTTAGAATGTGATGGGGACTAGGGCTGGAAAAAGAAAACAGAAAAAAAGACAAACCAAATGGACTGACCAAAACTACACGAATTAAATCCAATTTTTCAGTTTTTCTCAATTCGGTTTGGACCCGATTTTAGTGAAAATTATTGTACTGAACTATATTGAAACTAACCTATATATAGTAGTTAACATGCGTGTCTTCCCTCCCCCTTAATCATTTCCCTCTGATCTCCCTCGTCACTCTTCCTCTCTTTCTCATTCAGTAGCCCCTTCCCCTTCGTTTTTATCTATTTCTTTAGTCACCATCTTCATTGGGTTTATAGTTTGGGTTTGTTCTCTGTTTCTTTGTTTTGGTTTATTTTCTTGATTATTTCCTTCTCTGCTTTCTTAGAAAATAGATGATGTATGAAAACCGAAAAAACTGACCACACAATCGTTGCTTTCCCAGTCGATTTCTTGCCATTTTTTTGTTGTGTCGGTCGATATCGATTTTGGCAAAATTGAGTCTTAATTTGGGGCAAAATTTCACCTTCACCCCAACTGAACCTAACCGATTTCAACCCTAATGGGGACAATCATACTGCAAAAATAAAGTGTAGAGAAAATGAATTTGACACAACCTCAATGATATGGTTACAATGGGGAAAGTCTTAACAAGGAAAACTCAAATGGATAAAATATAGGTCACCACTCCTTGAAGAATGCACTAATAAAGATTGAGGTTATAAGTATAAAAAAATTTCTAATTCCAAAGTACCTACCTACAATAGAACATACTGAGATATCCAAGCACAGCTCCAACTTATTTAGACTACTCTTCTTAATGACCTTCTTTAATGTGCACAGACTAACTTCACAACAAGAAGTTTGTGATAGGTACTATGGCTTCAACTTCTTCAGTTGATCTTCAAATCTACTTGAAAGTCTTTGGTGAGGTAAACTTGTGAGAAACTTGGTTACACAAGCCCTAGCTTCACAAACCAATTACTTCTCTCTCCCTCTTTGAAGCCTCTCTAGGTATGGCTTTTAACGTTGTTTGAATAAACAAATGAGGCTTAGATTGGGCTTAAACAAACAAATAATGGGCTTCTTATCGTTGTCATTTTTTGTTGATTCTTACGCGGTTATGCCTCGATAGATCGACTAGGAATTAACCAAGAGTCGAGGAAACAAAAACTTTGTTGTTTTAAGCAGATGTTCTTGAACTGTTTTCTTTTGTCTTTAGCATAGATCTTTAGCATTATTTCATAAACTAAAAACTAATACTCAAATACATCAAAAAATGTGTTTTGGCTTAGATTTGCCAACACAACAAGATTTGAACCTGACACATATTCATTTAAGCATAATAAAAATAAAAGAAAATTGAATACAGTGCATAACTTCTCTCTCTCTCTCTCTCTCTCTCTCTCTCTCTCTTTTTTTTTTTTGTTAGAAGGCTCAAGACCAAAATAAAGTTCACAAAGCTCTTAACTCCCAACTACCCAAACTTTATTAAACACAAAACATTACATTGTACAAGTACATACCATCTCCTACCTCTATCTCATGAACTTATGAACACACATGCCCGCAGGACATTTATTTCTGACCTTACTTTCCTACCATTCAAATGAATGGGGGGAGAAAAAGAAGAAACGTGGAAATTTCAAACTGTCGTTTAATTATGACCAAGATCAGCGAAGCCCAGGACATTCCCTAGCACCTGAAGGAGCTGGAGGTGCGCAGTTAGCTGTGGAAAATGGCCATCAGTTTCTATGATCTCCACAGTGGATTTTCCCTTAATTTTGTTTTGCATGTAGAATGCCACTGACTTTGGGACTACGATATCACTGGTGGTCTGAATGATTGTGCATGGGGTCATAACCTTGTCAAAAATGTCTCTTTCATCGCTGTAAAATATGATTTTGGCTACGTGAAGTGCCGCTTCAGGTCTCATTCTTCTCAAGCATTTTGTGAGCTTATCCACTGAGAGGGGATCTTTTTGATCCACTACAAGGGAAGCAAAGGCTGTAGCCCAATTCTCATAGTTGGATTCAATGTTTAAAATAATCTGCTCAATGTCCGATTTCTCAAATCCACCTTCATAATCATCGATATTTATGTACCTATATGAAGTAGCATGAGAAATTTTTAGACTTGTTTCATTAGGATACTTTGCAATTTGAACTGCTAATATGACAAGATATATCAGATCACAGTCAGTTGATATATAAAATCTAATGTTCTACTCTTAGGGTTCAATTTATGCTCCACTAATTATAAACTAGTATGACCATTTTTTTTCCTTGTAAAGTAACTAAAATATATAATGGAAAAAGAAAAAAAAATCATACACCTTACAGGTAACAGTTATATTTTAATGTTCCACTAATTGTAAACTATGACAAATTTCCCCCCCTATTTATAAAGAAACTAAAGCTAAAATAAAAAATAAAAAAATAGTAATAATATCATACACCTAACGTATTACAGTCATTTATATTTAAATTATGCTCTCACAATCACTTTCAAACTGCCAACAAAAAGTCAAAATAGAAGAAAAAGAGAGGAAAGGAAAACTTGAGGTTTTAGTCTTTTATGTAATCCAAGCTCGTGCTTGTCCTCAAACTAATCTGATAATCTTCATTTTTTTTTGTACAAAAATACCGAATAAAGATCCACACGTATATAAACCAAACATAAGAGTACAAGACAAACCAAGCCGGCATCATATATAATTAAACCATATTTTGTATCCACATGTTTGATTTGGCTCTTTGTAATACTAGATTAAGGTATATGAAATCACAAGCATATTCATTTGCACGGTAAAAACAGATCGTTAGGTTTAGAGCTAGAGGTCAGGGTTTCAGCTCTTCTAGAAATGATCCACGTCTTTACCAAAAAAGAAAAAGAAAAGAAATGATCCACGTTCCTGAAAAGCAAGGAATTGTGTAGTCCACAACTTTGGTATACTAAAACTATCAGAGTAGTTAATTAGTTTCTTACTTTCTATCACCATAAAAAATTGAAAATTAAAAAAAGAAAAAGATGAAAAAAAAAAAAGAAAAAAGAAGAAGGAAAGAGAACAAAACAGAAAAAAAGAGCTTGCTCCCTTAATCGTATTTGGTATTAAATGAAAAACCAACCTGATTCAAACCTGGAAAGAACACGTTTTGCAATTAAATGGGTTTTACCTGAATAATATTGCCAAAAAAGGAAAGAGAGAGAAAAACAATAATCAAAGAACAACCAACCATAAACAAATCCACAACTGCCCAAAGTATTTTATGTGTGCATGTTTATTTTTCAATTGCCATGGGAGATAAAGCAATGAAGTAAAAGAAAGAGAAACATTTTATATATCTTTATAAGCACCTTGGAGAAGCTCCAACGAGTATAAGTCTCTTAAAAAGCTCAGGCCTTTTGATGGAAGCAATGCAACCAATCATACCAGACATTGAATGGCCAACAAAAACCACAGGTTGCAGGTTAATCTCATCCACAAGAGCGATTAAGTCATTCGCAAAAGCCTCATAGGAAGTGTACTTGACAGGATCGAATAGGTTTGCATCTTTAACAGCACCAGAAAAGGTCCAGTCAAAGACAAGAACGCGGTAGTGTTGAGCCAGATGAGGCAGGATTTTGTCCCAGATAGACTGGTCTGCTCCATACCCATGTGCTAGAACTATGCCTTCACTGCCTGAGCCAATGATTTTTGCGTTCATGGCAGTTAAGAGGCCTTGTTCTAACACCACCATGTTTGGAAGAAAAAGAAGAACAACAAACAAAGCAGCAAAGAATAAGGTAGTAGGAGGGTTTAAAACTGAGCTGTATTTGGTTGTGTTTGCTGTTGGTGTGGACACTATTATATAGAAAAAAAGAGTGGCTACTTTTGTTAATGGCCGTTAATATTTTATATTATCATAACTGAAATGTTATATATATTGTACATTTTTAAAAAAAAAGATGATTTCAATATGCAAACCTCACCGTTCAAACCTAATTTCCTCTAAATTCGAGGTACTTTCTACTTTGTGCATGAACAGTTGAATTAAGATTTTTTTTTTTTGACAAACTAGTTGGTGTAGTTATATATCTACTGTTACCATCACTTCATTGTCTTCCAAAATTGTCATTGAAAAAAAACCCAAAAAAAAAAATACTTATCAAAAAAAAAAAACCCAAAAAATCTTTTTTTTTTTGGGGGGCAGAAATGAAAACCTGTGCAAGGGAAATGAGCACGTGCTTGTGCCACCCAAAGATAAGAATGATGAAAAGTGACGCTATATGATAGCTTAAGGGGAAGAAATTGATAAATTGTCCCAGAAAAAAAAAGGGTAGTTTAAGGGTTAAAATAAAGATGAGGGATAAAATACTAAAATTAATATATATGTATCATGTTTATCACGGAGTTAACCGAAAAATGTCATTTCTACAAATTTTGGAGTCATTATTATTTCCTTATACCTCAAACGTTATTGGCAAAAAAAATTTTAAAGAAGAAAAAAAAAAGAATTGCCTTTGCCACTTTTACCCATCAACAAGTACATTTTTTTTAAAGATAGGATTTGACACTTCTTGCATTTATTCCATAATTTGTTTTAAATTATTTTTTATAATTTGAAAATTACAAGGAGAAGATGAGAATTGAATCTTATATTTTTTGTTAAAAATGCCCGGAGCTGCAAGTTGAATTAAAAGATTCTAGACTGATTTTTTTTTAATTATTATTATTATTATTAATCCAAGATACAAATGATATTTTTTTTTTTTTTGAAAATGAGATTCGATTCCAATTTTTTTTTTGTTTTTTATTTTAATTTGATGAACAAATTTTTTATTCAATAATAAGAAACTTTAATAATTGATCTAAACTTTCTAACAAGTATAAAACTTTATTGTTGGAGATCTTAAAGAAAAACATTTACATTGCCTTCAAAAAAAAAAACATTTACATTAATTCTAGAGACATATATAAAAAATTTCAAAGTTTTTAAAGTGGTAAGTTGTTAATGATAGATAAAAAAAAAAGTAATGTTAATGATGAGTATTGTTAAGAGGTAGCAAGATTAGTATCATTAAAACATTTTTACAACAAATCACAGTATTTTGATAATAAATCTACAATATTTTCACAATAAATTTTATCAAACTAGTTATTAATAGTTATAATTTTAGTACACCACCTACGTTACTTTTTCACACATGCCACCTGAGTTTTGTTGTTAGCATTTTTCTTAAAAGGGAAATGCCATTGAATGTTTTTAGGGCACTGGTTAATAATCCATTTAAATAAAGTTTTTATAGAAAAAAAAAACAATTATTGTTTTGACAATTTTTTTTTATTTTCCATAAAAATTATGTCAAAACTTTCCTAAACCAAATTATTAATCAATATTTTAAATGCACTCGTAACCTTCTTAAAAAAATATTTATGAGATTGTCGTAGAACGTCCTCGTTGGATCCAAATATCCAATAGTGTCTGGGGAGTCAATCTCGCCGCTCGACTTGAAGAGAACGAAATAAATTTTTTGGATAAGCTCGAGATTAATTAAGAAAAACTTTAAAAGAGCAAGTTCAATTTATTGTAGCCGTTGCGATCTTTTATTGACTTTTGACTTTTGAGATCCACAGTTTATTAGTAGGATACACCAATAATAAGAAGTGCTCATTAGTCCTATAGCTTAGATTGATGAAATCTTATACATTTTTACTTGATTTGCTAATCATATAGGATCCTATATGATAGAACCAAAGGTTTGTCAGAGCATTATTAAAGTCTAAAGCCTAGGAATGGGATGGGGGATAAGTTGAAGAGTCTGTTTGGCGAGTAATGCAAACAGTAAAAAAAAAGTGATAAATTTTTTCACAAAGTCAGTAAGTTTTCATTAATTAGTTTTCATTTGAATTTATAACTGACTTTACTTTTATATATCACTAAATAATTTGTCATATAAGCATATAAAATTTTTTGTCAATTTTTTTTCTTCGTGTCTTTAAACTTTCTTGTTGCATAAATTTTTGGATAAAGATGAGCAATCAGCAATGTTTTTAGTAAAATCCGTTCTATGGTATTATTTAACAACTCATGTTTTTTTAATCAAAGTTGAGAGGAACTACGAAGTAAAATATGGAAGTTTAACCTTCATGAAAGGCTTAAATTGTTATTATGATGTGTGACGAATGATATTCTATTTACAATGGTTAAACTAAAACAATTTTGGGGTGTGAATGAAAAGTACAAACAATTCCCTCTGTGTTAAGCACATGAAGATTAACCCTATTTCCTTGCATTTGTTTTATAATTGTGTTTTCACTAGAGTAACTTAATTGGTTTAGCAATTCTTGGGGTTTCCATGGTGAGAATATAAATGCAAGCAGCAGTAAAACTTTGTTAAACAGATGTAGGCTCACCATCCAACCTCTTGTTTGTACACAGGAACAAAGAAAAGATCAGTTTGAAGGCTGTTTTGATTATGGATTCTATATGAAAATTAATAAGGCGGTAAACCTTGAGTCATTTCCATTCAAGATTCAAATGAGCTTGCTGCTTGCTTGCAAAAACAGAGCGTGTGAATTAGGGTACGTTTGACTAATTAAGCTATACTTAAAAAAAATAATAATAAAAAGTGAGATTTTTATTTATTATAAATTTTTTTAAAAGCTGTATGTGAGCGAATAAGTTGACCTAATTTTATTGTTAAGCATATGAAGATTAATCCTCCTTCCTTGCATTTGTTTTATAATTGCGTTACCCACCGTTATTCGATATTTTAACTTTGAAATATTGAATTAGATATAACTTGCTTAATCGATCTAAAAATATACAATAACAACAAAGTAATTCCATAGTTTTTTCTCAAAAAGAAAAAAAGTAATTCCATAGTCCTCAGCTATCCTTACCAAAAACCATGAATCTAAATTTCAATTTCAGTTTTTCTTAGTATATCACATGATTCACATCATAATGTCTTTTGTTTTTGGGACTGAATATTTTCTGTTGGGGTTATTTTTATTACCAAAAAAAAAGAAAAAAAAGAAAAGGGTACGGAATGAGGCTGTGATGCAGGGCCCAAATAGAGAGGAAAGCAGTGAAGCTCAACTACCAGAAGAGATATATCACAAAAAATCACATATATCGGCTAATTTATTTATTAAGGAGAGGATGCATTCAGACGCAAAAGGACCCTTTTGTCTCCTTCTGTTGATAACGCTGTGACAATGAGAGAGACCGAAGATAAGTCCAAGGCCTACCTTTTCTGCATTAAAGCTGGCATGCCCCACGGCTTTCCTTGTCAGTTGTCACAAGAAAGAAAAGCCAATTTCAACCACGATTATTATTATTCTAGTTGATTACAGTGATATGTTTCATGATTCCAAGTTCCACATCTGTTTTTTCAACGCCATACATAGCTTTTACTTGCTGCTTTAGAAAATAAATTGGGTACTAGTAAAAGTAGTGTATTTGAAAAAGTTATAAACAAACAAAATACGACATCTATTGATGACCTCTGCACTATTACAGGAATAGAATCATGTATGAATGATACTGCTAGTAACTCTTCTGATATGCTGTCCAAGTTGTTAAGAAGAAAAATAAGAAGAAGAGCATTGAGGCACGTGAGTTTCGCATGCAGGAGGGTTTGATGAAGCAAGGATTGGTTGATAAGGAGCAGCTAGGTGCAGACAAGTGTATATTAATTAGGCATTAACTAATTCCATAATTGCTGCAACTAACTCCTTAATCCACGGATTGATTAGTTAGTTTTTTATATTGAATGTGTGATTGTTTTACACAAGTTTGTTTATAGTGGATGGTCGTTGGTACTGTCATTAGAGTTTTTTACAGCTTGAAGAGTTCTTCACTTCTTCGATTTAAGAAGCCTATGTTTGCTGCTAAAAGTTAATTTGGTTTCCTAATCATATTCCTAAGCATGCTTTCATTGCTTGCTTGGTGATAGTGAAGTATCATTACTAATATGTGCCATTTTATTTGTCCTTTCTCAAAAAATGTGAAGTATTATTAATGTTTTTATTAGAATATTCTTCTTTAATATATTGTTGAAGATTAGCACTGTGAATTTAGCTAGACTTTTAAGACTCAGGAAGTAGAGAAGTAAATAGTTTTCCCTTCATTATTATATTTGGTGTGTTTGTAAATGCTTGAGTGAGAAGTGAAAATGATATGGTTCATGCAATTATGTTTGTCAATTTTCGACTATTATTAGTGTAAGAATGTTCGCAATTCTATTTGTAATATAGGTCACTTTGTTGTTTGTAGCAGATTCTTTTTTCTGTCTTGGAGTCTCGAGGGTTGTTAGATATTTGTTTTGTTGTTATTTTGTTGGTTGGTTTATTTGTGTAGTTGTGGATTTTAGGTCTGCAAGTCAATGGAGTCATTCTGCTGTGCAGGCTTACTGTATTTTCTTTTGTCCAGCTTAATGAAATTTCTTATATTAAAAATACTTTATTAATTAATTAACAATAAAAATAATCTGAATTTTTGTTTTATCTAAGCACACATTAGACCCTCCAAACAAACAAATATTTTGCGTAATGTTATTACAAAATTATCCAGAACTGCTATCTCTATTTTATTAGCTTTTTAGCTTAGTGGCTCAAATGATTTTTTTTAAAGTTCATTTTTTATTATGTTCAATTATATTTTAACAGGCTTTCAATAACAAATAAATCAAAAAAAAAAAAAAAATCCAAATGCACACTTTACCGGGAATAAGTTTAAGCCAAGACATTAATTTATATTAGCACTTGGAAGTACCAACTTTCTACTAACAATGGTTAACATTTAGATGGGAATTAAAGGATCTCAATTTCTTGATAAGAGAGTATGTGAGATGCAATAACATTTCAGATTAAAGAAAAAAATTGGAA
The DNA here is from genome assembly GCF_040712315.1 of Castanea sativa. NCBI lineage: Eukaryota > Viridiplantae > Streptophyta > Magnoliopsida > Fagales > Fagaceae > Castanea > Castanea sativa. The sequence goes on along the minus strand of NC_134013.1, from coordinate 74,961,681 downwards.
GTCTTTTTTTTATTTTGTTCCTGAAGTTTGGAAGTTGAATTTAGGGAAAAGGTTTTTGCGAGTGTAACAAAATGAGTGTGAGAATGACCAGCCAACTAATTACGTCAATTTTAATTAAAGTATGCGGGTGTGAGATAAATTTTTACGCAACGACACAAGTTGATGTGGAACAACTTTAGAGTTGATGAGGGAGCAGCTTCAAAGTTCTTTTTCCTCAATTAATGCCACTGTCCTAGTGATTACAATATGTCAATATCCACCAACAAGAGGACTGGTAATCTCTTTAGATTTTTCTTTTCGGTAATAGTCAAATTAAGCAGCGTGCACACAAGTTTGAATGAGCTTTAAAAATTACACTAATTCAGTCCTTGAGTTTGAATGACCTTTCTACCTTTTATTAAAAAAAATTAAATGAGCTTAACTATATGTAATTTTAAGTTTGTTGCGTCGAATAACATAATAACAGAAATGAGTTCAAATCCTATTTATATTAAAAATTAATTAGTATTTTAACTTGATGATAAAATAATTATTATTATAGAGCTAACACCATAAATTCAAATTTTATTCAGTTGAAATTGAACAAACACAAATTAAATAAAGCTTTTTCAAATGCCACATATAAAGGAATAAAAAGTAAAAAAAAAAAAAATCGTTTTAGTATTTTTTTTTTTTGTTGAGGTTTAATGGGTGACTGTACTGTACATAGAATATGGTACGAGACATGTAGTTACAAGAATTCAAATTTACATTGTTAGAACATATATTAGGATATTAGTATAAATAAGTAAAATATAATTTTGTAGGAAATTATGGTGATTGTTGTTTTAAGACTATCTACTAAGCTTAATATACTCCTATAATTGCCTTATATTAGTTGCATTGTATTATAACTAGGAGTTTTGTAACTTAGTAATATATCGTATTCTTTTTTATTAGGAGGGTCAGGATTCAAATCCCTCATCCCATATTGTAGTAACAATTGAATTAAAAAAAAAAAAAATTATTGCAACTTATAATTTAATATAGTAAAAATGTTACCATTTAGACTTTTCGCTCTATACATAGGTTTTTAAGCCGCTAATTTTGGTTGCTTCCACTCTCTCCCTTTCCATCATTTTACTTTCTTCTTCTAGTTTCAATATATATCCACCAAAAACTTCCATGATTTTACAGCATCCACTCAAGTTTTACTCTCAAATTTTTTTTGAGTAATGTTTAACTCTCAATTATACTAAGAATTTTGGCCGTTCGAGAATGCCAAATAGCAACTGCTTATGCAATTGTAATCTTGTAGCTTGCAAGATAATGGATGATGTGAACATAACCCAAAAAGCAAATGGTTATTGCACTAACTAGTGGGATGAACTTTTTGAATTCAATGTCTCATGGACCATCAACTCTAGAAGCAGGCTTCTTGTTTGGAATGACAATGATGACACCTTTTTGTGATCTGAAGGAGATGTCCCTTTATATTTGCATGTCACAGATTTCCTATTTTCTTTTTTTCTTTTTTTGTGGCTAGAGACAGAAGAAGATTCTTACATCAAAATATACACACACAAAATATATAAATAAATAAATAAGCAAACAAACGAAAAAAATAGAATCACATTTGTACGAGGTACGTAGCAATTGATTTTTTATGGACTTAATATATTAAGCACCTAATGGAAAGACAACATTAAAATAGGACCACCACTTCTTTATATGGTGTTATCCTTTTCCACCGTTCCCCTCTTGCTAAATGATATTTCCCTTTCGTATGGATGATGAGTTCATTAGTTCTCAAAAAATTAATTTTGTATTAATTTTCGACTAAAATGTAAGAGTTGGAGTTTTATATAGAGAGATATTATAAAAGGTTTGGTAGCTTTGGTCTAAGAGGTTTTCAGGTATTGCAAGAGGGTGAGTATTTTAAAAGAACATAGAGTAAGTTTCTTCAAAAAGTAGTTTGTCTCTTTTGTTTTAAAATAAAGATACTCACCTATGTAAATGTGAGTTGAAATTTCATTTATTTTGTTAGCATGAGAGTACCATTATGATTTATGGGTGTCTTGAAGGTTTGGACTTGTGAAAGCATCAACTATCAAGTGTGTTAGCCGGGATTAAGAGTTTGTCTTGAGTTGAAAGTTGTTTATGCTAGTTCATATTTGTGAGAAGTATTGATAGTGCGCTTGTGTTTGTGAGGTTTAATTGAGTTTATAATTTATATCCTTAATAGTGGATTTTGTTGGTGCTGCTTGTTGATATAAGTATAAAGTTGGTCAAATTATTAAACTTTGTGTTCTGTGAATTTTTTTTTTCAATTGTTTATGTGATGTAGGCTTGTACACAGTGCGGTGCGGCCAGTTATGGGGGGAGATTTTGCACCACACCTATAGAGTACAGTTTCCCCTTATGCTTGATCGCACCTCACATGTGAAGAGTAAGAACTAGTCTACATCAGGTTCTGTTGACCATAGCAAGGCGGTGCGGTTAATTTGATGCAAAAATAAAATAAAAAAATAATTAAATAAAAGAAAGAATCATCAAGCAATCCACATAGAAATATCAAACAACCCAAATATTCAAAAAAAAAAAATAGACAAAGAGGAGAGATGAGAGGGGAAACCTTGGAAACGGTGGCATCTAGTGGATGATGGTGGTGGGCCTGGTGGCGAAGGCATGGGCTGAGGAATGAGAGAGAGAGAGAGAGAGGGGAAAGGGGGAGAGATGGACAAGAAATGAGAGAAGACAGAATTTAAAAGAGATTCAAAAACTTAACCTAAATTCTAACTAAAACGACTTCGTTTTGAACTTATTATTTTAAAATTAATATTAGTTCCAAAACGACATCGTTTTGTATCAAATTAAAAAAAAAAAATTTTAATGGAACGATGTTGTTTTAAATCACTAAACTTAACCCTTTTTTTTTTTTCTCTTCTTTCTTCCTTCTCCTTTCTCACTTTCATGCCTCTAATGAGTCTCACTTTCATGCCTCTTTTCTCAACTACACTGGCACTCTCTATCTCTCTCTGGAAATTCTTTTATTTTTAAAATTGAAACATGACTACATATACGTATATGTGTATGTTAAACTATATGTATATGTGTGTATATATATATATATATATATATATATATATATATATATATATATATATATATATATATATATGGTGGTCAGTTTGGTTACACATTGAAATGCAAAACCCACAACCGCTCGCTGCACCGGCTGTAGCCAGTACTCGCAAATTGCCTCCAACCACCGCACCATACACCTCCAGTGAAGCTCAAATGGGTGCGGTTTGAGTCGATGCAGACCGGTTTTGTCGGCTTTGGACAGAATCTGAACAGGCCTAATGTGATGTGCTTTTGCTAGCCAGAATTTCTTTACAAAGTTCCTATAATTTTTGGAAAATGCTCTTAGAACACGTGTTGTATCAACTTTAAAAATGTTTTACTACAAAGAAATTAACTAAAGAAACAAAAGGAGAATAATCATATAATCTTAGTCAGAACCCATCCTCACGGATGACCTTAATCACCCTAACAAGAAAAAAACCTGACCAAATTTGCCACTAACATTACAATAACAAACTCATTTAGCCAAAAGATCGATAACGTTATTTAGCATACATATTAATTTTGTGATTCATTTAAAAAGGTGAAATGTATTTTGGAGAATTATTGTAAACATGCATTTCGCAGTCAAATGAAGGTGTACATGTCAAAGGATATATGTAACCTAATCATATATGTATATGATAAACTAATAACCTTATCATTGATAAAGAATTTACAAAACTTAAAAGGTGCAAACATACTAGAAATTCAAAAACTTGTTGTATCCTATGGACTCTTGTCTTTAAAAAAATAATAATAATAAAATAATTAGGATCTCGTTAATAGGTACTCTTGAGATATTTGTTAATAAATATTTTTAGAAAAATTTTAATATCACTTTTATAATAAATATAAAATGATATCAAAAAAGTTATTTACTTTTTTCATAAAATATTTCTTAAATTAATACCCTTAAGTTGTGTTTGGCATTGGCTTAAAAAGCCAGTTTTTTTTTTTTTTTTTTTTTTTTACTTTTTAGCTTATTTTTGTTATTATTCATGGGTCCTATTGCACTTCTTGGTATTATTCATAAGTCCCACAGTACTATTTCAGCTACTTTTTAGTTTTATTTACAGTACTTTCAGTAAAAAAATTTCCGTTCAGCTAAATAAACAGTTTCCAAACTAACTTTTAAAACATTCATTAACATTTCCATATGAATAATAATAATACTAATTATTAATTAAAGCTGTCATTACTTGGCAATATGCATGATTGCGTGAGTGTACTTGTGTGTGTGGATATAAGTATAGATGAATATGAAAGAAATACTGACCAAAAAGGAGTCCAAAGAATTTGCACCTTCTCCTTCTTCTTCCCCCAAGAGAATTAATCAATTTCATTAAGAATCAAAATGACTGAAATATCATTTGTTGACCAAACTTTGACAAATTGACTGAATGGTCAAATGAACTCAAAATTTTATCTAGCCATTAAGATCCATCTTTCGAAACAAAATTTCCAAAGTTTGACCAAAAAGCTGACCATTTGATCATTAAAAAATCAAGCTCATATAAATTATGATTGAATTCCATTTTAAATGACTACTCACGGGCCAGATTAATAGACGAGCAAGATATTACAAAAACACTAAAAAAGATGCCCACCACTTGGCCAATTTTGAAAAATGTATCCCCAAGCTTGATTATGATTTGACACTCTTAAGGGTAGTTTGGTATATGTGTTTAAACACATGTTTTAAGTTTTTAAACAATATTATACGTATTTTTACACACTTTTTCACCCACATGTATTTCTAATAAATACAAATAATATTATTAGAATAACGTTACCAAACAGCCCCTAAAACATAATAAAACTACCATAATTTAGTACACCAAAAAACAAAAAGTTGTTAGAAAAGTCTTGCCATAAGTTTTTGTTTGGGAACCTCGAAACAATAAATTCCTCTTGAACAAAAAGATTTTAAGAAAAATACTAAAGTGAAAATTCTGAGATAAAAACTTGAGCTTCATATTAATTTCTAAAGATTCTTGCCTACCAAATTTGAAACAATGAGCTTTTTTTTTTTTTTTTTTTTGAGAAGAGAACAAGGGGCTAAAAAGTGAATTACCTAATAGTCATTCAACTAGCAATTAAATTAGTTAACTTGCAACTTTTTTTTGGGGGATACCAGACACAATGTAACATTGATGGTAACGACTCTATAATATGTATTTGCAATTTTCTCTTATCTCTCTCTCTCTCTCTCTGTCTGTCTATTTGTGTCAATGTCTTCATTAACAAGGGCCCATTTATGCCATCAAGCCATGTGAAGGCCTCCTTCTCAAAAAAAAAAAAAAAAAAGCCATGTGAAGGCCTCCATACTATAGCCGACAAGATATCAATACATCCTATATTTGACGCTTTGTCGCCGCAAAAGGAAAACAAGAGATAAGACATTCCTTGCTCCTCAGAGTCTCTGACCATATTCATCACAGGAGACTATTGAGCAGTTAACGGTTATGCATATTTTGTACAAAAATTTATCCTATATATTAGGATGATAAATTATAATTGAAATAACATTACTTTTACATAATCTTATTATTATTATTATTAGAAAAATACTAACTGATACTCTTAGGATATTGGTTAACAATCTATTTAAAGAAAGTCTTTATAAGAAAAGGGACAAAAAAATTAATATTTTGACAGTTTTTTTCATTTACCATAAAAGTAATGTCACAACTTTCCTACAATAGATTGTTAACCATTACCCAAAGAGCACTCGTTAGCATGACTCCTTAGCACACATGACCCTATTATTATTATTATTATTATTATTTATTATATATTTTTTTTAGAAGAAGACAGTAGCCTTTTATTAAACTTGCTAAAGGTAGTATCACCCAATCCTTTAAACTCGCTAAAGCTTTAGACAAGGGGACCCTTTGTCGCCCTTATCTGTTTCTCATGTGTGCTAATATTCTATTCTTAGTACTTCTGAAAGCTAAAAACAATGAGGAAATCAAGGGTGTTAAACTAGGAAGAAATGGAATCTCCTTCACTCATCTGTTGTTTGCTAATGATTCGAGACTATTCTTCAAAAAGGACAACACATCCCTTGAAAATGTCAAGAATATTCTGAATTGGTATTATTCTCTGTTAAGACAATGTATTAATCTTGCCAAGTCTGATATGTTTTGCTCACCTAACATGCCCAAAGAGGACTAAGAAACTCTAGCAATCTTACAGGTTAATTTGGTGCAAACTCCTAGTAAATACCTAGGCATTAATTTCAAATTGAGGAGAAAAATGGTAGCTGATTTCCAATTTTTGGTGGATAGACTTAATTCAAAACTCTAAGGATGGAAAGCTAAATTGTTGTCACAGGCCAGTAGAACCACTCTCATCTCCTCTGTCCTTCAATCCATGCTCCTATATAAATTTTCGATCGAGATATGATTATTTGTTTTTGATAAATAATTAAATAAAAATTAAAAACTAATTTATTTTCAAAACATTGAAACCAAACAATCTATAATAAATGCGGTAAATAAGAGCAAAAGGCTTACTGCCTTCATCCATATCATAACCTAATGTCACTATATTCAAAGTTAAAGCTTTAACAATATTAGGATCATCCAAAACAAGAGCAAGATCAGGATAACAGTCAAAATAAACAGGACCATCATACAAGGAAGCAGTAATCATACCAAGAATGCTATCATTAAATTTTTTAAATCTAGCATCTCTTAGGCACATGAGAACAGAAGCATTAATATCTTTTCTAGTTAAAGGTTTTACATCAACTTGAACAAGACCAATATGCATATATTTAAGTTGTTTAGTATCGAATTCATTAATATTCTTTCTAGAAAACAGGCAACATTTTTCATGAGTTTTGGAAATAGAAAAAGTTTGTTCAATAGTTCTAACTCTATATTCAGAAAAAGACATGTTTTCAGCCCAACTAAGCTTATAGACAGACTTAGAAGAGACTTTTGGGATATTCCATTTCTGGAAATCAGGGTACTCACTTTCTTCTGCAGTGCGATCTTCTTCATTTACAATATTAGGATGACAACTAGTCCTGGAGCTAACAGAGGAGTTGGATCTCCTCATCCTATCCATACTATCCTAATTATAACACTCAATTATCATGTTTTTCTCACAACCATTACATTTCGTAACACATACCGTAACCAACCCTATACCTCTCATGCCCTCACGCTCTCTCTAGCTTCACGGGCCTTACTATTCGGTTCTGGGAATTTACTTTACGACTACGGTGGCGCCAACGACGATAAGAAGGGGACACGACAACGAAGTATTACAAGTTCGGGTAGACATAGACAGAACACAACAACACTACTAGTGGCCAAGTGATATTGCATTACTGGGTTTTACCCCAGAGGATGCACCTTCATGCATTACAAAAGGTTGTCCTGCCGGGAGCTTTTTGTCTTGAGGATAGCCCTGTGCAGGTGTTTTCCCCTTGTTCCTCTTCTCTTCCGAAGAAGTCATAGTATTCCACCTACTAGTGGTATAAATAACTTTAATCCACTTATTAGTGGGACTTATTAACAATTTTTTATCATTACACATATTGATTCCAAGTTTTTTAATAGTACTGAAAATATCACCATAGGTTAAGTTATCATTGTCAATAGAATCATTTTTACCAATTAATTCTTGTTTTACCTTATGAGCAAAAATAGGAGGCAAATCATCAATAAACCTCTCTTTCCAATAAGGCTTCGTGGAGTCTTTCCAAAGCATAACTCTAGAAATGAAAACATCTTGGTACCATTTGTAATCAGACATAGTGTGGCATCTCAAATTATTCAAATAATCAGAAATTCGAGATGAAACATTAGATGGAGTACCAACAAAGTGTTTGAGAATAGTATCGACCAAAGTATTGACACCATCAAGAATACCTCGTCCAATACTTTCATAAAAAATAGGCATACCTTCATCATTCTTTTTAACAGAGTGTTTAATAGACTCTCTAGATTCTTCTGTGAGATATGAATCTCATCATCCTCGAAGAGTACCAGAAGAACCAGTAACAAGCAGTTCAACAATGTCAGGGTGGTCAAGATCATCATGGTTATTCATGTATGCAGTAGCAACCATAGACATATAACCCATTTTGTTAACAATTTCTTGTTCAGACAAGCCATCAGTATTCCATTCATAAAGCTTTTCAGCAGAAACAGAGAATTGGGTTTGAAAAAATCTTTCTTTGAACTGCATATTAGGAGGAGTAGGTTTTGAATGCCAGTTCTTTGTAAAAGACATGAGTTTGGATTTTCCAACAAATCTTTTAACTTCTGGTAGATCATTAAAAACATTTTTGTAAGAAATAGAAGATAAAGAATCAAATTTTGTATCTTCTTAAGAAGCAGATTCATCTTCTTTTCTTGAAATAGCACAAGCAGCACTTCTAGAAGTAGAAGTACCTTCAGTTTTAACTTTTAAATCAGAAAGCATTTTTTCAACATTTTCAAGAGTCTTACTCTGAGAGGTTTTGAAATTCATTTTTTCTCTTTGATTGGGTGAATCGATCAAAGGTTTCTCAGGTTTTGAAACAGCAGTTTTTTCAACAATTTTTCTTCAATACAGTCAAGCTGTTGACCAATAACATACAAAGACATATTAGCAAAATTGTTTTGTTCAGTATTGGCAGAAAGAGGGGTTTTATCATCAGCAACTTTGAAAGGGGAGGCTTTCACCTCAGTGTTTTGGTAAGTTATCAAAACAGTGTCAAGAGGTGGATGATTAGACCTAACAGTGGTTTTGTCTTCCTTAACAAAATTTGATTTCTTTATTACGCTCAAATGATGTTTTGAAGCTTCATCTTTTGAAACATAATAATTTTCAAGGAAATCAAAAAACATAATATATTTTTGCAATTGATTCATTTTTTCTTTCCATTTCCTCTTGACTCGATCTTTTTCGAACTGAGCAAAAGTACTTTGGTAATACTTTGTTTTACTTCTGTTTTTTGCATAAATAAATTCATTATATAAAGTAACCATATCAATTTCAAAATTTCATTCAAAGCATTTAAAACTCTTAATTGACTTTGGTAGATAGGGGTTTCAATAGGTGGAAAATCAGATCCAAAAGGAGCATCATATTTTGCACCATCTTCTACTTCATTAGCATTTCTGCTTATATTAGAGGAAGTGTAGAATAAAAAACAGTGCTAACTTGGGAGTTACAACTTGAAACTCCTTTTAGCTTTAAATTAGTGGGTTTTTCAAAATTCTTTTGTAAAAACTTATCAACATCATGATCTCTTTTAACAAAACTTTCAAATCCAGCAAAAGAATGTCTTTCACACACACACACACACACACACACACACATATATGTATAGTTAGGTTCAAGTTACACCTAGTGTAACTTTAAGTAATATTACACCACTCAATATTTTTTTAATTAGATGCGAATTTTGATAAATCTACCACTGGATTACACTATTTTTGTATATTCTTCATACTTATAAAATTTAAAGATGATTAAAGATCAATAGTCATATTATCAATCAATTGTTTAAATTCAAGTTTTTGTAATCTAAAATAAAACATAAAAGATGAGTTTATGGATCGAATAATAAATTACATACAATTGACATGAAAATTGGCAGACATGTTAAGAATATATAAAACATGTAAATTAACAATTGAATTTTCAAAATATGAATTCAATAACAAGTTATTAGATGGTGTAACATTGTTTAAAGTTACACCAAATGTAATTTAAACCCTATATATATATAAATAAAGAAAGTGTGTCATTATTTAAATGTTAATTAAAAACGTTAATTATTATTTTAATAGACATGTCTACGATATTTTCGTTATACGGATGTCGGTCAAGACTTAAACAAAATGCGTTTTCAAAACAGGACTAAAAAGTAGATATCAAAGTGAAAACAATGTGAAAATATAGCTTATTTATATTGTTTGATTTTTGCACTTATAATACCGCTTATTTTCAACGGGAGTAGGTGAAAAGTTATATTTTGAACTGATATATGAGTCAAACAATAAAAAACGTGGGGGGATGAAGGGACTTAAAGCTATCTTTCCTTACCTCATGTCTGACCTCAATCCTCATGCACGCAGTCTAGATGAGCAGAATGTAATGAGCAGTTCTTACATCATAATCATAATAAACAATAATTTTTACTATAATTATTGTAATTGACAAATTATGATCGATGGTTTATTTCTCTGATATGAACCTATAATTTTTTTTTTTTCAATCTATTATATGAATAATTGTGATAAAAATTGTAATTTTTTACATAGTCTTATAGTTTTTGGTATGCAATCCAAAATCAAAATTTAATGTTAACCTGAATGAGAAAATATATGTATAATATGTTAAGCGATATTTTTTTTATAAGTGTATAATATGTCAAACGATTACCTTTTATCAACTCATTAAATAAAGTTTTAAAAAGCAAATTTAGAGCCCAAGATCATGTAAACCTATCGTAAAATGCAGCTCCAAGGTGTAGACACTTTTTCTGGGGATAGTGCAGCAATGCCTTTTCTTACCATCGATTAGGATCTTAAATTCTAATTAAAATAGGATACCAGTCCACCAGACCTCACTCAAAGCGGTAATTTTAGTTCAAAGGTTATGGATACAATCAAATAGCTTAAGTAATAGTTATTACTTTCCTTCTAAATATTATCAGAAAGGATGCAAGTCATGCAACACCTTTTTCACATGCATGCTTTTGCTTGCGCATTAGAAACTCACCGTAAAGGGTGTTGTAGCTCTGGTAGAGAATAAGTAGAAGAGACAATAATTGAACTAAGATTCTCATGCTCATATTATATTATATTATTGATTGTTCTAAGAGTTTAAGCTATTTGAATATGATAAATTTAATTATCAATTATCATTTTCTAATACTATTCTCCAATCACCATCCGCTCTGCCAACCACCACATAATGCGAGCCACAATTTGATTCAAAGAATTGTAAGAGATTTCAACGATTTGCTATATTTTGTGGAGAAGAAGAAGAGAAGGGAAGGGTGGGTGGGTTGGGGGGGGAGGGGAGTGTGTGCCAATGAAATGTAGAAGAGGGGTAGGGGTTCCTTAGTTTTGGAAAATGGTTTATCGAAGTGTTTTTTGGTAAAACATTTTACAATTTTGACAAAAGGTTTTCTGGTCAACAAAAAATATTTCAAATTTGACAAAATTTTGTATAAAAACAAAATTCTAAAAATGAGGGTACAACATTTTCTGATAACAATTTTATAGTGAAACAAAGCATTAATATTATACAACCCTTTTAATATCAAGATTTTATAAAGTTAGATTTTAAAACAGTATTAATTCATTTGAAAATAAATAGATTATAGTTTACCACGTCATTAACATTTATAAAAAATTAATTATCATTATTTCTTCTTATTTCAAAATGGTTTGATAATATTTCAGAAATTCCACGAGAAAACATCCTACAATATCCAGAGAATTCTAATCTATATATCAATGTGCACATGCCAACAGCACATAATTAAAGCCAAAAGGTGCAACGAACCTTTACAAATGGTATGAACTAGCAAGGATCTCATTCAAACAAATGACAGCCATGTATTGACGAGCAAAGAGGACAAAAAGTTGGTTTGAAAATTTATGGCCATAAAATTTAATGTTCTGCTATTTTGAATAAAAAAGGGGACCCCTTTTGACAATTGCTGAAAGACTGAAAGATGACACTTACAGTTGCTTGTGGCATTAAAACACTGCTTCAGCAAATATCTCGTACAGATATGCTCATTAATAGGACGGTTCCCAATTCAGTTAAATGCTGACAGAAACTGAGGAACAGACTTTCCAGTGCATTGCTTCTCATACAGTCATACTACTTCTACTCTCAGGGATTCAAGATTGATTTTTAAGGAACTATGGAGTTTTGGATGCAGTGTTCAGTTGTATTGAATTTGTTGAAATTGTAACATATATTTATATTAGACACATATTACCATCCGATCGAATTTAGTATCCTAGAATTACTGGACCTAATCTAGACCTTTTAGAAATCAAATTACTACACATTATGTAGCAACATCACTCATGTTTCAATTTCAGTATCTACCAAGAGCTAAATACATTGACCGAGGTAAAGAGCTTATTCTAGTGTTTCATAAATACATCAATGGTTCAAATCTTTCCTCTCAATTATCAAATTAAATATATATGTAGTGGTGGTGGAAATGCTTGCATCCGACTATTTGAATTATTTGGGATTGGGTTCTTGCATCACTTGGTAATAAAAAGAAAACGATTTGTTTATTTTTGGAGTAGCTTTCATGTGATTTTGTCTACCTATGGTAAAAATATGAATTTATGAATGTATCGTTACCTACTTAACATTTTAGCATGGCAACACCTTTGCTTGTTGAGTGGTTATATACTGCTCAATTTAGTATCATTACTGTTAATGACATATTTTATGTAATTGACTAATTTTTTGACAAATTACACTTTACTTGTAATTAGATAGATCTATGATGAGTTTAGTACTTCAAGAAACATGTTGTTCAAGCCAAGTATTAAAGCCATGAAGATTGGACCAAGAAACAAGTGAAAAAAAACTGTTCATTAAAACTCGATAGATACCTCGACAGAAAATCTATCGACACTTAATGAAGGAAGCTCAATAGAAGCTCGACAGAAGCTGAATCTATCGAGATCTACGAAATCAGAATTTCTAGATTTGATTTTCGGCCCATGCTAAAATATTTGTGTAGGGTTTCTTTTCTCACAACCTTAGACATATATAAGGCTTATTTTAAAGACCGTCACAATGGGTATGCACATAGAGAACACATGAGAAAGTGACCGAGTGCCTTATTCTCTTTGTAAAAAGTTATTATATCTTTTGCGCCCTAAGATTTTGTAACCAAGTACTTCTTGATCTTTATTGTTGATGAAGTGATGAACTTTGCAGCCAACAACATCTTCTTCAAGTTGTTGGAGTTAGTTACGTACTGGGATCCGTGCATCATTGGTCAGTCACGTACTGGGATTCATGCAAAAGGGTGGCATTTATATATTGAAGAGTTCAGAGATTCTAAAGCAGTAGAAGGTTTCTACTGTAAGTTCATCTACGGGAATTGTAGAGTTTAGGGACAAATGTTTTGTACTAAATCTGAAACTTCTCTTTATTATAGTGGATTGCTTTTCGGGAAGGTTTCCCCCCAGGTTTTTTACTGTGAAACTAGTTTGTTTCATTGGTTTTTCTAGGTCATCATATCTTGTCTTATTTACTATTCCGTTGTGCATGATATTAACATGATATTGAGTTTTGTTTGTTTTAACAAGGTTTATTCGTAATAAATCTAATTAACAACTTAGATTTAAAACTCGTTAATTTTATCAACTGGGATCTAAATTTCCCAATAAGTGGTATTAGAGTAGGTACACTCTGATTGGATTAATTTCCTGAGTGTGATCCTTGACCCCTATTGTCATGGATCGTGGACAATCTCTTTTGATTCCTCCTTTATTTGATGACACTAATTATGCGTACTGGAAAGTTCGTATGAAAGGTTTTTTTTTTTTTTTTGGTGAAAAAGTATGGCAAGCTGTTAAAGTTGGCTAGATTAAGCCAAAGGAAGCGCCGGTGGATTGGGATGAAGCAACAATCAAAGCGGCAAATTTCAACAACAGGGCCTTGAATGCTTTGTTTTGTGGGGTGGCCAATGAGAAATTCAAGAAAAATATCATCCACGGAAGTTGCCAAGGAAGCATGGACCATTCTTGAAATCACCTACGAAGGTACCAAGGCAGTAAAGACTGTGAAGTTTCAAAGACTCACTAGTAGTTTTGAAGAAATAAGGATGGAGGAAGATGAGACCTTTGAGGAGTTCTATGCTAAACTTAAGGATATTGTGAATTCTACCTTCAACCTTGGAAAATCTATAGCAGAATCCAAAATTGTTAGGCAAATCCTTAGGTTCTTACCTAAAAGATTCCATGCCAAGATCACTGTCATTGAAGAAGTGAAGGACATTGATCAAATTCATTTGACTAAGCTTGTAGGGAACCTTCAAACCTATGAGATGAGATTAGGTTTAATGGGAAAATGTGGAAAGAGTGGAAACTTGGCTCTTAAGGGTATAGAGGAAGAGATTGATGACTCTGAAGATGAAGATGAAAGCGAAGATGAAGATAAAGATAAAGATGAAGATGAGGATGAGAATGAGGATCTAACCTTCATAGCTAATGAGATTATCAAGCTTCTTCAATATAAGAAAAAGGATAAGGGCAAACCTTCTAGGAAATCTAAATCCTCTAGGAAGGGCAAGAATGAGAAACCCCTCATCTAGTGCCATGAGAGCAAAGGTTTTGGTCATATGAGGATAGAGTGCCCAAACTATCTTATGAAAGAAAATACCAAGAATTAAAAAGGTAAAGTCTACCTTGAGTGATACTAAGAATGACTCTTCTGATGAGTATGTAGATAAATGTGGTCATTTTATAGCTTTTGCTGCCACAACCGATAAGATGATTATGGAGAGTGCTAGTGATAGTAAGGATTCTTTTGATGATGAAGTACCCAAGAAGTTGACCCTTCAGAAAACTTATGATAAGCTATGCGCTGAATTTATAAAATCTGAAAAGACTTTTCATCTTTGTAGAAAATAGCTTAATGAGGTAAAAACTGAAAAAACTAAACTATTAGTCAAATTAGATGAGACTACAAGGTAATTGAGACTCTTGTTGTGGAGAACACCTCATTAGAAGAAAAGTTCAAGAATCTCGAGGTTGAGCTTAGTCAAGCTAGAACTCAAATAGAAATAATGTTTAGTGCAAAGCTTGATGAGGTATTGAGTGCTCAAAAGCCTAGTTCTGATAAGACTAGCTTAAGATATGTTGTTTCCTCCGACCCCTCCTCTTCCACGACTTCTGAATCACAGACTGTCTTTGTGCCATAATCTGAGAAATGTGATAAAGTTATGAAATTCATAACTGATTTATCTAATTCTAAATCCTTTGATAGACCTCAGTCTAGGAAGTCAAGTAGCTCTAAAACTACTCATGTTTGTCACCATTGTGGTGTTTTTGGACATATTCGTCCTAATCGCTTCAAGTTGTATCCTTAAAAGTAAGTTTTCAAATGGTCACAGGTTTCCTCTCAAGGAACTACACCTTTGTTTAGAGAGTTATTAAAAATCTTGAGCTTTTTAACTCAATTTCAGAAGAATTCTAATTCTTCTATGTCCTTTGGTAGACATACTAGGACACGTGTCTTTTCATCTTTACGGCCAAAGACTCGTGCTGTGTGGGTGAGAAAGGAGCCTAAGACATAAGTGTCTTTTTTGTTGTCCTCTACTTTAATTCTTTCTATTTAACGTTGAACTTTCTTGCTTGATTTTTTATTTGTTTTTAGAATCATGCTTTCATGCATCTACATCTTTCTTTCATGCTTTCATATTATTTGTCTACTTTTATTTGGTTGTTTAGTTTTATTTTTGTTTTGTTTTCAAAATTAAAAAAAAAAAGGAAAAAAATCAGAAAATGCAAAAACAGTATGTGTTTGTGTTTGTGTATATTGGTACTTGTGCACCTTGGATGGCCATTGAAACAAAATTTTCTAAACTCTGTATCTCTTGTAACTTAGATAAGCATTATAATGCACAACTAAGCAAGTGAGTTTTATGGCTCGTGTTTGTGATGAATACGATTAAGTAATCTCCTATACGTAACACTTATATCACTTTTTTTGACGAGAATGACTAAAAAAATCCTAAAAGAAAAGTATAAATAATCATCTCACCACTAAATCCCGCCAATCATGTATAACATCTGTGTAATAAAAAAATCCTAAGAGAAATGCATAAATAACCATCTCACCACTAAATCTCACCAATCATGTATACCATTTGTGGCAAGTGAGCTTTGTGGCTCATATTTGTGACGAGTACTATTAAGTAATCTTTTATACTTAACACTCATATCACTCTTTTTTATGGGAATGACTAAAAAAATCCTAAGAGAAAAGCATAAATAACCATCTCCTGCCAATCATGTATAACATCTGTGGCAAGTGAGCTTTGTGGTTTGTGTTTGTGATAAGTACGATTAAGTAATCTCTTATACTTAACACTCATATCACTCTTTTTGACGGGAATGACTTAAATTTTAAAAGAAAGGTATAAATAACCATCTCACCACTAAATCCCGCTAATCATGTATAACATCTATGGCAAGTGAGCTTTGTGGCTTGTGTTTGTGAAGAGTACGATTAAGTAATCTTTTATACTTAACACTCATATCACTCTTTTTGACGGAAATGACTAAAAAAATCCTAAGAGAAAAGTATAGATAATCATTTCACCATTGAATCCCGCCAATCATGTATAACATCTGTGTGCTTCAGTATAACAAAATAGTGATGTTTTAGTTTACATAATTGGGTATTTCTTTACTCTTCCTTATATGCCCATGCATGCTATGCTCAAAAAGAAAAATAAAAAGAAAAATATGCAAAGAAATATAAAAGCAAAAAGAATCAAAATGCTTTTAAATATGGTTTCAAGCATGTTTCTAGGAGATGTGGGAGTTATAGGATGTACCTTGAAGGTGATAGTCCCCATCAAACAGTTATGATTGTGTGTGAGTGTATTTGATTTTCTCATATCTCAAATCATCATAATTTGAGACACTTAGGCACTCTTGCTATGTTTTCACACACAACACACATAATCTTTGCTACTCTTGATACATGTGAAAGTATAATGTGATTTAGCCATCACAAGGGATACATAATTGTTGAGAGATGTTTTGAAAGCTTAATATGTTGATTGGATCTTTGGTTGAGTTGCTTGCTTGTTGCATTTATCTTTATGTGTTTTTTTTTCTCCCTTTGAAAACACATTTTCTTCAAGCTCGATAGCTTCTCGACAAATTCTCCTCTATCGAGCCCTTCTTTCTTCTTGTCTCAACAGATCTTGACGGAATCTCGATCCATCGAGGTTTCTGGGTTTCTTCTTGATAGATTCTCGACAACTTCTCAATCCATCGAGGAAATTTTTTGAGCTCTCTGTCTGCTCGATAGATTCTCGACAAATCCTCGATCCATCGAGATTTTTGGGTTTTCTCTCGATAGCATCTCGACAGCTTCTAGATCTGTCGAGACCCTCTTGCATGCATTGTTTTTCACATGTTTTGTATTTTTCTATTATCTTGTCATCCATAGCATCTTTTTGCATTACATTCATGCATGTATATGGATTTCTTTTGCCCCCTTGATCATCTCTATGTTTTCGGGTGAAGCTTGATAACTTCTTGTACCATTTGTCAATCATGACAAAAATAGGGAGATATGTGGTTTCTTTTTAAGATTCTACATGTTAGGAAAAGAAATACATGTCTTTGTAAGGGGTAGTTGTGTTTCATCTTGTTAGGGGGAGTGTTTACCTCCTTGTTGTTTTATGAGCTTCTTTTAGCTTCTTGTATACTAGTCTTGTGACCATTTATTTACGTACATTGTGCTTATCTTTGATATATATATATATGATGATGGTGATGATGATGTATGTCTTCTTCACCTACCTCTACATGTGTTCTTTCTTTTCTCTCTTTATACACATATTTCTTTATGTACACAATCTTTATTTTTGTTTCACACATGATACCTTGATGAGTTTTGTTTAAGTGTTTCAGAAAGACAGGTTATGAAAGTCTATCATGCCGTGAACTCTTTTATTGCAAAATTTTTCAAAAGTTTGTAGTAGGATAGATTTATTTTGTAATACAACAAGTGGTTATGAGTTAAGAAATTTAAGACTTCTCTCATGATTAGTTGTTTTGTTGTGTTTTGTCACGTATTGCCAAAAGGGAAGATTGTTAAGGACATATTTTATGTAATTGGCTAATTTTTTGACAAAATACACTTTACTTGTAATTGGGTAAATCTAGGAAGGGTTTAGTACTTCAAGAAACATGTTGTTCAAGCCAAATATTAAGGCCATGAAGATTAGATCAAGAAACAAGTAAAAAAAAGTTGTTCATTAAAACTTGATATATATCTCGACAGAAAATCTATTGAGACTTAATGAAGGAAGGTCGACAGAAGCTTGACAAAAGCTAAATTTATCGAGATCTACAAAATCAAAGTTTCCAGATCTGATTTTCGGCCCATGCTGAAATATTTGTGTAGGGTTTCTTTTCTCACAACTCTAGACATATATAAGACTTATTTTAAAGGCCGTCACAATGGGTATGCACTCATAGACATGAGAAAGTGACCGAGTGCCTTATTCTCTCTGTAAGAAGTTATTGCGTCTTTTGCGCTTTAGGGTTTTGTAACCAAGTACTTCTTGATCTTCATTGTTGATGAAGTGAAGAATTTTGCAGCCAACAACATCTTCTTCAAGTTGCTAGGGTTAGTCACGTACTGGGATTCATGCAAAATTGTGGCTTTCATATATTGAAGAGTTCAGAGGTTCTGAAGCGGTAGAAGATTTCTGCTGTAAGTTCATCTACGGAGATTGTAGAGTCTAGAGACAAAGATTTTGTACTAGATTTGAAACTTCTCTTTATTATAGTGGATTGCTTTTCGGGAAGGTTCGTCCCTAGGTTTTTACTGCGAAACTAATTTTTTTCATTAGTTTTCCTAGATCATCATATCTTGTCTTATTTACTATTCCATTATGCATGATATTGACATAATATTAATGTTTGTTAGTTTTAACTAGGTTTATTCATAATAAATCTAATTAATAACTTGGGTTTAAAACTTGTTAATTCTATCAATCGGGGTCTAAATTTCCCAACAATTACCCACTTTAACATTTTAGCATGGCAACGCCCTTGCTTGCTAAGTGTTTATATATTGCTCAATTTAGTATTTATATTTTCATTATATATCCTTAAAGCTGTTGTTTAGTGGATCACTTTGATTAAGAATGAATTTAAGATTACATGTGGCTCTGTCTTGTAATTCAACTAACATTTCTTGTTTTCAATAAAAACATCCAAAATTCATTTATTGTAATTTAATGTAACTACTGAATTACCAAAAAGATTACAAGCGGCTATAGCCTAATCTTGGAGAAATTATTTAACACAATGAGAGGACAACCAAATGATCCTCCCAATCAATAAAAATAAGCTACTATGGATTTCAGCAAATGTGTGGACTCTTAAAATTTGTTGATTGTTAAATTACTGATTGTCCCAAAAGCTTAAACTATTAGAATATGGTAAATTTAATTATTTAATCATTTAACCACATACTTTTAACAATTTCCCTCATGTGTGGACCGAAGCTGCATTTTAATAGGAGAGACCCAACACGTGAGAATTTATATAAGAAGTAGGGTGGAGAAGACATGAATCGAACTCGGGACCTCCCGCTCTGACTCTTGTATAGCTACATTTGCTTCCTCCAGTATTGATACATTACCTACTGGTGATAAATCAGCCTTTGCCACTTCTATGGAGAGTAATAGAGGTGGTCGTGGAGCTCAAGGCCATGGAGGTCATGACCAAGGGGATCGTGGTAGAGGACTTGGCCTTCGTGAGTGTACTTATTGTCATGATGGAGAATCATACGGTAGACTTTTGTTGGGAGTTGAGTGGTAAACCCTAGGCTCACCAAGTTAATTTTCAAGTTGAAGAACCGCCTTTACAGTCACTTCCACCAACATCCAGAGTAGTCTCTATTCCTGAGAGAAAGTACAATCGACTCCTGTCTATGTATTCTAACTCTATTAGGTCTAGTTCAACAGCTACTTTGGCTCAACAAGGTACTTGCACTGCTTGTCTTGCCACTCAGGATCCTTGGGTCATTGACTCAAGTGCTACTAATCATATGATAAGTACCTCATGTTTACTCTTTAAACTTGGGCACTCTAGTAGTCTTCCTAATGCTACTTTGGTAGATGGCTCAGCCACTACAGTTTCTATTTTGGGCGCTGCAAATCTCAATCATAATCTTTCTCTCCCTTCTATCTTATATATTCATGATTTTCCTTTTAATCTTTTGTCAATTAGTAAGCTTAATAAACTTTTGAATTGTGCTGGAATTTTTTTAATCCTCAAACAGGGAAGATTCTTGGTGGAAGGCATGAAGTCGATATACTTTACTACCTGGATCGGCATGGTTCTTCTAGTTAAATGGCTTCTCACTTGTCTATCTCACCTCTTCAGCATCATTGTTGGGTCATTCATCCCTCTAGAATTTGAAGTTGTTAGTCTTGTCAAGTCGTCAAATTTAGTCCTTACAATATGAAGCATGTCAATTGGATAAACACCATAGGATGCCCTTGTCTCTAGGCGTGAGATTCGTGTTAGTAGTCCTTTTCATTTAGTTTAATATGATATTTCGGGTCCAATAAACACACCCTCATTGTTGGGATTTAGATATTTTGTCACTTTTGTGGATGATTATTCTAGGGTCACCTATCTTTATCTTATGAAAGAGAGGTTTGAATTGTACTTAATTTTCAAATCATTTTTTATGGTAATAAAGACTCAATTTAATGCATCACTTTGTATTTTTTGATTTGATAATGCTCATGAATATTTTTATACATCTTTGTCTCAATTTTTTGATGACCAAGTTATAATTCACCAATCTTCATACCCCCATACTCCACAATAAAATGGCGTTGCTAAACGCAAAATGTGTCATTTGTTAGAGGTCACTCGTGCCTTACTGTTTCATATGCATGTTCCCAAATTATATTGAAGTGATGCTATTCTAACTGCCGTGACCTAATTAACGCATGTCATCCACCATTCTAGGTGGTCAGATCCCTTATTATGTGCTCTCTCTCTCTCTCTCTCTCTCAATGCATATTTGTTTCATCTACCTCCTAAGATTTTTGGTAGTGTGTGCTATGTTCATATCTTAGATCCAGGGAATGATAAACGTGATCCCAGATCAATTAAATGTGTTTTTCTTGGGTATTCTCGCACTCAAAAGGGATACTAATATTACTCACGTACTCTTTGTCATCATTTCATTAGTCCTAATGTCACATTTAATGAGTCTCAATCTTATTCTTCTCCTTCAGTTGGTAGCGACAGTTCTTCTCCTTGTCTTCCTTGCTTACTGCCTGCTCCACTTGTGTCTCCTACTGCATCTCCTCCTCAAAAACCACTCTAGGTGCATCGTCATCGGTAGAAACCTCCAACAAAGACTTCTTCCCCGCTTCATGGTTTTGACCATCTTCCAATTGCTCTACGCAAAGCGTACTTGTACCTCTCATCCAATCTCTCAGTTTATGGTCATTTGCCTTCATCTCTCCATGCTTTTACCACATCTTTGAAATCTACTATTGTTCCTAAGTCTGACTAGGAGGCTATATCCATCCCTGATTGGAAGTCTGCTATAGAGGCAAAAATGTCTACCTTATCTAAAAATGCTACTTGGTCTCTAGTTACTTGTCCTTCATGGAAAACTACTGTTGGTTGTCGTTGGGTGTATACTGTGAAGTACTTGCCTGATGATTCTATTAAGCACTTGAAGGCTTGCTTGGTTGCCAAAAGATATACCCAGACATATGGTGTTGACTATGCAGAGACCTCCTATAGCTAAAATTTATTCTATCAGAATTTCGATCTCCTTGGTTGCTAATTTAGGTTGATCACTATTTCCATTAGACTTTGAAAATGCCTTCTTGAATGGTGATTTAAAGGAAGAGGTGTATATAGAGCAATCACCTAAGTTTGTTGCTCAGGGGGTCTGGAAAAATGTGTAAGTTGCATAAGGCCATCTATGGTCTTAAACAATCTCCTAAAGCTTGATTTGGTAAATTCAATGAAGCAGTGTTAAAGTTTGGATTGTGACGTTGCCACTCTGTTCACTCTGTGTTTTCTCATACCTCTACAAGAGGAAAGATTTTGTTGATAATATATGTTGATGATATTATAATCACTAGTGATGACAAAAAGGTATTAATAATTTGACAAGATACCTTCAAAATTCCTTTTGAACCAAGGATCTAGGTAAACTTCGTTATTTCTTGGGTATTGAGATAGCAAGATCTAAAGAAGACATCATTTTATCACAAAGAAAGTGTGTGTTGGATATTTTGGAAGAAATTGGCTTGTTAGGATCTAAACCAGTGAAGACTCCTATGGATCCTAATGTGAAATTGTATGAAGATCAGGGGGAGCTATTATTTATTCCTGAGAGATCGTCATCTAATTGGTAAACTAAATTATCTCACAATTACTCGCCTAGATATATTATTTGCAATTAATATTTTGAGCCAGCATATGACCCCGTCTTCCACATGGGAGATAGTTATTCGGATTGTGAGATATCTTAAAGCATATCCAGGCTGTGGTCTTTTACATAAAGCTAACGGTAACCTACGGGTAGAGGCTTATACTGATGCTAATTGGGCGGGATCACTGCTAGATAGAAAGTCCACCACTGGGTATTGCACTTTTTTGGGAGGTAGCCTGATTACTTGGAAAAGTCAGAAACATACTTTTGTTGCCAAATCTAGTTTAGATTTTAAGTATAAAGCCATGACACACATCATGTGAGCTTATGTGGATTAAGCATTTACTTGAGGAATTAAAATTTGTTGTGAAGTTGCCTATGACTATGCATTGTGATAATCAAGCAACAAAGAAAGTATGTGTTGGATATTTTGGAAGAATTGGCTTGTTAGGATCTAAACTAGTGAAAACTCCTATAGATCCTAATGTGAAATTCTATGAAGATCAAGGGGAGCTATTATTTAATCCTGAGAGATATCGTCATCTGATTGGTAAACTAAATTATCTCACAATTACTTGCCTAGATATATCATTTGTAATTAGTGTTTTGAGCCAGTATATGACCCTGTCTTCCACATTGGGAGATAGTTATTCGGTTTGTGAGATATCTTAAAGCATATCCAGGATGTGGTCTTTTATATAAAGCTAACAGTCACCTACAGGTAGAAGGTTATACTGATGCTAATTGGGCAAGATCGCCGCCAAATAGAAAATCTACTACTAAGTATTGCACTTTTTTGGAAGGTAGCTTGATTACTTGGAAAAGTTAGAAACAAACTGTTGTTGCCAAATCTAGTGCAGAGGCTTAGTATAAAGCCATGGCACACATCATGTGAGCTTATGTGGATTAAGCATTTACTGAAGAATTAAAATTTGTTGTGAAAATGCCTATGACTATGCATTGTGATAATCAAGCAACAATTTACATTGCCTTCAATCCTGTGTTCCATGAGTGAACCAAGCATATAGAAGTAGATTGTCATATTACTCGGGAGAAAGTAGAAGATGGTGTAATTGCTACTCCATATGTTTCTACAAGAGTCCAGATTGCTGATATATTTACCAAAACTTTATATAAGGCTCGTTTGGGTTTATTATGTAACAAGTTAGGATTGTATGATATATACTCTCCAACTTGAGGGGGTGTGTTATGGGTATAAGTTAGGGGTAAAGCAGTAATATCATTGTACTCCTTTGTATATAAATAATATTTTGTGTTAGGGTTAAATTAACAAAACCAACACATGTTTTCCCTCACAACACTGATGATAAGAAATGGCTTCTTTTTATTGATAGAACCATGTGGCTGTCCTCCCATCCCATTGTATTGAATTATTTCTCCTGCTTTAGAGCTTAAACTAGACGATTTATCTGAGTTTGGGTGAATGTAAGTGAATTTTGGATCACTATACACTTTTTACAGCATTTCTTCTAATGAAATTCAGTCATTTATAAAAACATAACAGATCCAGATATAAATTTGCAAGTCATTTTAACAAAAGAAGAAAATATTCATAACAGGAAGTATATTGTATTGCATGCATGTATAAAAAAAATTCACTATTGGAGTTTGTCATAAATAATTGCCTAAAAAAATTGATAAAAAAAGAAAAAGAAAAGAAAAGAAGAAGAACATCTCAAGTAACTGTTCAGAATTACCTACTAATATCTAGTGGCTATTAATCTTCGCATGAAGCTATTATGCCGGCAGCAGAGTTAAAAAGACTTGAAACTTGCATTATCCTCATGAAGGAGTTGATGCAGTCCATGCAATTGAGTTTGAGGTCTAGCAAATAATAGTAACAATATCATGTCTGTGCAGGAGTTGGTTGAGGCACATCGACTAAACGCTCAATCATTTGCAGCTGGTCGTAGGGTGCAATCTGCACCACAAGATAGAAATCAGAAATGGACATAGAGCACAGATCTGGAAAAACTGATATGTTGAAACCATTATCCCTTCATTAGTCAACAAATATAGACATAAATATGAATGAATTGGGAGATGCGTCTGCAAATACACACATTCATCCATTCAAGTATAAATGAGAAATACTCAAATAGATGTACAATTAAATGGTTAAAAAATTTGCATTAGACTACTTAGTCACAAGAATCAAACTCCGGATACTTGTAATCATTATTGACAGCCATCTAACAAATTCTTCAGTTAAAACTGCTGAGTCACTACTTAATCCCTAATATATAGATACCCAGTGTTAATGGCTGAGCTGAATCCAAAGTGATCCAACCAAATCAGCTGGTTCAATTGCTGCAATCAGTCTCCCATTTTTATATTATTGTGTCAATTGCATGAGAAAAGTTGCCAATGGTAATCGTATAGACTTAGCACATCATCAGCAGAAATAGTTTTGTGATTTGGTCAAAGAAAGGAATTAGTAGGTTTGCCATGAAGTTGATGGCTGCCCTTGAATGATAGTTGACCCAGTCAGAAACTTCACTCTGCATAATAGTTCCACCAATGTTGACAATCCATCATATAATTTTCGATTCATCTTTAACATTAAATCAAATACCCTTCTCACCTGGCTGAATCCATCCGGCCATGTTATTGAAACAGCATAGTTCCCCATAGGCCGAATTTCTTCAGGTTCAATATCTTCTGGAACATCTGTATATTGGAGTTTCTGCTCCCCGGTCCATTCATCCTGTTTTGAATGAAATTAGCCCCTCATTAATCAAAGGAAAAAAAGGTCAGACACGTAGAAGATTCTAAACTCATAATTACAATAACCAAAATCAACTCCAGTGGAGAATTTGTCAAGGCTCATCTTTTCTTCCTAGAAAGTAACATTTTGTTCCCTTTCAAAAATTAGCATGAACATGGACTAGTGTAGAATTTGAACACATTTAAAATCTATCCTAAATTAAATCTTCTTCATCTGTGACCTATAGATTTATCCATGACTATACTAAAAATACACAGAGCAAGGTTTTGATGGTTGGATTATGACTGATGTAAAATGACAACAGCATCATCTCAAGGAGTCAATATCATATATTAAAAAATAATAATGTAAATTATCTTGCAACCTCTCCTAAGGTATTCTGGAAATAGATTCTCTACTTAGTGCTTTTACTTCCAAAAGCAAGGGTGCAGGCAAAAGCTATGAGTCGGGCAATGGGCAAAACAAGGGTCAACCCAACCAAAGGAAATTCTGGATTTTTGCTTTTCCACTTTCATCACAGTTTGACAAAATATGGAAAACCACCAAAAGAATAAAGATTATATGGAAAATTTTCTACCGACAAGTGTTTACCAAAATAACATATGATGGAAATTAATTTTATTGTAACAACAGAAGCTCTATAGCAATTATTTGGAATTTAGAATTAGCAAAATCACACTACATAAACAACTAAAAATAAAAAAAATAAAGATAGGCAAGACAACAAGATTTAATGTGGTTCAACCAATTCCATGCTTACATCATCAATAACATCAACTAAAATCTAATATAAGGGACACAGATTATAAACACTAAGGTAACTCTAACAAAATAAGCTCATAAACCTCACAAACACAAACCAACTCAACTTCCACTACATTCAACTTAAACTCTCAAACCCTACTCATAAATACAAACTCTATTCTTCAAACTCATAAACACAAACTCTTATCTTCAAATCACAAATATAACAATCTCACAAACACCAGACCCCATTACACTCATTGTGTTCTTACACTAACAAACTCTCAGCTTACATTCGGCTCTCAAACGGAGAATCTACCAAAGTAACTCTTCAAATAAACACGTTCCATATTCTTCTAAGATCCTTCTTCTAACCATGCAACTCCCCCTCAGGGGAAGACCAACTAGGGGCGAAGCCCCAAATTTGGCTGAAGTTACTAATTCTCAATCACCATTGTTTATATATTAGGTTCCAACTACAATTTTATTACCTATGTAAGATTGCCACACTTACATAGGAACTAATGCACCTCCTTAATTTTCTATTTTTTATAATACGGATCATTGGAAAAGTTTTAGGAAATTTATAATTTTCCTTAATTTTCTATTCATGAAGTTTCGTTTTCGAGCCTGTCTAGAATACAATGAGGGTATGTTTTGCAAAATATACAATTTATAAATATAAATCACGGAAAGATTCATGGAGAGAGAGAGAGAGAGAGAGAGAGAGGAAAGTCTTCAAACGAAATTATATTGCAAGATGTTCAAAGATCTTGCACAATTCTTTATGAAACCCTACCCCCCCCCCTCCCCCCACTCTCCCTCCCTCTCTCTCTCTCTCTCTCTCTCTCTCTCTCTCTCACACACACACACACAAATGCATGAATGTGCACAGTTTTAACTATGCTGCACACTCCCTCTGATCAACCTTTCTTAATGAGAAACAAAAGCCAAGATGTCCAAGTTCTTAGAACATTCCCATTGGCTTCTTTAAAAATATATGCATTTTGCATCACCCAAACACTCTATTTATTTTACATTATCATTTTAACAACACACCACACACCCCACATCCCATTCTTTATTTTCCAATTCATAACATTAAAGTAATATTTTTTTAAAGCAAAAACAAAGGCACCAACACATGTATCCAGGAGAGAGCAGAGGAGAGAGAGAAGGAAAGTACATCAATTAAATAATTAAATGATCAAAAAGTAAAAATGAAGGATGTTACAGTATTCTTTATGTTTAGATATTACTGTAGCAAAAATGCATTTGCTACTGTAATATGCATGTGCTGATGGAGGAGTGGCTTATAGAGTTTTGGGTGAACAATAATATGAAAAATGCATTTCTAAGAGTTTTAGATAACCCAATGGGAATGCTCTTAGTGCCATGTGTTTGTTGTTGGAACAAAAGAGGTTTGAAAATATTGCATGCAGCAACTAGCTATAACAAATCCTCGGCTGAAGCAGACATATTCAGCTATATAATTCATCATATGCTCTGAAAATTTTCTTATAACTGAATATTGAACAAGTCTTGAGCAGAAAGGTAACAGAAACCACTGGGTCTGGTGTTATATCACTGTCATTTTACATTAGTGATTCAGTGTCAGGCCATACTAACGTTCAGGTTTTATCAATAAGAGAATTAGTGCTTGTATGTCCTACTTTTTATGAGATAGAAACAACTATTCCAATTAGAAACATTTAGATAAGATATTTAGTTTTCCAACGAAATTCCTTCATACCACACTTTGCGCAGAGCGATCATTCCGTCTCACAGTAGCAGGATGCAGATAGAATTCTTCATCTGAATCTGGTACCTTCACCCTGATTGCCTTGAAAGATTTATCATAGGTGACAGCTGTGGACACTAGAATGAAAAAAGACAATTTCTCATCAAACTAAGGTAAAAGCTGAAGTAGGGAAATTCAAATAACTCAAGGGGCAGCACAATTGGCTAGGGACCACGCCTCACGAAGTGGAAATCACTTGTTTGAATGTCCCCTTATCCCTCCCCTTGGTGCAAAAACCCATGTAGGCAACAAGTCAAGACTGAAATAATCCCACATGGAGGAGCAAGCCCATCATTTATGTATAAATTGCAGAACTTTGAAATTTATGAATTTTTCTGAAAATCTCAATATTCCATTTTACTTGCTAAATATTAAATCTGATTCTTTTTTCTTCTCAAAGTTGATAATAACTGATAAAACTCATGAAGTCTTTCAACTATTAAAATTAAATTTTAATTTAGGCAGTTGTTTTGATTTCAAGCAGTTTCAAAGCTTGTTATTATAACCTTAATAATAAGTGCATGAAGAGAGGTAGCATTGTATTCTCACTGCCATACTTCGACACTTTTCCTAAGACTATAAAGCCTCAGCATAGACAGGGTACCTTGTTGCCGAATTTTGGCGCACTGTTGCACCACACAAACTCCAAGGTTCTGAAATGTATTTGCAACTTCACCTTGAGGATCTGCCACCACTTCAGGCATTCCACTATCTCCAGAAGCAGACAGCTGTCAAAATAAAGTAATGAAAATTATAATTTGATTCTGCTTGCCTAGCACAAATAATACAGTTTCCAACATTCTACTGCTCTAAACATAAAAAGGAGTTACTCCTAAAATAAATGTTCAAGAAACATAATTAAATTTTCTTGTTAGGTGGAAACACGAATTAATCAGGGGATTACTATCACAATTAATGGACAACAGTCAAATTTCTATCCATAATAAATTAGACAAAAAAGGTGAAGTAAAATTTATGAGTGGAACTTTCAGTCAAAAAAATTATGAGAGAAACTAAAAGGAAATTAACTAACAATACAAAATGCAACTTATATACCATGGCTGCAGAAACGCAATCATTGAAATTGCTAGATCAATACCTTGGTCTAACATAGTAACAGCAATAATGTTTCAGGTATGCATCCAGAGTAAATTTTAGTTGATAAGAACTGGTAGGAAACTAAACTTAGAACATACAGTTGGTCTAATTGGAAGATCAAATAGATGAGGGATTCCAAACTGCTGGATGACCTGCAAAGATGTATATAATGTTAGAAGAAATATATTTCTTGCATATAGAAGTACTGAGTTTACTGAGATTTTCAATTCATATGTTTCACAAGAAAAATACTGTTCAGATGGTGTTATACCTGAGAGCCTGAACCTCTACCAAATGGATAATAGCGTTTTCCATCAGCATCAAAGTGGCACATATTCTCAACTACAGCAACACATGGCACCTATGTAAATGAATAGAAATCGCAAATGTATGCTTAGCACAAAAAGAGATCAACTATGTAAAGATGATAAGCAATAGAAAATGTTTTACAAACTCATAATTACAATCAAGTTATCACTCTTCATTGAAAATTTCTAACATATTCCCTCCTTAGAATGTCAAAAAGTGTGTCTAGTTTAAATAATTCATGATTCACTTCAAAAAGGAACTTGGTAATTGGATAACAAGAATGCACACCTTAAGCTTTGAAAACATACGAACTCCTTTTGCAACATCGATAAATGCCAGCTTTTGAGGAGTGGTAACAATAACAGCAGCGGTTAAAGGGACTATCTGCATATGTCAATTGAATCCACTATATGTAGACGGGTTAATATGCCATTCAAAAGAAAAGGCAATTAATAAAAATAAATTAACAGAAGATCAAGATAATGAGAATACTAGGGTGCTAGTAATTTAGGCAAGGGAATAAGTGCATGAAAAAGCAGAACCTGGCATAAAGTAAGTTGAATATCACCAGTTCCTGGGGGCATATCAATAACAAGATAATCCAGCTCTCCCCTGCATTATGAAACCAATCATGATTATAACATTGCAGGTACCCCACGCAATTCCAAGAACGTAAACATGAAAATTCATAAGATTCCTTATAAGTAAAATTTTGTAATTGAAACCCAAAGATTCAAGCACTATAAAACAATAAATTACAAGATGATACTCCAGCTGGACAGTAACTCTCATAAAAATCCCAAATAGTACATAAATCTTACTCCAGTTTTCATTGCTGCTATGTTTGTCCTAATTTAATATTGGAAGTACATCATACCATTCAGTTGTAGTTAGAAGTTGGTCAATGACCCCAGAAACCATTGGACCTCGCATGATCGCACGTCCTTGTCCCGCAAATCCAAAAGATACCATCTTAACTCCCAAGTATTCAGTTGGTATTATGGTTTTCTTCTCTGGGTTCTGGAGGAAGTTTCTCCAAAATCATTATTGCAGCACTTCACTAACCTTGCAAGTAAAAAATCAATAAATATTTTGAAAATTTACCATTACTAACAGGCGGTTTTCAGGGGAGACCATTGTTGGTAAACTGGGACCATAGACATCAGCATCAAAGATACCAACTCTAGCACCCATACCAGCCAAAGTATAAGCAAGGTTTACTGCTACAGTAGATTTTCCAACGCCTCCCTGCCAAGTCCGAATCAAACAGAAATGATGGTATGAAACATATATATATATATATATATATATATATATATTTTTTAACATCTGTAGATTTAATGTTTATTTTTTAGATAAAAAAAATAGTTAATAACACCTTTAGTTGGGATCTGGAAAGCAGGTTAAATACAAAGTAAGTTGGCAGTGTGCCCTTGCAGGATACACTTTCTTGATAATATATTTATCTCCATATTTTTAAGGTAATTGTCTTGTCTCTCTCAGTTTAATCAAGAAGATTTTTCATTCAAAAAGATTATTTCCCTATAAAATAGCATATAAACAAAAAGGGAAATCAATTCATCAAAATAAATAAAGTATTGTGGAAAGTGTTCCTCACACACAAACAATTGAAACTTGAGCAGTAAACTGACAGACTGGACCATAAAGTGCCTAATATGTTAGTATAATGATAGCAATGAGCAATAATAACATTAAACCAATAAATCAACATATGGGGGAAAAGAAAAAGAAAATAAATCATAAGGTCAATGAAAGTCTACCTTGCAACTTGAAACTGCCACAATATTTGAAATTTTCTGTAAACCCACTGGAAGTTGCCCAGCAAAAATGGGTTGTGCTGGCTGTGCTGACATTGTCACATTCACACTCTTAACCCAAGGAAGCATTGCTACAACCTCATTTGCCTTCTGCTCAAACTGCCATCCAGTTAAATCTTGTTAAACTTCCTATATGAAAATTGGACTAAAGCAATCTACATTTCCAACCAAGACCAAACAAAAGCATAATGAAGTTGAAAAAGTTGCACATGGATCTTTAAAGATATTCAGTGAAAGCAACAGTGTGTATCATTTTTTAGGACAACAATTCACAGAGGACAAGAAAGAAAGAGAATAAAAAGTGGAAACCCTTTGCACGTTTTCATTACAAAGTAATTTCAAGTGAAATCCATGACAAAAAAAATAGTCTACCCTTCAAAAAATATGTCAGTGCTTGATCAAACAACGGTGGTTGTGTCATTTACCATGTCCTTGATTGGACATGCTGGTGTTGTGAGCTCCAATCGAAATGAAACCTGAGATGTAAAGTCAAAATATTTTAGTCGGGACATTATTTTTACATGCATAGAAATTTCATATTCACATTCTAAATGACCTCCCCCAAAGCCTCATTGATGTGCAGATCTTTCACAAATCCGCATGAAACAATATCTGTCCCAAAATCTGGGTCAATGATTTGAGACAAGGCTTTCAACACATCACTCTCAGCTGTTCCAATAGATATCGCAGAAGTGCCAGCTACACAAATCCAAGAAAAATGGTAAAATTAAAGAGGATGTATAAAAACTAGCTCTTCAGCATGTAATTCGTGAAAGTACAGCTCCCATGAATGTTGGCAGGAAGAAAAAAGTGAACTTTTTTATACAGGCACAACAGCACCACAAAGTGACTTGATTTTTTGTGTGTGTGTATGCACGTGTACATTTGCCTAAAATGTATATCAAATTCCTTACAGGAAGACTGTCTATGTTTCAATCTACCCCAACAATCTTGTAGCGAAAAGTATAATTTGGATCTATCTTACTGTGCTGATGACATCCCTGGCGCATACTGATATCATGATACGTAGGACTTCTAAAAGGGGATCAAATAGCTACTAACAATTAACTAAATCCTTATTCCTTACCATTCTACCAAATTTAAGGTTTCAATTGTGTCACTAATTCAGATCATAAATCACTACATACACTGCCTTCAATCATGTGTCCACAAGTTTACTTGATTTAGTCACCAACAGAAAAATATGATGTCCATAAAGCATAGAACCCTAGATATAGGGTTTAATTTCCAATAGCTAGATGATTTTTGGCCTCTAAACTTATTGTTGGATGGACAAATTTATTAGGATTTTTAGATGTTGGTTCCATGATTAATTTACTTGTAATTGTTGGGTTTGATGTTGTAATGTATAAATAGTGGTAATGAAGGCTATAGGTTGAAGCTTCGATTACTGTGCAAGAAAAGACAGGCATAGTCGTGCGAAATTGAAGCCTTAGTCATGCAATTCAAGCTCAATTGTGCGACATCAAACAGAAACTCTCTTGGTCAACCAAAACCTAATTATGGAAATTTTGAGATTTTCTTCTAGAGTCTGTTTTGTGACCACCTCTAGCAGAACCCTACATACATATAAACCCTATGTTAAACCTAATCTCTAGAGAAGGAAGACGTCTAGTGGAATATAAAAAAAACCTGTTAACCCATTTTGTCTTCCAAGCCATTCCAATTGTATTATCTTTTAGAGGAGGTTTTGCCACCCAAACGCAAGATCACCACCTGTGTTGTTGGAGTACTTTTTTGAATCACATAGAAGACAAAAATCTTCAAGTTACCTTGAAGTAATCAAGAGATTGGTTTCATGGTCAACAATTGACTTGCGGCGTTGGAACACTGTGAAGACAAAGGCTGGATCAGCAGTTGCAGCAGGAGCAAAGCTCAGATACATTATCTAATTACTTGTACTGGAGGTCTTGTAAGTTAGCTTGTATCGCAACTTTTTCAAAGTGGATTTGACAAGCTGAGCTAGATCACGAAGTATTTTCCACCGTTGGGTTTTCACTTCGTGAACAATCTCTCGTCCAAAGTGTGTGGTTGTTCTTGTGATTGTTTGCTCACTGCCTTATCCATATCACCTCTGTAATCGGCTCATTAACTACTTGGATTATTAATTGTAAAATTAATAAAATTGGTAGTAAGTCCCTATAGGGGTCTAAACACGTAATTTTTGTAATTTAGTTACACATGAAGATGCAAGATAAAGTCTCACAAAGAAATGCAGTGTGGATGACCAACTCCATGATGGATTATTTAACTTCATAGAGACCATATGTCCATATTGAGGCCAGTACTAAAATTCTTAAATAAGGACTTTTGAATATTGAAAGTGTTATTAATTTTCCATATAAGTATATAATATCTATTACAGAAATGTGTGTGAGCGTGCACACTCGTGCATGGTGCATATTATTAAGGAGAAAAAGGAAAGCTATACATAAATTTTGTCTAAATATCTCATGAATTTTTATTAGAAAAATGAATTATGATTTCAGACAAGCGTTGTAGTTTTCACCAAATAAAACTTAAAGCCTTTGATGCGAGAGAGGATACCCAAATATCTCTATCTGAAACTTGTGCATTTCATTTCAGAGAATCAAACTAAAATGCCCTCTAAAACATAACTGAATTTGGATACTTCCACAATACTAAGCCAGCAAGACTACATATTAATAAGAACCTCAAAGCTCCCAGCCTTATTTAAGTCAATTTTGCAATTTCTACAAATGGGTTTTGTTTGTAATTGTAGCAGTGAGCTTCTGGTTCAGCGTTGGCTTTCTAAAATGGTAAAAAAGCTTACCTTCAACAGAGGCAGCTTTAGTAGTAGCAGAACTCAAAATGGAGCGTTTGTCCAATACCCATACGGACCTTTCGAGTCTTCGAGGCTGAACAGAACAATTTATAGCTGACAATGGAAGACAATTCTCTGGTGAAAGACGTACTACAAGTAACAACAATAGACAAAAAGAAAAAAAAAGTAAGCAACTTAATGCATAAACTTCATATAGAGTAAATGAAACTTTCACCAAAGCAGTATAGCTTACCCGCTTTCGGTTGTGATTTTGAGCTTAGAAGAGAGAGATATGGTGAAGATGGAGCATGGAGGAGTTGCATTTTAGAGAGAGAGAGAGAAATAAAGTGAGTGTCTGTGAGTAAGTATGAACCTCAAGTTCTCGTGCCATGTCATGTAATCGTTGGAAATTCAATCCACTTAGCCAGAACGACACCGCGTTGCATTTTTTTTTTTTTTTTTTTTCAAATGTCGAAGCCTGACACTTATTTTTTGCTTAGTTGGCAAAGATCGTTTATGACAAAAGAGAATTTCAGTGGGAGAAAATATCTTACGAGACCGGTTTATAAAGCGCACCCCATTGTTCTTTGTCTAACCATTGCCTGCATGAACCGATCAACCTGCCATTGGTGAATTGACAAATCCATCCCTCGTATCGTGGGCACGTTCGAGGTCAAATGAGTAATGTTAGAATCCGCTTCTTTTTTTTCTTTTTCTTTTTTTTCTCAATTGGTTGCAAAGTCAAAAATTGTAATAGGTGTAATATTATTTTCACATAAATCTCTCACTTAATTTTTTTTATTATGTAGTAATCACAATTTATTACCTCAAAAAGCTCTGTCAAATAGACTTATTATTTCGCCAAAAGACTTGTAACTGAATTCGCACGTGTGTTTCTCAACCAAAAAAAAATAGGCTTATTATTTTCAAATCCCCCAACCCCTTTCCCGAGAGAGAGAGAGAGAGGAAAATATATATATATAAAAGAAAGGAAGAAAGATGAAACTAAAATATGCAATGAGTTACACTGTCCCCGAAGAAAAGACTGGAACCAGGATTTTCTTTTCCCCTGATATGTGAAACCCGAGATGCAGTGCTACTTTGCTCCAAAAATCAGGAAATTGCAAGAAATTCCTCTATTGTTTCCGAATCCTCAATTCAATGAAAAAATGGAAAGTACAGACTAAGCGATAGATAACAAAGACTATGACAACGAAGAAGGTAACTTAATCATGTAAATTCAGGATCGATTCCATGTACCCTTCTTCAATTTAAAGAGGGAAAATGATGAAGTAATTATACATGTAT
Organism: Castanea sativa; assembly: GCF_040712315.1. Classification (NCBI taxonomy): domain Eukaryota; kingdom Viridiplantae; phylum Streptophyta; class Magnoliopsida; order Fagales; family Fagaceae; genus Castanea; species Castanea sativa. The sequence continues at coordinate 74,926,744 of NC_134013.1, read as the reverse complement.
CCTCCATGATTGAATAATGCAGCTACTTCAATGTAATTAGAATAAAATAGGAAATGGAATATGCCTTCTACAGCACGAAACCTTAAGTGCTAGGCCCCCTTCCAAGAATCATCAGGAACTGTCTCCGCAATCAGCAACTCAAATCTTTTAGCCGGACAACCGTGATAAAAATGAATCACTTCTGATGGTAACTAAGAAAAAATGCCTGTATAAAGAACGGCGAAAACAATCAGGGCTAATTTATCGCAGGAAAAAATTAAACATGAAGCAAATTAACAATCCTGTAAATCAGACTGCTGCGCCCTTATTTAATGCCACAGCTTACTACAGAATCCATTTCGTTGCCTCTTGCTGTATATAACATCTGAAAAGGTGTCAACCAACTGGCCTGCTAAGCTACTCAGATCATCATTCAGTGTTTGAATGAATGTGTTGACCACCCTACGTTCTTGTTCTGTTGATCTCAAGCTAAACCACGTTAACAATTTCAATCTAAATTCCTGTTTAATGTGACCTCTGCATTCCAGCAATCGGATTATCTTCACACAGTACTCAAAGCTCTCATCTAAGCAACATGAACTATTGGGGTTTCGGAATGGAGACCCGTTTATCAAAGTGCTGTCACAATCATGTGTCTCTTCGTTAGAGTTTGCAGCCCTATTCCTGCAAAACTCTGCCCGCGAATCAACAGCTGGGACTTCCACAGCTCGCCCATGTGTCCATGTCTGTGAGTCGCCACTACCATGTGATCTAGCTAAACCATTCTTCTCTAAGTCATGAGAAGCAGCATCATCATCTGCCTCAACCGCCTGCTGCAAAGTGCATCCATTATCTTCATCCCTGGAGGACTCAAATGGAGGGGTGAGCTCTTCATTCAAATCTGGCACTGAAACGACATTCAAGTCAAGCCCACGCAAAACAAAAGGTGACCTTTCTTCAAGAGATTCAGGCTTGATCACTTTTGTTACTTCACAGCATTTTTCCACCTCTGGACTGCAAAACCCATCAAGGCAGCCTTGCTCTTGAGCCCAAGCAAGACGCAGGATCTTTCCAAGGTCTCGAACCTTAAATCCAGAAGAACCATCTGCTGTTGTATTATTGAGCTCCCTTTTGGGACTAGAAGAACTGCCTCCAATGTGGGGATTCTCTTTCTTATGGTTCATGGCAACTGCTAAATTGGAATTCTTGTTAAGTATCTCAACACTATTGGTGAAACACTTGGCCTCAGAGTGACCCAAGTCACCAGCATCTGTATACGAAATTATCCGAAAGGTATATTCTGTGCAGGGCTGCAGATTAGAGATCATAATCCTTCTCTGAGCTTTTGGAAATACACAAATGGGGTCTTTTGTGTGTGTCTCTTCTCTACTTTTGCAATACCAGAGCTTGTAGCCCTTAATATCATCAGATGATGCATTAGACAGTTCGATCAAGATAATCACAACAGATGATGATGTTACATCTTCAAAAAAGAATTTGCAAGCAGCAGGAAGTGAATCTTCTGCAAAGGAAACCAACAAAATCTATTAGTAAGTAAATTTTGTATAGGCATTTCAAACAATTAGAAAGACAAAGAAGACCAATTAGTAGGTTTCCCTACCTCTGCAATTTGGATTCGCATTTGAAACAGTGGCCAGCCATTCATCTGCTTTCTCGGTTGCAAGAGAACAGAGTTTCTGCACGTCACCTGCAATAGAGAGTCTGCTGACAATGCCACGTGCCATCTTGGCAGATATGCCATTCACTAGACCCACTTCAGTTTCTAGTTTAGCCTTTGCATCTTTTACAATCTCATGCAACTCTTTAAACCTGGACGTCCCTTCCAAGAGCCTGTAACTCAAGTATATCCTATAACAGAGTACATCAACACGGCGAGCATCCTTTGCTATCATTAGCTGCTTCTTCCAACAACTGCCAGATGAAATCATATCATTCCCATCAGCCCAGGGATAAAAATCAATTACCAGAACAAAAAAGAATAACTTGTAGCCAATGCTCTATATTTTTTCCATTATACATGGATTCCATCTCAATATAGATCGGAGAGAAGATCTCCTATTCACCAGCCACTTAAGTTCACTAAGGCCCAGTGTATCTCATAGAAATCAATCCAGCAAAGAAATTCACTGGCAGCAATAGCTATTGTGATGCCAAATGATCATCTTAGTGCTAAACAAACAGTTCAAAGATCACTCCATAGAAGTCCTACTAAAAGTTTAAAAAAATAACAAATAACCAATTCATCTAAAAAGAAAGAGGGGGGTGGGGGAGGGGGGGGGGGGAGAGAGAGAGAGAGAGAAAGAGCTGTCAAGCATATCACGGAGAATGGCAACAATTAACTAGGTGCCTGAACAAAAATTGATTCAGCTCAGTGACAACTTCCAGAGAAAAGGCTAGTAAACAGCCTGTCAAGATCAACAATTTCATACCCAACTCAAGAGATGCAAGAAAATTACATACCCAAGTATCCCTGAAACTTTGCCACAAGCAGCACAGCAATAACTACCATCTAGCTGCATCAATTGCCCAAGATCAACAACCCCCACTTTTTCATGTTGAAGGGCACACTCAATGTGACAAGATAACCCACAGGAGTCTCCCTGACCAGGTTCAGATGAGCATACCAACCAAAGACTGGGATCCTTATTGTCATCAAATAGGTGACAGATACAGCATGAGCACCTCTTGCAAAATGTGTCATCTATGGATAGAACAGCTCTACAAGCAGAATTTTTACAGATCCATGAGTTCAAATTTCCAAAATCTGAAGACTGTTGTGGAGATGATGGGAGTCGCATGGGATTTTCCCCCTTCCGATGTTGCTTTTTAGAAGACTGATTGTTTGAACTAGAAGAGGTTTTTCTTGAGTCCTGTTTCTTGATGGTCTTGTTATTAGTCTTATGAAGTTCAGTCATTTTGCTTTTCGATGAGTTTTTCCTTTCCTTATCAAAACATGTTCGAAGAAGTTCCTTTTTTGGACCAGATTTCAGAAACTCTTGGAGGAGTTCTGGACTTCTTGAAGCATCATCTGAGTGCCCATTTTTCTCTGGGGTGCTTTGCACACTGGAAGAAAGGCTCTGAACACCAGAAACTATACAGGAAAAAGAAACCAACTAAGAATATCAGTAAGTCTTTGACGGGAACAAATACTATAAACAAATTTGAGCCAAATACAAACCTTAAATGCATAAAACCATAAAGGTAGGTACTCAAATCTGTAAATTTTCAAAAATCTAAATTTCAAGCACAAATTTGCTGCTTACTTATTTCTATTCACATAACCAATCAGATCGTAATCCAAAATTTTTGTTTCCTGATTAATTTTACTTCTAACTTAACCTTCTTGATCTTTCCACTCAAACACCTCTGTATTTTCATCCCAATTACACCAATCTTATGAGATCATCAAATCATGTTTGCTCTATCAATGGAAGAATACTAGTCCCATTAAATTTTCCATGTACAGTTTCTTAAGTTGAATACAACATAACATCTTGAAAGATAGAATCCCACACATCTACTTCCTTACCCAAAACTTGTTCTAGACCTCTATTGGCAATAGAAAAAGAATACTTAAATAAATACAACACTGAATAAGAAAAAATAAAACCTTTCATTGAGGAAGGGGGTACCCAAATAATCACTCTTTTTGACAAGTAAACAAATTCAGTAAAAAAACGCAAGAAGGGGTGCAACCCTTGTACTTGGGAAGTATGCAAGGTTGAACCACCAGGTCCCAAATAATTATATCATTGTGTCAGCCAAAAATATGAAATATATTTGTCTGCCATTTCACTTGTCTCTTAGACAAGTTAAAACTCTTAAGGAACATGACTGCAAAATATTTTATCAGCCATGTACATGACCTATTAAAATTGCCAAAACCATGTGACACCAGGGAAACCAGTCATCCTAACCAGCAATTAACCAGTTGAGAGCTCACTGCTGAAATCATAGACAGTTGCTAAAAGAACAAACCAACCTGGCTGATCCTAGAAAACAATTATTTCCACAAATCAACATAGTTTATGTTAATTATGGATGAGTTTGGCATCAACTTTTAGCTTTTAGCTTTTATGTACAGCTTTATAAAACCTCACTTTTTCCAGCTTTTTCTCAAATTTTCAAATTTTTTCAAGGTACCATTATACTTTAGCACATTTTCAACAAAAAGTTTTCGGAACGAACACTATACTAGATTGTGGTACATTGATAACCTTTTCATAAGGATACAAATTTCCAAATCCTTTCCACACAACAATAATAAAGATCAAAAAATCCAATTTGAAACCAGATTATCATATCCAATGGTCATTAAAATATATCATACCTTAAAACAGAAAACACTATCAAAAGATTATATTTTATTTCTTATTTCTTGAAATGGAAGGGGAAAACTTCATAAAATGGAACAGAATGAAAAGCAAATAAATTTTTCGATCACATCGACCAGAAAAAATAAAAAACAAAACCAGATCATTTTAAAGCTGATTAAAATTTCTGCATAAAACAGAATCTTACGGAAGCAAACAAAGAAAGATCAGATCATCTCAATTCAAAAAGAACAAAATGATCACATAAACAAGGGGGGAAGTGAAGATTTTACAGAAATTTGGGAACACCTGATCAACAACAGATCCTTCTTTACCATGAGAAGAAAATGGGGAAAAAGATTGAAACTATGGGAGCATCCCAGAAGTGGGCTGCAAGAGACTCAGATTCTTGAAGGAGCAGCCCAATTTGAGATATTCAAGACCCCCAGGGTTCAAAAAGGACTATATATATATATATATATATATATATAGAGAGAGAGAGAGAGAGAGAGAGAGAGAGAGAGAGGGAGAGAGAATTTGTTGACCCAAATTGAAACTCAGTTTTCCATTTAATGGATCTAACAAATTATAACCCAGTTACCGAATCCAAAAGCTGCAATGGGTCAGACCAAAGACTGGTCTATCAACACGCCTACATGTCAATGTAACAACCTGAACTCCTTCATCTGTCTATCCCATTTTATGTTCATAATCCATATAAACAGAAAGTTTGAGGTGTACATAGACATTACTTCAATGGACTGACACTTAAAGAATGAGAGTTCAAATCATTTACAACTTATATGGATGGTGTTGCCCGCACCAACTATCGTTTCCTTTTTTTTTTTTTTTTGATAAGTGACTATCATTTCCATATTTAGCAGTCACTAAGTTCAATAATCAGTTCCATTAGGAATTTTACACAAGACATGAAAATTTCACAAGAGATTTAAAGTTCTAATTTGGCATCTATTTTCTTTGGAAAACTGAAAAAAAAATTCCAGATATATGAATTCATTATATGATAGAAAAGAAACATAATTAAAATCATAAATTTCATTTTGTACTTTTTAAAAATAGAAAGAAAATATTGGGTATCTCATGTATACTTCCTGTGTACTTGGGTTGTGTACTTCTCCATTACTTTAATGATATTACTTACCAAATAATAAAATATTGGATGACAAAGGGGGGCGCAAGATGAAAACAACATCCAAATTTCATACCCTAACTATGAAATTCATTGGACAAATTTGTGACATAATTTCAGGGCCTCTATTGTGGTCATCAAACTAACAATGCAATATATGTTCCAAGATTTAAACATTTCCCCATGATAGACGGATAGTCCACCATAATTAAGACGGTTTCCCTTGCCAATAAGTAACAAGTGCTTCTCTTCATAAAAAGCTTCCTTTGAATGCTGCATGTATTCTGATCAAGAATAGCTTCCTTCGAATCCAACATTTCTCTTACAAATTTTGATCTAACCAGACACCTCCTCCAAAAGGCTTCCTATCTCACTTTGTAATGCATATCATATTTCCATTAACAAGAGTCTTTATTTAAGGCTTCAACTAGATAACTATCACGTCTTTTATTTCTTATTTCTTTAAATGGTACTTTCACATGTATACAATGGGTCTTGAACTCACAAACCTTACCTTCCACTCCATCCCTATAGGAGAATATATGTCCATATGAGCTAGAGCTCAATGCCAATACCCGTCATCTTTTTTGTTTTCACTTCTATTGAGCCCAAAATGTTGAAGCCAACTAAAATTGATACAGTTAATGGATATGTTAATAGCATACCAAAAAAAAAAACAAGTCACAAACATCTTGAGCAACAATCATAAATCAAATTCAATGGCAACCTTTTACTTTCATAACATTAGTTAATTAATAATGCCACCATGGTCAAGCTACTGCACATAAGAAGCAAATTTCCAAAAACTGGGTGAATGAAAGCCTTATCCTGACTTTGGGGGACCAATAGACCTCTTTCTTATTTTGCCAAAAACCCATGTGTAGGACAGAATCAGTTATAAGACAATCCTCTAGTAAGGCTTAATATTTAAAGCAATAAGCGTCGCAGCAAATTCTTGATTCCCTAATCACTATCTCTGAACCTATCAGGAATGCTAAGAGCTTGTTGATTGTGCATCATAACCATTCAAATAAACGAAATTCTAGATTAAAGTAATATTGCAAGCACAAAATTACATTTGACACATGAAATTATTTTTTCAGCATTCATGATACAAGGCAACATAAATGTAACAATGTTCATAAAGGTACACCACAACTAAGAGAAACAAAAGAAATTGAATACTAACTAAGAGAAGTAGCTACAATAACTACCACCGCATACCCTTAGTGTGATAGTCACTCCACAAGAATAAGTACTTATATGGTGTAAAGGACAAGGGTCAGGGTTCAAGTCTCCAAGAGAGAGCCTCACATGCATATACACTTAGATAGGCTAGAGTAGAAATTCTATCTTGTAGAAAAAAAAAATTTTAAAAGCTACAATAACTTAATAATTATACTTCAAAAAACATCACAACATTTAAGTAGAGTACCATAGTGTCATAACACACCATAAATGATAACCACCCACTTCTCTATTTTTTTGACTAGTCGCCACCTATAGTACCAAGCATTAAAAAGGCAATATAAACACAAACAAAAACTTTATACCTATGAAAGAAAAAATAAAACATATAGAATATATCAAAACCATACCTTTAGCTAGAAATTTATCTTCTATATCCATTTTCATTAGCTAAACACAACAACTGAATCAGTGCTCCCTCTGGAAACATAAAAAACACTAAAAACCTTAGCACATACGTACATTAGGACAGTGTTTTAAAAAAAAAACCATATTAGCAAGAAATTTCTATTATTATAGCTAAATCAACGAGGAAAGGTTTTTTTTTTTTTTTAAAGGAAATTAAAAAAAAAAATTTGTTTATTGCAAGGCTAAATATTTCATCTTTATAGTCTAGCTAAATAAATAAACCAAAAATTCCATTCTCACTGAGTTGCTTTAGCTGAGTACAGTTTCTATGAAAAGAAAGAAAAAGCCAGAAGCATAGGAATCAAGTATTTATTTCAGGTTCTGTGATCAAATTAAGCTAAAGAAACAAATTTTGGCTTTCCAAGCAACAATGCAGATCCTGAATTCAACAAAATGATACAGAATTACAATGCAATGCTACAAAAATTTAGTATTTGAAAATTCGCAACAACAAAAATAATTGGAATCAAGAATAAGAATTTAGAAAACAGAAATTCATAAAACAAGAAAAGTAAACCAAACAAAAAAACTACTACTACTTTTGCTTTATAAGAAAGTCAAATACTCTCATACATATTGAACGCAGCCAAAAAAAAATTAATTAGCTCTCCATCGTATTGTCAAGCAGAATTCAAATACAAGAGTAAGCTTTACTATTGACTCCTTCAAACACTACTAAAAGAAAACACTTTCGAAAAACAAAAACAATAAAAATTTTATTTTTTAAAAAATAAACCAAATTCATCGTAATGTAACTGAAAGCAGTAAAACTTAAGAGTATTTAACATTCTTCCTCATATACATTGTGTGAGCTAACGGAAAAATAAATAAATAAAAATTTTCTGTGAATAAAACAAATAACTTAATACGCGAATTTAAACATAGAGAATGATTATGATTAAAAAATTTTAAGAAATTTGAAAGTAAATTATAATTTTTGACAAAACAAGAAGAACGGATCTGAGCACAGAAAGTGTCCAAAATTCGCGAAAAATTTAAAAAAATCGGGTTTCGTAAAACAACGAAAACAAAAACGAATCTGTAAAAAACGAAAAAAATACCTGTGGATTAGAATGGGAGCGAATCTAGGGTTTCGAAACGCCAGAGCCGAAGAATTCGCTCGGAGAAAGAGAGCATGAAATATCCAAAAGCGTGAGAGAAAGAGAGAAAGAAACTTCTTCGTTTTTGTTAGTTGTTGGTTTAAGAAAGAGAGAGAGAGAGAGAGAGAGAGAGAGAGGGGGGGGGCTTGTACGAGTTGTTCACGTTTTGTGTGAGAGACTGGGGATGGGAAGCGGTGAGCAAGTCACGCGCGTATGAGGCGCGTTGAGGAGAGGAGGAGTTAGGTTAGTTTGAAAGGAAAGCGAGTGTTGGTTTCTGTTGTGCATAATAAAAAAGTACATAAAGCACGGCCTCGTGTTGTGATTGGTTGGTGTTAAAAAATGCAGTTCAGGCGCGTCGAAGTGACATTTGTGCGTATTTATTTATTAAATAATTTGTACACCACTTTTCTGATTTTTTTTAATAATTATTTTGTTCATCGAGGTTTTGTTGGAAAATTAATGTGTAATCAGGGCCACGTCATTTTAGCATTTACTTTTTTTTTTTGAAAGGACATTTTAGCATTTACTGCATGCGTATTCCCATTTTGATGAATTGATTTAGACCGTTGGATCCAGGAAAAAGTAGTATTTACTATTTAGGAAGCCATCTTATCAAACTCCCAAAAATAAGAGAACCACCGCGTTAACATCGCTAATGGTTACACTAAAGGCATTAATTTAAAAATTATTTTTAAAAGTATTTTAAGAAAAAATATATTTTTTTGATAATTTTATATATTTTCAATAATACTAAAGTTAAAAGTTTTCTAATATGGTTTATTAACCTTATAGGCACCATTAACATAACTCATTATTATTTCACAGATTTTTCAAGTATAGAATTTTGACACAGATGCGTGGTATCATTTGATACTAAATAATTAGTTCAGATCTAGCCCTTGAAAAATGAACACCTAAATTTATGATATGCTTAGATGTCAATCAATGATTAGTAGTTAGTACACCCTAATTCATTTTTTCCATGAAGTAAAGTGCTAAAGTTCCTAATCCAATCACATGTTAACATCTAAGCACAATTAAGTGTAGATTAGGGTGTGTTCAGAAGCAGGCCGCCTCGGGAAACTTCTTCTTTTTTTTTTTTGGTTTTGGAACGTTGACCAATGATTTTTTTTCCCCCTTTAATTCCTTAGCTTCGACGAAGGGAATGATTTAATTAGGAATTTTGATTAAAATATGCTCATGTTTTTCATACTAAAAAAATAAAAGTTTTAATAAGAATGCGTTTGGATCCAAGTCTGCGTCCCACGTCCACGTTTTGCTTCCCTTTTTTTTTTTTTTTTTTTTTAACCCAGCCGCAGTGTTTGACTATTCAGCCATGAACAGTGCACAAATGCACTGTTCATGGGTCCCACAAATTTCACTTTTTAACAACTTTTTCATTAAAAATGGGTCCCACAGTACTATTCACACATTTAAAAATTATTTTGCTACAGTGTTTTCAATTTTCAGTTTTCAGTTTCAGCAAAATAAGTTCTATCCAAACGGACTCTAAGTGTGAAGTGTCACAAAGAATCTTGAAAGTTTCGAAGAGAATCAGTCAGCAAAATGTGCATGTCAAAACATGGGGTTTAGGTACCTCTTATTTTTATAATTATGAATGAATGACTGAGTCAGTAACACTTTTGTGTGCTTTTCTACACCGAATTGCACTTTGGGTAACTTGAGAAACCGTCCTTATAGCGTCATTGGTGGGCGTGAGTGAATTGACAAGTCTGGAGGGTCAGGAATTCGTGGGGCTGGCTGCTTATGGATCTGCCGTGCTGTTGCATGTTGTACTAAGTCACTTGGAACTTGGAAGGTCGGATCCTAATAGTCTCTGCGAAATCCAGCTCCTCCTACAGGTCCTCGCTTTGTGCCAACGTGTAATGCTTGAATTTTCAGCATTGCCCGCCAAAGCTGCCACTTTCTTGGTTCGTTCATATTGACGCAAGATAATAGAGCCAAAAATGGTGTCCACCCACCCAACTTGTGTATTGGGTTGATCAATATGATAAGTCGAAGCTATCTTATTTGACCTTAAGGATATGTTTGGCTCCACCCAAAGAAAGGGAAACGAAAGGAAAAAGGAAAATATCTTCCTTTATTTGTTTGTATGTAGGATGGAAATGAATTGAAACAAATTTTTTTCTCTTGTTTGGTTTTCAAAGAGAGTGAAAAAGAAAATAATTAAATAATTGGTTTTACTTATTTATTTATATATATATATATATATATATATATAGTATGTTCCTTAATTTGAGATCTATTGCGGTGACATGCATAATCGCATAGGATAAACAACAAGATTTCACATCAGCTGGCACGGTTTGCTAAAGAGTTCACACATGACTTGGTATGGATAGAAAGGCCTAAATATAAATTTTGAAATGTAAATTGCCAAAATAAAAACAGTCTCAAACTTAAAAACTAAAAATGTATTTCATTCCATTTAGTATGCAATTATATTTTAATTGTTTTAATTATGCTTTTGCATTTAGGATTGGTTTAAGCATGTCTTGGTTCAATATATTGTCAATAAATTGTTAGGAAAAAAATTGTTTTATATAATGTTTATATGGCTTATGAATCATGGAGCACATAAAATTTTTCCTCATAAAAGAGACTATCAAGTATCAACAGTTTTTAACTTTTACATTTTTCTAGATTTAAAAAGTTAAATTACAATAAATATTATTATTAATCCATCTTATGTATTGGTAATATTAGTTAGATGTAATAATATTGCATTTAACAAATCCTGAATTTAGATTAATATATTAAAGTAATAGCATTTTTTTATTGAAATCAAATAAAGTAATAATTTGTACTTGTGAAAGAACTCTTTTCAATTTTCTAACTATTTGTTTTTTTAGAATCAATTTTGTAACTATTTTATAATCAACTTTTTACTATTCAAATATTAATCTACCATGTCATTAATGAGCAAACAATGTGTTTGAATTTGACCAGGTGAACGAGAAAGTTTGGGAACACAATTTTTGTGCCATAAATTTTGTCACAATTTCGATGTATTCAACTCCAAGTGATGGAGAAAGTGTGGTAGATCTGTGTGAAAGTGTTTGTCCACCACTCATAGTTGACCACCTCAATAAATTGTAACAAATGGTGTGGTTCTAGAAGTACACTAAGGCTCCATTTGTTTCGACTAAAAATTATTTGACTATAAAATATTTTCATGCGAAGGGGTTGCCAAGGAAGGATTGCGGTCATTGGAGTGATGGTTGTGGCGGAGTTGGGTGGGTGGGTCATAGAGAGAGAAAGAGAGAGAGGTAGGGTTGCCAAAGTTGTGTTGAGGTAGTGCCAAACTACCGGGGTGGTGGTGCCAGTCATGGGTGGGCTATGATTGGTCTTCGATAGTGGTGGGTCGGTCGATGGGAGAGAGAGAGAGAGAGTTGGTGGCATTGGTGGTTGTGGGTAGGTCATGGTGGTAATGGGTGGGGTGAGAGAGAGAAAGCGGCTAGTATATTTTTATGAAATTGTTTTACGAAGTGAGAAAAACACAAAATAATTTATGTATCAAAGTGGGTACAGTCAATTTATAAATATCTTCAAGCTGAACATTATTTTCAACTTGACCAAATACCCAAAAATGAAAAAAAAAATATATATATATATATATATATATATCAATCGAAAGAAACATAACCTAAGTGAATGGACAAGCTTTCTAACTAATCAGAATATAGAATTTTCCACTTTGAACTGGACTTTTATATAGTTCAAAAATACATCTAAACCTTACGTTTAATAAGAAAAAATTTCCCTTCAAAAAAAATAATAAGAAAAAACTTGAGGACAACCCAGTCAAAATATGTTTCCAACTCCACTTAAAATGCCTATAAAATATGACATTTTCCTACAAATCCATATCTTCAAAACAAACTTATCCAAAATTTTCATTAACTGATTATTTTTTATATTAACTCTCAAATTAATATTTATGCTGTCAAATTAATCCATTTTAATTAAATAACATTAAAATGCTCCAACATTCAGCAATGGACAGATATCTTGATTGATCCCCCTTTAAGGCTTGCAGAGGATAACAAGGATAAAATGAAGTTTGTCTATTTGGTGCATTCGTTTTAGAGATGATTTGGAAATGTAAGAATCATGTTGTTCATGAAGGAAGTGTGTTTTATGTTGAAGATCTTTTGAGAAGTTTATTCAAAGTTTTCGATGAACATTGGAGCTGTAGAAAAACCAGTACATTCACGCCCTAATGAGCAAGATTATCGATTTGGCAAAAACCAGCCCAAGATCAGTTAAAGATGAATTGTGATGCAGCTATTGGGACGGAGCACTCATATTTAGCAGTAGTAGCTAGAGATTGGAGATAGAATTTGGTTTTTGCTTGCTCAAAAAAAGTGAATACTTAGGTCCCTGAAGCCAAAGCTTTTCTACGGGCTGTGCAGTTAGCAAGCCAAATGCAGTTTAAGAATGTGATAATTGAGGGTGATTCTAAGAATTGTGTCGAAGCAGTGACTAACAACTCCAGTTCAGTGCACTGGAGAATTGCTAACTTTGTTCGTAAAGTCAGATTGCTTTCAGCAAGCTTTGACTAGCTGGAGTTTATGTGGGTGTATAGGAATGCAAATAAATTAAGCTACTCATGTCTTGGCAAAGTAGTCTCTATCAAACTTCTGTTCCTGGCGATTTTGTTGATGGGATGGGTCCTTCTCATTTTGTTGATATTATTAGTAAGGTGGAAAGAACAACTTGGGTGTGGCTAAGATGGAGGGAGTGAGTGAATATTGTATTTTTCCTTTTGTCTTTTCCTTTTGGCAATAACATTTTTTATTCGAGAAAAAAAAAAGAAAAAAAAGAAAAAAGAAAACATTGTAAGTAAAATTACTTTACTTTTTTTTCTTAACCAAAAAAAAAAAAAAAAAATTTACTTTACTACAACATAATACTAAGTCATACTAACTAAATACATGTAGATAATTATTTATGAAAATGTAGAGAATGCTTGTTTTATATATATATGATAAGTAGTGATTGGTGGAACATAAAGTGGTATACAAAAAAAAAATACAAAAGATTTGGACTCCACAATAATTGAATTCGAGCATCTTCCCTTTTTACTAATACCATCGTACATATATACCCAATCTAACTCTCCTGGCAAGTGATTCTCAAAAAATAAAATTAAAAATTAACTCTTCTGGCAAGAGAATCAAACCCGGAGCTTAATAAAAAAATTGACTGTCTCCCTCCATTGGATAGTGATGAAAAAAAGGGAGGGGACGATGAGGCTGCTCAAGGTCCCCACCAAAACCAATTCTCCCACTTTATAAAAGGGATGGATTATTAATAAAAAACTTTAATTACATTTTTCAACTTTCATATTTTGTTTTCAACTTTCCCTCTCCCGTCCCCTTCGGTCCATCCTTTGCATTGTCTATCCTCTCATCGGTGATAATGCAGTCCAAGACAACACAAAGAAAGAGAGGAGGTGAGTAATTCAGTTGTCTATTGGAAAGGGTTTGTCTTCTATTAGAATAAAAGCAAGTAAAATAGACCTATTAGTATTATATATGGAAAAGGCTTTTCTATTTATTTTAAAAGAAAAAAAGGACAAATCATTAGTTGGATATAAATAACATCCTACACACACCAAATAATAATTAACAACTAACAACAACCAAGTTTTTATTTCAAAATTTTAACGGTTAAGGATACCTCATGAAATGTGCCAAATGTCAATGTTAGATTCCAAACCCCAAAAAAGAGGATTATAGTGAGTTGACAATAGTATAAAATTTAGCCACTTTTTTTATGAATGATTCCATTATAGATACACATTTTAAACCAAAATGTGCATAAAATGTGCCATCTCTGCGTAATGAAATAATGGTAAAAATAATGAGTATTAAGGAAAAAAAAAAGTAAAAATAATGAACAAAACTTTTTTTTTTCTTACTAAGACTTTGAACAAATAGCATGATCTGTCACTGGTAAGAAGTTCTTCATGTCACTGAAGAGAAGAGTTAGCGATGACAAACAGGGTCACTGCCCTCCAATTTAAATTTTCTCCTCTTTCTCTTTTTGATAAAAAATTCATTCTTCCTTGTTAAGACATAAAAAACGTTCTGGTTGTATGCTGTGCAACATGCACACTAAATAACTCAAATAGTTCTAAAGCATGGCATGATTTAACGCAAATGAAAGTGACAACCTCCAATCATTCTCGAGCTATAAATTATCCTTTTATATAACGTTTTCAATAAGCCACGAGATCCAATCACGACAGTAAATTGCTTCAATCGATCCCTATTAAGACATGATTGAGAAATGATAATGTTTCCTATAATCCTATTCTAAAACTCTAGTGAGGCAATGATCAACCGCACCTATAAAAAAATCCATAAAAACTTGGTCACATTTTATTTTCCTCAAATCAAAACCCATTACTTCACCCAAAAATATTTAAAAACCTTTACTTTATATCTTAAACTTTATTTAGTCTAATATTATTAATTTAAAAGCATTTCTCCTCCCATCCTCCTTTGTCTCCAAACTGTGCCCCCCCACCTGTAAGACCCACAGACTCACAAAATACTGCCTCCAACAACAACAGAACAGTAGGCAGGCAACACAAACAAAGTGCATGTTACTACGCAAGTTCCTTTTGATACGTATCACTAATTTTGAGTTATTTTTATACACTAGTGTTCTCCTCCTAACTTCAAAAGTGGAAAAAGCGATCATTCAATTTTTAACCCATCTTTATTCTTAAAGTCTCTTACTTTACTTTAGGATATATGTATATAAAAATTAACAAGCAATCAAAACTAACCGCAATTTAGCTCCACGTGGCAAATTTGGTGGCCACGGAGTGCACTTCATTTTCTTAATTAAAGATAATATATATTAAAGACGAGGAAAACCCTCTGTTCATTACCAAGAAAAAGTAACACATAACTACAGAAGCACCGAGGCATCTACTGCACAATATAAAAGTCTAGGAGCATTTTGAGGTTATTACAATCTAGTGATTTACAGTCAAATATTAGATGCTACAAGCACCAAATACTTTGGTTCGATAAGTACTTCAACCTTATGTGCGGATACTATCACATAATTTAAGTCCAATAAAGCAGCAATAGATGCCCTGCAGAGGAGAGAGACCAATTAAAAGGAAGTCTGCTGCCAATTGATCCAAAAAAAAAAAAAAACAACAACAAAGGTTTAGCATTGTAGAAGTCAACTAGTTAACTATTCTATTACCCAAAAGCTGAAGAACCTACATAGAGTGATAAAAGCTTCACATTTGGATACAGAGAATTAGAAGGATTCGCCTAGTTTTTAATTAGCATTAAAAAAGATAGCTTGAAGGAAAAACAAAATCAAGGAAAATCTGAAAGATTTTAGGCAATAAGCACAAAGTAAGAACTAAGAAACCCTTTCAATGATTTTTTTTCCCCGTTTAAAAGCAGGAATAATGACTTCTGGGACCAAGCTAAGGTCTTGAAGATTAATTGAATTTGAGCCCCCATATTCATATCAATTTGAACTTATCAAAAAAGAATTCATATCATTTCAAACCTCTAGCTCTTAGTTTCATTAAAAACAAGGTTGTTTTGATCTAAATGTACTTGGTCAGTGCTGCATGCATGTACAGCAGTATCCTACGGGCACAAAAACTAAGTCGCCAGCTTTGAGATTTCACAAACAATTGAACAACAACTCAAACTTTCTATGAAGTGTTTCAGAACCCTAAATAAATAGAATCTAGAAAGTGCCTACATCAAAGTGCACCATACTGCATGAGCCTCCATAACCATCTAAAGAAAAGAACAAGGTGAAAAATATTCCTACCAACAATGGGTTAAATTAATAGGATTTTAGAAGTTCATGGTTAGATTTGAAACAAACAAAACTATAAGGTTTAATTTATAGCAATTATAAACTTCAGAGTTTAATTTGAAACTTTTGAAATTAAAAGGTTCAAATATTTAATCTGAAAGACTGAAATGACCTAAAGTGTAGCGCTTAATATGTACTTTTCCAGTTTTCCCACAATTTAAAATATTTTCATTATATATAATTTATTTGTCTACTTATTAGTTGCTGGGGTAGTTGAGTTCATCAAATCTAGCT
Organism: Castanea sativa; assembly: GCF_040712315.1. Taxonomy (NCBI): domain Eukaryota; kingdom Viridiplantae; phylum Streptophyta; class Magnoliopsida; order Fagales; family Fagaceae; genus Castanea; species Castanea sativa. The sequence goes on along the minus strand of NC_134013.1, from coordinate 74,910,398 downwards.
GTGAAACTCCAGTAATTGTTTGGAATTTCTGTCATTGACATATGGTTGAGACTAGTATACACTTTTGGCAGATGCATCCAAGTAACAAAAGTTCTTTTGTAGGCACCAGACTTTTATAAAGACAGCAATAATAAATGAAACAGCAAACAGGAAAGTTGAGCATAAGTATGATATCACAATACAAGACCAAACAAGAAATAACAAAAAGGTCTAGAATTGCATAATCCAGATTAAACAAATAATAACAGATAACAGATCCACAAAACAAAAATCCTCTAAGACAAATAGCATGGCTGAAAATGCTATTTTACTATATTCACAGGAAGTAACACAAAAAGAACTCATCAGCATATATGAACACCAAAAAAAAAAATATATATATATATATATATATAAAACAAAAGACAAATCATATCTTAAATCATACTAGTGCTATCTAAGAGGCTCGAAGAAATCTCTCATCATATCTTAAATTATGAAAGGCTTAAATTATGCTAAGCCTTTTAGATAGCACTAGTATATCAAATCATCAATAAACGTCGTACCTATTGCACAAAACTCCTACTCCTTTGTTGGACACTAAGAGAGGTTATTGGTAAGAACTAAGAATTCTTTCCTCCAATTTTGTATCAAATCACCAATAGTCTAGAATGGCTAATATCCAAGAGCTCACTAAATTAAAATCGTCAGAGAGTTTTTCTAATTGCATTCATAGCTTCCATTTATATATTGCTTTTAGTAATTCATTCAAGATTCATAACCCAAAAATTTCATATCCAATATCCAATTATATAATATTGGCGATTCAAGCAATCCCATAGCTTTTGGGTTCCTTTGGTTTTGCAGAATCTTTATAGATTCCTAGAATTATATTCTCACCATTTGGTTCATTACTCAGCATTCACAAATTCCTGGGAATGAACCATGCCTACGTTTGATTAAAACACCATAATCCCAGTAATAATTATATAATACACACATATATCTTGAGAAAGACTGATGCTAGGAATATTATACATTTTACTATATTTGCCTTACAAACTGATGTGTCACCATTTAAACATTTATTTAATATGATGTTGAATTGAAGTGAAACTTTGTAAGCTTTTTGTAGTAAGATTAGTAGTGACATTAGCAATTTCCCATAATTAAAAACCTAACCACCCTTTTCAATCTTTTAATTTCAAAAAAAATAAAGAATAAATAACCAACCTTTAACCAAACAAAAACAAAAAGAAAGAAAAAAAAAAAGTACAACTAGCAAACACTTTATAACCCTAAAGCATATTGACAAATTTGGGAACTTTCCAGCAATGTTTTTATTTGCAAATAGGGAATTACTCTGTAAAAGAACATATTCGATTCAAACACATGCCTAGTAAACGAAAATTAAAACAAAAACAAAAAAGACAGCAACTATTTGTTCATGCTATATAGAATATTCGGGAATAATCGAGATACATAGAGCACAATTCGATTCAATCAATTTTTATACTTTAAATCAATAATTACTAATTAATAATTATCACTCAGAGATAATAATTCAATACTAATCATAACGCACAACACATACTTTAGTCTTGAATTTCTCTGATCAATCCAAAACCCTAATTAAGAGCGAATTGAATTGAATTGAATTGGATTGGGATTTGAATTCATACCTCACTCACTCAAGAAGAGGAGTGTTTGCCTTCGCAATCGGGGCTCTCGTCGAAGTTCTTGGAGGGGTACTTGGCGGTGACCATGCCGACCTCGAACACCAAGTCATCGCCGGTGGATCGGATCCCGGTGATGGACCACCAGCTGAACAACGCACGGACCCGAATCCCGTCGAGCTCAGCGATCTTACCCGAAACGATCTTTCCCCTGACGGTCTTGGAATAGGTGGCGAGGTAGTTGTCCGGCGGGAGAGTGATCTTGCAGTCGCCGCCGAGCTCGACGGAGAAGTCGCCGGAGGTCTTGTTTATGGAGTAGCCATGGACTGAGGAGGGTAAGAGTCCGACTGGGAAGCCGTAATTGGTGAGCTCAGTGTGGGCCGCGGATAGGGATTGGGTCGGTTTCGGGTTCGGGTCGGAAATTTGGGCAGAGATGGGTATGAGGAGGATGAGAAGGGCGAGGGTGGAGAAGCAGAAGAAGAGGGATTTGGCGGTCATGGCGTTGAGTTTTGAGTTTTGAGTTTGACTGACCGCTGAGAGAAGAATGCCGTGTTGTGTTGTGTTTGTATTTTTGTTTTCCGTGTTTTTCGTGCTTATGATTCCGCTTTGCTGGCTCTGGTTGCGTAGGGCCTGTAGGCAACTCGGTGGCATGCTTGTGAGCAAGAGAAGAAATAGGTAAGAAATATTAAAACGACGTCGCAACAGGTCTATTGTTTTTAAATTACTAACGGGAATTCCTCGTTTGACATTTACAACACGACAGTAATTTTTTCTTTGCGACGGGACTATGATGGCTGTAATGTAAAGAGTTTGTTGAACGTACATGATTAGAGCATCCACCTCAAAGATTATAAAAATTTTAATATTTAGCATTTCAAAAAATTACTTTATAATATTTATTATCTTACTTTATAATAGACTCAACATTAAAACTTCTATTTTTTTTAGAACTCCAGTTAAATATTATTTCTTTATTTTTTTTATTCATTTTTTGTTTTTATTTTTTTCATCCTCTCTCCCTCTTGGTCTCAGTGTCTCTCTCTCTTTGTCAACCCAGCAATCCTACCCACCGCCGGCCACCGGCCACCAGCCACCACAAAGATCAAAGACCCACGCCAATCAAGTCAATGACCCATGTCGATCAAGTCGATGACCACGTCGATAAAATCGACGATCTACGCCGATAAAGTCGATGATACATGCCAGTCAAATCGATAATCCACGAACCCAGACCCACACTGATCAAGTCGATGACCATGCCGATTAAGAGGGCGTTCCACCCTGGTTAAGTCAATGATCCACAAACCTAGACCCACAAAATCAAATCACCCCGCCGAACCACAACCATCAGACCATTGAACCATCAAACCACGACCCACGACCATCGTCGGACCACAAACATCGGGAGAAATAAGAGAGAAGTGAGAGAGGAAAGAGAAGAGATAAGTGAGAGTTGGTAAGAATATAATTATTATTATTATTTTACAATCCAACTACAATGAGCTGTTATTGATAACAGCTCACTATAGCTCAGTACTAAATTTTTTAAGATTTAGCATGTTTGATGAAAGTGTGTTTTTATTATTTGAGGTGCTAAAAATGCTAAAAAAAATACCATTAAGTATTTTTAGACATGGGTAAGACTACACTGTCTATTTTCTACAATCAATGTTAAATTCATATAATTTTTCATGCATATACACACGCTACACGAAATAATTATAACAAGAATTAGCTAGACATGGGTAAGACTACATCACCTCTTTTCTACAATAAATATTAAATTTAGATCATTGTTCATACATATACACACACATGTAGTGTGCAACGCACAGGACTTAAACTTGGTAGGGTGAAACTCACTCAAGTTTCAATACTTTCTTTAATGCTTTCAATGACAAAAATTAAATTATCATGGGAGTCTCTTTCTACTTCAAATTTTTAAATGTTTAATAGTTTAGATTGTCCTTAATTATTGAATTGAGGTTTCACTTAAACATGATTTCAATTATTGTTTTGGATAATTTTTAACTATTAAATTCAAGGGTTTTCCATTTAAATATATGTGATTAATTAAGCCTTAAAGTTCAATGTGTTATTGAAAATCATTATATATATATATATATATATATATATATATATATATATATATTAGGTACTTCTACCATCTTCCATTCAATTATGTGTGTGTGTATGCATTTTATGATACATTAGTTTCACATAACATGCATTCATTATGTAACTTAAAAGTAAAATATTCATTTATTTTTATTATTCATTTAAAGTAAATTAATAAAAAAATTATTTATATATAAATTTTGATCAAGTCGTGCATCACAGGGTCATAATACTAATTATAAGAAAACTTGTGCAGGACAGGCAAATAAAAAATAAAAAAAAAGGAACGTGAAATTTTTGCAATCCTAAGAGCATTCTTATCAAAGGTGCAAAAAATACTTAATGCTATTTTTTTTAGCATTTTTAGCATCTCAAATGATGAAAACACACTTACATCAAACATGCTAAATCTTAAAAAAATTAGCATTGAGTTACAGTGAGCTGTTATCAATAACAGCTCACTGTAGCTGGATTGTAAAAAATAAATAAATAAATCTCACCAACTCTCACTTCTCTCTCCCGATGGTTGTGGTCCAGCAATGGTCGATGGTCTGATGGTTGTGGTTCGGCAGGGTGGTTTGATTTTGTGGGTCTGGGTTCGTGGATCATTGACTTGATTGACGTGGATTGTCGACTTGATCGACATGGATTGTCGAGTTGATTGGCGTGGTTATCAACTTGATTAGTGTGGGTCTGGGTTCGTGGATTATCAACTTGACTAACGTGTATCATCAACTTAACCAGTGTGGATCATTTACTTTATCGGCGTGGTCATCGACTTTATCGGCATGGGTCATTGATTTGATCGGCGTGAGTTTCTGATCGTTGTGGTGGCCGTTGAAATTGTGGTGGCTAGTGGCCGGCGGTGGGTAAGATTGCTGGGTTGACAACTCTCTCTCTATTCAATTTTTTTAAATCATGTTAATAAAAAGTTACTAATAAAACTACTATTAGTAAACATTTCTTAGGCTTATCTATTTAGCTTTGTTGCCAAATTTATATAAACTCTTTTATTTTATTTTTATTTTTATTTTTGTAATAATATAACGTAACCAAAAACCTATAAACAACAATTTACATCTATACTACTATTTAAGGGGCTTTCATTATTTGAACCAGATTTTTTTTTTATTAAAAAACACCCACACATCCCTACGTTGAAGTAAAGACAAAACTAAATGACAATCCAGTAAAAATACAATCATAACTTCTACTAAAACATTACCTAAAAAATAGGGTCACTTTCCTGTTGATTTTCAATTTATTTATCCACTTACAAATTAGATTCTCAAAATAAAAATTATATATATATAGATTTTTTTTTTGCTACTACCACAAAAAAAAAAAGAAGCTGCATCGCATGTGTAAAGCGCATGTGATGAGACTAGTTCAATATAAAGAAAATAATCAAAATTATTCTTAATTTAAAATTAAGAAATTAAGTATAAATTTAGAAAAAAGAAAAAAAAACTGTATGTTTTCTCTATCACTTTAAGAGATGAAAGTGTGAGTATGTAACTAAAAGCTGAACTAATTATTGTAGAAGAGAAAAATGAGTACAAAAGTTCAATATTATGAATTGGTTTAAAACGTACGTGAGAAGTTTTTATTAATTTTTTTGAAGTTAAAGGAAAATAGCTTAACAAAATGAAAAAATAATAATAAAGAAATAATGCATACCTGTTATGAGATTTAAACATTCACATATTAGAATAAACTTCACTTCAAAAAGGATATATATATATATATATATATATATATATATATATATATATATATATATATATTGTAAGTGCACAATTTGTATCCGGACCCAACCTTGTGATGAGTTCAGGCCCAAAAAAAACCTTATACAATTAAATTTGTAGAGCGTAGGCTTGAAACCTAGGTTATATGGATATTGGACAACAAATATGTGGGCTAGATTGCCACTATCTACACAATCAATGGATAAAAATAACAGAAATTCTCCTCGGACGTAAGCCGATGAAGACTTGTATTGCCTTTCCTCCTCCAAACAATAAATTAAAATTGAAGATGATGTGTACAGTACTTTCTTTATTTTTATTTTTTTTTGTCCTCCTCCCCTCTAATGCATTTCTCTTCATTTTATATCTCATTTTTTCTTCCTTCTATCTTCCACGTATGGCACAGATCACCAATCCAGATATTTGTCCCATCCACCAACCTCTTGAAGTCTTCAAATAATAGCTGTAAGGCTGATCACTACTATTCAGAGGTCATTTCCCCATTGATGCAGCCAGAAAGGTAGGTGCAGAGTCTTTAATGCGGTGATAGCAGCTTTTCCCATGATATTTCTCATGCGTTCTTCCTCTTTATAAATGTGTGGAATATATCTTTACTCAACAGACCTTCCAGCATTCTCCTCTATACATCATGACACATCGTTCGACCTCCACTTGACTTGGCCGAGGAGATGCCCTCCTCGGACAACCCCACCAACCCTTCCAGCAAGAGCATGCTTATGGACTTCAAGGCTCTGCTTGGACGAATTAATACCTCTAAATCAGGCCCAAGGCCCAAAAACGTATTTTGACCATTCTGCACTCCACATATATATATTAGTATATAGATAGAGTTTCATTTGATATAGAATTGAATTAAGATTTCTAATCAATTTGTTTGTTGCTATCTCATAAATCCCATAAACAGTGGATTTAAAAAAAGGTCATATGAATAGAAAGAAAAAAGAAAACACTTTTTCTATTGAAAAAATGAAACTTTTCTTTTATAACAAAAAAAAAAAAATGTTGTTTTTAGAAGAACAAAAATTTATTATATATAGATACTTTTTTTTAGAAGAAAGAGAAGGTGTTTACTTTAAACTCAAATATTTATTACCTTGTTTACAATTTTTTTTTTTTTAATCCAAAAGCATTTTTGGTAAATCAATATGAACAATAATTATTGTGAGGACCCGAGGACTCGAGGACCCGAAAATTTAAAGACCCGAAGACATATTGGGAAGCACAAGGAATAGAGGAGAGTAAAAGTCAAGGGCCCGAGGATGAAGTAGGATGGTTCGAAAAAGTACGAAAGGTAGATTGGTGATGTATGTGATATATTGCAAATATCTGGGTTGAGATAGATAACTATGAACGTTGCTTTGAATGTTCTACACCAAGCTTTCTGGCCGCATTGAATAGGGAGTACCAACTTTATCCGTTGCATTAATGTGGAAATGACCTGAACAGTACAAGATACAGAGCAAGAGCTTTTCTCCATTACCGACTATAAGGAAATGGACAAGTGTCAGTAAATGGGGTTGATTAGGTGAGAGGTGTAGGGCTAAGATAATAAGGGCAAATAATATAAATAAGAGAGGAGGGGCAGGAAAATGGGGATGGAAAAAAAAGGGAGGTGACTAAGGCATATAATCAGAACGCCATGAACTTTGTTGTTAATACCCTCTCTACAAATTCATTGTTTTGGGTCTTGAATTATTAAACGTTATTATTGTTGGGCTTGTATATGATTTTTGGTCCTTACAATTATCTATATAAAAAAAAAGTCACATGTGAAGAGGAAGATTTTACTGTTGAATACGTTGTTGTTGTTGTTGTTTTTTTTTTTTTTTTTTCCTTGGGTATTATGTTGTTTTTTTACACAAAGTAATATAATATAAATTAAAAAAATGAAAAGATGAAGATTGTTGCTGTTTTTTGTTGTTTACGTGTTGTTGTTTTTTTTTTTACACGCAATAATATGATTTAAATAAGAAAAATGATTAGATGAAGAGTTTGAATTGTAATCAAACTAAAATTTTTTTATCAACTTATAAATTATAATAATAAATGGATTGGACGAAGGGTTTGGATTGTAATCAAATTAAGATTTTTATCAATTTAGAAATTATAGGAGAAGAAGATAAGTACAAAAGAATTTTATTAATTTTTAAAAAATTTTTAAAAAATTTCTACAATTTAATGCAACCACTTGGTGCAATCATGACCTCTAAGCCCAACTTTTATTATATAGTTTATGATTTTATTTATTATACTAGTATTATTCCCAATATATATATATATGTATATATATATATATGTAAGGTCAAAAATTTTAAAATAAATAAAACTAAATTATTAAATAAATAGTAATAATAAATTATAAAATAAGTAAATAATTTTAATAAAAAAATTATTTTAAGTTCTGATGGTTTAGAATTTAGACTTTATTAGTGTTTATTTATTTTTATATTTTAAAATTCTATATGCACTTTGTGTTAATTTCTTAATATGAAATATGGGTTGAGTTTGATCGTTCCTATTTGGGTTATGTTTAATCCATGCCCTGGCCAGCATAAACAATAATAAACAAAATAGTTCCTCAATACCGATTTTTTTTAGTGAATTCTAATTGAAAAAAAAAATCAACACACTCACAAATTAAAATGTAATAACCAAAATTGAAAATAAAAAACATACACAAAAGAGTTCAAAATTTGAGAACATAAAAATAAATAAATAAAAATATACATAATAGAACTAAGAACTTAAATAGGTGTCTATTGTTGTACTTCTTCACAGTAAACTTCATTTGGCATAAAATCCTATATGCAAATTCAGGAACAAAAAACAATAAATCAGTTGAATTTATTATGTTAAAACATAAGCGTAAGTTGCATTTTTGAAAAAAAAATACAATAACACGGGGTATATTGTATGGGGATTAATTATAGAGATGACTTATTGGTTAAGAGGGATTGTATCACTGAATATATATAAGTTCTAAAATTTTTGATAATAGACTTTTTGGAGTAGAATTTAAATTTATAAAACTTATATTATAATGCTTTATCTAATTTAAATTATTGTTAAAATTTATCCTTTAATCAAGAGCTTTGTAACTTAATGTCCTTATAAAATATTAATTTAATAAGATGCAACTTGAGAGAAAAACAAAAATAAAAACATGGTTTGTTTCATGTATGGGATTTTAAGTTTAGAAAATTTTGATAATAGACTTTTAATTTGAATAAAATTTTAATTTGTTATAAATTATTGTTAAATCATGCAACTTGAAGAAAAAAAAAACGTGGGTTGCGTGTGATTTGAGTTTAGTAATAATAGACTTTTAATTTGAATAAAATTTAAATTTGTTTTAAATTATTGTTAAATCTTAACCCTTAGTCAAAACATAGATTTTTTTTAGAAATAAAACATGGGTTATTGTGTGAGATTTAAGTTAATTTTTTATATAATAAACTTCTAGTTTGAATAGAATTTAAATTTGTTGAAATTTAAATGATAAATTTTTATCTAAATTAAATAGTCGTTATATATTATCCCTTAATTGAGGAAATATATCCTAATTTGTTTTAAATTATTGTTAAATCATGCAACTTGAAGAAAAAGAAAAAACAAAAACATGAGTTGTGTGAGATTTAGTTTAGAAATTTTTTATAATAAACTTTTAGTTTGAATAAAATTTAAATTATTGTTAAATCTTATCCCTTAATTAAAACATGGGTCATTTTTTTTTAGAAAGAAAACATGGGTTAATGTGTGGGATTTAAGTTTATAAATTTTTTATAATTGACTTTTAGTTTGAAACTTTGAATAGGATTTAAATTTGTTTAAATTTAAATGATAAAGTTTTACTTAAATTAAACAATTGTTAAATATTATCCCTTAACTGAGGAAATATATCTTAACAAAAATATATAATTAATTTACTAATTAGTGAGAATAGCCATTTAGCACAACCACAACTTCTAAGCTCAAATTATATATATATAAATATATACACACACATACACAATAACAATAAACCTTAGTTCCAAAGCTGTAAGTCAATTATGGATCTTCAAGAAGATTAATTAGGGTAGACTATATATATTTTTTCCTCTATTCTATTATGATCCCAAAATACTTGTTTTCTCACTTTTAATATACTCTTAAATGCTCCTTTTTATTATTATTATTAATCTTTATCTCATTCATGTCGAATCACCTCATTAAAAATGAAAAAAGTCTCTCCAACTTGTCTTACCTCCATCCTTAACTTGTGCCATCATGCTTCAAAGTGAGGAGAAGGCAACCCAATTGGACCTCACCTCGTCCTATTGCTATCAAGGAACTTTCAAAGAGCAACCCCCCCCCCAAAAAAAAGAAAAGGAAATAGAGGTTCAAATCTAGAAGTCTCTATTGAAAACATTAAAAAAATGTCATTTGACCTGCACTAGGAAACAAAAGTGGACATTTGGATGGTGAAGTATTATAATTTCTAGATTTTTTGTGTGTTTGGATTACTTTTTTTTACTAAAAAAAAATTGTTTATTTGCTGAAAATTGATAACAGAATAGTAATATCTTAAAATTTTTTTTTTTAAAAGAAAAAAAACCTAAGTTATAGAGAAGCAAATAAATTAAAAAGCTACAAGAGAAGCTAATCTCTTCAGACTGACAAATAACACGATCTTATCTTGTGCAATAAAACTTACTAGCTATAAGTATGTAGAAAATAAAGATTTTTTTTTTTTTTTTGAGAAAAACAAAAACAAAGATTTTCTACGTATGGATAGGCAGAAAGAAAAATTCTAGCTACAACCACTTCCACCGAACACACAGTCCCAATATCAGATAATACAGCATGTAGTGACAAAGGCCCATTGGACCGTTAATATGAGTGTCCAATAGGAAGAATGCGGTGCTAGACATGTAAGACAGTTCTCCAAAATGCAAAAGCCCGTAACTTTTTTTTTTTTTTTTTAAGAATCTCTATTCCAAGTCTCCAATATCTTGGAAAAGTAAAAATAATAAATCAACAAACAAAGCTATCAGCCATCAGTGGTATTTATTTGTTTGGGTAAAAGATGATAATTCTTAGTATATAATAAGAGAGATATATCTGACATGCGTACTTTATCTCTTTTAACATTTTTTTTTTTTAAAATTTGAGAAACAATCATCTCTTTGAACATGAACATTCAATTTTACTGCTATGCTATCAGCACTAAGCAGTATGGATAAAGACATACATTATCGTTGATGGGGCAGTGGCAGCCGCCCCACCCACAGCCCATGTTGCTATAATTTTTGTTCTTATTACAGTCTTACTTTCAATTTCTAGCACTCAGGATTTTGTCGTAATATTTAAGGATGATTATTTGGTTGCTGTAGAGGGCACACATAACAATTCCTTAGTGATTCTATTATAGTTATATTTATGGTATGTGGTTAAAGAAAATTCATTGTTAAATTAAAAAAAAATACATATTTGGTGCGAGTAATAATTTTTTTAAAAGGTTTTATCACCCTAGTTCTAAGTTCTAACAATACACTTTTGGCATATGTGTTCAATACTTTAATATACTTAGTTTTTGTCATTTTCCTTTAGTACTTAAATAGTTTTTTTTTCCCTTGTTTTTTTTTTTTTTGTTGATCTTTGGGACATAAAAAAAAAATGAAATTCACATGAGATGTCAATTTAAAAGAAAATTCAAGTTTTTGAGAGATTTATTGAAATAATAATTTCTTAAAAATGATTATACATATACACATGTGAAGGTGAGCAGGATGAGTAAATGGATTGAGCTGTGGGCTGTGTCCGAGGATACTTAAGAACCCAAGGATGGTCGTGAGGTTTACTAAGTTTAGGGATCAACGAGCCGAGGACAAGAAAGTATAACGACAAGCTGGTAGTAGTTCCCGAGGAGCCGAGTTCCCGAGGAGCCGAGCTTCCTCGGGAAAGCATTGTGGAAGGTTGGAACCTAGCTTTCTTGGGAATACTACACAAAAGGTAATCCTTCCTTTTTATGGATAAGCTTCAAGGAAGCTAACCAATCACAAAAGAAGAAATATCTAGGGAGAAGACTGCTGCCACCACATTAAATGTTTTGTACCTAACCAACTGGCCTTATTTACGTAAAAATGACCCCTGAGCATAGATATCTAAGTTCACAGTTACTCACAAAACTTCCAGGAGGTTTCTGATGGGACAAGCATCCAAAGGATCACCTACATGACCAACAAGTGGAGGGTTGAGATTGAAAATACCTTGTACTTAGACAAAACTTGAGTAAATATAAGAACAATTCATCCTCGGACTTGACCGAGAAATGCCATTCTCAAATTATGTTTTCTAATTGGTTTAATCCCTATCAATTAAGGCCAATATTTGATTTGCTAAACACTCTCTCTTGTAAAATCCATTCTCTAACAAATACATTGTGTTGGGCTTGTTGGGCCATCATCAACTGTTTGCAGGATAGAGGTCCAAAAATTGGTCCTTACAACACACATGGTAGAATTTAAACTTATTTCGTCTACTTCGTGATAATTGCTCATCATCAAGTTAAGACATCAATTAATTTTTGGTGTAGGTGTAGGATTTGAACTTCAGATTTTTTATTCAACGACAAAATATTTTATCAGTTGAGCTATCTGACACTCATCTTAAAATGATTCTTGATTGATGTTGCTTTGTTATATATGCTTTGAGTCTAGTGTATTACACAAGTTTGTTAATATTTGTGAGTGGTGAATGAAGTTATTTTTTCAAAAATAAAATTCAAATATTTAAGAGGGTAAAATTTTCAATAAAATAAAAATAATCTCATAACATATGAATAAAGTTAAAAATATACTATAGATACTGTAGGGAATAGAAATTTGATAAGGCTACATTTTCATGTGTCATACCTGAGATTGAGGAGGCCACTGCAGCTCCGAGGAGATCACGCCCTCGGACAATAAGGCCACGTCAATGGCACGTTACCAGAGGAGGTCATACTAAATAGAGAGAGCTTCGGCGAAATGGTTAGTCCTGACTGAAGGGACGGTGGTTGCCACCACATTTAATGCTTCCCACCAAACCTCCTGGTCGCATTTATGTGGAGAAGACCCTTGAACAGTGCTGCTTTGATTGCCGCAACTCATAAGGGGTTTTGGGAAGGGTCTAATGGGACAAGCACTCAAGTGGAAGGCTGGGCGACCAACAGTGGAGGGCCAAGATCATCTAAAGGGGGCTAAATAATGTGAGAGGCCCTCCAGGGGAAGGGGATTGGAAAATGTGTAGAGAAGACATTGTAGCGATAAGAACTGAAATTGTATCCCAGTTCCAAAGAAATATAGATAAGGGCAACTCTCCTCATATTTTCCCGAGGAAGGTTTTCTTGAGGTAGAGCTTGTTTTTCTTTACTTCCTTACTATCTTTAATTCACTGTGCGTGTTGTGTGATCCATTGAAGCCTAGCTTTTAAGCCCACTCGCTACAAATTAATTGTATTGGGCTCTTTGGGCCTTAATCCATTTATCTTTTGGGCTTAAGAACCAAAACTTGCCCCTACTGATACTTTATCAATGCTCAATTTAAATTTAGTTTTTTTTTAATATAAAATTTATAGGACTTTCAATTACTCAATAATATATTACTTATTCAATTTTATATGTAAGATAATATCTAATCAAAACATACGATGTTAAAAAAAATTAAAAATTAAAAATGAAATTGAATTAATTTTTATGGAATTTTAATTAGTTTAGTATCTATCACAAAATATGAAAACTTTAATCACTTTTTGAAGCAAAATATTAAATGCAGTACATAATTATGTATGAACATGTGTGTATATGCATATAACTTAAGTTTCATACAATTTCATTTTGGTCCTTAAAGTTGACCTCCTAAAAAAGATTTCTACTTCCATCCTCGCTTTTGTTGCCACATAACAATTTTTTTTCAGGAGAGGAGTGAGGAGCCGTGTAGATTTAGGGCCGTAAACAAGCTGAATCGAGTACTAAAAATTCATGTTTGTTCATATAATTTTATTTTGAACATACACTAAGCTCAAGCTTATCACCAAATAAGGTTACATGTTTAAGCTTAATTCATTTTCTTAACTAATTCATTTCTCATATGTGGTAAAACTATGACATAAATGTTTTATTCCTTCACAAATCTCTGAATTTTTATTACGAATGGATTGTTTATATTATTAATAAACTACAAAAAAAAAAAATTTGATATCATATGAATCTATTTACAAACTTATACAATTCAGTCTCAAATCTATATAAGTTTTTTTAGACAAATATACATATAAAAATATAATATTATATATAATTAAATTAAGTCTTAATTATGTTCATAAGTTTGTTCACAAGCACATTATGGGTTCGTTTGGATACAGCTTATTTTGTTGAAAACTGAAAACACTGTAGCAAAATAATTTTTAAATGTGTGAATAGTGCCGAGAGACTCATTTTTAATATTTTTATAATAAAGTGGTTTTGGGTCCCGTGAACAGTGCGTAAATAGTGCATGAACAATGCGTGAACAGTGTAATTTGTCTCCTAAAAGCTGAAACGCGTGCATCAAAAAAAAGAAAAAAAAAAAAAAGAAAGAGGAAAATACAAAACGCCAGACACAGGATTCCTAACGCTATCCAAACGCTCATTATATTTGAGCTTTGCTTGTTTAATATTCGAGCTTAAACCTGGGCTTGAATTTGACTTGTTTGCTAAATAAACAAACATTTCAAGTGGAACTTGAATTGTTCATGAAAAATTTAGTTAATTTACAGTCCTAGGTGGGGCTCCTGACAAGAGAGACAGGAAAAGGAATAAGTTAACTTAGAAGATTGACAAGGGATTTTTTTAAATTCTTTTTTTGTTAGATATGTGAAAAATTATTGCTATTGAACTATAGTATAAATGTTTGTTCATCTTAATTATCCAAAAAATAATAAATGATAAATAAGATCGATGTCATTCTCAAAGTGAAGGTCATAGAGAACATCATGAAAAAACCTATGCCTATTTATGTTATACGTACTTATACTTCCCTTTTATAGAGCTTTTCATTATGGGCTATACATATATGCGAGTACCCATCGTCCCTCTTGTTTGGACCGTTCACCAAATTCACTTGTTATTTTAATTTTTAAGCGTGGGTTAATTTTTTTTTTTGAGAAGAAGTGGTTTTTTATCATGAGAGGCCATAGAGAGAAGAAAAGAGATAATTATATATTAATTTTGTTATTGAGAAAACTTTAAAATAATGGTTTATATAGTTACTGTACCAATTATAAAATTTGTTTACCCACAAATTAGTCTGTAGAAATACATTTTTGAACCCTAAATTATACATGAAGAGAGAAGTGAAAATTCAACTAGCTCTTGACCCTCGAAAGAAAATTGTTCTACCTTAATTTTTTTTTTAAATCTATATTTTTGACCATTCATTTTGACCAAATAACATTAAAAGCCAAATTGTAAAAGGCTAATGGTTACTAGGGTACAGTACTTGAATCAAAACTGATTATATATTTGGGCAAACACTTGTTGCACGGTGTGCATCACTGCCCATATATTTAAGCTTACATATATATTGGGTCATGGAGAGACCTCAATATTAGATGGTGTAGATTTATGTTTTCCCTCTCCATGGAAAGAGAAGACAAATGGGAACTTGACATCTGTATTATACAGTATGTATGAATGATGAATAATTTGGGAGTAAAAATTGATCATGTTCATCAAGATGGGGAATTCCAAAGCTCTGCATTTTTTACCTTCGAGACACTCTCCAGCACATCAAAAGGAAGAATGTCTCCTATAACAACCACCATCTTGGTTTCCAAGTCTACTTTGTACGAGGTCACTCCTGTTTTTGAGAAGAGGCAGAAAGAGATAAGTTCAGTTTTAGGTGAAATATATAGTACTATACACAAGTAAAACCGTACAAAATTTTTATTTAGAAATATAGAGAAACCGCAAGATAAGGTTAAAAAGGGAGATTCTAGCCTTTTATCAAAAAAATAAATAAATAAATAAATAAAACAGGGGAGAAATATTGGTCTTATTTTTGTGCATATATATAAATATGAGTATGGTATGGATAAATATTTTCCACAACTCTCTTCATAGTTTGTGAAGATGGTAAATTACAATTGGAGTAATATCTATTTCACATTAATCTATTACTTTTATTAAACATCAATTACAACATACTTTGTTAACACATACAGTTGTAAAAGATATTGTATTTCTAATTTATTGAGGGGGTGTTGTACATTTGGTGTACTTTCTTGTAGTAGAATTAATCATCATATCCTTATGATTCGAATGGTTTTTTCTTTTCTTTTTTTAATATATTTTTGCTCAGACAAAAACTGCAAAACGCACATACAAACACAGAAAACATGTTCAACGGATCGGTCTTTCCCTTTTTAGATATACAACTGGGTTCATCTTGTGAATCAATGTTGTTCATCTTTAGTTCCATTAATCCCAAACAAAAAAAAACAAGTTGAAAAAAGAAACGTAAAGGATTGTTATTAAAATTTATATGCTTGTAAAAGGGCTAAGGAGCAACATTACTAACATGTTTTAAATATATATGTAACATTAATAATTAATGTTGTTGAAGAATAGTTAAGAAATTGTCTTATATTGATTAGTTTCAATCAAGGACTTGATAGCTAATCTAGTAATGCAGAAATGAAAAAAAGAAGAGAGAGAGAGAGAGAGAGAGAGGACCATTTTTACATACCTTCCATCTTTGAGATATGTTTCTCAACTTTTCTTGCGCAGCCATTGCAGTGCATGGACACCCTTAGCATCACCATCTGCACAGTTCATCAACAAACTGAAAATTAATAGAACTCCAATTGTATTGGATATTGCCAAAACAAGTTCTTCTCTCCCACAAGAGTAAAAGAAAGTTTAGAGATAAAAGAGCCTCACCTTGGGTTTCAATTGAAAAGCCAAGGTCTGTTTTCCAGAAACAACATCTTTCAATCTCAGTAACTGGCTTTTATCACTTGCAATCAATGGCTTGCTCTCAAACTCATCTTGGGTTTCCGCAGAGTTCATGCAGAAGCAAGAGCTTGAGCAAGAAGAAAGACTAAAACAGTCTAACACCTTACCAAAGCTTAGCTTCCCCATTTCAACTACAAGTTTTCACTCACTAGCTCGGACAAATCTGAAGCTAAACAGAACCTCCTCTCATAAAAAATAACAATCTTCCCACCTAAATTACCTACTTAACCAGCCACTTCAGTGATGTGAAGTCCAAGATTCCTAGGCAAACTAATGTGAAATATTATATAATAATAATGATAGAAACAGAGAGATAAGAGGGAACAGAGAAGCTGAAAAGGTCAAATATTCATTGGGGAAGACAAAAGTTGAACAGAACCCAATGAAGCCTACGTAGATTAAAAAAAAAAAGACCTTCACTTTATATATAATCAATTGGTCAAGAAATGTAGACGGTGATTCAGTAACCCAAGAGGGCACTATTAAGTCTTACGTCTTAACTGTAAGTCTGTAATCACTTCAACTAGACACTTCTACAATATAAAGCTTGAAAGGAAGAACTTCATGTGAGATAAGCAGTTGAGTACAAGTGTGTCTCTCTCGTGATTGTTCTGTTAAATCAAATAAACCCAAAATACATTTAAAGCGAGGAAGCCTATTTCATATGATCAAGAGATAAAGAGAGCAAGAAAAGAGAGTCACAGTCTCCAATGGAAGAAAGAATAGAAAACTGGACTTTATGACATGTGATGATGGCTAGCCCAAGTTTGAGGAAAAGAATATTTATAGATGGGTTTGGATATGTACTAGATAAGCATGATCATCATGCCCAAATTTTATGATGAATGAGGATGCATGAGAAAAGGACCAGTAGAAAAGATAAGAAACAAGGAATAGTTGGTAACCCAACATTGAAATAATCAAACATCTGGTAGCACTTTTCTTAACTATTTAAACCCTCTGAGATTAGAAGAAGTAGTTTCTTGAAGTAACCTTTGGAGTGGAGTAATGGGTAGAAAATAGAATAATAATAATTGGAGACACAATGAGAGTTGAAGCTGTTGACGTATTTGTCATTGCCTTGAATATTAAAGTGGCAAATGGGACAGGAGGCATTGAATTATTGGAGGCCATGAGCTCAGAAGAGTTTTTGAATTATTAGATGATTGAATGATTCTGTTAATTAATGGATCTTTTGTCTACAGGTTGGTCCATGTGATGATAATGGTTCCTTTCTTCTAAAGGGAATAAGGAGATGAATATTTGAAAGGTTAATAGTGAAGTCATGTTAGGCACGGATTGGTCACATGACTTTAAGCTATGCAAAAATAAAAGTTGGAATTGCAAGAGTCTCATGTGGGGGCATTTGAATAATATGCATGACCCAGCAAAAAAGAAGAGGAAAGTTCCATGTTGGATCATTACGAAGCAGCAGTACTTCACTGGTTTTTGCTTCAAGGCCAACTGTACTACACTACACTACATCATAGTGCGTGGAGCACTTTAGTTTTATACTCATATGGCAAAAAACTAGGTAAGTTTTAATATGATTTTTGGGGCTCAACGGCGGTGGCAACATTATGTGGCACATGGTAATTGGTTGTCCCACAAGTCACAAAATAGATCCACCATAAGAGGAAAAAGGAAAAATTACACTTTGCCACCCTAAACTATGTACTAGATTACACTTTGCACCCAAAACTATCCGATTGCATACTTTGCACCTAAACTATCACACTTATCATGTTTTGCACCCCGGTGTTATTTTTGCTGTTATATTTAACAAAATCTTGTTGCATGTGACAAGCACATGCTTCTTGTTTAGGTAGAATAAAGTTAAAAGACTAAAATAACCTTCCTCAAAATCAATTAAAACAAAACCCAAAGAATGAACAATCTCTTTCTCCTCTCCCAAACCCACGGCACCTCTCAACTGTGAACAATCTCTTCCCGACCCTTGAAGCTCCAGCGCCGGCCCTTGTCACATCAGCAGCTCCGCCGCTCCCATTCTCCGGCGACCCTTTTTAGTTTCACAGGTACCCAAGATCCGTCCCCCTTCATTTGTGAACAATCACTTCCTTTTAAATTTTTTTTTAATTTTGTTTTCCATTTTCTCCGTTCTGTGCTGTGATGTTTGGCCAGATCCTACAACTGCCTGTACTAAGTGCTTCTTCACGAGACGGATTGGTTTGGAAATGAAAAACAATCCAAAAAAGAAAATGAAAAGGATTTCGCGGGTAACCGCTCTGCATAGTGGTCAACCCGTGGGTCCCAAAAAATTGAGTTTTTTTTTTTTTAGTTTTTAGGCAAAAAAACAGAAATGGGTTCTCTCAAATAATTTATTTGCAATTTGTGAAATTCAAAGCATTTATGTGTTGTGATCTGTATGTGATAACAATCTTGTTGAACAAATGTTTGAAGAAGTCAGAGGCGCCCTCCTCTAGCCAAACATGAAACTTATTTTTTATTATTATGTTTTTTTATATTATTTATTTGGTGGTGGTGGCCCTGGTATTTAAATAGTGTTTCTCATTTCATTTCCACTTTAAGAAGAAGAATCTGATGAGAAACAATCACCAAAATCGTTATAAGGAGAGAATGATAAAAAAAAAAAAAAAATCAATCAAGAATTACATCTGGGCATTTTGAACTTTGTGTTTCTCAAAATCACGTGTATTTTGATTTTGCTAACCTGTAATAGAAGATTTGAACTTTGTCAATGGTCAAGGAAGATATGAGAGAAACTCTGAGATTTGTGTAATTTTTTTTTTTTTTTAGAGACAGTGCAAATGAAGCTACGTGGAATTTGGGGAAGAGGATGGCCCCACGTGAGATAGAGGGAGATGTGGAAAATTTTGGGTTTTGTTTTAATTGATTTTGGGAAAGGGTGTTTCAGTCTTTTAACTTTATTCCAGCTAAGCAAGAAGCACGTGCTTGTCACATGCAACAAAATTCTATTAAATATAACAGCAAAAATAACACCGGGTGCAAAGCGTGATAGTATAGGGTGTAAAGTGTGCAATCGAATAGTTTATGGTGCAAAGTGTAATCTAGTGCATAGTTTAGGGTGGTAAAGTGTAATTTCTCCGAATAAAAAAAAGAAAAAAGAAAAAGGAAGGGACTGTCTGGAGACAAAATGAACTCATTTATGGTCCGTTTGGATTGAGGGAGGGGAAGGAGGAGTAGAGTAAAGTAAAGTAGATTTAGCACAAAATTAACTTATTTTTAGCCAACTCTACTCTACTCCCCCTCCATCCAAACAGGCCATTAATCTGAATTATGAAGTGACGTTCTCTAGTAACATAATGGTAAAATTATGGAAAAGACCATTGTGCATAGGGATTGAGCAGGGTAATGTTGGCTGTGTGCGGCGGTTTCAACCTCTAACTCTGCTATTACATAACCATTGATTTTTTTGGGTAAAAACAAAATTGTTTTTGTTTAGAATTTTTTAAAGGGTATGATTGTTTATTTTGGATAAAATTGGTTGATTGGGCTTCATTTTTTTTAGTCTCACTATTGATAATTTTTGTTTTTGAGCTTTTTTTAAAAAAAAAATGATATAAGTAGTGAGCTCATATGTGAACCAATAAGAATATGTTATTAAAAGAGTTTTTAAAAAAGTTTGTGAGTACAACATTACTCTTACAAGAATCAATAATATTGTTTAAGAGGAATAAAATGTAATTTTATAAAATAAAATTGTTAAAATTAGTACACATATATAATAATATTTTAAAAAAAAATTAGGGGGCAATGTCTAACAGTGGCTCCGTCCCCGTCTGTGCGTTAGAAAACTTTTTTTTTTTTTTTTTTACACAAAGAAACGTAGGAGAGAAGGGTGGCAATCCCTATACACTACCCAGCTAACATGAAAAGAAATAAACACCATCATGCTCACCAGTGGAAATTAAGAGAACTCAAACCTGAAACCAAAGTCGTATTAGCTTAAAACCTGACGACGTACCATTTTTAATTTATGAATTTTGCTAATGTGTGCTCTTAGGGCACACAATAATTTATCATTTTTGAAAAAAATTTCTTGAGAATTAAAAAAGTTTTGACAGTTTTTTCAATTTTTGAAATTTTTTTTTTCCAAAAATGAATGAGTTAAAATGTGTGAGGGCACACACTAACCGAACCCTTAATTTGTTAGAAAACATTGTAGTCATGGCTCCATGTCTCTAACAAATATACCTTACCTGCATTTGCACTCAACTTTCTTGTTGATGCCTTGATGTTGCTTTTATAAGTTCTCGTTTCACTCTTAGTAGCCAAGGGCATAACTTATCAATAAAACAATATGCCATAAAGAAAATTTTGAGAAAAATTTGTGCTCAATCAACACAAATAAATAAATAAAATATATATATATACACACACACAATGTTATTGAAATGATTAGGAATCGGTAATAAGAAATTAATGCGACTTTGAATTATGTATAGAACAGTCTTTAATCTAATAGTAATTGTCACCATTCCAAAGAGTTTGTTTCCAAGTTATAGGTGATTCATCTCCATGATACAAGAAAGCCACCCACTGTAGACAGCAATTCTGAAGATTTCTATCTTTTACAAAATAGTGTGTTTGACTCTATTTCAAGCCCTTAATTTATGGACAACGGAGAATTCCAATTGAAACATCATGATACTATATATTTGAATTACCTATTTTGTAAAAATTATGAATTCTCTGATTGCACTTTGTTAACTCATACTTCCTCGTAAAATATTTATCTTTAAAAAGTTCGTTATTTATGATTAGAAAATAACTTCACATTGCATCTCAACTAAGGGGACTAGCCTCATCACACGCACTTTGCGAGTGCGACGAAGCTTTTTTTTTTTTTTTTTTTCTTCAGTGTTGTGGGGGCTAAAAGGACCTAAGTAAGTATTTGGGCCTCGGGCTTTGTTGATGGGCGCTAGTTTGTTTTAGACTAAAAGCCTCTTAGAACTGTAACTCAGCCCATGAGTCGAGAGTCCGAGGATTTGTTCGAGGTCGAATATCTCCTCGGACAGACCCACAATGACCCTGGGATTCGCCAAAAAGATCAAGACAGAGTTACAGAAAAACCGTTGGTTAAGAGGGGGATTTAAGCACCCTCCAGACGCAACGGTGTGAGGGAAATATCTTATAAAAAGGCTGCTACCTCCACATTAAAGACCCTGCACCTATCTCTCTGGCCGCATTAATGGGGGAGTGACCCCTGAATAGTAGAAGTCAGCTTTCTTGCTATAATTTAAAGACTTCCAGAGGGTGGTGGATGGGACAGGTGGCTAATAGGGGGATTTGTGTGACACGTGGACAAAGAGGGAAGAAGAAGAAGTATTTAAGGAGGAAAGAGGGCAAAGAAAAAGAGAGAGAAATATTAAGAACTGTGGCCTTTGAGAAAAGAAAAAGACAAATAATATATAATTTGTCCTCGGCTCACGTCCGAGGAAGTTTGTTTTTCCCCGTTTGTCTTTTATTTGCAAACACTGTAATATTTTAGCATGTTCATCAAGTTTCGAATATCACTAAACTCAATTGCGAGCCCACACTCTACAAATTTCATTGTTTAAGGCTCATTGGGCCTGAGCCCACGTGTGTTTTTGGGTCCAGGCGCAATTGTGCACTTACAAGTGTCATAATTTTTCATTAATTACAATTTGAGATTTATACTTTTTTTATTAATATTAGGCATTCAGAATTACTAATACAACCAAGAGTGTCATGAAGTTAGCTTAAAAAAATGAACAAATATTACATGTTCATTTTGTAGCAAAAAAAAAAAAAAAACCAGTGTCTTTATTTTATATATATTATTTTTATTTTGAGAATCTAATTTATTTATAAGTGGATAACGCAATTTGAAAATCAACATAAGAGTGACCCTATTTTTTGTAGGGAAAAAAAAAACTCTACTTTTATTTTATATATATAATTTTTATTTTGAGAATCTAATTTATAAGTGGATAAAAAAAATTTGTTAAAAGAGGGTGGTCCTATTTTTTAAGCAATGTTTTAGTGAGAGTTGAAGTTGCATCTTTTCCCTGGATTGTCTTTAAAAAATATATATATATATATATATTGGATTGTCCTTTAGTTTTGTCTCTACTTACACATAGGGATATAGGGGCATTTTTGAACTAAAAAAATGAAGAATCCAAACAGGAGAAACTCTTTAAATAGTAGTATAAATAACACATGGTATGTTTTCATAAACTGAAATCGTGAATTAAAATCATGATTTTTGCTATTGAAAGTCTGCAACACACAAAGTGATGAAAACTCACACATCTCACACCGTGTGTCCATGCACCAACTACCAAGGGTGGCACACAGGCCTAGCGCACACGCCATGTCCAAGTGCCCAGTGGCTGAACTTTCATTTTCTCGAGGGCATCCATAAAAGTGTGTTGTTTAAAAAATAAAAATGGTGGATGTTACGGTTGTTGACGATACAAGTCATCTATACCCCTTTTTGTATTTTACTTTTCGCACTGCCAATCATAACTTATCTTTTATATAAATATATATATATATATATATATATATATATATATATTTTTTTTTTTTTTTTTCTTTTACTTTTCTTATAAAATAACTATAGTTTAAAATTTTATAAAACAAATTAGACACATGACATATCACAATTAGTGGAGCACAAAGTACATAAAAGGGCGTTTAGTTTGCTGTAATGTGCTCTTGATATGATGTACATTAAGATGATACGACATTAAGGTTTTTGGTTTATTTTATTTTTTTAACATTACCATAATATAAAATTACAAAATATATCATAGCACATTCCTAAACAATGTAATGTTATATTCTTGTATTGAGATTATATCAATGTAAGATTACAATAACATAATATTACAGTATAATGTAACATCACAACGAACCAAATAGCCCCAAATTAGAACACAAAAAGTGAAATAAAGAATTTGTATCTAGGACAAGATCACCCACCCTCATCATTTTTTTGGGAAACAACATTAATATGTGCATGGCTTTTTGTTTTTAGATAACTAGATGTGAGAAAGGGTGTGATGTTTGAACCACATGGATAAGGCATCGTATCCTCTCAACAAGAAAAATAAAAAGAAAAAGAAAGATAAGGCATCATAAAGGATATTATATAATTGCCATTGAGCGATTACCTGAACCCTTGCCTCATATTGTTATGAAATCTTAGGGTTTGTTTGTTATTATTGTTTAAATAATAGTTTTCAGTGTTTAAACTATTAGGATGTATGCCATTAAATCCTATTGTATGATGTTATTATGTATGTCGTAGTTAATGCTATTATGTATGACATTATATTATGATTGATAAAGTTGTTTTATTATTCTAAAAATAATGGTAATATGAATATTGAGACATTATCATATAGACCATGAGATGCATAGTATGTGATTTAGTCACAGAAGATATAGATCACAAGTTCTTTGTAAACTCAGAATTTTAATTCGTAATCGGTGATGAAATTGAGCATTTTATCTGCGAAGACTATAACGTATCAATTAAGATGATTTGTCTTGATCATGGAAATGAGGATTTCAAGTTGATATGTTTTCAAAGTTAAAACATATTGAACTGGACCGCTGTGAGATTTATTATTCTCTTAACGACTGTTAGGATGTGTGTCCTTAAATCCTATTATATGATATTATTATGTATGTTATAGTTAATGCTATTATGTATGACATTATATTGTGATTGATAAAATTGTTTTATTATTCTAAAAATAATGGTAACATGAATATTGAGACATTATCATATAGTCCATGAGATACATAGTATGTGATTTAGTCACAGAAGATATAGATCATAAGTTCTTTGTAAACTCAGAATTTTAGTTCGTAGTCGGTGATGAAATTGGGGCATTTAATCTGCGAAGACTATAACTTATCAACTAAGATGATTTGTCTTGATCATGGAAATGGGGATTTCTAATTGGTATGTTGATATATTTTAAGAGTCAAAACATATTGAACTGGACCGCTGTGAGATTTATTATTCTCTTAACGACTGTCAAATGAATAATAAACTCACGACTTCTATTTACATAAATTCTTAATCTTAAGAGAATAATGGACTTGATCATGAAGTGTAGGTTGTTTTGATATATCAGGAGTGAGGTCTAAAGATACGATCAAAATCTCAGTATGTTAGGCAACCACATTTAATGTTGATGGAACATATATTCTCAAGATGGTATTCATAGGGAATTCATAGTCTCTTAACGGAGATACAAAATATTCTTTTAAGATAAGTTTAATGGGTTTGGTTGTTCAGGGTGCTAGATCTAACCACTTTAGTAAGGAGTTACTACGAATAACTTAATGATCAAGTCTATATTCATGATTCATGATTAACTTAATGATGAATAACTTAAATGATTAAACTGTGTACTCAAGGAATTAAGATGTAGTAATCTACAAAATGACAGTCTATATTCATGATTTTGTATTACTACGAATATTTTATGAAGAAGTTGCATGTATTATAAAGTCTTGGAATATAATTTATAAATAAGGCTTAGAGTGCAACTATATTTATATAGTGACATTAAATATAGTAAATGATAACTTTGAACTTGTCAAGAGTTGATAGAAAAGCCTAAGGCCCATTGAAGTTAGTGTCTTATTGGTCACTTTTGGTCCCACTCCAAGCCACACACTTAAGCCCAATTAGAAAGGCCCAAAAAGCCAGCCCAATTAGATAATCAGTTAGATACAAAAGGAGAAACATACAAAAATTTTAAAAAATGAACAACACTCTTGTGAAATGGTGTATGTGTGAGTATAAGCCACTCTTTCTAATTCTCCCTTGAAAAACTAATTGAGAGATCACACTTCTTAGGTGTTAGTAGAATTAGAGTGAAGATTAAAAGTGTTCCCAAATGCTTCTGATCTTTGTTTTTGAAATTCACCACATCAAGGTATGTTCTCTTGTTCTTAAATTCTAAAACTTACATAGTACATGTTATCAATTGCAAATGAAGTAAATCCGTTATTTTTCTGTTACGTATATTTTATATGCGATACAAACATGTTTTTATCCAACATAAACAACATTACACATATTTTCATACACTTTTTCACTCACACATATTTCCAAAAAATACAAACAACATTATTAGAAATCTCTTACGGCTTAGTATCAAGAAGAGTATTTCCATTGTTATAATTGAATATCTAGAAACAAATCTACCATAAGACCAATGATACCATCAACAAATACAAATCATTTATCACCTTTTGTGTTTTACTTTATGATCCACCAATTATAATTTGTCTTGTATTCTTTTCATTTTCCTTCTAAAATAACTAAAATTTAAAATATAAAACCATAACAACCTGTATTCTGTGGGACTCCAAATTTACCATACACCCCATTAGAAAAAGACAACAGTTTACAAAATCATACTTTATTTTTACGGTTAACTTCAAATTGACAAGATTAAGTTAACGGCTCAAACTAAAAGCAATAAACCCTAGTTGTGGGGGTTTTAGCGGTCAAGCCCCTGATTCACGTCTCTTTTAGCACTTTAGTTTAAGTCATGCAAGACTTGTTAGCATTGGGGCCATAGGCTAATGAGGGAATCATGTGGCATACCTTGCTAAAAGTGGAAAATGACTTGCGCCCACAATCCTACCTTTTCATTTTTTATTTTTAAAAAAAAAAAAACCATAAAGTGGCAATAGCTTGATATAACTCTATATAATTTTTCATCAAAATTTTTTTTTCCATTCATATAAGTAATAAAATAATAACTTGTGAGTTATGACAACAATCTTAGTAACTACAAATGTAGTCTAGAATATATAAACCACTCCTATTGTATAAAATAATATTGTACATTTCCTCAAAGAATATCTAATTTTGTCAAGAGTCTTGTAGATCAATTTGCACTGCATTAACTAAGACATATAAGATTTAAATTTCTCATCCTCAACTATCGAATTAAATCAAATTAAGAAGAAGAGAAATTCTATGATGTTTAGCGGAATTTGTCCCATGAGAATATTTTTCTAGTAACCGCCATTGTCATTACGTCTCTAACTTAACCCTATTGGGATTCTAATTTCTAATTATAGTTCAGTCTGAATTTGGACAGCACACTAATCACACATCAAAACTTAAGTACTGAAAGCAAACAGAAAATAGTGCATAATGCTTCTGTAAGCAGTGTATATATATATATATATTGGAAAAAAACCGGTATTATCATCATGCATAATGTAGCACCCCGCCATGTTGATAAAAACTAAAAAGAATGAAGACAACCAGATACCATTGTTCAATAGAAGTCGGTAGATTAAATAACTAATATTTAAGAGCTAAAGTATCCGACAATCTGGCCCAAGAAAATTACGATTTAATCGAACTTCACTTATTATCATTATTTTTAATGTATCACACGGTTTATTCATCCCCTAGTCCCATATGGCCATATCTAATAAAGTTGATAGCAAGCTGGATTATCTACCCATGCCATCTCAAATATTAACAAATATAACTTAGCCACATTCATGCACAAGCTTCACACTCAAATGTCAAAAAATCATACTTTTTGCATATATGAATCTTAAGCACCAAAACAAAATATTAATGCGGTGACAGCATCAGCAAGTTCTAACGCAATTTCAAGTATCAATTGTATAGTCTGCTCTTTTTCTCTCTTTTCTAAATTCCAATACGCTTTCATATCAATCTGGGGGCAAAAGGGTGAAGGAGATCTTACAAAGGGAATAAGCGCTAAAGCAGAATCATAATTTTGCACATAGTCCAAATCTTTCCAAGCATTTTTAGGCCTTAAATCCATATTCGCTGTACAGGGAATACTAACCCAAGGATTTGCCACGTATATATGAAGATAAAGTTGCTCACCAATTCAACAATGGTTCAACTCAATTAAGTGCATCATGGTGTAGGCATTTCTTGTAGAGCTGCATGAACAGAATAATAAAGCTTCAGGCATATGGATTGATATTTGAGTATAGGGCAAAATCTGAAAACTCTACAATTAAAAAGTTCATAGAAATCCAAAATTCAGCAATCAAGAGTTGACGTAGTTAATAGCAGGTTTCAAATAATGAAGCCCTTATAATAGGTTACCAAGCATCCAAGTCCAGAACCTTATGATATTGTTTCTTAAAAAGGAGATGGTGCACAAGAACATTTTGAGGTGTAAATACACTGATGTTGAGCACTTGAGCCATGTCAAATGTCTCATTCTAATAAATTGTACACACGCGTTAAATCTATCAATTTTGAAAAAGCAATTATGCATTGATATTGACCTGCAGTGTTAATGGAAAACTGCTATTAAAAATTTGAACCAAGATATTTGCAGGGAAGTATTGTGATAACACTAGCCCAAAGCAGTTGGCTATAAAATTATAGGCCTAGAGACAGCCAAATTGGTGTAAAATTAACATACAAATCCTAACCATAGGATTAAAAATAAAAGAATCAAAGAATATATGGAAGAGAAAGAAATGACCAACCATCAACACAAGAGAAGCAAATTAGAAAAAACTCATTTGCACAAAAATGTATTCATCAACACAGCACCATAACAAAAACAAACTATTTAGAACATGCTTTATAAATAGTTTCAATGGTTTAACATGTACATATAGGAAATTTCCTATAGAAGGATCAGACAAGGGACCTTAGAACAAAATGCTCACCTAAAATAGTTGAAAATAAACCACAACTTGTAGCAACCAGAATTAAATATGGATGGAGATCAAGAAGAACAGGGAGGGTCTGACACATCAGAAATTATAAGATCCTAGAAATTGACCGAAATCAATCAGTTCAATAGTAAAATCACAAAATTTATCATCTTACTGACCTGATTCTCAAACAATCTACTTTATTCTCTTTCCTCGTTAAAGTTCATCTCTGAATATCTGTTTGAAAGATTAAAAAAATAATAATAAGGCACACTGTAACAAATGTCTGCTTGCTCAGGCACACTTGAACAGATACAGAGTCAACTTGCCTCCGAGGTTTGAAGTGTCGCTTAGAAGGTTCATCACTCAAATTTTCTGCAGTTAAACTTTTTGATATCATCCAAGAGAAGACAAGGGTGGAGAAATCCAAGAAGCATTTTTCTGCATGACCGAAAGAAAAGCATAGCAAAACTAACCACTTCTATCTGGATGCCTATTGCCCTCACTTCGTTTGTTTGTGCCTTCTATATTTCTGCACAAAATATTAACAGCTCAGCTTCTATTTCAAATATAAATAACATATTCTCAAAAGAAGTTTATGTAGTTCAGTTAGATGGGGAAGGGTGCTTCAGAAGAATAAGGTACTCCCAATATCGCCAAAATGAAAACAGCAGATCATTAAATTGTATTGAAGACATGCAATGCAACAGTTAGGTTAAAAAGAATCCAGTAGCAAATAAACTCCAAATTCAAAACTGTCATATTTGAAGATGCAAAAATGCTTATCTTTAGCACATCATGTTGCATAAACAAAAAAAGATGTTTTATGTTTACAAACATGACAACAGTAATGCCTAATTTCAATGCAAACAATTATGCCCATGTTTTAGATAGAAAGAATATTTTTTATATCAATCACACATGAAAAA
This sequence comes from Castanea sativa, assembly GCF_040712315.1. Taxonomy (NCBI): domain Eukaryota; kingdom Viridiplantae; phylum Streptophyta; class Magnoliopsida; order Fagales; family Fagaceae; genus Castanea; species Castanea sativa. The sequence goes on along the minus strand of NC_134013.1, from coordinate 74,881,234 downwards.
ACAGCGACATTTTTTTTTATTAATTGCACAAATCCTTGTCCAAAAACCCTTTTCATTTTTAGAATGAAAACAACAATCCAAACAGCAATACTTTAAGCAGTTTTTTTGTCCTGTCCTAGATGAATATTACTTAATCCAAATTTATTACCTCATTGACTTTAATTATTCAAGCCTTCAACAACATATTTCTCATTGTGCAAATCCATGATTGCAATCAAATTGATTCAACAATGGATATATTTTGATAGTACAGATAAGTAACACGAGAACAGGTGAATCTTCAATAACAATTCAATGAGTTTCAAGCAAGAGAGAAAGAGGTTATGTGCTCGTGTGTGGATATTATGTTACAATTTTAATCTATATATTTAAAATTTAAATTCTCAGATACACGAAAGCCTGCAATGCTACTGACCTATAGACACCAACAGAAGACGATTGCCCTGGAAAATGAGCCACGTAACCATCATCAAGAGTAACATGGGGAGAATGATATGCAGCACCGATAGTTCCAGCAGAACCTGTGAGGACTGGTAACCTGGAGAGAACACCCTCAATTCTTAGGATGCTTATACTACCATGGAAAATCCAAATAATGAACATATTAAGGTAAAATACCAAAAATCAAAAAAATTATTTTGCAACTTTTTGTTCAACTCAACAAAGCTTTATAATAATTTGAAATCAACTCAGGGATCTAATTTCAAGTCTCAACAAGCTATATTTGCACATAGAATTTTCAATGACATTGATGTGGTGCTACTCTGTTAAAATGAATCAAGTTTCAAATTTTCAACTAGTTTTATCTGCAATATAAAGTTTTAGAAACATATACTATGAGCATTTTTTTCCAAGTATTAACCATATTAACTGCAGAGAAAAAAATAAATGACTTAGGCACTACCAAGTAAGATGATCAACAGCAATTTAAAAACCATGGAAGATTACTCACCATTTTTCATTATGCTATAGTATCTTTATTAGATTTATCAAAGTTTTCCCTCCTAAACTTAATTATATTTCTGATTTGCCAACCTGTTTTCTTAATTCAAAGAATCTGTCATACAATAGATGAAATGAAACATATGGACAACAATTCATTCTGCAAAAAATTATTCTTAGTCCTTAGCTAAATTCCCTTTTCTTGAGCATTTCAGAATGCTTGACAGAGATATCTCACACTGTATTGCAACATTTTTGAAACTCTCTTTGATAACAGAAGGTAACATTTGAAGCACAATATCTTAAAAATCAAATCCTACAAAGGTAATTCAATTTTTTTTCTTTTTCAAATCTTGAAATAATGTATAAACTCAAATCAGCGAGTAATCAAAGCAAGACTCATTGTTTTGTTATCTTATAAGAGGGGCTGTTCACCAAGTCACACCCACCATCATCACATGCAAATTATTGCTGGAATAACTGGGAATGGCTTTCTTATAATTTTATATCAAGAAGTATAATTAATAACAGAACTTCTGAATGATTATTGCTCAGTCAACAAAAACCCCAAATTCAACAAATTAGTTATTCAAAGGTCCACCTTCCAAGGGCCTCAACATGTTTGAGGCAACAACAAAGAAACTCTTGAGGAATCACATTTGTAATAAGATAATAAACATACCATGTAATCTCAGAATTTCCAAATCCAACTTGGGATTGACCAACATATCCAGGGAAAGCCATACAAACAGCAGGATCACCAAGACCACCATGATGCAGACCCCCAAATTGCAGACCTGCATTTCCAAACAGTATAACTCAGAATATGAAAATCCATGATAACTATTAACTACTACAGAAACGTTGCCACTATCCAATGGTAGCTATATACACAGAGGCAACTCTCTCTCTCTCCCTGCACAACTGCACCTACGAAGGAGTGTGCTGCCCACTACTGACAATGAAATAAATAAATAAATAAATAAATATATATATATATATATATTTACAGTTAAATGATTATATCAGAATACCAGGCAGGTACCAACCAAAGTTTTACCAGTAGTAGAATACAATAAGGCTCCATGACAATACTAACTCTTATGGCTGCAACTATGATAAGAAGACTCAACACCTCTCCTTTTGCAAGGAGGGCAGGAAACAGAAAAAAGAAAGAACAACAAAAGTGATATACCAGGCAGAAGTGATGGATTGGCAGCATTGTTATGATGAGCAATAGTTCCATCATATTGAAAGGAACCTCTTTTGCTTGCTTGAACTGCACTGCTTTCTTTTCCAACCAACGCAACTTTTGTTTTACTTGATTTTGGTAGAGAATCCAACATTACTGGTTTAGATGAATATGGTGACCAAGACTCAGATGATTGTTGAGATCTATTTCCAGGATGCAACTGCTGAGTATAAAGTTGTACAGGAGGTTGAACTGTGCTTTCAGTGGACCTTTGTTGAACAACAAGGGGCTGTGCTCGCAGATGATCTCTATTAACTTGATTAGAAGATGGGTTTGACTGATGAGAATTCTTTTTTGAGAGAGAGAAACTGCTTCTCTGACCCTTCAGCTGGGGAGATTCAACCATATATTTTGCGCAGGCCGTTGGAGACTGCAAATGCAGATTGGTCAAATAATTCTCCACAACTGTCTGAGAGGAATCCTCTATGGAAAGCTTATCCCAGTCAAAAGAATCAGCTAAAGTTTTCCCTTGCAGAAATGTATTGGAACATTTAGTTTCATCCTGTGGCACAAAAGTTGGATGATGTCTATTGGTTCTTCCATGTTGTGCATTTATTTTCTGTTTCAAAGACTCCTCACGACTAGAAGAACTCACAATGGTAAACAAAAGAGAAGCAGAACCCAAAGATGATGCAGAAATAAGATTCTTTGAGGCAAGTGAATCAGCCTGAATATTTGAAGGCTGTGAAAACATTCTGGCTGAATTCGTAACAGAAGTACTTCCTCTGAACTTTCCAGATCTAAAAGATTGAAATTAACAAAAATTAGATTTAACAATAACTTTCAGTGAAAGGAGGATTTTGAATTTAAATTTATTTACTTCAAAATTTCAATTTACCTTTCATACTTTGTTGGAGGGACTACATCACTGCTCTTCATTAAAGGTTTAGACCTTATAGCCCCTCTTCCCCCAACAATTCCTATATAGTTTCTCCACAAATCAGGTCTATACCTAACAGGCCCCCTCCCCCTTACAATTCTTAATGAATCATCTTGATTTACAAAGTTATCATGGGGTCTAGACTGGTTAGCTCTTATGTACCCACGGCCTTTGCCTTGATCCTTTATGTGTCCTTGCTGATGACCTTTAGGAATCCAACTACCCTGAAAATATTGTAGAGGAGGTATCATCGCGGCATCTTCATAAGTGTAACTAATTTAGTGAACAACACAAATTTAATGTGTGTGTGCGTGTTAATATCCCAAACCCAGATTGTATAGAATCAGGATTGAAAAAAAATAAAAAATAAATAAAAAATCATTCAACATGAAGTTCCTTAACGCGCGTTTCTGGCAGAGTCATCTGTTCAAACTTGTCGTGCTTCCACTGCCGTTCAACTTGAGGCTTCCACAAGTCCACCCTACCAGGAGTACTCCTGAATCAAACAAAACTATGTTTCAACCATATATTGAACAAGGAAGCGAAAAAAGAAAAAAAAAATTTGGGGTAGGGGGGGGGGTGTGTTGAGATAATTAGAAAAGAAAAATGTGAGATATGGAGACAAATCATGTGCATTCCTGCATCTCATACAATATCTGATGTGTCTACCTCTGTATTTTATAGAATGATTCCTATTATTCTTATTGCAGTCAACATTTACAACCAAATAAGTTACAAAACTCGAACATTGTATGGGGAAAAAATAAAACAAATGTGCTTATCTCATTGTTCAAGGAATACAGGATTAAAAAATACATCAGTAAAAGAGGCATACATGTCAAAGCAATGCCAAAGGCACAACCTTATTAACCATTAAGTTTAACAGGTCACTTCACATAAAAGCAGATCATCTTACTCCAAAAAATCCACATGGCCGCCTTTAAAAATTTCCAAAATCATATTCGATGAGAGAAAACTCAGGGCCAACAACATCGTAAATTTCATCAACTTAAGAAAGTGAGGCGGAACGTATAAACAAATGACAAAAAAATTGCACTGCAACTGAATATAAGTAGTGCTCCAGCCTTTGGCCAGACTATTCCACTCCCAGCTAAGACACCTGAAAACTCCATGGACTGATAGTGTGGTGGATGAAACTTGGGACCTCCGGATTGACAAACCCCAAGTCTTTCGAGTCCACCACCCACGTGTCCTCAAAGGAACAGGCTGTCGCGTCCATTAACTTAAGTGAACACATTATTATATCACAATTACTTAATTAGACGCATTAACTGCTTTCTCATCAGTGCAATCAGCAATCCCTTGTATCACAACACTATATGTATGCATATAATTTGGAAATTAGGAAGGAAAAAAAAACTCCAAATTACCAATAATGATAAAATTTATAATTACTTGTAAGGCTGTAACGATTCCAATACCTTCAAATAGAGTGTTCAAAAGTCTAAGTCTAAACCCTACTACAACCACCACCACCACCAACAACAACAACTCTGTATCAACCAGAGTAAAAGTAGAAGATCCAAATAATGAAATAACACTAACATAAAATTACATGCACAAATATTCATAATATTCGAAGTAAAGATTACTTGGAGTACCAATGGTGGCCACGGCGTTTGCTTCTAAACCTATCGTCGTGCATGTAAAACTTTCCCACTCTCGGAACATCAAGAACCTCCTCTCTTTCCTGGTTCACAACCACCACCTCCGAAACCCTATCTTCACCTCCATCACCAACACTACCTTGCGCTTCACGCTCCTCCACCTCAACTTCTTCCATTTCTTCTCCAACCTCGTCTCCATAAGACTCTTGGTCATAGTACTCTGGAGCTCCATCAAGACCGTCCGATTCGTCTTCGCCGCCACTCCTAACCACCCGAAACCTCTCTATACCTTCCTTCTCGCTCTCATCTTCGTCACTCGCTTCTCTTCTCCGCGCTGCCCACTGCAACGCCGCCTCCGAATCGCTCTCGTACTCTGCTTCCTCTTCTTCTTGCACTTTCTTTTCTTCCATATCCGCCATTGATTCCTATTTCTAAATTCCAAGTCTCTAATCAAACCCTAAAAAATTCCAAGAATCCATTTCCAAAACACACAGTATTTAGTTTTCCCTCGCTTCTTAGTTAAAGCAATTTTTGAATTTCCACGAGTTTTTAGAGCAGACGCAGAGAGGTTGGTTAAAGCTCACTAAAGAGTGAGTTTTTTTGTGTTTTTCTTGTTTGGTTCTTGATTTGCTGTTACTGTGCAGAGCTTGTTTACGAAGGAAGCGAAGGGCGCGAGAGTTTCAGTATTTTATTTTTGTCTGTTGCTGACCGGAGAGAAATGAATCTCTGCTGCGCCGTATAAATGTACAATGAGTTCGGTTTTGGCAACAACTAAAAAAGTGCTTGCCAGCTCAGCGTTTACGAGGAGATTCTAGGCCCATCAAAATCTTAATGGGTCCCATACTCCCATTTGTTTTTATTTTGCCGTACGCCCAATTGTACGTACAGTTTTTTTTTTTTTTTTTTAATCAACAATATTGGGTATTACGTGTATACGGGGGATTTGGGCCAAACAAGTGGAGAGGGGAGAGAGTCCGCTGGCCCGGAAGTTGCAACAATACTGCGAAGTCTGTAATTATAGGGCAGTTGAGTAGTGTAACTAAAATAATAGTTTTTAGTGTTTAAATATTACACGTATTTTTATATATTTTTTTATTTATACGTATTTTTAACAAATACAAACAGCGTTATTTGAACAACATTACCAAACAGGCTCTATATTTCATCTAGAGTTGTCCAACCATCAGCCCGTGAGCCGAACCGTAGTTCAACCTATCCAACTAATGGCGGATGGTGGTGGGTCTTTGCCGAGAAAAATCCAACAATCATGGATTGAGTGGCGGTTCTCATTATGTGAAACCAACTCCAACAAATCCAATTGAAAACCACTATTAAACATAGTTCATCATGCTCCGTCGATATATTGGTTTCTTTGATAGATGTGACGAGATTTTAGCCTAATCCAATAAAATCTTGATCAATTCTTGCAAGATCTTGACCAAAGACAGCAAGATCCATCAAATCTCCACTAGAAGTAGCCATAATCAATGACATCTCAACAAGATCCGATGGTTTTGACCGATCCACCTTATGGAATAACAAAGACATGGAAATCAAAGACCTATATACCCATGGTTGGCAACAGGTGGCGTGATTCCAAACCCAATTTTGTTTGATTGAATGGTAATTTCACCCTCAATTGACTTGAATCAACTCATATACACCCCTAATTTCCCCATTAAGTTTTTTTTTTTTTTTTGGGTATAGTATTGTACAAACTATTAAGGTATTATATCATTTAAATTTTAAAATGATGTGAGATTAAATGAAATTTTAAAATTAATAAAAGTTAATTTGAATTATAAAACAAATCAATTGTAAATATACAATCATGTTTCAACTATAATAATGTTTGGTTCACGTATGTTACATGTTATACGTTGGAAAACGTAATGGGGACAAATAGGTTACTATCATTTCATGGTGCTCCTTTAATTTGTTAAGTAAGCAAATACTAAGAATCTTACATTCACGTATTATAACATTAGTGTCTGTTTGGATATCATGCATTTTTCAGTATTTTATTTGCATAGTATTTATCTAAATATCTAATTTTTGACAACTCTTATCTTAAATGTATAACAACAATTTTTTTTTTTTTAAGGTTAGATTATTTATTTAAAAATTTTAGGTAAAAAAGCAAAACACAAGTTTAGTCTTTACCCAAAAGGGCAAAGTATTCCATTTCTTTGCCTCAGGTTAAGGGATGGAGAGACGATATAGTATCTTCAATTCTGTTTATAAAAACTTCTCTCATTGGAAAGTAAAAGAAACTAACTCATGTTTCCTCGCATTAAATTCAAACCTCTCAGATTTTTGCTTCAAATTGTAGTAGGGGATTTAGTTTTCTTTGCTCTTCTCACTATCCTTCTTCCCTTCCCCTTCATTTTTTTTTCCTTATTATCTTCCCCTATTTTCCATTTTTCCCTTTATGTTTCTGCCCAATATTAATTTCTTATTCTAATCCAACATGGACGCTTCTATGGAGGAATTATGGAAAAAATTTCACCTATCTAATGAAGAAAAAGGTGTTATTGGCTGTTAGTTCTCATGAAGTGGCTCTATTCAAACAACAAGCTAGTTGAGTCTCTTGTTCAAATTACAAACCAACAAAGATTTCAATCAGTAGGCTTTTAAATCTACTCTTCAACAACTTTGGTGTTGATCTCATGGTGTGACCATCAAAGAAGTTTGGGAATAATTTATTTCTAGTTATCTTCGTCAAGGAGGAGAACATTATTGAAGTTCAAGATAAAAGCCCCTGGTCTTTTGATAAAATACTTATTTTATTGAAGTGTTTCAATGGTGATCTCAACCCTAATAATGTTACCTTTCAACGCTCTTTTTTTTGGATTCACGTTTTCAATGTTCCTATCAAAAGTATAAACAAAACTATTGGTACCCATATAGCTAATGAGATTGGTAATCCTCTTATGGTTGATGCTCCTAAGAGCGGTTTAGTTTGGAGTCCCTTTCTTCGGATTAGGGTGGACATTGACATTATAAAACCTCTAATGAGAGGTAAAATGGTACATATTGCAAATGTAGAAGAATGTTGGTTTTCTTCAAATATGAAAAATTAAATATCTTTTGCTATTGATGTGGTATACTCAGCCATCAAGATTGTGAATGTCGAAAAATAAAAATATATATATATATATATATATTTTTTTTTTACAATTGATAATGATTTTCAATTGGTCCATGGCTTCGTGCTATGGCTCAAAATTTTGGTCAAAAAAAGAGCAATTTAAGTCCATCTAGAGAAAGATAGGAAGATGATGTTGAAGTTCATTGTCTCCGAGGAAGAAGCGGGTGATTCATCTCAAACTTGTTACCCACTAGAAGCTCCTCCTCTAGCCATAATATTATCCCACCAAAATCCAATTTATCTGGTAATTCTATCATTTCTTCAAATTCAAAAGCCCATCTATTGGATAATATTTTCATAGCCATTTTGAATTCTCTTAATGACCCTTTTGTGACCTTACCTGATAAGTCCAAACTGTCTATTGATAAAGTGTTTTAAAATTAGCTATAGTAGTGACAGAATGAGAGAAGTCTCAGTGTTTGATGTTTACCCAACAATTAACAGATGAAACAACTATTTCAGAAATTCCTCTCGTAAATAATGCATCTTGTGACTTCTGTGATTAGGATAAGTTGAAGGTACTTGAAGGAAATTTAATTTATGATTTAGATATGGATAAGCAGAAGGTTGTTAAGGGGGATTTAAATTTTGATATAGAGTTGGAGACTATTCCAAATATCTCAGTGGGTTTCTCAGGCCATACTAAATATTCATTTCGATCTTGGAAACGTCTTGTACATAAATCCAACAATCCTTCTACTCTGGAAATCTCCAAGACTATATTTTCTCCCACTAAATTTTCCTCTAAGGCTGTTGATAGTATCTTTTTACCATTGGAAATTCCAACTCATAAGAAACAAGCAATTGATAAAGAAAATCTGTTACTTTCTCATTCCACTTATAGGGTTCTTCTTTAGCCCCATCCCCCAACATGAAAATATTAGCCTTAGTTGCCGAGGGCTTGGGATCCTAGAAGCAATATTCATTGTTTAGAGAGTAAAGAAGGTCCCAAAGTCCTCTTTCTTTTTGAAACTTGGTTTGATATTGATGGTTTTGCAAATTTGGGTTTGACAAAAGGATTGCAATCTTACATGTTCAAGTGAAGAAGGAATTGAATCCCCTTTGCATTGATGCTTTTGTGTTGTGGGTGACTTTTCAATTTTGTCTAAGCACTTGTTTCTCTAACGCTCTTTGTTTCGATGTAAAATATTTTCAAATGTAAAATATTTTACATGTAAACATTTTCAGGAAATAATTTTCAAGTGTTTGGATTGAGCTCAATACTAGAAAATGCAAATACAAACCAACAACCACCAACCACCATAAACCCAATCACCACAGTCATCACCAGCCACCTAAATCACAACCAGAGAGAAAGAATCAACAAAAGCCAGCCAGTCACCGCAGCCCACTTAGCCACCACTACCCACAAACCCAACCAGTCCGCACTGCAACCCCCAAGCCATCCCAAAACCCCAGATCGTGAAGGAACGAAAAACCCAGATCGGCGATTCTAGATCAGAGATCTTAGCAGCTGTGTTTCTAGATTTGAAACTGGATCCAAGCAACGAGCAACAGAGCGGCAGTGATAGCGACCTCGGGCCTCTCGTGGCGACCTCTTCGACGACAAAACAAGTCGAGATTTGATGGTGGTGCCACCAGAATGGAGGCAAAGAGCAGCAAAGGGTGCTTATTGAGTGGAGAGGAGTGGCGTGCTGGTGCTGGTTTGGGCAAGTGTGAGAGTGGATCGGTAAAGTAGGAGAAAGAGGGATAAAGCGTCAGGTGTGAGGCTGTGCGATTTTTGTAAAATGTTTTACACTTGTTTTTTTTGTAAAATATTTTACAAGTTTTTAAGCGCAAATTTTAGTCAAAGGAAAATATTTTACAACTTTGACTATATTTTACATGCAATCAAACACTTGAAAATAGGAAAATATTTTACGAAAAATATTTTACATCGAAACAAACAGAGCGTAAAAACACTGTTAAAAGTAATTTTGCTGAGCTTGTTGATTTTCTGGATTTTGATAGAATTTGTTCTTTTGAAGTAGTTTGGATTCTTGAAGACGTTAAACTTATTTGTGATAGTTTTGATTTTATTTCTTTTATTAGTATACCTTTACGATAAAATCATGTTACTCTAACTTTAGCTAGTGTTGCAAAAGATAAAAAGGAGGTTATTATTTGGTTAGAAAAATCTCTATTTTTTCTCTTTCTCATTGTACAATGTAATTCTATATAAATAAAGTTTATTATCGTTTATGCGGGAAAAAAATAGGTTTAGGGATAGAGTGGCTCTTACAAAACCACCAAAAAGAAGTAGAAGAAGAAGGGTTAAGGGATACAAAAGGGTTTGATTCTTCTTCTTTTTTTGTGGTGATTTGGTTGTGTTTTCTTTCTTGATCTCAAATTCTCAATTAATTATGTCTATCCATGCAAAAAATACTAGAGTGTTCCATTAATTATATTCAAATGAAAATGTTCTAGCTACAAGTGCTTTTATTATAAAGAAAATTACAAAATACGATAATAGTTAATTCAAAAACATATTTTTTTTTCTAATTTTAAGTTTAATTATGCAGTTAAAACTTGTGGTATCCTAATATTAACTAATTTTCCAAATGTTTAAAATAAATTTTAAATCAATAAAATAAATAAAACATATCAACAACAAAAATAGATAAGTCTCTAATTACTAGTCCCATGTTAGGACTAAGTATCCGTTCGAGACCTGCTTATTTTGCTGAAACTGAAAATTTTTTGCTGAAAGTACTGTAGATAAAAGTAAAAATTAGTTGAAATTATACGGTGAGACTCATAAATAGTACCAAAAAGTGAAGTAGGACCCCATAAATAGTAACAAAAATAAACTGAATAATAAAATAAGTTAGCAAAAATAATCCATACTAAACACACACTAAATAAATAAAAAAACTAAAATGCACTTTTTTAACTTTGATTTGAGTACTTCACAATTGTATAACCATTATTTTTCTTGAATATAAATATAAATTGACTTTTTGGTCTCTTTTGAGTTAATAACACGACTCTTGTCCAGTACTTTTGTACAGTGAACTAAATACCATGGTTTTAAAAACCGAACCGGGCATCAAACAGTTTTTTTTTTTTAATTTATGGTTCAACTCCGATTTTTAACTAGTTTTGGGTGTTTTAACCGGATTGGACTAGCATCCAGTTCCCAGTTGAACCTACTAGACCAGCCAATCTGGTTCGATTTTTAAAACTATGCTAAATACAGAGTCAACACATGGCCATTTTTTAACACATGTCATGCGCATGTTACTTTTAAATTTGAATGCACGAAGTTGTAAGACCATGTATGGAGGCAAATAAGTGCCCAATGCCGGAAGGTTGGGGAAGTTGGTGACTTGATGACGTGTGTCTTGATGTATGTAAATTCTTTAATATGAAAAAAAAAAAATTCAAATAATTCTCTCTAATGGGACAAAATATCTTTCCTTCTCATCTTAAATGATTTATTATTTTTAGTTTCTAAATGAATGCCGGTATGTTGCTCTGAACATTGTACCAATCCCTTGAATCATGTACCACTGGGTATCAATATCATCACTCTGAGAACAATGTGCTCTTTCTAGCCTATCAACCCCATGTGGCCTATCTCCCCAATAAATGTGCAGATCAAATCAGAATTAAAAAAAAAGAAAAAGATTTTAATTGCACAATCGTAATATTAAAATAGAAAAAATATTTCTAATCAATTCTGAGCATAAAAGAAACCATAAATTAAAATATAAAAAATCCAATATGAATTAATATAACATAATAAAGACAAAAACTAATGACTTCTGTTGAATTGGAACTTTATATATAGATACTAAACATGGATACATCGAACGCATCTTTTAAAAAAATAATAATGAAATTGAACACATCTTTTAAAAAAAAAATAATGAAATTGAACACATCTTAAGCTTTAAAGGCGAGAACATAAAATATATTTTGAAAAAAAACTAGCAAGAACAAAAAGGAATGTATATACATATTAGTGGTTGGGAACCATTAGAATTTAGAAGACCATAGCTAATAGCCAGCTGTTTTACTACGTACAAGACAGCTTTAGTTTTCCTTGTCGGTGATTGAAGCCAGTTCAGAAACTCGGAATTAAAGAATGACCAGTAGTTTAACTAAGCTGACCTTTTACATTCACATCAGGTGTCCCTGATAGTGATCTTAACAGTCATTTATACATTAATGTGTGTTTAATTAATTTGGGAGTTTATGGAGGCTGGGTACGTAGAACTAGAATCTCCAATCTTGTGCTCCATTATTATAGTTTTGAAATACTACAACTTGGGGGCTTGGGGCCTTAGATTTGAAATATTGTTGTTGTTTTCTTTAAATAAAAGTTATGAAGAAATACTGTTGTTTCTAAGGAATAAGGATCAAGTCAAGCAGAAACTAAAATTAAAAAAAAAAAAGATATTAGGTCTAGAATTTATATATTGAGTGATTAGATTAAGTAATTGTGTGATGCAAGATAGGCCAGATTTTTAATGAAATATGTGTAAAGGTTAGATTGATAAGCATGAAAACATTGACGTGCTTATAATTTATAAAAACCTTCTGATTAGTCCGTGGTGGTCAAATGTAAATTCAACATTTTTTTTTGCTGAATAAATTTAAGTTTAAATTCAACATTTCATTAAGAAAATTCGCCCTATGCATGATTACGTGTATCCTTTAACAAGTGATTACAGATTACTAGTCAACTTTCAAGTTGGGCATGGTGGCTTTTCAAATAAATTTACGGTCACCTACTGTCATGGTCATATATATGGTCGGTCTCAGAGCGTCCCTACTGTAATTATATGGATTCTGTCCGTTTCAAACTTAAATTATATGGATTCAAGTTGGCTGGTTTTTTTTTCTTTTCTTTTTATAACATTTTTCTTCTTAAATTGTTAATGCCAAAACTTTGTTTATTAGCAAAAAATAGATATGTAACTCTTATTTTATTTTGTGTCAATAATTTAGCTAGGTTTTTTGCTAAAATTATAATAAAGGATTCTTATATTTCAAAAAAAAAAAATGAAGTTTTAAAAAATCACGCTTATCTAGGCCTTTTTTTCAATATAATGATTAGAGTCTGTCTTTTTGTCTTTTCTTTTTTTCCTTTTTTTCCAATGTGGCAAAAGCTAGGTAGCATAGATGTCACGTGGACAATGGATGTTGGTTTGGTATTCCTATCAAACAAATTCATTACAAAAAAAAAAAAAAAAAGTTCCCATCAAACAAAAATAAGGAGGTAATTAATGAATTAATGATGGAACTACGAATATTGACAAGCAGTATCTACTAGTATCTAGAATTAGCAAAAAAAAGTCTACTAGTATCTAGAAGCATTCCCGTATTATTACCTTAAAGGTACGGAGAAGGCAAGCCATCTAAAGAAGAATTTTCATGGCGACAAGAAAAAGAATTTGACTACCATTTTCAGTCAAAAAAGAAGAAGAAGTCGAAGAAGAAGAAGAATTTTCATGGCAACAAGAATATTGTCAATAAAAGAATTTGACGACTAAAGGGTGAGATGGATCACATGTTTAATTAAATTCTTTCAAAACGTGGACCGAAGAGAACAATAACAAAATTGTTGCAAGTACTTTCTATTTATTCAGCCTACAAATAACTAAGTACATTATATTTATTGTTATGAAATGATAAACGCAAAACCATGAGTTGATAGGAATTAGGGGATTTTACGTTACCTCAAGTTTAATGTTTTACCTTCTCAAAAAAAAAAGTTTAATGTTTTAAGTTAAACCAGGAAGATGCTGATATTTCATAGAGTCTAAAGTAAATACTAAATAAAATAATGTAGTAAGATCTTTTTTTTTTTCATTTAGTTCGTGAAATGGAAATGGACCATTTTCCATTAAGACTTAATTTTTTTGGTAAATCTAATAATATATAATGTCACAATATTATAATAATAATTGAAGGGGTGTAAACTAACAATTTCATGAAAATTAAACATTCATGATGAAATGCACCACGTTTAATTGCTTTGAAACGGCAATGACCTGTAAAGCACAATCAATTTACTCTCTAAGAGGGGGGAAAAGCCAAAAAGGCACAATAGTGAAATGGAAGAATAAATCTTATCTTAGGTATTTCTGAAGCACGTAGAATAGTATTCTCTCTTCTCATATTTATGGTGGGATCGCTCATTAAATTCATGGTGAAGTCCGCCATAAATATGAGAGAAGTGAGCACCATTTATTCATGCTCCAGGAGTATCTATGAAATTCCTGAAATGGAGAGTGTTTAGAAATCAATTTGCAATAGACATAAAAAGAAAACAAAAGTCTTAAGGAACCTCTTTATTCACATTTTTAAAGGAATGTACATCCTCTCAAAAGTTAAATTTGATAGTTATTTAGATGCCAAGGATTAAGATTCTCTAGAATTTGTAGGGAAACTTCATTATGGAGTTCCATATATGTCCATCAATTTTGAAATAAGTGGATTGGATTCTACCCATCATCCGTATTTACAAAACGATTAATTATTATCATTTTGGTAATTGTTAAATTATTAATGATATGATTTTTTTTTTTTTTTTGTTTTTGGTTGAGAAGGAGATGTGATAAAATCTAATCCTCACTGGATGGATAAGATTTAATAACTCCATGATAGAGTTACCTTTTATTTAATGTCTGTTTGGCTAACTTATTTTACTATTCAAATTATTTTTGGTATTATTTATGGGCCTCACTACATTTTTTAGTACTATTCATGGGTCTCATTGTACTATTTCAATTAACATTTACCTTTATTTACAACACTTTCAATAAAAATTTTTCAGTTTCAGCAAAATAAGTGGATCCTAAACATACCCTTAAAGAATCATAATGTTATGTGCATGGATAGATATTTGGAGTTTTGGACCATCTCTAATTATTTGCATTGAATATGAAAATGTTTGAGAATTATTATTATTATTATTGTGGGGACCTGAGGAACAAAGATTAGATGCACCGCTGTAGCCTTCAGTTGTTCCTCATGAAGAAGCATCCAAAGCCCAATGAGTGAGGTTGCTCGAAGAGAGAATGGGAAGTGTTAGAGCATCCTTGAGGAGTATAAGAGGTGAAAGTGGGTGCCTTAGGGGCTAAGCAAGATATTTGTGGGAAGTTTATTGTAAAATCTCACCTACTCCTCCGCATTAAATGATTGACAATAACTTTATCAGCTGCATTAAATTATTATTTAAAAAAATTTATAAAGCACAATCCTACGGAGAGTATATTCGAAGTTAAATATATTTATGGTCGAAAAGTTGCACGAAAAAAGGTAAGAAATTCAATCAAATAACATAGCTGCAAAGCTATAGATTTTAGTTATTTTTAGGGAATAGATTTTAGTTATTATGACATAACACTTTGCTGATGCCCATTTTTTACAAAGGACCATGGTGCCATCTACTTTTATCTAGCCAATATATGAGAGGTAGGCCACAGTTCAAGGTTTTCAGAGAGTGTGGTTTGGCGGTGGGGAGAAAGAGGGGGTCTATTCTCTAAGAGATATCCTGCTTGGATGACATCTCACCCAAAAGAGGTAAGTGTGGGTTGAGACCACTTGATGCATGTCATAAGGGTAAGTAATGGAAATGTTTAATCCTTATTTAGATGAAGGAGGTGAAAAATAGAAAGAGGTAAGAAACAAGACAAGCAATTTTGTTTGGGAATTGAGAGTGGTGAGACTAATATATTTAGAGTAATGGTAGTGACTGAACAGCTGGCAGGCCAATAGGCAGTCTTGGAAGGACACCCACAAGAAGCTAAAAGCAGTTGAGAGATAAAAATGACAAATCTTGCCACAACAGATGGTATAAAAGGGGGTAGCTGTGAACAATGCAAGGGGGAACATGACACGAAAGGAAGAAGAGGCAGAAAAAGAAAGAATAGAGAGAAAAGAAAAGAATATACAAATTAATCAGAGAATAAGTGGTAAGAATAGAGGCATGCATCAATAGACTACATTTTTCTCTCCCTCTTGATAGATCCATTCTCTAAGAGATTGAGGACTGAAGCTTAAACTATTTAGGTCATTTTTCCAAAGTGCGTAACTTTTATGACAGAAGCCTTCCTTAAGGTTACTCACATTGAGGATTGGTTTACTTCTTGGACTCACATCTGCTAAGAAGCTAAGCCTACTTTTCTGGTAGACAAGTTTTTCTTTTATATATGCTTGTTGGGTGATTAGTTTATCGTTTAGTTATTAACTGTCTGCTGTAGCGTTATTTCCATTTATTGTATTATTCTGCCATAACTTTATTAAGCTACCTTCCTTTATTTTGACATTAGTATCATTTGTTTCATATTATAGTTTTTCTGTCTCACTGTATTCATGCTATAGCATTTGTAACAGTTGTTCCTGTTGTGGACACGCCATACACTCAGCCCATAATGCCTCTGCTAGAATGCGTCTATATTGGGACAGCTCGACTCGTGCACAAGCTGGCCTGAAGTGTATCTTATTTAGGCCAGTCCTAACTCTCTTACCTTAGACCCATAAGCCTTAGTATAGCAAGAGGGATCAAAGCCCAACAATACAAAAAAAACCCACCACACACTTATTACAATTTTGTTTATGTTTCTTATTCTTCAATGAATCTTTTTTTTTTTAACCTTCGTACTTGTATATCTCATAAACATTAAATGGGAAAAAAAATCGTATGATACTAATAATTGAATGCAAAACATGGGCCTGTTTGGTATGAGGTTTTTTTTAAACATGGGCCTGTTTGTTTTTGAAGCCTCCCATTTTTAGATTTTGTGTTTGGTTAGTGTTTTCGAAATGCGCTTGTTAGAAAATTATTTCCAAAATACAATGTTTAAAAATTATGTATTTTGAAAACACTCAAGTGACGTTTGGTTTAGGGGAATCTACATTATCTCGAGCATCCAAATTTTAGGAATGTAATATCTTGCAATCTAGATGCCTCAGAATGTAACTATTTCTATATTTGGTTTATTTCTATAAATCTCAAAAGAATTATTTTTTCTCACATTATAATTAGATTTATAAACCCAATATCAAATATTTATTTATTTATTTTATCTCCCTCCAAATAAATAATGACAAACAAAATATATACTAAATTATGACAAATTCATAAAAACTATAGTTGAACATTTTAAAATGACATGTATAATATAAAAAATAGCTATTTAAATTCCCATTCTTTATGGAAATCACAATATTCTGTTTTGTTAATACAAATAAATATTTTATTTTATTTTAACATATAACCAATCCTAAATAGGATATACAAATAAAAAAGGGAAAATGGGTAAAATTGTCACTTTCTAATAAATGTAATTTATTTTAAACTTTGAAATCTGGATACCCACATGTTTTAAAGGAAATCCATATTTCTACAAGAAGGGGATTGAGTAGGAATCCAAATACCCCTGACATTTGATTCCCTTGTGTGATTTGCAACCAAATATCAGAATCTTTCAACATTTGTTAGAATCCTAAAACATTACTTTGTACTAAACGCCAAATTAGTATTCTAAACACATATCTCAATGGAATTATTAAAAAAATTTTAAAATCATGGACCCCACACTTGATGCAAAAAGGACATCTCTCTCTCTCTCTCTCTCTCTCTCTCTCTCTCTCTCTCTCTCGCGTGCGTGCAAAGTGGCAAAAGTTGTGCTAAATGAGGCCAATATTGTCAAAGAACGACGAGAACTTGATGGCTAGAGAAGGGATGTTGGAGACGTTTCTAGTGAGGGAAAGCATGTAGGCGGCAATCTGGTAAGGTTGAGGGTAGAGAAGGAGGAAGAAGAATAACGAAGGTTAGGCTTAAGGTTCGAGAGGTTGACACAAAAAGGGGGAAGAGATCAAGTGGGAGGTTAGGGTTGGAGAGGAAGGGACCAGGTTGACTTAGTTGATTGAGGGATTGACGGAGATGGCGTTTGTGTCATGAGTTGGAGTGGGAGGAGGAGAAATGCTCTAACTGAGAGAGAGAGAGAGAGAGAGAGATAGAGAGAGAGAGAGAGAGAGAGAGAGAGAGAGAGAGAGAGAGAGAATTGTGTTGTTGGTGTGTTGTAGGAATTTTCTCTCTTCACTAAAACTTTTTACTTTTTGTTAGAAAAAAATTTAAATTTTCCTTAAAACTTGATCTCCATACCAAAAAAAAAAAAATATATATATATATATATATAATTTTTCTATTATAAATAATTCAATATTTATGATGGAGAGGGGAGATTTCGATCTTAGATGTCTATTTTGAAAATACCAAGAGAAGCTAATTAAGTTATAATACTCTTGACTTTTATGTTTTCAATTCTTTAAAAATTGTTCTAAAAATATGGTACTAAACACATTTTTGTGTTGTGTTATTAGAAAATATTTTTTCTAGTCCAATTTTTTTTTTAGAGAGTTTCAACTTATTACATCTGCTATTTTATCATCAAACCAAAATACCAATCGGTTTTTGGTGTAAGCGGGGATTGAACTCCAAATCTCTTATTTAACCATCAGAGACTTTATCAGTTGAGCTAATTAAAACCTATTTTATAGTCCAATTTTTTGAAATTTATTTTCATATTACTTTGAAAAAAAGAAAGAAATTACCTTGCCAATCAGGCCCATGTTCTAATGAAAATTTATGGTGGCAAAAGACATTGCACAATTGAACATATGAGACAATAAAAACATTTCATTCAATGTATAGTAACCGAAAACTTAAGAAGGCGAAAGCTCGAGTCAGTAAAGTAAAACGGTTGCCACTACAAGTAGAACTACTCGTGAAAAAAAAAAATTGTTTTGGATTTTTTGGCATAAGAGGAGAGTAATTTGCCATTTGGCATTGACAGTCCAGTCAAGTCGCCTTGTACGACCACGAGCAGACAGGGCCAGGGCCACGCATGCCCGTAGGGACAGGGTAATAAAAAGAGTTGTATGCTATCCTACCCTGTGTCCTAAAACACAATAAAAAAAAACCCTCACACACTTTCACATCTCTCTCTCTCTCTATGTTTATTTTTTTAGTTTTGGGGGAAAAAGGCAAAAAGCAAGACTTTGGTTAAGCTGTGTGAGCTGTACAAAAGCCGTAGTAGTATTAGTTACCAACCAACCCTTTAAGCAAAGATCTGCAACTCTCTCTCTCTCTTTCTCTCTCTATCTAAGAGCGCGAGTGCAAAGCGCGTGGCGGCTCTCTCACGCATCGCCTTCAGCTGAAAATAAAAAAGCTGCAGAACTAGTAGAGCTAGAAACCACTTTCTGTTCATCTGCTCCAAATTTCAGGTACTCTTTCCTTCTTTTTTTTTCTCCTCAACTTTCTAGGGTTCCAAACACGTATTACCTGAGTCTACTCCTTTTGTTTGACTCCAATCGAGCTCGGATTTCTCAGATCCGTTCTTACATTAGGTTGAATTTCGATTCAATTTAACCTCTGTTTGGTTGCCGAGAAAATGCAGGGAAATAAACAATATTTCGGTTTCTCAATTTTAATTTTTTTCCTCTTCAATTTATTAACTGTGTCTAAGCGAGTTAAAAGTGAAAAAGAAAAAAAAAAAGGCCATGTTTTTATATTGATTTCTTAATTTCCCGAGTAATCAAACTGAGGATTATTGAATTCCTTGCACTTCCTGAATATTATTGTTATTATCTGAATTATTACCAAGAAATTATTATTATTGTTGTTGTGGTTGTTGTTATAATATAAATTTGGTTTGAATTGGTGTAGTAAGTGGAAATGGCTAATCGAAAGGAGGATGAGAAAAACGAACGAATTATACGCGGTCTACTCAAACTTACTGAGAATCGTCGATGTATCAATTGCAATAGTATGGTATGCTATCCATTTCCCTTCTCCACCATTATATTAACTAATTACTGAGATAGTTTTAATTGCCAAAACCTTATATTTGAGAGTTGCTTTGCTGTATTGCATTGTGAATTAATGGAATTGGACTACGCGTGATCATTGATTGTTTTTTATTAGTTTCTATTTGGCTTTGTTTAAAATGATGTGAGGTAAGCCAGTAAATAACTTGCCATGAACTAGTGAGAAATTGATTAGTAGTGGATGTCATTAACTGCGGCGATCAATTCATTGAAATCTATACTTGGTTTTGTCTGTTTCTTTTTAATATCATTGCTTAGGATATGTGGGCTTGACACGTGTGCAATAACCGTTTATAGGGAAATCAAGCAATGAAAGCTTTTATCAAAAACCTTCTCTTTTAAGCATTTTACTCGGACTGAGATAAACCTTTAGGATACCTCTAGAGATGCAATCAGTAATTAGAAAGACCTTACTGAAATCAATATCTTATCTGGATATCTGAAGAAGGATAAAATTTGGAAATGAAAGCTTTTAATGTTTTAAGGATTTACTTTTCTTTTCTTTTGTTGGGGTAATGGGAATTGTTTCGCTATATTTTTCATTGATACTCTTAGTTTGTATTTCCCTTAATAAGTCATCAAATGTGATGCGTTTTAATCCTCACTTGCTATGGTGAAAGGACAAAACACAATTGATCCCTTTACTTAAGTGGTTTCTGCTTCTCTTTCTTCCTGTTCCAGATCCTTCTATGGTATCTCCAAATGTTGGCACTTTCATTATGTAATGGGTTATAAAGACAAAATCTTAAATTTATAACCATGTTACCATGTTATGTTAATTATTTTGTATTCTTTTCATTTAATAGGAATCCTGTCTCAATGAAACTGTGCATTTAAGATTCTTCCAGTTTTAGAGAAATAACTCTTCAAAATTTCTTGAACATTCTCTTGGTCTATTGTTTACTTCTGATTTTTGGTTAGAATTTTAATGTCTGTGTGGCTTGTGACATAAATTGTTTTGAATTGATATATCGATCATGGCTTTCACTTATCAAAGAAAGAATTGATATGTTGATCATGACTTTGATTAATCTCTGGATCAAAAAGTTCTTGGAATTCAGGTTATTTTGATTACGTATGTAGAGCAGACACAAGATGAAGTTGTTGTTTTAGTGTTTTCTTTTAGGATTTACTTTACCTGGAATAAAATTACATCCAACAGTCCAACCTCAAAATCATCCCATTAGTATGTTTAATGAAAGAACCACTGTGGTAGACTCTCTAAGATTGTTACTTGTTTATAGCAATTTTTGAGTTGGTGCTCACTTACATAAAGTATTGGCGTTGTTACTAAGAAGTTCAAAGAGCGTTTACACTCAAATTTTTCCTAAATGGAAAAGTAGATATGGTTTGTTTTACAAGTTCTACTTTATCTTCTGCTAAGCAGGGACCTCAATATGTTTGCACAAATTTCTGGACGTTTGTTTGCACTACCTGCAGTGGAATACAGTAAGTGTTGATGTTTCTTAAAATTTCCTTTTCTTTGTGTGTGTGTGTGTGTGTGTGTGTGAGAGAGAGAGAGAGAGAGAGAGAGAGGGCAAATGGTATTTCCTTTGATGTCATACCTGCAGTCTGTTGATTATGTGTAATTATTTTTCAGTCGAGAGTTCACACATCGAGTAAAATCAGTATCAATGGCCAAATTCACTTCACAAGAAGTTACTGCCCTTCAAGAAGGGGGGAATAAGGTAGACATGCATGGATTTTTTTCGGAGATCTGCCAAGTTTTCTTTCCCTTTGTCTTTTTATCTTCTCACTTTTTCACGTTGGACTCATCTGTCTTCTATTTACAGCATGCAAAGGAGATCTACTTTAAAGAATTGGATCCACAGCGTCATTCTGTTCCTGACAGCAGGTTGTCACTCATTTATATTCTGCTCTGTTTATATCTGTCAAAAAAGCTCATGTTCTAATTCAAAAGTTTGCTGCCAGTAATGTTGAGAGACTTCGGGACTTTATTAAGCATGTTTACGTGGATAGAAGATATACAGGCGAGCGGAACTATGACAAACCTCCTAGGGTCAAGATGGTAAAATGCCCCTTAACCCTCCCTCTCTAATAGTTCTGACATGTTAATTCAGATTTGAAGCTGTATGCATATAATATATTAATATTTCAAGAAATAAACTTATAAGATAGTTTTTACTTATAGATTGTGGGATCAGTTTTAGATAGCGCTGAATCTGACTGTTCAAGTCATTTTTTCCCTTTTACATTGTGTGTCAAGCAGGGTGAGAAGGAAGAGTTGTATGAAAACAGGAGAACAGATGCATATCAAGGAGGGTCTCGAAGCCCACAATATGAGGATACATATGAACGCCGGTACAGTGATAGGTCTAGTCCTGGTGGAAGAAGTTATGAAGAAAGAAGTCCTGGATACGAGCAAGAAGGTCGGCAGTATGGTGATTATAAGAGAAGTCCTGTTCGTCCTGAGATTGTCAATGATTGGCGTCGAGAGGATAGATTTGGAAATGGAAGGAGAGTTGAAGACCGTCGGGAATCTGAAGGAGATTCTAAGCTGGAAGGCAGATCGCCTGAGCGACCTAAAGATTTAAACTCGTCCAGCCCCCCTATGGTGCGGCCTGTAAGAGAGATTTTGGGAGAGAATGTAATACCTCTTCGTATAAGTGAACCTCCAAAAGCCAATGGTGGCAGGTCTGTTGATGGCTTTACAAATACACAGGTGAGGCTTCTTCTCAATAAAGCTGCATTTATCATCATTTCTTGATATGCCTGATTAGTCAAAGCTGTATCTCTTGTTATTCTTATGTATTTTTGGGCCCATGATATGTTGGCTGACAGAGGGCTTGGGCTTGGAGTGGTTCCCTAATGTAGCTTTCTTTTTTGGATTGGGAAGTTCACACATACCCAGTGGGTTTTGATTCTTTTAAATCCATGACCTTACCCTCGGTCCTTTCTTATGGGGGGAGGAGATGCTGTTTGAGCTAGAGCTCATTAGCCAAAATATAGTACAAAAATTGTGTTGGTGTTTATGGTTTCTGGTTGTCACTGGAAGGGTGGTGATTTGGTCTTGAAAAAGTTTAGTAAATATGGTGCGAAGGAGATTTGAATCCATGACCTCAACCTCAGGCTCTTATCATAACTTGGATATTTTTGGAACGAAAAGGGCAAAAGCTATTCTTTATTTTATCTTATGTGGAGTAAACTGAATTTTTATCTTCAGTAATCCATTATTGTTAATATTGAATTGAAATAGAATTGAGAGGTTAGAGGAAAGATGAAGACACATCTTCAGAACCCATAAACTATGTCCTTTTCTTCTTCTTCTTAGTAAATTCCATTTTTGGCGCATTTATGAAATCTTCATGAAGCTGTAACCTTCTACATCCTTTAATGGGAAACACTTGATGGCTACAATGAACCCATTCCTGGTTTGCACATAATACTTATCCATGTTTGAGGCCATCCTATAGCAATCCATGTTCTGGTCAATATGTGTATGATGGCTAGCTCTATTTCAAGTTAAATTGATTTCACTCGCAAGCAGTGTGATTATACTCCCATGCAAGTCTGTGTTTTCCCCTTTGGTGGTAATCCTCAAAGATTAATAAAAAAAACGTGTATGGAGTCATTCTGTTATCGGTTGATATTCCTCAAAACATTAATAAAAGCACTTGTATGGAGTCATTCTATTATTGGTTTTAAATGCAGAGAACCGCATCTTCCAGTAGCTTGGGATCCAGTAATGGGAATCCGGTGGAAGTTAAAGTGGAGAATTCTGGAAGCTTAATTGATTTTGATGCTGACCCTGAACCTCCAATTGCTGCAGCTGTTCCACAAGCACGACAAAATTTTGTGACTCAACCAACTGGAAATTCAGCAACTTCTACCAATGACAACAATTGGGCCTCTTTTGATGTTGCCCCAGAAGCAAAAGTATCTCAAGCCCCTTCAAATGCCAATACATTAGATGTATTATCACAATTGTCAGTTCCAGTATCTGTACCTGGTCATGTTTCTGGAAATCCTGGTGGGGCTGGTTCTCTTACAACTGCAACCTCGGGCAACTTCACAATGTTACCTAATACTGGTGTTTCAGCTTTTGCACCTGTAGGGAACATACCGGCGTTGCCCTTTACGGCTGGTGCTCCTGTTGCTTCACCAATAAGCAGTGTGTCAGTGTTTCCCCCTGGTGGTGCACCTGCAATTGCCCCTGGATTGACGCCAATATTGCCTGTTAATGGTGGTGTTTCTTTTGCCCAAGTTCCAGGTTCTGGGCAAGTGCCTAATTTGCAGCATCAGCAACCTTCTTTCTTCCCTGCTACTGGTAGTCAATCAATTGCTCACCAATTTACACCTTCAGGCAATCAGGTGGGCTTATAGTGTGGTCATCTAGATTTTGTAATGGAAGCCTGTTACAAGTAGTTACATTGTTGCTTTGTGGGAAATTTTGCAGCAGTGGAATTCATCACTTGCCACTAATTCACATGGGCCTTCAAGTGCTCCAGCTGGACAAGCACCCCAAGCTGTCTCAATACCTGTGAATGTGCCCAATTCTAGTGATGTGTCACAATCTAGTGCCAGAAAAGCACTGCCTGAGGTAATTGTCTCTTTACTGCGCTTTCTTTGACGTCTATTTAATTTGCGTATACATTACATATGTTATAATAAAACCTGATGCCTCTGCAGGACCTTTTTGCTGCCACCTATTCATCTTTTGCTGCACCAGTGCCAGGGTGGCAAATGGGTCCACCCCACGGCATGGGGTTTGCTATGCAATATGCTGTGGTAAAATTAAATTCTTAACTTTTCAAGTTTCTGAGTGGTTCTCTTGCACAAAATGGCTTGTATCAATGAATAAAGTAAATCACTAATGCTTGAATATTTTATCATTGTTACAGCCAGCGCCAACTTTTCAACAGGCAAAATCTTCAAACCCATTTGACTTAAGCAGCGAACCACCTTCAGTTCAAGCCTCAACGGTATTTGATCTCAACTCATTTGAATTGATCCCACTTACTGCTTCTGGTTTTTCTTGGTCTTATTTGGATTATTATGTGTATTGTTTTAGCACATTAACTTGTCAGAGGAGACTAGTGGAAAGGTGACGCAGGACAACCAGAACAAAACTAAAACAACAATAAAATAAAGGATATGACCTAGGAGTCAGCGCCTAGGCCTTGCTTGTAGTTGGCACCAAGCGGGGAAACTACTAGGAGTCAGCACTTAGGGTAGACCTGGAGTCAGCATCGGACCAAAAAAAGACCAAACAACCATTTTTTCATTCATCAAAATATCAACTAACTCCTCAAAGAGTACAATAGGTTGCTTATAAAGGGTTACTAAACCCTAGTTCTAATTGGCTAGGAAACCCTGATTGCCTAATTACAAAAATAACCTTGCTTCCAAATTAAAATTCTAATAGCTTAATAAACTACTAGGACCTAAAACATAAAAATACAATTGACTTGCAAACATAAATAATATTAAATAATAATTTTCTTGCATCTCCTGCATCAAAAGGGTAATTTGAAACTTTAATAATTTTTTAAAGATGAATATGGGATATTTAATCTAGTTTAGACTGGAAAAAACTCTCTTTTGGATGCCACACTTGGAGAATTAGAGAAGGCTAATTACTTTGGGAGTGCTCAATTTGACCATTCAGTTTGTTAGATATGCTACACATGATCTGCTAGTTGGGTTGCTAAAGCTCCTTTTTTCTAGTAAGAAAAGGAAAATGCTAACAATACTACCTGTTCTGCTACAAAATGCTTACAAATTGACGTGGCAATGATTGTGATTGGTACCACTTCAACCTCATATTACATAAACTTCTTAATCATGTTTTTGTCTCGTTTTCAATAGTTGACACATAGTTTTTCAGGCTAATATAGTAAAATTTGTAGTAACCTTAGAATCACTCTTAAGAATAACTGTTTCTAAGCTGTACATCTGAATATTTCTTCCAGTAGTTGTAGTCTTTCCTGATGTCTGTTTCTTCTGATGCAGTTTCCTTCCATGGCACCCTTGCAAGGTGCTCTACCAAATGTCCAGCCTGCTTCAAGCTTAATGCGCACTTCCAGCTATGGTACTCCTTCATCAGTATGGATGGCACCCCAGGCACCACCTTATGCATCAGCATTGCCTCCCCAGGCACCATCTTATGTATCAGCAGTACCTCCAAGTATAGACATCTTTTTCTCAAAAAAAATCTCCCCACTATGCTATGTTTATCTGCTACCTTTTCACATTTTTTTAATAAATAAATAATGCTGTATATGCACTTTCACGTTCTGAATTCTGCTTTTTAAAACCTTAGGGGCGTACATGGTACAACAAGTACCCAGTAACATGCCACACATGCCACCTTCAGGGTAATTGCTTCTTATACCATAATTTTAGTTATAAAAATGGTTGTGTTGGATGTTATGTATTCATTCTTCTTCACCAGTAATGTTCATATCTATTTGTGTCACTAATCGAGGTTCCTTGAGTATATTTGCAGGCATCAAGGACTAGGGGGCTTGGGCAATGATGGGGCTGCTTTTAGCTCCTTAAATATGGATCAGCAGCTGGCTGGAAGATTCTCAGCACCTGCTACCCCAAATCCTTACTCTTCTGTCAGTGGAAACCCATTTGGATAAAATATGAAAAGGAAAGCCTTTCTGATTCATTTAGGTTAAGCATCAACTTGTTGCTCCCTGTCAAGGTGCTGGGTGGAAAGTTTTGGTTTCTATATTGTGGTAGTTTTAATTTAGCCAGCCGAAGGAGAGAATTGTTCTGTTCACACCCGTGGTAAAAATCAAATGCCCACATTGGTCATCCAAAATTTATTTGATGCTGTGTGTGAGAGAGAGAGAGAGAGAGAGAGAGAGAGAGAGAGAGAGAGAGGGCACAGCATATATGATTGAAAAGGGGGTAGGAGGCCACTATCATGGAGACTTACGGTCAAAATTTTGTGTGGCAATGGTGTTAGGTATGTGCGTGTAATGTTTCATTGGCCGATACGTGTGTTTATTTGCTGCCCCTATAAGCTGGATAATTTTATCTTTCGGCGTTTGTATTGTATGATTTTGTAATCGTTTCATCATTGTGGCGAGCTCGTCGAGTCTGTGAAAAGTTAATGAAAACAATATATACAGTGATGTTATAGTGGAGTACAGTTTGTATGCTAATATTATTGAATTTGAAGATATTTTTATTGCCAGATAGTGTTTCTTACCTTTATTTAATATATGGGATTCATGATCTTTAGGATTGAATCATACGACTCAATGACCTTGACAATTTAAAACAGCAACGAGGCGAGTAAGAAACGAGTTTCTTCAATAAGATGTCCCACCCTTGATAAGTCGGAGGCGCTAGCCTTGAGAGTTGAGAGCATTCACCACTTGGGATGAGTCCTTTTCGAGTATGATATCTCTTATTCCCACCTGCGCAAATGGATTGCGTGGTTTGCCACAAACGCTTCAGCCTCCAGAGCTTCCTTTCATGACCAGTGCTGCAGCCTGCAGTGAGCCAAGCTTGGTCAGCTCGAATGATTACCCCTACCCCCGGAGCCTCTCGTGTTCATTGTGTTGGTGGGGTGGTGCCAGTTGTGGTTTGTTGTTCCTCACGTTAGAGTTGGCTTTAAATCCCTGACAATACTCCAAGGCTTCCTGTCAGTTCTTTCTTCCTCCCTATGAAGTTCCACATGTTTCGTCTTGCCCATATCTTCCAGGCTGTGATGAAGAAGACTTCATAACTTCCATTGGTTTCTATTCCATTATTCTCCACACAAAGTTACCAGATATCCGGAGGGTATGCAAAACGTGGTCTCCTCTTGTAGCTTGCATCGTTCGTACCAACGGCTACCAATATATGTGGTGTCACTGGTGTGGCCAGGTTTGAAGCGAGTCATTGTGAGCCCCCCATTCAAATTCCTTAATGGTGTGTTTGGATAGCAAGATTTGGGCATGTGGATTTAGGTTTGAGTGATTTAAATCTAAATATTTTATTTGCATAGTTTTAAAATATTGAGAATTTGGATTGGACCATATTCACAAGAGATTTTAAACATTTAAAATAGTTGGATTTGAAATCAAGACATTTCAAATCTATTCATTTAAAATTCAAATCTAAATTCAAGCTCGAGTTTCCACACACAACCTAACTTTACTTGATACCCTCATACCCCAAATGGCTTTCACATTTTTGTAGCCTGAATTTCCTTTAGACCTCTCTCCCTGATCTTGATTTTCTGTGTTAGCGCTATCCCTAGGCGGTTTACACAGTAAAAATGCCACTTGGTGTCGCATTCCAAAATCAAATTCTCGTCTTTTGGCAAGCTTGCAACAATGGGTATAGTTTTAGTAACAACCACCGGTTGGTATTAGCTAAGAAGCACGAACACGAATACGGATACAGATATGATTGCAAGTACAAAACTGTTATGGTAAGTTACGTCTATTAAATAATTATTAAATATATTTTTATATATTATTAACAATTTATTTTCATATAATGTTTCATCTATACTGTATATAAGAGGATTCCCCTTTTTCAATTGGACTTTTATGTGGTTCAAAAATACTTCTCATTAATGAAGGGTAACTTCATTTAAAAATAGGGTCACAAATGTCAAATAACAAATTTCATTTTGAATTCAAAAAGAGAACTCCTAAAATTTAAGATTTTTTTTTCCTTCACGTTCAAAAAAGAAATTACAGTTATGACTTATCTCTAAAGTTTATCCTTTTTATTTGTTTGAAAAATTAAAAAATATATTCCTAAATTATAATAGATGCAAATTATTAACTTTTACAAAAAAAAAAAAAGAGCACATGCTTAGGCGCGTGCTCAAAGGATAGTGTGTGTGTGTGTGTGTGTGTGTGTGTATCAAACTAAGAGTAATAATGGACAATAAAGCAAATCCTTTACTATTAAAGGATGTTTGGAAATTAGAATAAAAATCAAGAATAAAGATATTTATTAAAATTTTAAATGCACTATTACTATTCAGAGCATGGATGATCTCTTTGTTTTGTGAAAGGGTATTATATTCTTCTTGTTCTCTTGTCCTGATTGTGTCCCACATTTTTTTATTTTTAAAAAAAGACACGGCTGTGACACATGTAGAAGCAGAACAGAAGTGTCCAAGAAGTGTTAAGTATCTGATACAGATACGACACCCCAAACAAAGTGTCTATGCTTCCTAGGATATTAGGGAGCCTGCCATGATATTTTTAGTTTTGTGAAAGGGTATTAAATTCTTCTTGTTCTCTTGACCCGATTGTGTCCTGTATTATTATTTTATTTTTTATTTTTAGAAAAGGACATAGCTGAGATATGCATGCAGAAGTGTTTGAGGAGTGTCAAGTGTCTGACGCGTGTCCAACACAGGTACGTCATCCCAAATGAAGTGTCTGTGCTTCCTAGGGTATTGGGGAGCTTGCCATGATGTTTTCTTGGGCTTACAATCTTGGGGTAAAAACTATATGAGTTGAGAGTGTCGACAAACATCACTCCACACTCTCACTTATACTCCATTCCCTATCTACCACACACTACCCATCTCAGTTAGGTTTCGGGTTGCAACGATGCTCCTCCATGTATATGAGGAATTAGTTCATATCTTTGCCTCCATGAAACTCGTGGTTTAGAATTATTGTACTTTTAGAACATGGTTAACGCTCTATTTGTTTCAATGGAAAACTTTGTATAAAGATTTTTTTTTTTTTTGGGTGTGTTTTATAGTGTTTGGTAGCATCAGAAAAAATGAGTCAAAGAAAAACAATTTTATCTCATAGTAAGCTAAATAAGGGAAGTTATGAGATTGTTTTTTAACTTATTTAAAATTGCTTCCAAACATAGAAAATGAGATAGTTTTATAAAAAATACTTTTTTTTGGAAACAACTCATTTTTTAGAAAATATTATTGTAGAAACAAATAAAGCGTAATTACTAAGTTACCAGGTTCTTGGAGAATCTTACACCCTTGCTTTTCTAGCAATGTTGGGTTGAAGACTTCCTAATTTTGAAACCCCATGCTACCCTTCGCCTTGCTTCTACACATAGTTTTTCATTTAACCCAATGAATTTGTGATATGTCTCCATGCCTTCCCCACCAAAACCTACTCATCATTGCAGTTAGATGTCGAAGGAATTTGAAAACACTCTTGGCATAAGGTGGAATTGTTTATATATATGTAGTAGCCTTTAACTTTTAAATAGTAGCAGGTTGTGAGTAATGGAATTTGCTTGGAAAAAAGGAGGGAGTCATGATTCATGATTGGTGAAAAATAAAAGTTGTATTAGTGGTAAGTTCATGTAAAAGTGATTGTTTACTATTCATAGTTTACTATCTCAAGAAGTTGTGAAAAATGTTGTATTAATAACAAAGTTGATAATTACATTTTTTCCACATAATTATTCTAAAACTTATTTTTAATTATGTTTAAATTCTATAAATATCCCCAAAAAGAAAAATTCTTGGACCATAACTAATTCTATACTAATTTTCACAACTATGTAATGTGGCTGAGGGGGGTTCATGTGAAATTGATAAACAGCCAAGCATAGCTTATCATATAGGATAGTTGTGAAAATATGTGTAAAATTTATTGAGGTCCTAGAATAACTCTCCCATGAAAACCTCCTATATTTACATCCCTTGATAAAACCTTGCTCAATCATGTTTTCTTTAAATGGTAGATATGATAGTTTCATATATAAACATAATCATTATAAATGCTTATTAATAAAAATTGTAATTATCAAATTCCGTATAGAAAAAAAGATTATATTTTGTTGAACTTTTTTTGTATATTGCATGGATTACTGACAAATTATTATAAGAAAAATGTTAATGAATGCCCTAAGGGCATTAGTTTAAGAATTATTTTGAGAAATATTTTATGGGAAAATGATAAAGCAATTAATTTTTCTGACATCTTTTTATATTTTTTAAGTGGTGTTAAAAACTTTCCTAATATAGTTTATTAACAATTGTTATTATAAAGACAAAAGTACACATTTGGCCTTCAAATTTGGGATTATTTTCATTTTGGCACTTTACATTTCAAAATTTTTATTTTGGCCACCATGTATGATTTTGTTTACATATTAGCCATTTCATCAATTTCTGTTAGTTATCTGGTCTTTTAAGTGTCAAATAAATGTCTTCCATCAAAACATGCCATCCATATAAGTAATTATTGTTAGAAATTTGATTGTTATTAGATTAGTGTTGTCCATTAAGACATGTCACTCATATAAGTCAATTTTCATTTGTAATATCATTGTTAAATGTCAAATAAGTGTTATCCATTAGGACACGTTGCCCATATAATGCCAGGTGCTACCAGATTATCAATAGAAATGGATAACATGGTCAAAATGAAAATGAAATCAAACATGAAGGACCAAAATAAAAATATTGAATCATAAATGGACAAAATGAAAACAATTCTAAACTTTGAGGGTCAAAAGTGTACTTTAACCTATTATAAATTTCTATCATGGGTTGATTCTACTCTCTTTTCTAAATTGTCTAGGACGTGACACCCTATTTTGTCTAAATGGAGAGTATCCAAACTCCTCTAGTTTGGCTAATGAGAAATCTAAGGGCACAAGTTTTGACATAATTCTGAGACAAAGTGGTAAAAAAAATAAAATGATAAGTCCACGTGACAACGATTGTCCACCACTCACAATCAACCACTAAATCAAGTTGTAGCAAAATTTATGGTCAAAGAACTGTTTGCAAATGCATCATTGTGCTTATAGTTGCCACTGCCGCAATGAAGTCTGAGTAGCTCATTTATGCGGGGATGTCATTTTTTCTAAATTCAAACAAATTTTTTTTTTTTTTAATACAGTAATAGTTTAGCGAGCCCTTAGTACAGCTTGAACACACGTTCTGCCTAAAGAAAGATTACCATAGATAAATGTATGGTTAAGCGGAAGAAATTGTTGAAAAAAATATAATTTTTTCATGATGAAATGAAAATCTGATTCATGTAACCAGAGAAACGTTTACCGGTCCTTCGTTGGAAAGACATTTGGCCATGAAATAGGGATATAAATGCTTGCTCTGATAATAACAATTCCCTCCTGCTTATTTAAAATTTTTTTTTTCTCTTTCTCCTGGTATGAGCTTGGCCAAATTGAAGTGGCTGCAATTTGAATTAGGATGCTATATTGGGCAATGTTTGAGAGGGTCGTTGGCACTAGGTATAATCTCTTTTGCAACATGAAAAGGAAAACCACGTACCTTATAAATGTAGTTGGATAGCTAAATAACTCGTCAAACCAATTAAACAACTTCTACAGTTCTACTACAACTCATCATGGATCCCCTCTTTTCTTTGGTAAATTCCTTCTCTCTCTCTCTCTCTCTGAGACAAAGAAATTCATTAGCATCCGAGACCTTTATAGTTCCATAAGATATCCATTATATGATCTGCCAGTGTTGTATTTACAAATAACAAGATGGATCTCATCTTTCAGGTAATATGAATAACTCTTGTTTTCTTTCTTCACCCTTTGCATGAAGCCAGAGGAGTATATCTTCTTCTTCAAATAAAAAAATCCAATTAGTACACTTATATTGGATGGATTGCTCTGCCCTGAGTCTTGAGCATATAGCAGTTCCTTTCCTATCTGTAAGGGGTGAAGGATTCCCATATGCACAATAAATGAATGGGCAATGACCAAAGAAAAAAAAATAAAATAAAAAATGGAGATTTCTTTGAATAGCTTATGTGGATTCAGCTGCATGTCTGTTTTTCCATATGATTGGAGACACCAGCATCCATACTGCAAAACAAAGTCTTTAGTAAGTATGCATGTTAGTTATCAAAAATGTCACAAGACTCGCAATAAGAATATTCTATGCCTTTGCTGTAACAACTTAATTAAATCAGAATCTTGTAATCAAAATAGCCATAATTCATCCAACTTTTTTGATAAAATGATTATCCTCAGAAAAGCATCATGTGACATTTGGTTTTTGTTACAGTACTTACAGTAAACACAGACAGCCAGCCACTCATTTACTATTCTGACCCATGTGCTGGTCCAACCCACATCGATAGTCCACCTGCAGAAGGGCATGGGGGAATAACACATCATTTCCTTGCCAAAATCATACTCATGTTGACAGGAAGCAAACAGATTGAACTAATAGTAAATCTGCTTATAATGGACTTAACTGAGAAAAAAAACAGGTTGAACTCTGAGATGTGGCATGCTTTTAGTGAGTATTTTGCAGGTATGGCATTGCTTTACTCAGCATGAAAATGATTTTTGTTAATGATCCATGAACTGATAGAATAAAATGTGGAAAAGGTTTTGTGGCTTCTGAAGTTGGGTTTTGTCATTTTATAATTGACAATGGAAATATTTTAGTTAGAACAATTTGATGGACCAAAGATAATACAAGAACTTACTTTCTCATGGCATGATGGGTATTCCAACCAATCAATAGCATTGCAAAGTACATTGCTCCCGTGGCAAAGACAAAATGGAAGAAGCCATAACCATATGGAACATCATCATCTTCAGCTTGCACATCATCCGTCCTGAACTGCAGCTGTTGTTAGATAGACCTTGGCGGAAATGTTGGTAACCAATTAGAAGTTGGTTGGGAATATGGAGCAAACCTGAAAGCATTTGGAATCTATGCCTGTTGAAAATGTTGCAATAACCATTGCAAGTACAGCAACAACAAAGCTCTGTCAACATATGAAAGTCATTGTCACACTGGGAAAAGAGGATCATGAATTTGCGACAGTGAAAACTGTGAACCAAAGCTTGCCGAAGTCATAATATTAAACATACTGGCCAAAATTTGAGGGTTGATTATAAGTTACAACGTTTTTTTACAAAATCTTCTGAGATGTTTTTGGTGTGTTGTTTTAGATGAAAAAGAAAACAAAGACTTTGTTATAAAAATAGTTCATTTTGTATGTACAGTATAGGCTGGCTTATCATGAACTATTGCCCTCGGTGTAAAAGTGACAGATCCAAGCGTGTTTTTCATGGTCTATGTGATCATTGAGTTCTACAAAAAAAAGAGAGTACATTCTTTATTTTTCTAATAAAATAAGCTTAGCCACACTGAGCATAACGCTAAATAGCCAGCCAGAGCAGTTGAAAGATAATAAATTAACTAAAAAGTTTTTGATTTTTTAATAAAGATTGGCAATGGCCTGGATTTTCAGAATAAACAATTTAGATTTAAGGTTTGTTTGAGATTCACTTATTTTGCTAAAACTGAAAACTTTTTGCTGAAAGTACTGTAGATAAAGGTAAAAGTTAACTGAAATAGTACAGTGAGACCCATGAATAGTACTAAAAATGTAGTGGGTCCTATGAATAGTAGCAAAAATAAGCTGAATAGTAAAATAAGGTGACAACTTTCATCAATTCCAAATGCACACTTACTGAAATCAGTTGTCAAATTTAGAAAACTCAAAAGTACTTTTAGGCACAGATCACAAAAAAAATTTATTATGAGATAACAATCATATATCCTGAGCTCCAAACTACTAAAAAGATTTATGAAGAATCCAGATATTACTATGATGGTAAGCCAGTCTGTTTTGTCTGTAGCCTCTGCTTTTCTAATGCAACTTCCCCCTGTTGGCTCACTGTAAACATGGATAGTTTTAAATTTAGCAAAATAGAAAATGTGAAGGTAACATTGATTTTCTAAAAGCAATTGATAACAGAAAGCACAAATGAACCACATTAAGATTCCAACATTCTATTTAAATGTATTAAATTGGCTTAATTGATCAAATGAATGAATTTAGATTTTGAAGCAGAATTCAAAGACAATCTCTTTTTGGCACAAAACTTTTCACTTGGAAGGGTGAGGGTGTTTCTTCAAACCACTTTTCCCCCTCATGTACTTTTCTGTTTATGTCAGAAGCGAGCAATGGGCTACAAAATTGGGTCCTCCAAGTCCCAATATAAACTCCCCAACCTCATAACATCTTGATTTGCAATTAAAAAGCTTTCATTAAACTGCCATGTTTGCCCGAAAAGCTAAGAACTATAAAGGGGAAGTTTAAAACCATTGAACAATAAC
Source organism: Castanea sativa (assembly GCF_040712315.1). Lineage (NCBI taxonomy): Eukaryota > Viridiplantae > Streptophyta > Magnoliopsida > Fagales > Fagaceae > Castanea > Castanea sativa. Next base: position 74,846,494 of record NC_134013.1, on the reverse strand, counting down.
ATTTGTTTAAGCAAAGCCAAAGATTAGAAATCATGCCTTCTAATTGCACACCAACAGATGAATACTACATAAAGCCCCATGAGCCCTGGTGTCAAGATGCCAGCAGCTACCTGTTTCAGAAAAAGATTAGCAATCTAAATTAAATTCGTTTAGAATAGGAAAAAACTGAGAGGCACATTGATATTCAGAACTCACTTTTGGGTGAAGAGAGACGCTGGTCATGAATTGGAGGAGTACCAAGGTCCAGGTAACAAAGAAGATGTTGAGGAGGCAAGATGGCTCTGGTACGTACCAAATGTACATCAAAATTATTCCCGCTATACACACAACATATGCGGTAGTTGCGAGTAACATCACATGAATTTGGCTGCAGTGAGAATGAGATGAGCAACCTCAGTAGTTAATATCATCGTCTAAAAGCCACAGTACATTCCATTTTGCAAGAAAGCATTATTTAGTGTTTTTGTTTGTGTGTGTGACAGTTGAAATCGTCAAAACAATTTATGAAACAAGACATCTTAAACTATTTTAATCACATACTATCTTAGATGTACTAAAGACTTGTATATGAATGAGTAGAGTTTTGTGAAGGTGAAATAAAAAAAGATTATCGCTGTCTCACCACTTGCCGCACTAGGAAAGCTCAATGAATAAAACATATACGACAGTCCACCAATGAGGAGTACAAAGTAGGGCTGTAAATGAACCAAACTGTTTATGAATAGTTCGAGCTTGGTTCAAGAAAAAACTTGATTATGTTCGTTTGTTTAGAAAACAAGTCAAGTTCAAGCCTTAAGTTTAGACTCGATTATTAAATGGGTTGAGCTCAAACATAATAATGCGTTTGTGAACAAACTTGTGAACATGAGGGCTAAATTTAACTATATATAATATTATAATTTTTATATGTATACTTGTCCAAAAATATATTTATATAGACTTGAAATTGGATTGTATAAGTTTGTCATAGGTTTATATGATATTAAATTATTACTTGTAGCTTATTGATGAAACAAACAATCTATTCGTATTAAAAATTTATAAAATTGTGAAGAGATATTTCATTTTAGTCATGGTTTCAATATATAAAAGTTAATCAAGTAGGTTGTGAACTAAAAAATTGAGCCAAGCTTAAACTTTTAATACTCGGCTCAGCTCGACTTGTTTAGAGCCCTACTACAAAGCACACCAAAGATGAATACAAATAAAAAGTACAGTATTGGACTGTTACATAATATCTCAAGCAAACTATATGTGACAATGCAGCAAAATGGGCTTGATATATTATTTGGATGAAGAGTCTTACCATCTTTCTGCACATTTGTCGGGATGACAACGATCATTCAGCCACATAATGAATCTTATTATGCTTATCAGCTGAATTAAAAGGAAGACCCTGAAAAAGGAATTGCAAAAACTTCATTTAAAAATATTCAGACAATTTTAAGGAGTCAAGTAACATAAAATAATTATATCGGCAACTTGTAGTACAAA